>NC_089726.1:7832500-8457500 GCF_035083965.1 Branchiostoma lanceolatum | reverse complement strand
AGGCTGAGACTCTGCTGCTATGATCGACAAAAAGATAACCTGGGTGTTGTATCAAAGTGGTATTACTACTATGGGACGTGAACCTTTTGAACCGTCTTCAAGTTGTTGGATTTCTCTGTGATACAGTTAGATCATAGGTCTGTCCTGGGTAATACAGATAAATTGTGAAAAGAAGGTTCAGGGCTAAGAGCCTGCTATGATAAAGGTAAACAAATGTTGGGTGTTGCAGCATGTGTGTAGGTCTTCCTCCTATAGTTTGCAAACCCCACACAGAATTCTAGTACTGATGACCTTCATAAAGGGTACATTCACAAGTACATATAATGTGTGTGCATGCCATGGTGTGGGGAAAAGGGGGCTAAGAATCCTTTTTGATGATATTTGTTATGGTTTTTATGAAGTATTCATAATCAACAGTGCCAACTCACTCCACTCTGGATAGGGCTAATGGTAAACTTAGATGGAGCCAAGTGACTCTGTTTAGTTGTGGGGTTGTCATCTTAAATCCACAAATTACATTGTGGCTTGTGAAAGACATATAATTGGTGAGAGGAAAATAACATTTGGAGAGTCTACAACTGTTCTCCCGCAAGTGCCATTTGCATGCAGAACCTGATGTTGTTTATGCATGATGTTGTAATAGAAAGAGATCGTGAAAACACTTCTCCTAGCATATGACATTTACCACAGGTATTGTGTGGGACAGAATGGCTTTGATGGTCCAAACTGCGAGTCCCACAAGCATTAACCTCTCCATAAAGAGAGACTGCTACAATCTGTGTTGTACCCTGCATTACCTCTCAAGTGCCTGGTAATCTAAATGAGAATCTGTGGGTGTAGGTTTATAATGGCAGCCTAGAAGTGGGTTAGATAAAGGTGTTTTTTTATCAGGGGCTCTCCACTAACACACTAGTACGTGAAGTATTAAACATTGGAAGACAACTGGCAATTTCTCAACTACAAATGAATGTAGGTCCATGGATTCATGTGATATTGTTCAATGCAGCTCAAAATACGGTCTTTGCCACCGTTAGATCTGCTTGGAGATTACTGAACACAACCAGAAAATTAGGTTGAAGAAAAACATTGTTGTTGCTTTAAGGAAGCTCAAACTACTATTTTGTGAAAAAGTATTCAATTTATTTTTATTTCTCATTTTGTGCAATTCTGTCAGCCTCTTACTCCTTACTGTGTTACTCATAGAGTATTACTGTAATATGCAATGTCATGTTTATCAAAACTTCCTAAAGTAAGTATAAGTATATCATTACAAGCCATATGTTTGACATAACATTAGTATCACGATAGATTTTATACCGCTAATGCAGTAATTAAGTAATCCCTGTGTGGCTTATGCAACATTACTCTATGGAATCTTTGGTTCATAGCTTTGCAATCTATTATGAGTAATAGTGTGTACTGTAATCCCACCATATGTTCCATAAAGTGAACATGCATCCCAAATGTAGGAAGGGTAAGATATACTGCTGTGAGGCCATGTAGATTTGATTATATGGATGACATCTTCTGGGAACCCCAAAACTGATGCGAGCGTGCGAAAAAAAAGGTTGGCAAATGTTGCTTTCATTGCAAAATCTAAGTGGTCAGGAAGGTTAAACGAATGACTAGATACACAAAGTATGTTTCACCGAACAATAGATTCTTTTTTTTGTTCTTTCACATTGTCTTCTTTGACTTTGGAATTGACTGTGTTTTTCTATGACATTAGTATCCGTTTCCAATATTTCTTTCCAATTTATGGCATATATTTGCTCATTTTGCAGCTGCTTTGTACAATTTATAGTATGGTCAAAAACCTCTTCTTTGGAAACGGCCGGAAATTGATGCACATGTGGATGTCATCCATATAATCTAATCACCATGGCCTAATGTTGCAAATCAGACGAGGTTGTCTGAGCTGAAATGTATTTCCTCAAATGGATGTATTACACAGTCATGCACTCTCTCTCCTGTCTAATCTCTGTTCTCTGTTTCATGCCACAGTCTGCTTCCCTTAATCTCCACCGCTGAAGTGGTTTATCATCAGGTGTGCAATTAGTGGTCCTTCAGAACGTTACGATTCTGGTCACAAAGTGCGGTTAATGATTGTATATGCCAGAGGACACGTTATGTGCGAGTATCAGTGGCCGTCAGATGAGTAGAGTGGAGGGTTACGGAACACTTGGGTAATCCCTTACATCTAGCATTTTTGTTGTCTTCTTCAGCTTTTGTCGTCTTGGTAAAACGGAGGCTTTGACTCTCTCCTTAACAACTGAAAACCCTGCTCAAACATTCCGCCACTGTTACTGTAACTTTTCAGCATTCTAAAATCAACGCCATGTCCCCAAACTTCTCTTAGCTTTTGACAGAATTCCGTAGGTTTAACCTGAATTTGTATCATCAGGTGTGCAATAACTGGTTCTACAGAATGTTATGATTCTGGTCACAAAGTGCGGTTAATGACTATAGATGCCAAAGGACACATCATAATTATCTCTGAGTATGGGTGGACTTCACAATGCATGATTAGAGGGGAAGATTGTAGAATTAAAGGGGCACTAGGGCAATCACTGTCGTTCATCATGGCCAGGGTGGGTAGGTTTTTAAGTTCTTTTCACCGTTTCTTCTTCTGCTCTTGTCTTATTAGTGAACGGTCTACAGCTGTCTCCATGAGTTGATTTTCACTGTATAAAAGATAAGTAAACATCACGAAGTATGGCAAAAACTCCACTCAAAAAGTGGTAGGTTGTTCATACATGGAAGTGTATCTTAGGAATTTTCCACTGTTGCTTGGATCTGAAGCAGTATATACTAAATGATAAACAATCCGCTTGTTTTCCAATATGCATTGCAAGACCCACCCAAGTGCAATCCGCCATAATCCGCCACTCTCTCAACACAGGTAATCAAAATTCAAGTCCACATCGAGAATCGTAGCAGAATGACATGATACTGTAATCCAGATGCGTACTCACAGAGGCTTAGTCTGTAGAGCACCGTTAATGTATAAATCCTGTCGGCCTATACTTCACACCAAATGAGGCAATTTCCAACGCACTAACGAATCCGGATCCTCAGCAGAAGGGCCTAATAGTGTGTCGTACAGCAGGGGGTATTAGAGAAGTTTTCGGGAAGGCATATGATGGCCCTGCATGGTAAAGATATGCGGGTAATAAGCGGTTTCCGGCCTCTGAAGCTGAAAGAAAGTTCTGCTGTTGAGATTAATGATATACATTGTGGAGCAGATGTGCAAGATGCAAAATTCTAGCGGATGTGAGTTAAGGAAAGGCTTTCATATGGGAACTTGATGCATAGTGAAGGATTTCGTAGCACTTGAAATTAATGGGGGTGACTAATATACTAGTGGACTAAGTCCTCTATCGGATGGTCTTGAAATATGTCACACAGTCGACGAGTTTCCACCGCATTAGTTGATCGCCAGTAGGTCGCCGAATTTAAAAATCACCAGGGACACGAACGTATCTTTCATCTCAAAATCTAACCTTAGCACTCTGTGACCAACGAACCATCGGCCGATCTCTAAAAACCACGCGACAATCAAGAAAGAGAACATACATGTTCAAGAGAACTGCCGAAAATTACATTTAGAGTTACCGGTCGATTTTCGTGTTGTGTGACAGGGGCAGGATCATCTGACAGACACGGTCCGACCATAGAATATACAGCACAGTGGTCGAGAAGATTAGGAGTGACCGTATATATGCCTGCGGCCAGATTCTTTGGGATATTACAGGCCCATTCCTATTCCCCATCTCTCCAGACACTCAAGGAACAATGTTAGACATGTGTAAAACGTAACATGTTAGTTCCCTGTGCTTAGTTGCCTTCGGTGCACGTGACATAAACTTCATGTTGGGTGAGAACGTCTTATTGCTCCTAAAATCTTTACTGCTTCCATGAACATATACAAAAAATGTTTTCCACACACCAGTCTTGCGTGCAGCTTCACATCCCGTCAGCCTTATACTCTGAGTTTTCAGGCGTTATGTAGCATACACCATTGCACTTCACACGGCGTCAGGTTTTGGTATAGCCTACGCATGACCGGTTCACGGTAAAACAGCATCTTCATGCCTCATTTGCTGACACGACGCATCGCCACCTCTTCTTGATATCAAGAACAAAACGTGTGCGTAATGCACGATCCGTCAGACGTAGTTACGGCGCGTCGTATGTCGGGTTTACCGCGAGGATGTGACAAAACCGTCCGTCGACAGGGATCTATGACAACTTGCCGTCACAAAACACCTTAACATCCAAGATTATCCTAAGTATGCCCTAAATTTGCTGTCATTGTATTTAGCCATAGACTGAGATCTTAACTGAGAGTTTAGTAGAATATTGAATGCTTCATGATGCACGCGGAATTAGTGGGTACTTTATCGTATGCTGTGAAGTAGTATACATTTTTTACTTCCTAAAATTATCTCTTTTTTTTTAGATAAAGCCCCCTTCTGGAGTTTAGGGCTCATTTTACTCATCATACCTGTGCTATCGTTCGAACAATCTGACCAAGCCGTTAAGGATGGGAATTGTCTTAAGTTAACCCAATGGATATCGATCTAGCACCAAGGACAGTTCGATCCAAAACAGTCATGTCACTTTTAGAACAGGCTTCGTTTGATCTTTCACTAAGCTTAAGTGCCAAACCCACACAAAGTTAATGTAGGTAAAATGGTAACAAGATAACTAGGTATGGCTTATTGGGACATAGCATGTTTCTTTCTATAATATGAATATTCAAACTAACGGATACACAACGCCACCGTGAAGCTCTAAACTTATAATGCATCTCACCATAGCACCTTGAACTTGGCACATGCATTGTGACCCCATCTGTGTGCTATGTGGGGTAAAACCTCATGGATCATTCCTGTACCTATACAAATCAGTGTGTTGTATCCTTGATTATATCGAGAGAAAAATATTAATCATCATTTCCCTCGCATCATTTCATGTGAACAATTTGTTCATGATTCCAAAAAAAGTCAATATTTTCGGACACATTTGGCGCGGATTCGCCTCACGTGGTAAAAGGTAAATGTGAAGGTAGTCCCATAGCCTTTTTGAGGTCGTAGGGGCAGTGGGTTGTTATTCACCGTGTCCAGGGCAAGTATTGGAAGGCGGAGCCCATCCCTCCCCTTTCGCCACCATTTTAATACCTCCCCAACTGAAGACAAGTACCAGTTTTCACACCTGGGTGGCGTGAGGAACGTGGTGTAAAGTGCCTTTCCCAAGGGCACAACATCGGTGAAATGTCAGGGGATTCAAACCCGGGACCTCTGGGTTCTGGGCCAAACACCCTATTAAACCGTTACGCGAACACGACGCCTCACGTGGTAGAACCCCCTAACGACCCAGGCCTTCCCCGAAGAAGCCCCAGCGCCACTTCGGTATGAAAAATAGTTTTGATTTCGCTGGGCCAGACGGCGAGCGTGACAGGAATGCTAATCCTGTGAAGTTGAACGGCATTGAGCGATTAAAGTCTGGATGGCACAGACCCAAATATGTGCCTCTGCCAAATGGAGAGGGAGGTGGTCACCACGGGGGCATACTATTACGTTCGATTAGTTACCTTTGCATGATGCTTTGGTATTGAATTCGCTCCCAAACCTTGATACGCTCTGCCATAATCAAACCACATATGCCTCCTGTACATTACGTACTGATTGAGATTCCAATCACACGCTGTGATGTGTGTAGGTTGAACCGATGGCAGAGCCCCAGCGAAGTATGCGCGCGGCGATGTTATAGTCCGAGGGGATGTCAGCAGCTACTAATCCATCAAACCCGTACTCTCTTGATCTCCTTTGTGAGACATTTCCACAGTCGTGTTGATTTACATTTACAGCACTGTCTCCCTAATACATGTCGGGGTTTTTTACGAGCACACAGGTACAAATAACAAGCAGCAGGTAGAAATAGCGATTTCTCATTGTCGTGGGAAGGGGGGATTTCCTATTACACAGGAGACGTTCTGTGGGGTGATTCGTACTCGTCATCTAGCGGCGCATTGATCGTTAAATCCTCGGGATTCGGCGGCAATCCATGGGAGTAATGTTGACGGGTTATGGAGCACCGTGACAACTGCGTTGGACCGCACGCATGTGTTGTCTACATCCTCTTCTATGTGTATCTTTGCCATACACTTAGGTATCATAACCTCCTCTCCTTCTAGTATACATCATTCTGGTTTGAGAAAACGTAATGGTACCCGGTAGTGTTGGATTTCTTGTCTATACGAAAGTTGTACTTCCTTGAAGCCTGTCCGAAACCGATGTGCTTTTCCTTTCTTTTACAAGTTTAGTTCTCTTTGACAACGTGGGGTCCCCTATGTCTTTACGTACGATGTAGTTCTTTTTTAGTTTCTTATTTACGTGGACAGCGCCCTTAAATCTTCCTTCGCGAAGGAAATCCAAGAGAGACTTCTTTACTGCTCGCCTTTATTGCTTACCCTTAGGAAAACTTTAGTACCGACGATAAAGACACACAAGAGGTACATTAGACTCGATAAAAACACATAACTTTCAGATAATGAGTCCCACAAGAAAATGCTATGGAGTTACTTTGGCTCAGTACAGCTCTAAAAGCTTTCAGAACCTTGCAGACTTTCCAAGGGTAGATTACGCCTGGGAGTGGGTTACGGAGTACAAAGGAGGAAGAGACGGCGGTGTGGATGTGTTCTCCGGCTGTGCTCTGTCTGAGCGGCCGCCGGTACTGTCTCGGCCATCCTTTATGAACTGTCAGCGGTGCCGTGTGCGTCCCATTTTGCGTCCCTTTAATGTAGCTATTAGCCTTTAAAGTATCTGGAAGGGTCACGGGAACGTAATGGAGGGGAGGGTACTTCATCAGGCACTCCGGCTGATACTCATCGGTGGAGATACGGTCTGCAGGACGGACTAGTCTGTACCGGACTCCTTAGGCTTCTTAAAAGATGACTGTTTATTTGCAAGTTCGTGCCCGAAGGCTAATTGCAAGGTTAGATAAAGGTTGGAAGAGGTGCATTGTACTTGGGAAACATACATATGATTACAGGTAGAGGCATAGTAAACACACATGTTACAAGGATAGTGACTGAAAACATTGTAACACTAGATACATTGTTATTGTTGTATCTAGACAGGTCGGGTTTGACTTTTTTTTTTGCAGAGAAAGACGAGAAGCCTCATTCTTTCTATAATTTGGGGTTCTGTGATTTTAAGAGGAGGGTAGCTTTCTGTTTGCATGTTTGACCAATATTCGCTATTTTTCAGCAACTCTGGTACTCTGGTAGAGATTTGCCACGGACAGAAAAACGAAAAGGTTGACTGTTGCATGCAGGTCTCAATAAAACATGCTATAAGTGTATGGGCCATGTAAATGGAGAACGTTACCAACTGTTCGGCAATGGTATTGAAACGTGGCTCCAGGGGATGCTTACGTTGATTGTATAGGAAGTGGTTCAGCTTTTCGTAGATCAGACGTTCGAACGTTAGATCTATAGATCCTCATCAACGCACTACAATAGCCAATAGACACACCACGACGCTCCATAAACGTAGCACAATACCCAATGGGCTCACCACAGTGCCTATTACATGTACCAAAACTGCCAATATAGACCGACTTAATGCTCAATAAGGCACTACCATATCCGACAAGCCAGCCACAATGGCCCATCAACTCGGTGTGCGATGGGTAATAAGATCGTCACAATGTTCCGTAAGCTTGCTGTAGTATCTGATAAGGAAAACTTTATGTTGTAGCAAAACTTCTTTTTGCGGAACAGAAGCCGCAGGAAATGTTTGAAGATATTGGACATCGTAGTCAGACAGTAAGTTGAAGTAGGTTATTGCAGATCCGCATCTACTCTATATTGTTCTAGACGCCCTGCAATCCCTTCCATGCCTTCTATTACCCTATCTTGGTATCTACTCTATTCTGCGAGTAGCTCCAGTCTGATGCTGTGATGGCTTCCTCGCAGAATACTTGGCAGTGAAGCGAGCGGAGGACAGGAGCTAGAATTCGGATTAATACCAGACTAACATTACCCACTAATTACACTCGATTTTGCCTACAATGCTGACCAAAAACATGCGAGCATAGCAACGTTGTGCGGTTACTCTGGTTAGAATCATTAATGTAAAGCACCTTTTTGGCTCAGCTTATGACATGCATTCGCCAACAAGCTCTTCCACATTGCCACTTCAAACTACAGGAACAAAAGCAGTCTTCATACAGTAAACAAACAGATACGACCTAAAAGCTCATAAATAAAGTAATCTGCTACACATAGAAATGCATCGCCATTCCCTTGCTGCCTTTACTTCTGCTTTAGAGCGTTTTATGACGCGATAAACCTCCTAGAACAGGACAGACGCCGGAGGAGCCAGATGGAAGATATTGAACACCGTAGCCAGACAGTTGAACAAAGTAGGTCAGTGATCCATATCTGCTGTATATGTTGTCCTCTACCCGCCCTCTAATACGAGTGGGCTGACCACGATCTGCTACAAAGATACCAACCAATCTACGGTCATAAATCATATTTTCATGGACCTGACAATTAATTTGCGGTCCTGGTGGTGGAATCTGGTATGATAACTGCTCTTCGGGCTGTGTTAATGTTAGCTATAGTTGGTTATTTATTTCTTTTTCTATCATTACGTCGTAGAGAACATGCATGTATATGTATAAGTGTCATGATCACTCCGTGTAGACATTGTTTGCTTATGGCACATACATATCTCATACCCTCCGCGCCGTGTGCTCATTTGTAGATCTAATGTAGCATGCAGTTGACGAGTTATTGTTAAATTCCTTCCCGCGCATGTGGTGAATACGGCGGCGCCCACCACCATTTGCCCTTGGGCCACACAGCTGTACAAGTGCAACGCCTGGTACGCTTTGCAACAGTCGCATTGGCATCAGTCTGTTGCGTTTGTTCGATTCTACATCAACCATTTTGCCCGTTTTGCTCGGGATGCTGCACATCCCACCTCAATATTTGACAGGCAAAATCGTTTTACTGTATTGACCTCAATTATCCAAAACCACCATGAGTTTCTATCTTTATTCCTTTGGAGGAGGGGAGGGGTTATGCTGTTTCACGGTGCAGCCATCTTATCACTACAGACATCAGCATTCTAACTTTGTTACACTAGTCTCAGCTGCACTTGAACCGAATCGTGCAATCGAGATAACCATCAGTTCATCAGAACGCACGGAGCCCCGGTCCCTTACGGGCCGTCACTCATTCTGTCCCGCCGGGAATCTACCAGGGTGCCGGGAAACTCCGAATAACACCGAAGGGCTTGTGTAGAGTTATAATGTCTGTCAGAGAACCGTACTGTTAAGATGGATGGGCAATTTGGAGAAGTAGTTAAAACGCTAAAGGGCTGTTTTTGTAAGAAAGGTATTTCCAGGAATCGATTGCTTCCATCAAGATCGTTTCGTCAAACTACCATCATCAGCTTTTACTGTGACAGCCAGTCAAAGGCAAACCGCAACTGTGCCCGCCCTATCCCTTGGTGAATCAAAACGACTGTTATGTATGCAAAACAGGCGGCTACCTACAGCAACTTCAGCGAGTGAAATCAACACAGACCCAGGGGAAAGCGTCCCTTCACGTTCATCGGTCCAACTGTACATCTGTATCGACAACAGTAATCTGTCATTGTCAAAAAGACGTGGATAAATTACAGTGTATGGCATACGTAAGATAGACGTTAGTGCCAATGCCTTATTATTCATTCAACGATATTTCCGAGAAGCAACGTGGTCAAATTTCAAATTCAAAGAAATAACCGCAATCCGGATCCATTGCAATCGGTAAAGGCCCCCATTGCAGCAGACGGCGATCTCGCCGCGTGCTTTCTGGGACCTAAAATCTAACAGATCGCTCTACGAATTTCATAGATAACAGGAGTTCAGAGACCACATATCTCCATGAAATATTTTGATTATGCAAATAACTTCCACATTTGCATAATCTATGCTTGGTCATGTACACCTTTAACTGACTTACACATGTCACAATGTTGCGCTCTCGGGTTTGTGTAAACCTTGATTTCATGATTGAAATATCATGCAAAATGTAAAAGTATGACTGAAAAGACAACAAAAGTTACAAAACAAACAAAGCGTAGAATTAATCTAGAAATATTCGTCTTGTATCTATGAAATTCGTTGAGCGCTCGGTCAAATCAGAGTTCGCAGCGAGGTCGAGGTAGTAGAATAGGGGATTTTTTTCCCTCGTCGTCGTCCAGTTAAAACTTTTGTCACGGGAAGTTTTACAGAACAGGCATGGCCAAAAAGTACCATAAGGAAATGATGTGACGAAGCCCAGCGTGAAATTCAATCACGGAGAACAATTGATCAGGTTTGTGCCGGGAGAAAATGAAGTAGAAATTATTATTATCCTCTCGAATTATAGTTTGAGCCGCTGGCGTCCGCTGTCGACTGACGCAGCATTAGCGCCAACGACAGCGGCTTTCTGGTCACCCTTATTTCCACCGAAAATTGATGGACAAGTTTTGAATGGAGAAGGGACAAGTCCAATTTTAAAGTTTGGAGCGCCTTCGCGCGATTGTCTCACAGCCGCCACCGTTTCTAGCGGGGAGGTAGGTTGGAAGAAATGGAAAATGGAACAATAGTTTTCAACGTGGCTAAAGGAACTGGGACGACAAGAAAAATATTTATCTTGCAAATTTGAAATTCTAATTTTCGGAGTGGCTAAAGACATTCCTTAATTGTCACAAAATGGTAATAATTGGATTTATGCATATCATATACGTTTCAATAGACCAAGTTTCAGTTATTTATTCATTAATTCAACCAGGAGACATGATTGTGACTCCAAACATAAGTGTGATAAATCATAGAATACCACATGAAAACATCAATATAGGAGCAACTTAACCTTAACGGTGAGAGAAAAAGAATACTTAGTGTTAAGCCTAGCATGAATAACAAGTTATCAAAAACAATCTCGTTTAACCGTGACTGAACACTCTAGACAAGAGTGATTGATTGAGTCATAAAAACGCCACCATTTTCGCTGTTGCGCGCTGGGCCCTCTTTGTGGAACAGCGTATGATGGCCCAACTTTATCCACAGAGCAATTCCAATTCCGGGTTTATCGAAAATTGCATTTCTTTCTTCTCCTTTCACCTTCCGCTGTGATTGCCAAGCAAACGATCTGGGAGAATCTCGTGAATCGTCTCTGCGGACTGCTCGTAATTTTCTTCAATTTTCTTGGGCGAAATTTGACGGTAATTGGCATGTGAGTTTATTACTGGGGTGAGTCGTTAGAACCGACCTGACTTTCAAATAGCGATGCAAGATCCAAGGGCGTCGAGGTGCAGAGGGCATCTAGGGTTTTCTGTACAATTTGTGGTTTATGTAATGCCCGGGTCAAATTAGTTTCTACAAATTCTATTTATTCTGATATAAGTATGTGGAGTTGTAAATGGATGGCTGGATAGCGTTGTACTTATACGATTTATAATGACTCATTTCCAACCCAATGTAGCCAAATAACGGTTAGACCCGTCGACTGCAAATTTATGAGTCTCCCCAGTGTACAAAACAAGATTACAGCTACGTTTATAGTTTGCTTGGTAAACTTCAAGATCTAGCTTCTATTCCTTAAAGGAAAGACAGTGCGTCAAAATGGAAACAAGAAATCGAAAGATCTCATACCCCGTGAAACATTTGGAGCTTTCGTGAGTTTTTGGTTTTATTCATTATGGTGAATTTCTCGCTAATTCTGTACTTGCCTTTTCCTGTTATTGATTTATTCATGTGGTATTCTATGATCTATCACATTTATGTTTGGAGTCACAGTTATGTCTTCCTGGTTAGATTAATGAATATATCACTGAAACTTTGTCTATTAAAACTTGTATATTCATAATTACATATGTTATGCATACATCCAATTATTACCATTTTGTGTCAATCAAGAAATGTATTCAGCCACTTTGAAAGTAATTAAGTATTTTTCTTCCTTTGCAACATTTTGAACCTGGGCCAAGCCAACTTTCCCATCTGGCCAATATCCGGTTAGAGCACACCAAAGACAATGAATAAACACACACAGACCTACAACAATATCTCCGTTTTCATGCAGGGAACAAACTCGTAGTTCGCATAATGTTTTGTTATTTCTTGCAACCTTGTTTGAATTTTCTGTAAACAACTTTGTTTGGGATTTCCCCCCAGGGCTCATTGAAAATCGTCAGCTGGCGACATGATTCCCCTGGTGAAATAAAAATAAACAAACAAACAAACAAACTCATCCTAAAAACTTGGCTATGTCAGCGAGATTGAGAACAATACCTCCATTTTCACGTAGGTAACCTAAGAACTTGGCAGCGAGATGTCAGCGAGATCGTTTTTAGATTCGGTCGCCTGCGAGGTTTGCGTTTCCATCACATGTGAACCTGACCTCTGGGTGAATAAACGATCAACAAACACGTCTCCAGGACACTCACTAACAGACAACCCGTCACCCTGTCGAGACCCCATTTTGAACTGCGTCAGAAGGAGAAGCTGATCTTGACCTTGCACGTGACCTCTGCAGATGTTTCCAGCCCAAAGTTAACGTCTTAAAGAAGTTAATTTCAGAGAGGAAGGTTTGCGAGAGGCGAAAGAAGCGACCCCCATTTATTTGCGGGTGACCACCTCGCTGAATAATGACTAGGAAGTTTGAACAGTGCTGTGCGAGGCATGGAAAAAGACACCATCTTAATATTGCATATGTAGAAGCACATCATGTGCCTGCTATAACTATTTGCTCGGTCGATGTATCGGTGGGAAAAATCAACAGACTCGGAAAAGTATGACGGCACGCTGCCGGAATTTCATAGTGGAAACATCGTTCGCATTTGTGTACCTTTTTTTCTATTTACCTTTGGGCAGAAACAATGATAACATTTTTGTGGCACTGCACTCAAGTTAATAACTTATTCTAACATACACATACAAAGAACAATAAGCTTGATAACTTAAGGTAAGGTAGTCCCATAACCTTTTGAGGCCGTAGGGGCAGAGGGTTGTTATTCACTATGTCTAGGGCACACTGTGTCTAGGGCATAGTGTTGGAAGACGGAGCCCAACCCTCTTCTTCCACCGCCTTGATTAACCTCCCCTGTATCTGTGAGAGAAGCAACCTAGTAAAGATAAAAAAGATTCTGAGATAAACTTGGCGCATCTTGTATTCAATCGGTGTTTACATGCACGTAGACCCTTACGTCAGATTGATACATGTCTGGGGTTTGGGATTTACCGGGATCAAACCGGCTGTGATTTTTTTCGCACGATCGCATCAATTTTGAGGTACCCAGAGGATGTCATCCATACCATCAAATCACTGGAAATCAGAGATTTTAAGATAAGCTTCGAGCATCTTGTATTTCGGTGGTGCTTACATGCAGTTAGACTCTTAAGCCAGATCGATACGTATCTGGGATTTGGGGTTTACCGGGATCAAAGTTGCTGTGATTGGGCCATGATATCGGATTCAGAGCTCCACCCATTACGTGGTTACATCACAATTCCACTGGAGACCGCGACCGCACTGCGACCAACGATTTCACAAAGAGCTCAACGAATTGCATTAATAAAGAACGGATTCTTTTAAGCTCTGTGTGTTGAGTTGTCTCCTCATGCTTTTACATCGTGCATCATGTTCCAATTATAAAATCAAGGGTTACACAGATCCAACTTTGGTCGCTGCACGGTCGCTCAGCGATCGCCGTCTAGTGGAAAGAGGCTTTTGAGGAGGGGTTGTGAGTAGAAGAGAGATATTCCTGAAGATATTTTGGGTAAGTCACAATTAGACACATGTACATTTGTTAAGTTATCGCCACTTAGGAAATTCGTCGTTTGATCATCGTTACACTTTCTGCCTATGTTTCAGATAATCTCTAGTTTTCAAAACGCCCAACATCGCCTATAACGTTAACAGTCCCACACACCACCACATCCTTTTCAAATGTGACATCCCGAATTCAACTCTCCTCCTGTTCAGTGAATTTCTACAACATGTATCTAACCAATACTTGCCTTCTAACCCCTCACCCCCAGAAGTGCATTGGAACGGTCCTAAAAACTTTCGGATAGTCTTCAAGTTTTAGGTTACTCAGAGTATAGATTCGTCCTTTACAAAATAAGCCCTACCCCATTTATGTTTCATATGTGTTATTCAGAGGCTTTCCTGTTATCCCGGTATACCCTCCATTCTCACAAAGGCTCCATTAATATTGTCCAGGCGTAACTCCCGTACCGCCGTCCAAGACAAATAAAAGAGGAGCTCCGCGTGTGTACAGCCCACAAAGGACGACTTAGTTCATCCATATAGAAGGGTTCTTAGAAGAAGAAGATACACCCAAGCTTAGATGTGCTCTTTGGTTGAACCTAGAGATGGATTTACAAAGGGAAAGAGATTTAGAACAGAAAATATGGATTGCCGAATACGGCATTGACGATATTCAAGGTGACGTGAAGTCGAAGACACGTGAAATCTTCCCACGGCGTGCATGGCTATATTTGGTGCGCAGAAATGCGCTCATAACCTGCCCGTCAATATTGATAACGCTGCGGTATATCTCAGCTGTCGTGCACTGACTCTCTAACTGTAAATCATATCCAACCGTAGATTTCACCATATCGAATTCCATTTCCAGTTTTTTTATAGAAGTTTGCTGTAGGATACGTCTGTAGAATTCACGAGAAGAGAAATGTTATAGTCAACAGTAAAGATGCAATTAGGACGAAGCGGTCAGTAGGAATATAGAATAGAATCTTCCCCTCCTGACCAACTTATTCGTTATGGGGTAGCTTACAGGTCGTTTGTGCCCTCTATGATATTAGAGCTGCCTTTCATTGGGTAATAAGACAGTTAAAGAACCGTTACTGGTATCTATGGTATGGGGCCATTTCGGCGCTTGAACTGCGAAGCTGAATTGATAATCTAAACCCAGACGACTGAATACCGACATTTGTTGGTCCGGGAAATACCAACGAAACCTTTCTAAATCTAAGACGTATTTTGTTTTACAGGGCATTGGGCAGATTAGAAAATTTTACTGTGCATTTTCTTTAACCAGTAGAGTTCTCAGTTGATGATACGTTGAATATAAGAGTATCGAGTTTATCAAAACTCTCCAGCTGGGTTGCCTGAGGGTCCGGGTAGAACTCCACCCACACCTGTTAAGGCCCCTTTCCACTTGACCGCGATCGTCGAGCGACTGGTCGTACAACTAGCCTGGAATCCAAACCTATTATAACTCCCGAGTCAAATCAACCGGGGCCAGACCTATTTGCGGAGAGAGACTCGGGAGCTATAATAGGTTTGGATTCTAGGCTATCGTACAACCACCAAAATTGGATTCGTGTAACCCTTGATTTTATCATTGGTATATGAAAGTTTCAAAAGACAACGAAACACATTAAAACGTAAAAAAGGTCGTTCTTCATCAATAAAATTTGTTGAGCGATCTGTCACATCTTTGGTCGCTCAGCGGTCGCAGCCTCTGGTAGAAATGGGGTCCACCTTTCAAATTCAACGCAAACTTTTCCCCGCGAATAAGTCAGATCTAGAGGTCATCTCCATCCTGTAAAAGTGTTATGACTTTCCAAAGTGAGCCGGTTTTATTCCGTGTACATAAGATTTACAACAAGCTGACCTTGTGAATGCCGGAGGTCTCTCCTGAAATACAAGCAATATCGCCCATTCTGCCGGATATGAACACATTTCATCACCAGTGGGCCGTGCAGTGGAGAGGCGATTCCACAGGGATTTTCCTACGCTTATCACCGAAAGTAAAGGCTCGGCCCTTGGCATTTAGAAAGTCGTTCTAGTGAGAAGTACTGGAACCCTATCAGTCATGAACTCTCTACACAATGAACAAATCGTTCATACCACTGGCGTTCGTATTATTCTGGTACTGTTTATGGAAGTAAAGCTATAGCTTAACCAAGTAGTTTTAAGTGGTGGTCAATGACTTATTGTAACTTTGATGAAGTGGATTCGTGTAATACTAATGGGCTGAACAAGTAATTCCTGATACTCTATGTTATGCTTTAGATAGTGTTCTCAATTGCGGTAGTCAGCAAGTTCGTAGTATTAAATTGTGGAAAGTAGATTGTGTAAGTTATGGCTGAATTACCCGACATTACCTTGTCATGCATGTCTTAAAATGCATTACACGACGGAAAGACTTCAAAAGTATATTGATCTATCAGTAGTAAGTTGTCACATTCAAAACCATCTAGTGAATGTGTCGATGAAGATTTGACATCAAGGTAGAATATTTCGTAAATGGATGCTATCAAAAACGTCTGACTCTTTAGAGAAGCTATCCAGTCGCTTGATATGAAAAAAAATTGTATTATGAATCTCAAAAATGCACCATATCGCTATCCTTTGCCCGATTCAATACCAGCGGAACTCTATTCCTGATTCATAGCACGTATGGGCGAACGCTGTTCAAGATCCAAGTGAGCTCCCTCCGTCTGAACAAGGTCCAATTATACCGCCATTCATTCTGCGGTTCATGCAGTATTCATTGTAGCCTGGGCGGAATTCCTATATAGTCTGGTCTATGGTCTATCTCATGTAAGAAATAACGGCCTCATAAACGAAATGTTGCGTTGAGATATTATCATCATGCAATGAAAGTATTTCTTTGCACGATCACCTATGGAATAGTTTTAGATTTCCATTCTTGAATTGTAAGAAGACTAATTGATTGATTGATTGATTGATTGATTGATTGATTGATTGATTGATTGATTGATTGATTGATTGATTGGTCGATCGATCGATCGATCGATCGATCGATCGATCGATTGATTGATTGATTGATTGATTGATGGATGGATGGATTGATGAATGGATTGATGGAGATTTGGTTATGTTTCGATTGGAGGATTTTATCACGCCTCATGGAAAGTTTTATGCATACAATCGTGATACATAGAGAACATCCGTGATTCTGTAGCCATGGAGACTCGCACCAGCTACAAAACGGGATTTTAGACCCAACCGAAGTCGAAGACGCGGCTTACCTTACCTCCTCAGTATGCAAAGGCAATGTGTCAATGTCAAAGCTATGGATTTCTCCTTTCGCACGTACGGGCACATGAAGGATTCGAATGGTGTCCACTATCGACAGCGTCCGTGTATATTGTACTTGGAGTTTATCACGGCTCATGCAGAGTACAGCATGGGTGGATCAAAGGGATAGCAGCAAATAATGTTGGCGCCCAGATGGAGGATGTGTAACTGCAGTGGGGCTCTCTGCGAAGTGGTTTTATATGCTTATAAAACGATTTTCTCAGACGCAATCAAATAGTGTTAAAACCGAAAGTCGCTTCAAGACCACCCAGGGAGATAGTAGGGTATGATAACACCGTGACGTCTATTCCATTACTGAAGCGGCGACCTTAATTGGATGTTTGTAAAACTTGACTTCACAATTGGAAAATCATGCAAAATGTAAAAGTATGACTGAAAACGCAAGAAATTTTACAAAACGTAAAAAGATTCGTTTTTTTCAATTATGAAATTCGTTGAGCGATCTGTCGAATGTTAGGTCGCAGCGAGGTCTCTGCCTTGTGGAAAGGGGGCCTTATGTGTTGTTTGAAAATGACTACTTCAGGCTGAAGGTAGGTTACACATCAGATCTCCCGGCTGTATGAAACATTGATGGCTCAAACTCCAATCAAGCCTCGCGTTCCTGAATCCTCCAAGTCTCCTTATTACTGGGAGAGCAGCTGCGCAGGAACAGATAAATTCGTGCGGGAGCGTTTCTCCCAGTGAGGTGGATTACTGCTGACAGGAACGCTTAGGTCTAACGACAGCCGGAACTCCGTACATTGTGCTTAGGGTCCAGATGTTGTTGCTCGTGATTTAACAGTTGAGTGTAACTTTGACAGGCGTCGTGGCCTATTGACTTGTGCCACTTTTACAGAGGTACTCCATATCGGTGAAGTTATGCATATGGGTTAGTACAAAGACGATTGGGGGTGAGGGCAAGGTGGAAACTTATAAAGAAACGGCGACAGGAGATGAAGGTTTAGTTTTCATAGTGACGTTTTGTTGGTGTAGTTTGTTTTCGATATAAATGCACTATATTTCCATAAGATTTTATGGATTCCTTGACCCGTTTATGTATTCCAAGAGATGATATCTCTAATAAGATGTCTTTAAAAAGATATCATCTAGATCAAAGTTGAAAGTATTTTACAAATTATTTTAAGCCTTTCAAAGCAGGAGGTTAATCTTGAAATCGTTGAAAAGAAATAACATCCTAACTCCTCGCATCGCTGTTTGTGGGCCCAAGATGTATCCTGATGCCAAATATATACTGTGAATCACTGGGTGCACAGCGCTGTTTTCCTGTGATTGTAGACCGCTACACAAAATGAAAATCTGCTGTCTGCATTCGTTGCCCACATATGTAGGCGTAGATCTTTGAAACCGCACACGTCCGTAGCTCGAGGTAGCACGTTCCTGTTATCGTAATGAGGAAGGCGAAGATGACTCTCTTGGAAGGTTCGTACATTCACCTCGGGCCGTTTCAGGCGCGCTAACGCACATCATTGATTTCAGTTAGGCAATCGGTTCAATGTCCTAGATAAGATTCCGAAGATAAGATACAATAAGTGTTTTTTTAATATTAGTTATTAAGATCAAAACTGGGGTTTGTCGTTCTGTTTAGCTGTCTTGTAACAATTGTAATTGTGTGTTTTTTTAAGAACAGAAGCTTCGGAAATTAGCCGAAACAAAATCATAGAGGAAGATAAATCAGGAGCATGCGTGGCTCCCAGTCCATTAGCACCACTACACCAAATTGAGTAATTCTATACTACTGCTGTCTAACTCTAAGGATTCATCTTGCTGCACGGGGTGCGCGATTTCAGATCCATACAATATCGGGTGGCAGAAGATGCAGTGAGCTGCTTATCGCGTCCTTGTGTTATGTGTTATAAAATCCATATTTGTGCAACTCATCTTTCTTCCCATATTGATCTTCCGTAAGACAAGAATGTTAGTAACTGCTTGAGTAACTGTCTTTTGGCGTAAGAATATCAGCACTTAACCAGTCAGAGACGAGCTACACTTTCGGTTTTGATATTTGTCCCGCAGTTTGTCATATACACCAGGGAACAATCGTCCTTATGAAACTTCAGGCTGTTTCTGTAGCTAATTATAGAAAGCTATTATTTACAAATCACCTGCTTGTATGGGATCCGTCTTAGTCGTTTCTATAAAGATGGCCCACGTAAATGCAACGCGCGATGAGTTGTGTTTTTGTAGCTGGGTACATTGGCGGAAGACAACACAGCTACTAAGATTGTTGGGGTCCTGTCTCTACGGCTGTTATCTACGGCTGTTGTGAGCGTGTCTCTGGTACTGCAACACTGTTACTAAGGACTGTTGTGGGCCTGTCCCTGGTGCTGAAACACTGTTACTAAGGACTGTTGTGGGCCTGTCCCTGGTGCTGAAACACTGTTACTAAGGACTGTTGTGGGCCTTTCCCTGGTGCTGAAACACTGTTACTAAGGAATGTTGTGGGCCTGTCCCTGGTGCTGAAACACTGTTAATAAGGAATGTTGTGGGCCTGTCCCTGGTGCTGAAACACTGTTGCTAAGGACTGTTGTGGGCCTGTACCTGGTGCTGAAACACTGTTACTAAGAACCATTGTGGCCGGTCTCTGGCACTGAACCACTGTCACTAAGAACTATTGTAGGCCCGTCCCAGGTACTGAAACACTGTTATCTACGGCTGTTGTGAGCCTGTCTCTGGTGCTGAAACACTATTACTAAGAACTATTCTGGGCCCATCCCTTGTACTGAACGTCAAAAGTTTGGTGAGTTGTGCTGAGTGCAGAGTCGCGAAAAGTTTTGTATTGTACGGTACTTTGCACTTCGCACGACGTGTCAAACTCTTGACGTTCAGCACCAGGGACAGGCAAAGCTCCACAACACGTCTTCCACACCCTGTGGCTGATACACGTTTGCCGCGGCGACATCACGCCGAGACATCCAGCAATCGATAGCTCTCCACTCTGGTCAATCAAAGAGCCATCAAACACGCAAAAGAACCGTCAGCATGTTTGCTGCCACCTTAGTCGCACCCCTGGGATCTCCCGCCCCGCCGGCTCATCAGTCTCGGTGTCAGCAGGACCATTAGAAGTACGGACCTGAGTACTAATGGTTCTGTCGGGGCCTGAAGGCTCACTGGTGTCGTTTTGGAAAGTGTCTCCAGCATGGTCTTCTGTATTCCCTGGAAGCACGGGTCAGGTATCAATAGTTCCACAGGGACTTCCTGGCCCAGTGGTGTCGTTTCTTTCAGCAAGTGACTCCGGTAATGTCCTAGATATTCTTCAGGTACATTGCAGGTGTTGATGGTTCTACTGAGACCTAAGGGCTCAACGATGAACACGTAAAATGCAGGTGTAGTAAACAGATTACTGACTACTACCATCTTGGCTACTATCATTCACACAACATTATTTCACAAATTCGGAATCTAAAGATTGAATCTTTTCATAGATATTAGTGAATCAAATGTTGACTAGATCTATCGCGGTTTATACATTGTATAGTTAGACCCCATTACACTAGACGGTGATCGCGCTACGACCCCGCTGCGACCTAGATCGGATTTTCGTAAGCCTTGATTTCATAATAGGAATATCATGCAACATGTAAAAGTATGATTGAAAGAACAACAAAACGAACAAAGCGTAAACAAATCCTTTTTATCCATGAGATCCGTTGAGCGATCTGTAAAATTTCAGGTTGCAGCGTGGCTGTCACCCTAGTTGAATTGGGGCGTTGGGAAACTTTTTCCTCTTGGTCTTCGGCTTTACTTTGCCTCGAGCACATCCTCTACAAATATCGATTCTTGAGAATCCAGTACTTATTCTTCTTCTATCTTGGAAGAGAAAGGGAAGCCCTTAAGGCACAGTCTCGGTCCTAGGGATCAAGTCGCAGCTGACAGAGAAGAGACTAATCCCTTTTGTATAGGATTGTGGCCCACAGGGACTGAGCAGGGATTGCATCTGTTTCTTAAAGTAACCCGGGGATAGCCCTTCTGAAGTCAAGACACGCGCAAGGCGTCTTCACGAACAGGGTCAAGTCAATACAAGACCTGAGCTAGTTTAGCTTTGTAGCGAATATATAAACTAACGTTTATTGGCATCCAAAATTCGCAACATGAATGTCAGAAATGCTATTTAGTGACGCGACGCATGTAAACATTACAAGATCTTTATTGTCTTCATCCATTGTGATTTACGTCAAAATCATGATCATTTAATTATAAGTTTCATCCATGCAAATTGCTTACACTAAAACTTTTGGAATACATGATTTTTCTTTTGTATATTCTCCATGTCTTATAAAAGTATTTGTGTCATTGTACAACTTTTGTTGTGAGCCTATCCCTGGTGCTGAAACGCGGTTACTAAGACCACTGGGGCCTGTCTCTGGTACTGAATCACTCTCACTAAAAACTGCCAACACTTGTCATATATTCAGCTGCAGGCTTCCGCGTTACAAAGCACACTGTCCCTCCAATACTACCATTAGAAGTAGATATATATCGAAAGCTGCTAACAATTCATATTTCCTGCCTCTAAGGCTGACAGCGCGTGCTTGAAATAAAATTATCGAATCGCCACATATCGGCATGAAACGACGCTAGCGGGAAGACATGCGGTGAGATAGGAGGCGATAAAAGAAATTGGCTTTAGCCCATATCCCCCCTAGGTAACTGTTATATTCTGGAATCCTGATACTCTGAAGTTCCAGATTATAGTGAATACACGGCGTACGTTTGGAACTGAAAAGCATTTCTCTGAAGTTAAGACTGAGCCTGCCCCCGAGCAAGCCTTCTATCCAAACGTGTTCGGAATGAGAATGAAGTGTGATTCTTCAGTTTCGTAACTTGAGAAGTAATATTTCTGCGCCTCCTCTCAAGAAAATTCTGGTGTCTACAATTGTATTAATATCTCTACATTGACAGCTACCGAATGCACCACGTGGTTCCTTCAAATATGCTACACGACGTGTGCCATCATACATTGGGAAGTGCGTCAGCCGAGAAAATATGGTCTTTATGTTAGTTTGACGAATGCCATCGTAAATGTTATGTATGGCGGAAATGTTGTCTTTTGACCTATTCTCTGATCCAAAAAATCCCTGCACAGCTCTTCCCGTCCTGGAGATTGATGGACGCTCTCAGCTCGGAGTGTCAGTCGTGAGGACATGGCGATGAGAAAGATCCCCCTCCTTCACCTATCTGTCATCAGTGACAAGCAGTAGTGCGCTTTACGGACTGTCTATAAAGGTATAGCATGTTCCAGAGATGTCCCATCGACCGTGTACGCATTTACAACTTTGAAAAGGCGTGGGGATGTTTTTACAAGTTGCAGGGCCGGACATGGCGATGAGAAGGATCCCCTCCTTGGCCTATCTGTCATCACTGACATGCAGGTGTGCGCTTTACGGGCTGTCTGTCGGTCCCTTAGTACCGCATGTCACAGAGAAGTCCCATCGACCGTGAACGCATTTACAACTTTGAAAAGTCGTGGGGATGTTTTTTTTACAAGTTGTTGGACCGGACTTGGCGATGTGAAAGATCCCTCTCCATCACCTATCTGTCATCACCGACATGCAGGTGTGCGCTTTACGGGCTGCCTATAAAGTATAGCATGTTCCAGAGATGTCCCGTCGACCGTATACCCTACAACTTTAAAAAGGCGTGGGGATTTTCGACAAGATGCTTCAAAAACAGTATTCCTGGTTGGGAGCTCAATTAGCGTACTGCCAGGCACTGAAGCACAACGTTATGATTAGTATGAAGTAAAGTGGTTCTCTCTTTTACTTTTTTACCTACTGATACATGTATGCTTCTATACCTATTGACATTCCCTCTTCAATATTGTTCTCCCGTCCTGGGAATTTATGGACAGTCTCAGCTCGTCGTGGGGACGTGGAAATGAGAATGATCCCTCTCCTTTAGCTATATGTCATCACTGACATGCAGGTGTGCGCTTTACGAGTTGTCTGTCACAGAGAAGTCCCATCGACAGCGACCACATTTACAACCTTGGCAAGGTGCTGTCAAAGGACGCTTCGCGGGTGTTAGCTTGATGGGCATACAGCCAGACGTCGTGACAGCACGGCGTAAAAAAAGTGTGTATCCTTCTCACCATTACGTTGTTATCTAATATGCAGGTGCGCTCTTAACTGGTTATTTGTCGTTCCCACAAGACCCCAGCTTTCTTTTCGTATGTCCCAAATAAGTCTCATTGACCGTGTACAACTTAACAACTTTTAGAAGACTTTTGACAAGAGGGTGCCAACAGCGGAATCCCGGTAGGAGCTTCATGAGCGTAAAACTCACTTTTCTTCGCTACCTTAGCTAACCTGATAGACAGGTGCACTCTTTACGGATTGTCTGTCCCAGGTAAGGATGTACAAATTTACAACTGTCGGAAGGCCTGGGGATTTACGACAAGAGAGTAGAAGCTCGACGGGCGTAATACTCACTTTTCTTCGTTACCTTAGCTAACCTGATATATAAGTTCATTCCTCATGGGTTGTGTGTCGTTATCACAACGCCGCAGTCCCAGATAAGTGTGTACAAATTTACAACTTTCAGAAGGGCTGGGGATTTTCCAAAAGAGAGGGCCAACAGAGGGATCCCGGAGAGAAGCCAGCTCAGCTTTTCTTCGTTACCTTTAAGTTAGCTAACCCGATATACAGGTGCATTCTTTACAGCTTATATGCCGTTACCACAACACCATAATCCCAGCCGATGGGACTTTCACGCTTGTGAGTATATCAAGTCCGTATTGACATTTTTTGGCTTAGGTAAAGTTTGAAGGCCGACGAAGTCGTTTCTTCTGTTCGATAACCAGACTGCACGACGGTGGGTCAAAGTGAAAATCAGCCTCTTCCCCGCAAACTTTACATAAGCCCCAAAAAAGTCAATACGGAACTCATTCGGACTTGATATATGCACAATATACTTTTCCAACTTTCAGATGTCATGAGGATTTTCGACAAAAGACGTTCCCCGGTGGGAGCTCGCTGAGCGGACATATTCGTCATCATCACCCGTCCTTATCGCCCGTGCCGTGTGCGGGGAGGGATTTGGATCGGCTTCCTCGCCAGGAGGGAGCCTGCCAGGCCGGATATCACATGCTAGCATTCGTCACTGGAAGGGAAAATGGGAAATGTTCTCAATTTCTCAACCGTTCGCTCTTTTGTTTCCTGGAAAAGTATCGTCACACAATTCTATACTAGGAAACAACACACAATCCATGTCATCGACACTTTATCCATAATTGTGCCGCCATATGGAGGAAATTTGTGTCGATATCTAAAGTTTCTAGTTGCACGTTAAGGTTCCTTTAGGTGTATACATTGCATATTGAGTGGGTGACGGGCAGCAGGCAGTAGGGTTGCCGTGAAGAAGACACGCCTTAAAAGAGTTGCAGAGGGTCATACGCAACATGCCAGGGACTCAATGGACCACAACGCTGTGTTGTAGTCGTAAAATTAAATGTTTCCTTATGATATATCCTGGGGGAAGGGTGTCACTTAAGTTCAACTGATTAACGGTTTAATTGGGAAACCCCGGTTCAAATTTTGGGAAGGTATCTCGGTTGGGGGCGTCTTTCGGAAGGGACGTAAAGTTGGTCCCCGTGTTCTAGGAGGTGCTTCGAGCACTTTTAACAGAAGAGCTAGCAACCCCTCCCTGTAAAAATGTACCCTGCTACTAAAACAGCAAGGAAACCTAATGACCTATGTGCCGCTAGGTACTACAAGGTAAACAACAATGTCTTGGTGAAGGCAAATAGTAATGGGCAATCTCAAACCAACTGTACACACTCACGCCGTATCTTCAGGTGAAGTATGAAGTAAACATTGCGGAAACATCGTGGTGCAAGTGACTGTAAAAATCTAGTTTATTACAGACTGATTCAAATGAGCAACGGAGACGCTACGTTTTGGGGAAGTTGGATATCATTTAATGTCTGTCTGTCTGCCCTATCGTGAGCACAGCCTACACGCTTGCCCCCCGGAGAGTTCATGATTTGATTTGATTCCGAAGCAAATTGCTGTATTGATGTATACCTTAATGAGAAAGTCTGGTTTCATTTTGTTGTGACGGCAGCTTCTGTGTTTACAGTCAAGATGTATAGCATGGTAGGGAAACCCAGTTGTACGTATGGAGGGATTTGAAAATATCTAGGTCAAATCTTGGTGCTTCTTTGAGAAACTTTTTCTTCCATGCAATTATGTCCCCTTTAACATTTCTTCCGACATATACACGCAATTCTTCCTGATCTATGTATGATATACATAACTTTATAAAGTTTGAATTTCCTTCCTCTTCGGATTGCTTATGATTCGATTCATTTTCTTATCAGCAACATTCAATTCACGAAAGGAAGAAATAAGTTTATCGTCCATAACTGCCATACCATATCTACACATTTCTCTACTTTATTTCATAGCCATGATTCGGCGTACGCAGACAGGGAAACTGGATTTGCGGCACACATAATGTATAATCTAAATTGGATCACCATTACTTAAGTGAAGGGAATTACGCGTGCGCTTCATAAGTCATCGTATTTTCATCGGTCAATCAATTGTAGGTTATTTCCCGTGCTGAGGTAAATTAGATCACCATACAGAAAACGTTCCGCCGGTTCCAGGATAGGTAATGGTGTCTTTATTGCAAGACGAAAGGGTTTCATCTGCAACATTTTTTGGTATCTTTTCCTCAGGGTAAAAATGGCTGCTTGTGCTTTCCACCGCAGTCCAGTGGTAAATGACCCTGCCTCTGGAATTAGAGTTCGGGAGTTTGAATCTTGGCTGTTGTTGGTCACCCTACTTGAACGCTACCGGAAAGGGTCGCCGTGGTTTACAGTTCATTGCACTTGTCGTGTTTCCCCGTACAATGAACCTGTTGCCTGTTTTCTCGGTCATAACCGGTGGAAGGACAGCTCTTCGGTGAGTTAAATTGGATCGAAATCAGTTCCTTTACATACCACTGAAACTTTGGCAGGTAGATCCCTTTGGTTGCGCAACAAAGAGCTGCATTATCCATTTATGTACCAACCTTGATAAAACCTATCCACGTTTGGTTCCAATATAGTTTATACAATATGAGCGCTGCAATCGCATAAAGTGAATCAAATTGTGTTATACGTCCCAATTTTATGAAGAGTTAATATCATCATTATTCCATGGATGGGTTTTCATGATTGGAAGTTTTTGTGGAACCTAATTTCCCAAATGAGTGACACGAATGCGTTATGTGGCAGAAAATCCTGTGTCTTCGGCTTCTGAGTGATGCCTGTTATATTGAGAAGTAAATGACCTGTATGTTTATGTGGTCGCTTCATTGTCTGTGACGTTACGAATGCGACGTTAAATGGAGGCCCCCGGTGTTAGAGTAGAGCCACATCTCGAGAACGTTCAGGAACCCACCACACTTATCGAAAAGATCAGGGGTCCTTCCCGGATATGCAGCTTGTACTCTTCAGTACAAACCTGATGTGTTACGCCATGGAGCGGTTTACCGGGTATGCGATGCAAACGAACAACCCTTCCACTACCAGAGCTCCATTAACTCCCCCCCCCTTCTGCTTGACTTAGTATTCTCCGGACTCTTTCAATGACTTTTGGCTATATCCACGGGAAAGGTAATAACAATCAGTTTTAATGTCCAAACCCCCACCCTTCCATGAATCCCAAATGCTCTATATTCCCGCAGGTCCCATAGTTTTCATTTCTATATCCCTCCCACTCTGTACCTGTGATGTGATTGCCTTTTGAATGTATAGGAGAAATGTGATACTAAAAAAAATCATGATCAGTCACATGTTATATGTGTTGCTACGTTCAGCAAGTCTTTACAATATATCCTATAAACGTTTGGCACCAGGGTTACGATTTAGGCCAGTAAACCACGTCGCCTCCAACGGAAATAAAAACCATGGCCTGTAAACCGATAAATCCGCCATAACCGTGCGATGACTGTGAAAGATGCGCCGCCCGCCTACAAGCTCCAACCGTCTCTCAAATTGCACGGTCATAAAAGGTGGGAGACGTACAGTTATGTATCCGCGGGAATGGCTCACGGGGCTCCAGGTACTGTAACTACTGCTGCCTCGTAACGTTTATCCTGTCTATACTGTAAATGTAACGTATGTGGAAAATGTGCCTTGAATACAACACAGTACAGGTGAAATAGGTAGGGATGGGTTTTTGGCTTGAGGTAGGCCCCTTTTCCACTAGACAGTGATCGCTGAGCGACCGTACAGTGACCAAATTTACATTTGTGCCACCCTTGGTTTCATAATTGGAATATGATGCAAGATATAAAAGTATGACTTCAAATACAACAAAACACATAAAACGTAAATAAAATCGTGCTTTTTCTATGAAATTTGTCAAGCGATCTGTCAAATGTTTGGTCGCCCATGAGTCGCGGCGCGGTCGTCGCCCTATAATATAGTGGAAAAGAATAGGGTAGCTATAGAGGACCTTGTTGTTTACGGTGCTGTGTTATCATCATAATCCTTCTCGTATACATAACTTTCTCCTTATTCTTCCTTTCATTCAAAAGATTTTGGAATTTTGAACTTGCAACAAAAAATCCCTTGACTACTTCATCTAGACGTTTGACGTAAGAAGCACGGCAACATTTCCTTATCCTTGTGGAATACTTAACTTTAGGACGTAGTTATGCTAGTCACATCCTCTCTCCATCGGCCAACGGTAATTACATCTGCGCAAACCGTTTCCCTGCGTTAATAGTGACCTACCGGAAACCAATCATTTCCTTCGGCTTGTATGGCTTTACCTGATAAACTGGTGGGCAGAAACCACGGCTGCCTCGGCCCCGCAATTACCAAAGCAGAACTACCAGAGCAAAATACTATTAGATCTCCAAGCAGATGTTGGGTGGAACATTACATACTGTTTTCTGACTGCCGGGTTCCTTTGAAGAGAACACCACAGATTTCCCGAAAAGAGCGTGCGTTTTCCAGCAACACACGTCTCAACAGGGGACCACGGCATGTTCTGTTATCAAGTGCTATATCAAAGAGCAAAGAATCTGTCAATTTTGTACCTCAAATACGGTGGAAGATTAAATGCACTTCATCGTAGATTATACTATGTTATGAATGTTATGATTAATGATAGAAATATCCTATTTAGTTATAGATGATTGTATAGAAAACAGATTCCCTCACTTCAGATATATGAGTGGTACTGAGAAATTCTTATTCGTTTTGATAAACCGACTTTAGCTAAACACATACAATCCTTCATTCTCACCATTACAAAGAAGCTAGAAAAAAACGATCCTACATACTAGACATGTTTATAAACATGTCATTGTTGCGACCTGTACTTTGCTCAGCTGGGCA
This sequence comes from Branchiostoma lanceolatum, assembly GCF_035083965.1. Lineage (NCBI taxonomy): Eukaryota > Metazoa > Chordata > Leptocardii > Amphioxiformes > Branchiostomatidae > Branchiostoma > Branchiostoma lanceolatum. The sequence continues at coordinate 8,429,019 of NC_089726.1, read as the reverse complement.
AAAATGTACAATAAAGACCTTTCATCATTGAATCTCCAAGCAGATGTAGGGGTGGAAGATCGTAAGGTTTTCTGGCTGCCGGGTTACTTGAAATTGAATTTTCAAAAGCGTGCGCTCGTCGACAGTACCCGTCCCAGCAGGGGACCATGATATGCTTTGTATTTAATCTTCAAGCAGATGTTGGGGTAGAAGATCGTGACGTTTTCTGACTGCGGGGTTCTTTTCCTTTAAATTAAATTTCCAAAAGCGTGCGCCCGTCGACAGTTCACGTCCCAACAGGGGACCATGTCGTGCATTGTTATTAAGTGCGGACGGGTGTATTTTTACCCCGCTAACCACCTTAATTGGATTTGTCCAAACGTCGCCGTTAATTTGCGAGTAATCCAATACTGGCTGTGAAGCGCAATGATACCGGCGGAGGGACGACAAACACCGAAGGTCACATGTACAAGAGGCGGCTCATTTGGCCCGCAATGAAAATGTGGAAACCTCATTGCGAATCAGCGATAGCGAATGAGAAAGGTAATTTCAAGAACGACCTGAGTGACACGTGTTCGATCGTGTTCTAAATTTAATATCAGGTTCTATTCTATTCTGCTTTATTCTATTCTCTTGTTTTGTACACCTCATAGTTAGGTCGTGGACGTTTACCATGGAGCATTCGCAAATGTAAGATCGGCGTTGGATTTAATTTCGGGATTTTCTTACATTTCCTGTCCAATGTCTGTTTCATCTGACGGTTTCGTAGTAATCTGATGCTAACTTGTACTCATCATGTCGTAGGCACAGTAGAAGCAAGCGAAACTATAAACATTGTGCAAGTCTCTATAGCAGGTGGCTAGTCTGCTGGTTGTGATGTGTGTGTTTAACTTCCATACACTCAGTTCTCAAGCGCTGAGTGCTAAGCAGCGAAAGCAGTATGTACCATTTTCGGTCTTTGGTATAACTCGACCAGAGACCGAACTCACGGCCTAATGTGCGCAAGGCGAACACTCCACCCATTAGGCCCTTGCGCCGGATTTAGTATATAGTACATATTTTCCATTCGATAGCAACATTGACGAAAGCAACGCTTTCTCACCATCACTCGTGACATATCTCCGGTTTACGGCGATGCTTTCTGCACCAGTTCCCGGTTTGCAGATGGTGTCAGTCATCTGTCACAAGATGCGTCGTGCACGGAAACAGAAAGCGGTTTGATGTATGTTTTGTCCTTGCGGAACGCATGGATTTTCAATACGATCCGCGAACTGCCGTAATAAGCATAATATTTCTCGGTTTATCGCCACGGCGGAAAATAAAAAGCGCCGTCAGGGAACCGTGACATAGCCAACCGCTCAAGTCAGCACAATCTAAACTCGCGATCCATAAAAGTCAACTCATTATGTGCAGCATAAATAAACAGTATATTTCAGCCCAGGGCTTTACTTCGATGCGCATAATTTCAGGTTTATCACCGACGAAAGGTCTCTGTGCCCCAATTCCACCAGTGCGGCGACCTCGCTGCGACCGCTGTGCGACCTAAAATTGTACCGAGCGTTCAACGAAGTTCACATATAAAAACTAATCTTTTGCTACGCTTTGTGTGTTTTGTTGTCTTTCAGTCATATTTCTAAATTTTGCATGTTATTCTGATTATAAAATCAGCCGGGGTTACACAAATCCAATTTAGGTCGCAGGGAGATCGCAGAGCCATCGCCGTCTAGTGAAACTGGGTCCTTTGGTACAATAGCGCGCGACTCTAACGACGACAGATGTTCGGGAATATAAAATATGGTAAGTACCCTGGCATACGGAATAAATAAGTCTGGGGTAGACAGATCAATGAAGTAATGATGTTCAGGGATAAGAATAACCTGGAAAAAGCGAAGGGTTGCAGAAATGCCGGGTTTTCGGTTTTTTTAAAGTTGGCGTTCCGCGGACAACGGGCGTCTCTGTTGGAGTTCTACTAGTACTCTTGTTGTTCCGTACGCTTGATCGTCAGGGACAGCGCAAACATGTGCCTTTTCTTTGGTGTGTAGTGTACCGAGACGGAAATTCCGCCCTTCTGTCAATACAGGAATAATGTAAACCCTTTTCTATGGGCGCCTTGGGGTTGAGGGCCAGCCATGCACAATATGCATTGTCGGACCCTGTGACGAATCTGGCAAATGTGAGGTCACAAAGAGAGAGTGTATGTATGTGTAAACCCAGAGCGAGCCAGCGCGGCGTCCTCCAACAGTTTTTATGGCGAGGATTTCGCTCTGTTGACGGCTGTAGCAGGGAACATACATCTTCGGCGAGCAATCGCCATCGGGGGAATTTATCGTTCTCTCATCTCTCTGACGAGCTGAGCTCGCGCCGCGGCAATCCCGACCAGAGTGTTTCCTGAGTGTGTTTCAGCCGCACCCTGCTTTATGTGTCCGTCTCCATCTTTATTTCATCAGCCAGGCGTAATGCTTTTGCAGAACCTACCGACGAGACCGTGCGTGTAGTAGAAAAAGACAGCTAGCTAGTTAGTGTTCTTGTCGACGTGACTGTGGCGTCCCACTTGTGATGGTTTACGGAGCAGCATCCCTGGATATCTGAGGAGGAGTGCAGCATCCGGTGTGTTCTAATCCTCAGGTACAGCCCGATCCAGCGTATACACAATGGTTGGAGCGGGAAAGGCAGGCTGTCGCGTTGCCCCGGTGCTAGTGACGCTAATTTTGACATTTGGAGCTGTCAGTAGGGCGGGGGCTGCCCAGGAGTCGGCGGCTACAGTGGCAGGTGGGGAGATCGGGAAGGAGGGGGGTGATTTTCACCCTATCGAACCTGCCATATGGCGGAACGACACATCGAACAACGGAACGTCCATCAAGCTCTATAATACAGACGGGCAGGAGGAGGGAGTTGGGAAAGCGGCGGCCGCTGAGACGACTTTGCCGCCGAGTTTGGATCCTCTGAGGGAAAATTTCAGCGCAGCCAACAACCTGAGTAATTCCCGTGGGACTGGGAAAGACAGGGACGATTCTACAGATGCGAGCGGTGAGGGGTCAGAGGGCAGTGCGGTAAGGAATGCCACGCTGACGCCCACGTTTGCGAACGCATCTGGAATCATAAACAGAACGGAGAGCCCGGGCGAACCCACACCTAGCTATAACAGCGCATCGGATGAGTGGCCTGTTTATCTAAATGTGACTCATACGCCTGACAGCGCACAGCCGCCGAACGCAACGCTGCAGCAGCCACCCAGCGTTCCATCCCCGGCGGCTTCAACTTCAACCCCTGCGAACATTACCGCAACCACCTTCCAACAGCTTATAACGGGAAAGGTCCCAAGCGCCCGGGAGCCGCCGGCGGGTGACACGATTATTAATTCCACAGACGTGGACGTCATCACAGGTACGGTGCAAGACGACGGGGTCGTGGTAGACGGGATCGTGCCGTACAGCGGGGACACAGGTTACACCTCACCTGGGCAGAGCCCGCGGGAAAATCCCAGCGTCGCGGATCGGAACATCCCCATTAATAACCTCCGAGCGGTCACAGGCGGACCGGCTGCCACGAACGGCGCTAACGCAACGACTGCAGGGTTTCCTTCCGCCACCATGTCGTGGACGGCCGCCCCGTGGAACGCCTCCGTGGTGGGGGAGCCCATAGACTACGTGGTGGTGGGCGTGTCGTGCTTCACGCTACTGGTGGGGTGCATCGGGAACCTGTGCGTGCTGTGCACGGTGTGCAGACACTACTCCATGCGGAGCGTTCTCAACATCCTCATCGCCAGCCTGGCCACCTCCGACCTGCTGCAGGTGGTGCTGTACGTCCCCCTGAACGCCTACACCGCCGTCACGGACGTCCTGCCCTTCCCCGGCTGGGGGGTGGAGGTGGTGTGCCGGGGGTTACCGGTCCTCAGGGCCCTCTCCCTGGGAGTCACCGTCTTCAGCCTCTGCGCCTTCAGCGTGGATCGCTACCGGGCGTCAGTCAACGTCAGGCTGCAGTACGAGCAGTATGAAAGCTGCTGCAGAACCATGGAAAAGGTGAGCCAAATCTGCTGCTCTTTTACTGACATTCACTGTGACATATCGCCTATCATTACTGCTGCAGAATTTAGAGAAAGGTCAGCCTAAATCTCCTGACATTTTCTGTGACATACCGTCCATCATTATATACCGGTACCCTTAAAGGGCTTGAATATCGCGCAACACCCTTAATACCATACAGCATACGTGCGGGTTCATACAGCATAACATTGTATACTAACTACTCTGCAGTTGTCACAGGGAAAAGGTGAGCCCAAATCCCATGCATTTTTACTGACATTTCTGTGACATATCGTCCATCACTATACCGTACTCTCAAGGGGCTAGGGTATCGGGTAACACCCTTAACGCTTCCAGAATACCTGTGGGTCTAGGTAAGGTTGTATAACAACCCTTCTGTAGTTGTCACAACAGCTATCTATCCCCCAGACCAAGGCCATATATACAGCCTCATTGTCTAAACACCCGAGTATAGAGTTTCATGTGATTGTCCTCTGCTGTCACATATCAGCCAACACATGTTTCCACGAATTACTGCTTGTTTTAAACGAACCGAGCGTGCCAAAAATATTTAAAGCTTCTTGGCAAGGGTAAGCCTTCGTGCCGAAGTCAGCACTGCGGCCACGGGATATGTTCCAGACAATTATTAGGACAATCCACTACAATAAAATATACATGCATGGCGGAGTTTAATCTTTCTACCGGATGTCCTTGATGCCATAATGCAGTGTAGGAAAATTACGTCGAACAACACTAGCAATGTCTGCCGCAAAACTGGGTAGGAAATTACAGTGTCATTCGTAAGGAGAGGGTTTTTCTAACGAGGTGACGTGACTAAGTATTTGATATGAATAATTTGATAAAGAGCGTTTTATGAAATTTTGGCTTGTAACGTAACAAAATTTCGTTACATCGATCGTACAATGCATTTTAACTATTCTGAGAGCAGAAAGAGTCATATCTTTAATGAAATTCTTCATCATATCAATCATAACGTTGTTTATGCATAAAATTCTCGGTTGACAATTTTGAAAACAAAACAAACTGAATTTTGTCAGACGCTGTTTCATTTCCTGAAATCACCATGGTACCGCAAACTATCAAATACGCCCAAACTCTTTTGCCACCGCTGGTTTAGCTGTGCCCTTGGCTTTCCGCCATGTTTTAAAACGTGGGCCGTGTTCCGTTAGACTGGAAATCACTCTACATTCCTTCCTCTGAATGTTATCTTGGTGTCGGGTCAACTCAGGCGCGTGAGAAAATATAACATAACGTGTACAGATATCATGATTAAAGTATCCACAGTCAGTCTCGATTACAATACATGTTGGTACATCGCGCTGACTCACGTGTAGGTTTTAAACCTTGTCCGAGCAAACGGAGAAATGAATGTTTCTATATTATGCAGTTTTATCAATTATTCATCACTGGATCCGTATGAGGGTACAATGGTGTATAATATTCGAAATTAATTGTGGCACAACCGCAGCAATAAGGACGCCATTTGTGCAGAAGAGCCCCCTGTCCCTACACTGTGAACTACAGGCCATTATCGTAAATTTCTCAGGCATGGGACTGGATAGCACGCTACGGTGTCAGTCTCATTAAGATAAGTTGACATTTCATATCTTGGTCTGAAAAAAAAAACAAATGTTCAGTGTTACCTCATGAGATCATCATGGCATTGATACGTGTGCAGAGTACATTTTATGTTCACCGAGAAACTATAAAACTTTTAAACGGACAACTATCTACTCCCAGCACTTTTCAATATTTCATTATGTGCTCCATGTATTATGCATTAAGAACTAATAAGTAAAGAGAATGATGTACTCTAACTAAAAGGACGTAATGAAAAAAGGATGACTCAAACGTCAGTCCATCATTACGGGCGTTGTCACATCCGTCTTACGTTGTTTTAATGTCGTCAGCGAGGCTATGACAGACTGGACCATCAAAACGATTAATGGCAAGGTTTTCCTAATCTCCAAGCAGATGTAGAAAGACGAAATCGTAACATTTCACAAGCTCCTTCTTAGAAAGGCCCACTGCTCCGCGGAACCGGGACAGTGGGCCTTTCTGAGAAGGACTTTTCCTTTCTGCATCTGCTTGGAGATTAAAATGTTCGGTCACAAGACAGCTGAAGTTGGTACGTCACATCCACCACAGCTGTCCCAAGGATGTACTCTCCAAGCAGAGGTGAGGCTCCGGCTTGTTTTGACGTCTTTTTAGGCGTTTTATCGGGCTTTCTATTTTGTCATGTTTTGTTTTTGTTTTGTTTTGTTTGGCTAGCGAACAAAAAGGAAACCTGAAAAAAATAGAAAGCCCGATAATAAAAAAACGCCTAAAATGACGTCAAAACAAGCCGAAGCCGAACCTCTGCTTGGAGAGTACCAAAAATGCACTCAGAGTGTTATCGTAAGCCTATCGTACCACGAATGTCACCGCTACAGTACGTGGGTTTTACATACTACCATAAGTGGCATTCTTTCTGCCTTGAAGCGGATTACATATAAATGTAACTTGGCGACATAAATGGAGGTTATGAGTACATAGTGTATCCTAGCAACATAAAAGGAGGTTATGATTGCATAGTGTAACCTAGCGACATAGACGTTGGATGGTCTCGCCTCCTATGTTAATCCTCGCTTGACGTCATCGAGGGAAAAGTAATCGTACAATCCGAAGTACTGTATTTGCTCTAGAAATGTCACCTTGGTTTGCTCGAAACCGCGGGACTAATCGCTGCATAGACTTTGGGAAACGTCTGGAATATTGGAAACACTGAGTATCAGCGGCAAACAAATATTCTAACATCAAAACACATATTCTAATGGTCGTAATGTAAGTACAGCATTTCATTTCATCAGCTTACTAGTAATATATAAGAAGTAGAAAAACGTTTCTTTGATTATCTTCGCCGACTACTTGTACTCGGAGAAGATTATGTTTTCGGTTGAAAAATCTGTTGGATGGGTCTGAATGTATGTCAGGAGCATAACTCAAGAAAACTTCAATGAATCTTTATGATTTTTGGTAGGTGTGTAGTGGTTGTGTGGAGGAAGGTCAAGTTCGAAAATGGTTTACCTTGCGTTTTTCAACAGTACTGCAGCGGACTTTGCATTTTTGTGTGTTTGTCTGTAGGCAAAAAAAGTGACGGAAACGTTGATGGATCTTCAGTATTTTTTTGCAGGTGTGTAGATGTTGTAGAAACGGAGGTCAAGTTCAAAAATGGTTCCCCTGGTATTTTCCGTCGGTACTGCAGCGGGCTTTGTGTGGATGTGTATTTGTATGTCGCCAGCATAACTCGAGATGCTGTTGATGGATCCTTAAGATATTTAGTGGATGGGTAGGATTTACAGAAAGGAAGGTCAAGTTCGATAATGGGCCTTCTAGCGGGTACCAAAGGTACTGCAGCAGAGCTTCAAAATTTAGGGGCATATTTTCTGAAAGTGCTATGGTCATGATTTTTGTGTGGTAGATAGTTCATGCCACAGAAAGTAAGTTCTGTAAATTTGGGCCACCTAGCGGCTTGTTAAGAACTGCAGTGGGTGTTTTTGTTTTGACATTCGGACATGAATAACTTGAGAAGGGGTCGACAGATCGTCGTGATGTTTGGTATGTAGAGGAATGGATGGTGCTTTACATTATCAATGACTAATTATGCAAATAAGGAGCTAATTTGCATAATTAGTAAGGAAAGTTTGTTAACCCACTGCCTTTCAATGGGACATGGGACAGTGTCAAGTCATGTAAACAGATAGCCTTGCATAAACGTACATGTAGGTCAAATAAATAAACTATTCTCCAAGCAGAGGTGTGGGTCCTGCTGGTTTTTGACGTGTTCAGTTTAAGCATTTTTATTCAACACGGTTGGCGACATAACGAAATAGGGACAAAATAGAAAGCCTGACTAAAAACACCTAAAAACGTGCCAGATTTATTCTATTCATATGTATTGACTGTACTATTTCATCATCAATTTCAACTTTCAACACTGCCATGTCGAACCTTTGTGGCCCATATAATATCAACATATATTTTTTGATGACCAGTTATAACATACATCAGCACACTCTACACATATACTAGTCCTGTACCACCAAATGATTTTTAACCCTATCTAGACTGGACTCATTCGCCCAATCATAACGTCCAAATGGTATGGTGCATGATCAAATTTGCAGGGGGTGATAAGCACGTAAATATTAATCACTTTCCATGATAAGCCTAGATTATTTGGCGAAGATAATGTGTTCGTGGAACTCTAGTTACTGATGAAGTTGGTGAATGTCCGGAGTTTTCAAAACACTGGGTATCACCAGCAAACAGAAATCCTAACATCAAAACACATATGCTAATGGCCGTAATGTAAGTACTGAATTTCATCGGCCTATAAGACATGTAAGAAGCAAGAGCACGTTTCTTTAATTAGTGGATGGGGTTGCTTCGTAATGACTCATTGCACTGATAGACTTTCATTTCACACTATCAAAGTCTCATCAACAAAGTGGCGTCCCAGGAGGGTTGGTTCCATCCCGGATGGTTCACTAATTAATTTGAGTACGCCGTTCACTCAGATTGGCTCCCGTGATAATATTGGTGTTTGCTGTGCATTTCCAATCTAATGAATCGTAAAATTAGGTTCGCCTCTCTCGCTCTTTCCATCTCTCATTCCTCCATGTCTCTATGCCTCTCAGTTTCTGTCCTTAAATTTGTCACTTATTGATGTCACGTTTAGTTGCCGCCGGGCTAGGACCCCTCCCTCTAATCTAAAAGTGTGCATTGTTCCATCTATTTGACTTGAAATGTCGAATAAACATTGCACTTGCGCAAGTCCAATAGCTGGAACAATGTTAATTCAATAACCACATGTCTTTCCGTCAACTACTAGCTATATGTTTTCTTTTACAAAGAATATGCCATCTATTATTAAGGACTTAATAATGCATACTCATCTACGGTTGACACATATGACCTTCAGAATGTTCTATGTTTACCCATAATAAGTCGTCAAACTCTACGCAGTAAGTTGATAGCATTATTTTTCAATCTGCTTAACTCTCGCTGCAAGACTTTAACTCTAAGTGTAGCGCTATGTTCTGAGCTGTGCAGTACCTACACGTTCAATGTCACGAGGAAACGCCCTTGCTCTTTTCAATTATCACAATGAGCAGAGGACTATGACTCACTCTGCGCCATCCTAGATAACTGCTACACTCTACAGTAGCGCGCAGGTCGGATCTGAACCCTCGACTGTCTCATACAAAATCGGGGTCACTGCCCGCTGTGCGCCTGGCGTCTGTACGTCTATTTAAGAATGTGACATCTGGAAAGTCTTTCTTACCCCCCTCCTCACTCAACGATGCAAGTATACTGACCTTTAAAGAGTGTGATTCGCTGAGAAATTCTATTCTGAAAACCTATCTGAATTCGTATCGGTTAAGGTAGTAACGACATATAAAAAGAAATCTCCGCTGCAGTACTATACAAAGACGCTAGGAGCCCATAATCTTACCGTTTCTTCATTTTGGTACCACCTACCAACATACCAAATATCATAAAGATCCACCCACGATTTCATTTATTATGCTGTCCACAAACAAACAAACAAACAAACAAACAAACAAGCGGACAGACAGACAGACAGACGGACGGACACACCCGAAAAAACGTAACCTTCTTAACGAAGGTACTAAAAGCTAGCTCGTGACAGAATTACTGAGGAATTTCCTTCTGAATAGCATCTGCTCTTTCCTACTCTTAAAGCGTTCATCAGTCAGGCTTAAAGGGTTTACCAGACTTGAGCACTGCTTCGGTAAGCCCAGAATTACCGCTGATGCTCTTATCAAAGAACGGCGCGTTCATCCAAACATCTAGATGAATCTATCACAACACGGGAAGGGATTTTACACGCGGGGCTCGTGGCGCACATGACGTGATTAAACCTCTTATTGTTAGGCGATAACTACGTACTTTGTGGTAGGTTTCACCAAGGATGTTTACGTCACGGTAGCTACGTTCGTTCAGACCCTTGTTGTGCCTAGTGGCACATAAGGCAGCAAGTTTCCTTGCCGTTTCAGTAGCAGGGTATATTCCTGGGAGGGTTGCTATCCCTTGCCCTTTGACGTACTCGAGGCACCTCCTTGAAATGGGGCCCCCATTTTTCATCCCTTCCAATAGACGGGCGCAGCCCCAACCTAGATGTCCTGCCCAGGATTGAACCGGGGCCTCCCAGTTACCAACTATGAATTGGAACCAGGAGCTCAACTTTTGAGCTTCAGGGGCATCAATGCCTGTTACGTAGCTAGCTGGAACGTAATTATCGCCATCTCCTGTCATCGGAACAGGAGCCGGCCAAGCCGTGAACATTGCGCTGCAATATATTTATGGAAAAACACCATAAACCTTATTGATTTTACCCACAAGTGGTGGCCTGTGGATTATTCAAAATAATCGGTCGGCCCGTGGTTCCTTTAGATAGAGAAATATTGCTCGTAAACCACCGTACCGTTGGTCCGAAATCCACTTAAGGCTGGGTCGTAAACCTACATTTGTACTGCAGCATGTACCGAAGACTCTACGCTCTTACAAAAATGCTAGCGCGCTTCACGCCCCACCCCGAGAGGTCAACACTCTATAGCAGCGCACTCTATAGACAGAGAACTTGATTGCGCGACAATTGTATAAGCCTATAATAAGGTACAATGGATGGCATATATACATGTATAGCTTTGTCCGTTCTTCTTTAGTACAATCAAGATATACAGATTGTTGCAAAAATTTTCATTTACATGTACCTGTAATGTTTCATGTACATATACAGAATGACAAAAGAGCGGGACCCATATGGTCTTGACATTAGCGTCTGCCTATTCATGATCATTCATATCCATGTCATGACAAGTAGAAGAATAAGTGAGCTGCATTTAGAGATCCATATCCCTAAACCCATAGTTCACACTCTATCATCGACATCTCCTCTGTGAGGGCGAGACATGGTCTCTCGGGAGACGTCTTAACTCCGCAGGAGGGGGTCTTAAGCCGCGGGAGGTCGTCCTAAGTCGCGAGAGGTCGTCTTAAGTCGCGAGAGGTCGTCTTAAGTCGCAGGAAGGGCGCTTAGGTTTATCTGTTTCCATCCCGAAGTGGTCGGAAAGCAGATAACGAAGATACCCTCGTTCCCAGAGTGCCCTGGTGTGCGTTCCTCACTTTGGCCGACCCTGTGTTCGTCTGGATCAATGTCAGATAGACGAGTGGTTTGGGGAATAAGAGTGGCCGGCAGGCTTTTAACAGCCGTATTGTCGCTGAGTGGCCAATGGTCACATACGATGCAGACCTGAAACCGCGGGAAATAATTGGTGCAACGGACTACTATTACACAATGAGGCATTGCTGCATGTTGATGTAATTTTACATCCAAACATTTATCGATAACGTTATATGATAGCCTTATAACCAACAGCCGCACGCACAAATGACTTAGATTTAGAATTCATTTCTTGAGACAAAAACAAACAAGACGCATAGTTATGGTGATAAATTACACTCTACAATGTGTAGAAGAAATACACCAACATGTCTGTTGTAATTCAAAACTTTCTCAACAGTTTACATTTTCATCGGATAACTGCTAACCATGCAGAATTCCGAGTCCCGCGTGTCGACTAAACATCAAAGAAAATGATTCTTTTATGCCACGCCATGAACCCACATCGTTCCACAGGGACTCCGACCAAAGTGAAGTTTGATAGCCGCCCTCTATAATGGCCAGCTAGAAGTGAGACAGAGCAACAGCACTACATCGGCGGCTAAAGGTCTCTGTAGATCGATCCCGATCCATATCGCTCCCTCCGGGTGAAAAGTTATCTCCGCCGGCGGGGCATTAGTGTTCAAGTGCGCGGCATTCCAAATTACCTGTCCGGTCCTCTTAAGGTTCGCGTTTTCAATGGCTGCTAACACCCTCTTTCCACTAGAGAATGCGACCGCGGCGCTGCGACGGCTGGGCGACCAAGGATTGGATAGATCGCTCAACGTATTTCATAAATGGGGAATGAATTATTGTATGTTTTGGTTGTTTTGTTGTCATTTGAATGTCTTGCGTACGCATCATATTCCAATTATGAAATCAAACGCTACACAAATCCAAAATTGGTCGCTGTACGGCCACTCAGCGATCGCCTTCTAGTGGAAAGGGGGTAGAAGGAATAAGTTTTCAATGTCTGTTAAAGAATTAGGCGGGTGGCGGTGGAATAGGTTACCCCACAGACCCTACGAAGCGAGCAAAATCGAAGAATGCAACTTCTGAACTATACCTGTTCGATCTTCTTAAGGGTCACGTGCACGTTTCCAATGGCTGTTTAAGGAGTGTGCGGATCAAGGAGGAAAGTCTTTACCCAATACCTTAGGGGAAGAGCCTAAAGTAACCGTTCGGTCTAATACGCTGTCACACGGAGGGATAGAAAGTGATTTTGAACTTGAACAGAAGGACAATCGATCGAAAGCAATCCAACATCACCTGCAGCTGACTCTCTCTGTGTTTATATACCAACAGCAGGATGCACCTACCCATGGTCCTAGCTGTCAATCATCCGCCATGCTTCGCTTATGATTATTCATAGTTACGATACGATTGGCTGAACATCAATCAATTTTGCTTGATGCAGCCTCCATGGTTGGGTGATAAGCACGCTCAATTTCTAGATTTCGTACTCTTTTGAATGACAGCCATGCTAATAAGCTTCCAAATTTCCTAGTGTGCTTTTGCAACATTTCAGATAAGGTGACAGTGAATTCTTTCCATAAATGTATACAATTGCTCCAATTTGTATCAAAGGCACGTGCCCCATCTGAGGGTTGGTCATATCCTAGCCTAAAGTTGACGACTTACGGACATAATCCGCGTGCGGTTTGTGCAGAAGACGTAACGATTATTGGGTAAGCCTATCCACTGCGCCGTGCAGCCTTCATTGCTTGAGTTAATGGGTAGTAAATAACTCGAGCTGCCGATACGCCGCGCGCTTCACTTCACCAGTAAGGCCATTAGAAAAGGAACTTGGGGGAAGAATAAGCCTGGCTTCATTTAGCCGTCTGGGCTACGTGTGTCCACTGCCGATAACACTTGTGCACGGTCGTGAGAGAAATTTGAATGACACTGAAAACCCTCCGCCAATGCGGAGGCTAAATTTGCGTATAGGATATATTCACCAAAATGTGCGAAACGTAGATAAGGCATTCCATAGACAAGCGAAACATGTAGGTAGAAAGATGCATTGCGCCGTGGGCACCAACCTACATGCTAAAGGGTACACAAAGTAGCCTGTCTGTAGCAACCGTGACCTAACACTCAACCCCTAGCAACTTCTGACCTCATATTCTATGAATATGGAACTACGTTCTTCCAACTGTTACCTGGAAACTGTTGCCGGGTATCGAAGCCCACTCATATGCATGTAGGTGTCAATGACCGAGCAATTCCGAATAGTGGTCTGTACTTATTTGAAACCTCCTTAGCTTGACAGGTAGCTTTATACCAGCACTACATGTTTAGATTATCTTGACATTGACCCAAGTATTATAAGGATCCTTTCTATAATGGCCACCTGCCTATCCGGTGACCATTTCCTTAAAGTCCACAGATAGGATTGACTGTATTTCCAATGATTTTGAATGCAGAAAAGACCTTTATTGCACATTTATGCCCTTAAAGGCTACGTACAGGTCATGGTGATAAAGCAAAAGAGCAATCTTACTACATCTGCAATGACTCCTGTAAACTTGTGTATAGGTTAGACTTCTCGATATTTGTCATCTTAGGTTTATGTGATCTTCACATATTTCTTCTTTATATTTCTTGAAATAATATTGTCTATTACTAATATATTTTTGGGTATATATAAGATGATTTACACGTCGACTGCAGACTCAAAATTGTTTGCACATTGATTTTTAATTCAGTTTTTCGAACTGCGACAAACCAATTAAGTCTTCTTGAATCTTGAATCACGAGTTGTTGTTCCCCGCAGGTGTTCGTGGTGTGGCTGGGGGCCCTGATCCTGGCCGTCCCCGACGCCTTCCCGCCCACCGTCCGCTGGTACCAGACGCTCTTCCGCACCGCCAACGCCGTGGACGCCGTCTGTCCGCGAAACGTCACCAAGGGCATTCCCAAGGTAAGCGCGATCGAGGGAGCAGAAACGATCCTCATTTCCCCCTGACAAGTTCGTTGTAGTCGATAGGTAGCGTTGCTACACGGGCTTTCTCGCCTTCTAACTACTGGTATATTTATATGAATGAAATATTGTCTTTGGCCCATGGCTTGCTTCTTTCTCTGTCTGTCAATCTGTATGTGTGTGTTTGTGTTTGTGTGTTTGTATGTATGTGTGTGTATGTATATCTGTCTTTGTTTGTTTGTATGTATGTGTGTGTGTGTATTTGTGTGTTTGCGTGTGTGTGTGTGTTTGCGTGTCTGTCTGTCTGTCTGTCTGTCTGTCTGTCTGTCTATCTTTCTGTCTGTCTGTATGTGGAATAGGTAATGCCAAACCTGTGAGAACTTTGCCGATGTACCTTTACCGTTCTCCAGGTGATGTTACAGGTGTCCGCTACCTACTACGACATCAAGACGTGGTGGCTGTTGGGCTGCTACTTTTGCCTTCCCGTCCTGTTCGGCCTGGTCTGTTTCTGCCTCAGCTCGCGACGCCTAGCGGCGGCCGCCAACCACGACAAGGACGCCAAGGACTCCCACAAGCTGCACCTGAAGCAGAGCCACCAGACAGCCAGGGTCGTGCTGTTCCTCGTGCTGGCCTTCGCCTTCTGCTGGCTGCCGTACCACGTCAGCACCATCCTGTGGAGAGTGGTGGACAAGAGCGTGCTGGTGAAGTACAGGACTTACATGGTGATCCTGGACTACGCGGGGTTCTACCTCTCCAACTTCCAGTCCTGCGTCAACCCGCTCATCCTCTTCACCATGAGCGAGGCGTGGAGAAAAGCGCTGAACGACTGCTGTCCGTGCTGTTACTGTTTCTGCTGTTGCTGTCGCTGCGTCGAAGTGCTGTGCTGTCCGCGAAGGAACAGCAAGGACGATCCCGACAAACTGGACACAGAACTGCAGACGGTCACTGGCGCTTCTAGATAGTGTGGATCGGACGACACACACGCACCGTGTTCCACGCTAGTATGTTTTGCCTCCATCCCAACCGCTGAGCAGCGTCTATACTACATGTAGACTTCTGCTTTAATGAAATTGAACCTTATCTGTTACGTACGGATATTCGCTTTGTTGGAATCATTTTGTGCCATATCGATCATGTTGCACGATGCAGACTTTTGTCCGGGAGTCCTTTGTCTCTAACATAGATACGGTAGTTTGGCCTTGAAATGTTTTCGGAAATTCTCAAAATTTTCAAAACAGCGTACATGTACGTTATGCAATTCTACTGCTTGCCAAACGCCGGAGCGTCTACTGCATATGATTACCTGAGACCATGGTACACACCGTCCAATGTAACCTATTCTTTAAAAAGGTAATCATAAAAGAAATAATGTGCATCAAATCTTCAAAATTCGGTTCAAATTGCATCTAGGTACCAGCACAAGAAAATTAGCCCATAGATCTAAAGGCACGTCTGTGTTGTACCAAACTGTTCAGGTGTAATAGTTGTCCAATTTTGATCCCAAAACCACAATACGTTGTATACATTATGTCAATGAATTTGTATTTATATCTATCTATATTAAGACGAGATTTTGTCTATGAAAAAGGCACACATTACGATTGAGTTTTACAGTCCTGTACTTAATCAGAATATAGTGCTGAAGGAAGTATAGAATCCTAACAAAAACGACCTAGTACTTACTAATGGTAAGTGTTAGACGGAGACAGAATGTACATATCTTACTTTGGGGTATTGGAGGAAAGTTGGAGGAAAGTTATAAGACGAGTCAAAACTCGTTCTTATTAAGTTTTAAACCGGCACAGATGGACCCTACCGGTAATTTTACGTCTGATTATGTACGTGTACAAAGGTGTATATACAAGCCGAACGTTTGTGGATATGTTGAACGAATAGTAGAGTCGATTGTAGCTGTCATCTGTAAAAGTTCTCTATGTAAAAAGAAAAAAAAAACTGAAACGTTACTTATGTAAAGTGGAGGTGTACTTATGACTGTGGAAACCTTATGAACTATATCCTGAGTGTCAAACTAGTTGGTGAAGGGCCTGGGACTAAACAGGATGACACTCAGGCAATATGAGCTCGTCCTGATTGTAACAAAACGAACTGTTGTACTATATGTGTCGTACGTCAAAGCACACGAGATTAACACAAGCTTCAACATAAGCGGTGTAATTTGACTGTGAGAATAACTTTCGTCTGACGAACACCTCACGTGTAATTACCATGTTGTGCCCTGTCTATGAACTACCTAGGATGTACCATATAGAAGGCTGAGTACCTATTCCAAGTTTGTTATCGTAACGTGGTGGTAACATCACCAATCTTTATTGAAGACCGCATTGATCGATTTTATACTTAAAACTCTGAGACACGCATGTTGATCAGGAGATCCCATGGAGCAATCATTAAGTACTTAATACATGTATGTGGTGGCAACCAACAACTATAACACGAGGAATACATAACGAGACTGTACTTGTAGAAATTCTACAAAAACTGGGACGTTTTGTTTTGATATCCTCTTTGTACCCGTCATTTTGTACCCGTACCCTGCGGTGTGATTTCACACATGAGACGTACTTAAGTTGAAACATGTATCTGTCCATCTATTCAATGAAAAAATATCTGTAAATAGGAACACCCACCGGTTAGAATTATCAACGAATTATCTATGCCCGTTGAAAATTGGAGGACATTTGTATCAAACAACTGCATGCAATATGCTGTGTTTGTACTGTTTTCTGATAAGGGAACGACGTTCTGAAATATGTAGAAAAACATCTTATTTTGTGATGAAAATAGAAAATTGTTCGAAGGTGATGGACTTTGGGGTTGTTTTGTATAATTTGAAATTATCATCTAGGAGAAACACAATTTGGTATATCATTCAAAAGTAAATCAATAAGAATTATGTGTAATCTTACTAGTCGTACGACATAGAAACGTTTTATACTGCACAAATGTACATTGATGACAAGGACTCAGCAACAACAACACCATGTAGAAAACTGAAGCAATTGCTGACTTTTTACCTTCATACCTGAAGTTATAGAAACATGAAACACACTTGATGCACAAAGTGGTATATAAAAACGACACATTCAATCAAGACTGTATCATTTTGATAAAGGGGGATAAGTGTTGTAGTGGAAAAATAGAAATAAAGGCAATAAAGGAAGGTGTGGGGTTTCTTGTTCTTTACTTTAAGTTTACAGTGTTTGGTTTGGTGTCTGTACGGACAGTTCGGGAGCAAAATGTTCGTAATGTATATATTTTGCGCAGTAATCAAGAAGAAGTCGTCAGAGAAAATTATTGATGAATGCACGAAGACGTGAGGTTCAGAAATGATATAGTTCAGTGAGGTAGGAGATCACCAAGCACCAAGCGTTCACATCAGGCACTACTAGATAACAATGATAGCAAAATCAGCACCAAGGACAGGGATGGCTCTCTGAAGTTTGTTTACCTCCACATAGCTCATGCTTAGAAACAGCATCCTTAAAGATTAGTGAAAGTAGCTGATAGCAATGATAATCTTTATTGCAAAAATTAAGGGTTAATGACCCGCCTGTTCCATGGTGTATATGGTGTCATAACGCCTGGTCATGTGCTATAACCATCGAATAAAACCACCTCGTTCGCTTCGCTCACACGGTGGTTTTATTCGATGGTTATAGCACATGACCAGGTGTTATGACATTATATACACCAAGGAACAGGTGGGTCATTAACGTTATTATCACATAGCCTATCCAAATTGACCCATATAAGAGAGACAAATTCCTGTATAATACATTGATTTTTTAATACTGTACATGTAAAATCAATCCATTGTTCATATGATCTTCATATAATCCAATGTAAACCAGCCCACACGGTTATAAACTGACGGAGGGGTTGTTAGAACTTACACTGCACGAAATGGCCTCGTATCCCGGCGTATACGTACAGGGATTCCTCCGGAAATATTCCATATCCCGGTGCGGATTTAGCGTATCCGATAAAATTAACGGATACGCTAAATCCGCACCGGGATATGGAATATTTCCGGAGGAATCCCTGTACGTATACGCCGGGATACGAGGCCATTTCGTGCAGTGTTAGACGCTTAAAATCGTGCATGTTTACGTCCCGTTTGCTTGTAGTTTCCCCGTATAATTTTTGCTCAAGCCGGAAAAAAATTCCACAGAGTCGTACACATATCAGCTATGTGATACGAGTAGATAATTGTGAGTGGATTGATCCCAGTGGATAACCTTCTGACAAACATGAATTCATAACAATGAGAATTGTATGTCCTTTCAAACATTGGGTATGGCTCAACAGATATTTATCTAAGTTCTTCCTTACAAGATACAATGAGACATTTTCAAAGATTTTTGACAGGTTCAGTTTCACATATTAGGTGACACCATTGTGTCCCATATGTAAGGCGAATCAATGCAGGCAAACTCTCGCAACTTGCTTTCTCAGAGGAAGATCATTCTTTATAAAAGCAACAGTAGAAGACAATAATGAAATGCATTAAATAAATTCAATACCTTTAACATTATGCAAATTCAATATGAATCAGTTGTATCATTATTCCTGAGATTCATGTATCAAAAATTGTAGTGGATTGCTGTGGCTACCAATTATTAACTAAGTATTTTCCAAACAAATGTTATCCACAAATCTTAGACAGTTCTTGAGTTGTGACGTTCCCTCCAGTTATCACAACAACAACCTTCTTCCCTTTGACGTCTGGTATCTTCCCAAACATTAGTGCAGTGAAGGCCGCCGCGCCCGATGGCTCGACCACCAGTCCGCGTGAAAACAACCGCTTCACGGCTGTAACAATCTCGTCATCGCTGACAAGAACGACATCCTCCACAAATGCCATGTTGTGTTTGTAAGCATTTGGACCTGTAGGGAGAAATACCGTTGGTTGTAGTCAGTCTCATGAAGAATTATAGCATGAGCATGAAGTAGAATGCACCACTGTAGTTCATAATTACTTCTAATAACATAACATGCCCCATGGCATAAGTGATTTGACTATAGTAGCTACAGTGTATTTGAAAAATCATCATGCTTCACCTCAATTTAAGAAGACAAAAGAAAGCCAAACATAAAGACCTTAATGCTACATAACATCTGATAATTCCTTTAAAACAAAATATTTCTGAAAGGAGAAACTTGAAAGAATGCTGACAGAGACATTGTCTTAATTACCTGCATATGGTGGTGCCAGTCCTGCTGCTATGGTCTTCACTTGCACTCCCACAGGTTTCCCTGCCTTTCTGCTCTCATACATAGAGGGCGCTGCAGCACAACATCAAAAGTGGAGAAAAATTGATCAGTCACTATCATGACACATCTCTACTTCGAAACTTGATCCTTCATTCAGATATCCTCATTTACTTGTGTGCATAAAACACACTTCAAGTCTTCCTGGATTCTGTCAAGTACTGCAAGTCTTGACTAACAATTCCCATTGCAGAAATTACACAGTACATACAGTCTTTTATCATAAAACATGTATAACAAAATATTTTAGTCTACACTGTATACAGGAATTCATGATGTAGATCTTCAACTAAATAATATTTAATCAATAGATGATGATGTATCAAAGGCTATTCCAAACATCGCTCACCCCCCTCTGGTTCCACCCCGTAAACTCTTGTGTCACTCAATCCAGACAGCTTGATTGCTGCAGCTGTTCCACCTAGTAAACCTCCCCCTCCACAGCACACCACCACCACATCAGGGTCAGGAATGTCCTCCAGAATCTCCAGTCCAACACTGACAGGCACACAAGGAACAAAACATCACAAAATGATTTTACAGCCTACTAGCGTATGTATCTACCAACAACAAAACTGCTCCCTCTTTCTTCCATACACGTACTATCAAGGCTAACTTTGATGCAATCAACATACAAAATACCCATATTTAGACAGTTTTGGTAGATCTAAAAGTGTAACTTTAGTTTTCGTAGTAAAATGCATGATAACAATTACTCAAGCAATTGGATAGATTTTGGAACAGTCAAACGTTTCTGGTAGCATCCACTACCTTTCGGTAGTGACACTGAGTGCAGTGGATGCTACCTGAAATGTCAGACCATTTCCAAAATCTATCCAGTTGCTTGAGTAACTCATCACATAACTTATTACTGTAAAAGCTTTCTTAACTGCTACAAAATGATTAATGTAGATTGTGGGTCTGTCTGTAATACTTCAGACAATCTTTTAGTGCTAACCCACTAATGTATTGGCCTGTGTTGCTCAAGGGCTATAGAAACAGAGATGCATGGGGATCTCCCCTATACAAGAAAAGGTGTTTAAATCAAAAGTTAAAATCGTCCCCACACCTTTTCTTGTATATAGGGGAGATCCCCATGCAGTTTATAATATAAACTGTATCGAGGGAGAGGCACACCTACTAACCTGCCGTGTCCTGCCATGAGGTTGATATCGTCGAACGGGTGCAGGTAGTGCATGTGCCTCTCCCTCACACACCTGTCCACCGCAGGCTGCAGCTCTGAGGTGGGCATTCTCTCCACATCCAAACCATAACTCTACAGAACATGAATATACAAAACCTTAACTCTTAAATTTCCAAGCAGATGTATGGAACCAGCTCAGTCTCAGTGTTTTTCAGGTAGTGCACGCCCTTTAAAACTCTTTGCCTCCTCCAAAAGGTGCTCTACCTGAAAGGTGCCCTATATGTTTCAAAATCATGTGTATTTCACTGAAAATGAGCCAGATCTTTATATCTGCTTGGAAATGACCCTTGACCGCCTGACACTACACCAGTACATTTTGAAAGGTAACTCAGCCTTAAGATTTCCTGTGGACCAGCTGATCTAGCTTCTGTACATGTGAATCAGTGGCTCATCAGTGGTCAGTGAGGTGGATAAGGGTTAGTGTCAGTCACAATCACGGTTATTTGGTCTGGTCCAGCAGACTGACCTGGCATTCCCAGCCATGATATCGATGTTATCCTGATTAAGTTTCATCATGTTGCTAATCCTGAGACACTTGTCCATTGCAGGCTCCAACTCAGCCATGGGCAGTGTCTCCACATCCACACCATAACTCTGTCAGCAATATCATCAATCATCAATATAAAAAGACACAATTTCAGATAAGTAACAATGGTAAGAAGCAGTCAGTGTGAAAGACATCTTACATGAAATAGGGGATACATCTTCAAGTTTAGAACAGTCATTACCTGGTACAAGTGTGCCACTCATTGAAAACATCATCAGTACTTTAAGAATAGCAGTGGCATCTATTTTATATACCGGGTATACACTTACAAATGGATGTCTTTCAAGCCTGTTAACATTATATTGCTCTCTGTATATGCTTTGGTCTCTTTCAAAGAAGACTATAGAGCAAATTATCTTAATTACTGTAGATTGAGAAATATTTTCTGTGTGGTTTTAATTGTTTTCTGTTATTGCGGCTACCTCTCACTGTGACCTCATCACACCAAACATTACGTTATGTCTTGCGTTACAAAAGCAAACTCTAAACACCCTGAATGCCTCCTTTCTCTTTCTACAGTGCCTGTGAACTTGATTCAATTTACAGTACCACAAAACACAGGCTCCCACCTTGATGAGCTCTGCCCTGTTGACAGGCGCAGTGTCAGGCATGAACACCGTCCCCTTCAGACCCTTCTGTTGCACCATGTAGGCAAACGCCTTCCCAAAGTTCCCAGCAGACATGCTGATGAGATGTGTCTGTCCTCGGGCCGCGGAGTCCGGGATGTGAGCCATCTGATTCACTACTCCTCGGATCTTAAAGGAGCCTGAAAAATCAGTCAAAGATGTTATGAATCAAGGATATCCTCCTTATATGAATATAATATTATAAAGCCAAAATCACATACAAATTGAAACTATCAATACATTGTTCGTTGCTGTGGGTTTTGAGTCACAAACATACATGACATGTATGTCTGTGACTCAAAACCTGCATAGCCTTCCAAGTCACTATGATATTACAGTAAAGTACTGGTATTAATGAATACATACAAATTGTATATAGCACTTTGTCCAACGAATATGTGCATATAATATAGATTAAACTGAAAAAGACAATGGCAGAATACTTGTCCTACTTAAAACAGCATCTTACCACTCCTACATTGAAATCAATGTACATGTATCTAAAGAAAATAGGTAATAAAAGTATGTCCAACATTTCTCCTACCAACACTTTTACTTCATATTTTTGTCATACAAGAGAAGGGTTGGAAAGATGCGTAAAACTGGAAGAAAACCCCAAACCTGTGTTCTGCATGTTCTCCAGTTTGAGGTACAGATCTATGTCCGTGTCCAGCCCACACAGAGTCTGTACATGGTGCAGTAGGGGTGTGTGGTGGCACAGTCCACTGGTCTGCAGCACCTGTCTGGCACCGGAGATCTGCTCGATGGTCAAAAGATCTGCATTGGGGTCGTACATCTTTCCTGCTGGAGTATGGATGAGATTAATCTTGCTGTTCATCTATAAACACAATCGCAACTTGCTATTGATAGAACCCACCACGCTTATCAAAAAGAGTAGGGATCCTTCCTGGTGGATCAAATAAATCTGTCCAGATATATCTGTCTAGCTTGTACTCTTCAGAAGTTCAGTACAAACCTCTGTGTTACGCCACAAGGCAGCTTAGATACAGGGTATGCAATACAAACAAACAAACAAAAAAGCCATTCAAATTCATAATCAAAGTTTTAAGTGGAACAGTCACTGTGGCCATCTTACACTACAAGCTTGAGGAATATTAATCTTAGAATTAGTTAGATTTCATTTCTTAATTTTTTTTCCTCTTTTGAACGTTCTCTCTTCTGTCTCCTTCTTAACCGACTATAACTATGAAAAAAGTAATTATCTTCGTGAACATCACTATGGTCTCGTTTTTTTTCCTGCACACGGTATACATGTAACGTTAGGTGCAAAAGGGGCGGAGCAATAAATTATTGCACCGTTATATTAAATAAGCAAATCACATTCTACCTTATTTTACACACCTTACTACGTAATGTTGTGACGCTTTTCTGTAATCCAAGTTCCCTGAACCTCACAGCACACTTTCGCTGCACTCGACACGTACTACTGTGATCTTACAACGCTCATGATGCACGAGCAGATCAGGACAGAAGTTCAGAAAATCAAACCCGGAAGTAACTTCACTTTCCCACGTATGACGTCAGAGGTCAGGCGGGGTTACATCAGACCGAGGCTGTAAGTGCCACGCGAGCGTTTACCGGTTGTCTGACGTTTGGGACGAAATTTCCTCCAAAATGGTGAGAATTTTCACATCTTTGCTCGGTCTTTAACTTCAAGAGTGTATCTAAGACCTTCTTACTACGTCCAAACAATGATAGGGTTACTTCGGATCAATCTGAGGCTTGGAAAATGCGGTAGAAATATGCTATGGGGGAGGGGGGCGATGTGATCATCAGGAAGTCGGTGCCATACGTTTGCGTTTTGACGTGTCAAAATTTCGTTGGAAGATGTGCCAGAAAATTTTATTTATTTTCGCCAATTAAAAAAGCTTGTCATATATCTAGCGCTGTAACGTTTTTGTATCCGCAATGATGTGCGTTATTGTATTCAGTTCATTAGTGTGCATATGTTGGAAAAACAAATATTTATGATCCCTAAAACTTCTCTCTATGTTAGGTTTCTGTACTGAATACTGTGGATACTGGCCATGAGGATATGATCGTAAGTATCTATGTACTAAGCTTCACCATTTTCTATATTTTTAACAATTGAACAATGATATGACAAACTAGTAGTTAGACTGTAAAGGTCAGTATCACTATCAGTAAAATCATGTTACTGCCATCCATCCAGTATACAAAAGGAGTGCATGCTATTCTATTTATGTTTACCTGCGGTTCATATGGTTATCAATGGTTAATCCATAAGAAATCCTGCATGTAGTTGGGTTATCAAGGATTAATGTTAAGTTTGTTTACACTAATTACAGCATGATGCGCAGATGGACTACTACGGTGTCCGCCTGGCCACGTGTTCCTCCGACAAGACTGTCAAGATCTTTGACATCAAGAACGGAGGACAGATCTTAGCAGCAGAACTCAGAGGGTCAGCAGCACCTTAGTTTTACCAAGGAGGTTTTCCCTCAATGTAGCCTCCTTGGATTTACATCTATTGTTATTGTGAAAGTTTACGTTCAATACAGTACCTGATTATGATCTTAAAGCATAAGTATCTAAGTAATATGTATATATGATAGCCAATCAAAGTACGTACATGTAGTACTCAGGTACAATGTACTCCTTTCAGCTGTACTGTCATATTTTGTGATTTGTTGAGATAACAAATTGTACATGTATTGCAAGCTGTAAAAACTCTTGCTACAAAAAAAGACTTGCACCTTGATAAGGAGTTCTGGGGCTCCCCCATCCATGTGTAAGCACGTCCAACCCCCATATGATGGGGAATAAAAAACGTAAAATTGGATAGAGATAGACTAGAGAGAGAGTATGTGGCACAGGCATTGAACATCAAAACAAGATGTCGGTGCCTTTTCACCATCCAAGTCTTCAAGATCATTGAGAATAAGATACTTTTTCAAAGATAGATGATAGGTGATAATAACGAGAGATCGTGATACAAACTATGAATAACACCTATGCTGTGTAATTCTTGTAGTTCTTACCATAACTGTTATCAACATATTAACTGTTTCCTTCCCCAGCCATGAGGGTCCAGTGTGGCAGCTGGCCTGGGCACACCCGATGTACGGGAACATCCTGGCCTCGTGTTCGTACGACCGGAAGGTCATCATATGGAAGGAGACCAACGGACAGTGGGACAGACTCTACGAGTACGCTAACCATGACTCATCAGGTAAGGGTGGACATTCTTAACCAAAGTCCAAAAATGTATGTTTTTATGGCTAAACATTGCTCATACAGTGTATTTACAATAGAACTGAGTCAGCTTACAGATGTGCCTTATGTGCCAAAGGTCTGTTTAGCCATAGCCTAAGTTGTAGGGTTGATGTGAATTAGGGTTTCACGATGTTCAATATTGATTGACGAAGACCATTGCCATATGTCATCATTTCTAGCAAATCTAACATTATGACAAGCGGAACTTGATATTGAAGTGTCCAAAGGATTTAAAACGTAAAAACTGCTCTACTCTTCTTCCAGTGAATTCTGTGTGCTGGGCTCCCCACGAGTTTGGCCTGATGCTGGCATGTGGGTCATCAGACGGAGCTGTGTCCATCATCTCAAGCACAGGTAAAACACAAGAATGTAGTAACTGTTTATGATACTTTTTTGTATGAAACAGTAGAAAGCATCTCCGGCTGCATGTCGAAGGCTGTAGCAGAGAATTTCCATTTGCAGGTGTCATGCTGCCTTGGCCAACGCCTTGAGGATGGCTGCCTAGATGGCAGGCTCGAAAGAAGAACCCCCCTTTACCTTTATTTCAGCTGGCCTTTGTTCATTTGTTATTCTGCAGCCCATGCTTTTTGTCTGTACGTTGTAAACTAAAAGTGTTATTTCCCTTTCTTACAGCTGATGGCATGTGGGACACCAAGAAAATCAACAATGCTCACACAGTGAGTAAACTTGTCTTTCCTCTTCTAGTTCTGACAGCAGGACAGTCATTTTTTTAACATTAGAATTATAGATTTGTCATCTGCAACTGAGTATACCACTTCAGTTCTCAGAAAAATGTCCTGAAAATATTTTGAGCCTCAAAAATTTCGTCTAAAATAAAATTGATCCAGACCAACCTATACATTTTTCAATGGTACATCCCGTACCCAAATATGGTATGACTGTTGCCCTGTGCTTATTGCAGATTGGCTGTAATGCGGTAAGCTGGTGCCCAGCCGTGGCAGCAGGCTCCCTGGTGGACCAGCCTTCCTCACAGCGGCCTCAGCAGACTCGCAGATTTGTCACTGGAGGCTGCGACAACCTCGTCAAGATATGGAGGTACTCATGGGGACTCCTGCATGATTTTACCATGATCAATATTTACCAATGGCGGCCATGTATGATGGGGACTCCTAAATGACTTTTTCTCCATATTTTGTTTGAAAGGTTGTGTTTCAACAGGAATATTTCAACATGTAGGATGTGGGGTAGTGCAACACCTTTTTTGTCATTCATACAGGAGGCAACTGTATACTCATAGTTATTTAAATGCTAAGGGTGGCACTCCAAGGTCTGTGGTATTGCAATGGGGAAAAAACTACTAGGACAATACAGAGAAAAAAATGCACAAAAAAGTTAAGAGGAAAATACAGAATGACTCAATCAAAAAATGTTGATGTTCAACCTATTATGAAAACCTCTTCTCCCAGTTCTTCCTCCTGCATCTCTTGGAATGTCATGAAGATCCATCTATAGCGTCTTGAGTCGTGATGCTCACTGACAAATACTGCAGTAAACATTCTTCCTTGACACTAAAGTCTAATATGCAGATCCACAGGCAAATCTACAGTCATTCAAGAGCAGTCTAAAGCCCATGGGTCCTGAACTTTGGAATAAACTACCAACAGAACAAATAAAACTCACTGCCGTATCAACCTCTAGACTGATACCGAGTCTTTAAAATTGTATGTCTTTAAAATTTTATGTTATCATTATGTATTATGTCTGTGCATTGTATTTGTATCCAGGGAGCCTGAAAAAAAGGTCAAGAGACCTGAGTGTGTCCGCTGGCTAAATAAATAAATGAAAATGAAATGAATGTGTTTGTGTCCCAGGGAGGAGGATGGGCAGTGGAAGGAGGAACAGAAGCTGGAGGCCCACAGTGACTGGGTGAGAGACGTGGCCTGGGCTCCATCCATAGGACTCCCCACACAGACTATAGCCAGCTGCTCACAGGTTTGTTTTTTATCATCTCTATTATCTAATGTACATTGTAGTTACATTTTAGGATAAAACTTGATTAGGGGTGACCCAGTGTGCATGGCTAAATATGTGAGCTGTAGCATTGCACTACTAGCTAACAAAAAAGCGTAATGCCTTGTCCTCAATCTGAGGTTGACTGGAAATAAGAAATTGTGATCTGGCACATTCATCAATTATGTCAATCAACACTGTAATCTCTACCAAATTGCATATATCCTTTGAGGGGAATAATCGTACCTTGATTCTACACCTGTGTTTCTTATGTGTTTTCTAAATTCACCTGTTGACAGGATGGAAGAGTGATCATCTGGAAGAGTGAGGATGGAACTAGCTGGACCTCAAAGGTGAGTCCAATAATTTGATATAATCAATGTTGCTCTCAGATGTAGAATTGGTTGAAGAAGGTTTCCTAGTTTAGACTACAGTTGATCTTTTGCACCTGGAGAAGTAAGCGCATCGGCTTTTTAGCGAATGCCCACAAACGCCCACTCTGGCGAAGTCCGCGCTGCACGAATCTATCTTTTTTTGCTTGGAATATGTTCAGGTTGTGCTCCCATTAATTGATCCTGAGTTTCAAGTCAATCCATCGATCTGAAGTTAAATAAAGCGAACTTGAAGATTCTTACCTGGCTTTTTAGCGAATGCCCAGCAAAAAAGGCTTTTTAGCGAATGCCCAATATATATGCCAAAATATCGGCCATCGTGACACGGGCGCTAAATCTAACACCATAAACATGTTCAACAAGTTGTCCCCTGAATGTGTACTCAGTTTCCGTGCTGTACACGCCTGTAAAGTCACTTTATTTTACGAAATACACGGCGCGGGAATCCACGGCCCCGGACGTAAAAATCCAATATGGCGGCTCATTTGCATATTCGGGACAGGTTACCAGCGGCCTCTACCCCGTATACGTGCCGCGGGGCACGCCGTGTATTTCGTAAAATAAAGTGACTTTACAGGCGTATACAGCACGCTAACTGAGTACGCATTCAGGGGACAGCTTGTTGAACATGTTTATGATGTTAGATTTAGCGCCCGTGTCACGATGGCCGATATTTTGGCTGATATAGTGGGCATTCGCTAAAAAGCCATTTTTTGCTGGGCATTCGCTAAAAAGCCAGGTAAGAATCTTCAAGTTCGCTTTATTTAACTTCGGATCGATGGATTGACTTGAAACTCAGGATTAATTAATGGGAGTACAACCTGAACATATTCCGAGCAAAAAAAGATAGATTCGTGCAGAGCGGACTTCGCCAGAGTGGGTGTTTGTGGGCATTCGCTAAAAAGCCTGTCCCAGAAGTAAGCTGTATTTTCTGGTGGAACTCAATCAGACTTGCTAACAGTATTTTTATCCCTCCCCATATTAGGTGTTGAACAAGTTCCCCGATGTGGTGTGGCATGTGAGCTGGTCCATCACAGGCAACATCCTAGCTGTGTCAGGGGGAGACAACAAGGTAAGGATAAACAAACAAACATCCTGGCTGTGTCAGGGGGAGACAACAAGGTAAGGATAAACAAACAAACATCCTGGCTGTGTCAGGGGGGCAGCAAGGTAATGCATTTGTCCAAATGCATGTACTGAAGATTGTACTGAATACACTGAAGTTTGTTCTGTGAGTTTAAGCGGCAAATAATAAAGTGGTAGACAACTCAGATATTGGGGCAGACTCTGTTTGGTATATAACACTTTCAAACAAACAGGAATATGAAAACAGGTTTGTGTACCTGTTGAGCTCTAATTTAATGGTAAAGCCTTTTGTGTTGTCAGCAGGTTAGTCTGAATGATGCTATTTTCATGTCCCAAACTTTGCATATGTAGTATTTTCTGACCAATGATGCTTCGTATCCTCACCAGAGTATTCTGAATATAAAAGGCCTTATTTTCAGGCCCATTACATTGTGTTTATAGTTTATGATTGTGACGGTTATTCTGACCTATGTGATGTTTTTTGTTTCCTCACCAGGTGAGCCTGTGGAAGGAGTCCTTGGAAGGACAGTGGGTCTGTGTCAGCGATGTCAACAAAGGTCAAGGTCAAACCATAGCGCCAGCTGAACCTCAGAAACCCGAACAATAACTTATGGTAGAGTCAGTCTGTACATGTTGGAGAAAGGGGAGGGGACGGGAAATGTTTAATTCCACCGCTGTCAAAAGCAGTTTAAGTTTTAGTAATCACTCTGTATAACTAGAAATTGTATTTTGTAATTGTACTTTACCATGTTTACCATGCAAGTCAAAGATGTTTTATGATGATGATAACTTGACAAAAACCTCCATTTTTGTAACCTGCCGGTTGAGAGATACATTGAAAAGCACTACTAACATTGTGCTGCTATCTAGCAGCTATTCTGAGAAGCTTCAGATAGAAGTAACCAAGGTTTGTCTCCATAATAACTGCTCATGTAAAAAGGAATTGGTTTGAACAGTCATAAAGATTCTCCTGTAAACTAGTGTTTCTAGACCTTGTGCATCACTGATTCAAGTGTAATGCAAGTTTTAGAGGTGTACCCTTGGAAAACAACGTAAAAGCTGTTGTACAGTTGTGAGATCTGTTGGATCCATAGGTTCTTTGTAAAAGGCAGTAAATTTTCTGTTGAGCAAGTATGTATGAGTGTGTAAGAAAAGTTGCAGGGCTATATTTCTGTGAATGCTTATGTCACCATTCCTTATGTTTCTAAACGAATTGTTCATCAAGAATAAAGTTTCTTTCATATCTTCTCTGTGTTTTCATTTATTGAATAGTCTAGTTGGCACTGGAGTGGTGCTAAGTTGACTAAGTAGTGCAATGAAAGTGATGGTGGTGGGAAGACAGAAAAGCACAGAAGATAAACCATTTTTTCTTTAATTGAAAGTGGTGCTTGAAAGTATTCAGCAATGCAGTTGAAATATATATAAACTAACAGTGACGACTGAAAGTAAATCGTTAAATTCTGATTGTCATTTATTGAGATGCTTGAAAAGGGTAAAAACATTGTCATGGTCCAGGAATAGCCTCTTCTTGCTCTTTTAAGTGTCGTGTTTGTTTTGCAGTGGTCTCCCAGCGGCATCTAGCGACTTTAAGTAACACTGCAGTACATGCAATTGCCATATTTATGCTTTTTCGTGGTATGCGACTTACAGCGGCGGTAATACCAATTACAGTTTTAATCGTGCCGTCATCATGATGCTACAAAATTTGTTTTGCATAAATCGACGGCGGATGGATGAAACAAACATTTAACCTATGAATAGATCGCCATTCATTCCGCCACAACTGCATATATGCTCCGTATATCTCTATGTAATGAGAATCTCCTAAGATGCTAGACAGACATGACCGTTTCATACGTGTGGTTACAATCTCTGTTCACTAAACGGCGCTTCAGTACCGTCCAGTTGAGGATCTGCTTGTCAAGATAAGATGGTGTTTACAGTGGAATCGGACGGACATGATCATCACATCATTGCAAAATGCAAAGCACTAAGTTGGAACTCCATCACAGCAGCGTTTTACACTTGTACAATTGTTACGCGCGCGTCGTGTGACACATATATGTGACATTATCTCAATCATTTGATGCAGGGTCTAACAAAAATTAACAGGGTCTGTTACTTTCTTTCAGACTGCACGCTGGCTACAGAGATCCCTCCCCCCTCCGATTGTCATAGTGAATCATAGGTTAAAGTTGAAAGTTGCTCCACTTTCACCTCCGACCCGGAACCTTAAAAGTTACGGTCAGTGGTGTCAACTTCACGTCCGTGACTTTGGGAGTTTGGTGTCCGACAGACTCTGTCGCTGTTGGTTTTTGTTAGACCTATATAATGTCCTTGGTTAGACCCTGCACCAAATAACTGCGACCAACACGTACGTACATACTTTGTCACACGGTGCACGTAAATAGAACAAAGGTCGTATTTTGCTCTTGGACTTCGACCTGTTTTTCTCATGGAGCTCACATGTATTAACCTTCTCTCTGCTGCCTAAACATGTAAACAACACAATTTTGGTGCCAAAAGGCTACGCCAGCAAGTAGAAGGTAAAGCAGGCTGCCTGTAAAATAACGTCGTGCGTGACAAAATGGAGCTTGTCGACCTGACCACGGGTCTTGTCTTGATCTGTTCGTTCCTTCTGTCGCTCTTCTGTCTCCGGACATGGGCGGGACACCGCCGCGGCCGTCCCGACAAGTTTCCCCCCAGCCCCCCTGGGCTGCCGTTCTTGGGGAACCTGCTGTCCCTGACCCGGGAGCCCCACCTGCAGCTGACGGCGTGGCGCCGCCAGTACGGAGACGTGTTCAGTCTGCGGATGGGTCCCCAGGACGTGGTGGTTGTGAACGGGTGTGCCGCCATCAAGGAGGCCCTGGTCATGAAGGCCGCGCACTTCTCGGACAGACCCGCCCTATTCCTTACGGAGGCTATTTCATCCAGGAAAGGTATCTTGTTCTTGCCCTTTTTCTGTCCTCTTCCTCGGCTACCAATGCCCGCCCAGCATTTCCCCCCAAACGCAGTCATTTGTTGCTGAAGGAATAGAAATATTTCATATGATGTAACGTTACGTGATATATCTACATTTCCCCCCAAACGCAGTCATTTGTTGCTGAAGGAATAGAAAGGTTTCATACGATGCAACGTTACGTGATATATCTGCTGAATACTTATTGGTCATGGAGTTTTTTAGTAAGAACATGTTCGCACGGTAGTAAATACGCACAAGAGAAAAATGTTTCTACAAACAAAGAAGTTTCCGTCTTTTATTTTAACAGTTGTGTGTACTTGTTTTACAGGAATCATCATGCGAAAGTATGGCGATGACTGGAAGAGTTTCCGACGGTTCGGTCTCTCCAGTCTTCGCCACTTTGGTGTTGGCAAGAAAACACTCGAGCCAAGCATTCAACAGGAATGCCGCCGACTTTGTCAGTCCTTTAAGGTAAGCCCATATCCAAATGAGGTACAAAGTATGGCATCTACTGGTATATAACTACAGTACCATAAGGCTAATCAGTGATCTACCTAATGCAAGAGTGTGTAGTATGGTATGAGAATAGGATTTTACAATCGTTGGAGGAATTTCTAACGCTTAGACATTCTTTAATATATTTTCGTATGCAGGGGTTGTCACATGTCATTATGTAGTAGCAAATTTGATATTAAAGTCCATTGAGATAAATCCTGGTACAGTATATAAGATGACAGCCTTGTGTGTAGTGATTATGTGTAGTGAATACAATCAAAAAGTGATATTCGTCTTCAATTAGCTCTGGACAAAATGGACAAACGATATGATTTTTTTAACCTTCCGGTTTCTATACTTAAGGTACCACTGAAGGGTGGCTGAGGAGTTTTGGGATGTTATTGAAAAAAACCTTTATTATCGTTTATAAACCTTTCTCAACCTTGATTTTTTTTCAGGTAGTACCTTATAGCAAGATGATAATCTATACAAATTGGTATGACGTCATGATTACGTCATCAAGAGTTATTAGGCTACGCCCATTTGTTTAGAAAAAAAATGGCTCTCCTTGGCTTGTACTTCGATGTTTATCAATATTACTTCACAGGAATGTACATGATCGTAATATATAAAGGACTACGGGAGTCTACGTTTATATTTTGAAATTACGATTTTGGGCGAATTTTTTTATAAAAAATAACAATACAAAATCGCCAAAAATCGTCATTTTGGCTTGTACTTCGATGTTTATCAATATAATTTTTCAGGAATGTACATGATAGTAATACATAAAGGACTATGCGAGTCGACGTTTATATTTTGAAATGACGATTTTTGGCGAAATTTTATTGTTATTTTTTATTTTAAAAATCGCCAAAAATCTTAATTTCAAAATATAAACGTAGACTCGCGTAGTCCTTCATATATTACGATCATGTACATTCCTGCAAGATAATATTGATAAACATCGAAGTACAAGCCAAGGAGAGCCTTTTTCCTAAAAAATGGGCGTGGCCTTATAACTCTTGATGACGTAATCATGACGTCATACCAATTTGAATAAATTATCATCTTGCTATAAGGTACTACCTGAAAAAAATCAAGGTTGACGAAGGTTTATAAACGATAATAAAGGTTTTTTTCAATAACATCCCAAAACTCCTCAACCCTTAAATGGTATCTTAATTTGTGACAGCCAATTCTGAGTTTTGTGATACGCCAAGGCTCTTTATACGGAGACAATGACTTTTGAGAATACAACATTGAGCATCTTACTAACAGAAACACTTTTTTCTTTAGGATTTGGGTGGAGAGCCTTTCGATGCCAGCCGCTTTCTTCAAATTGCCGCCGGCAATGTCATCTCTGGTATTGGACTCGAAAGACGGTTTGAGTCGGATGATCCCGATTATCAGGAACAATTAAGGAGAACTGATGTCGCCTTCAAGCTGTTTCTCCAAGCCCAGATTCTGAACTTTTATCCAACCCTCAGGTATGTCCCTGGCATTCGTGGCTTGTTAAAGAAGTGGAGAGAAATGCATTTCAATTCAACAAGGTGGTTGCAAAAGATAATCGATGACCACAAGGAGACCTTTGACCCTTCCGAGACCCGTGACGTAGTTGACATGTGCCTGCTGGAACTGCACCAAAGCAGGGGAGGTAAAACTTTCTTGAAGGAGGAAAACACCTTGCACATCGTGGGAGATTTCCTTGCGGCAGGTACAGAAACGTCGGCGACGACTCTCTCCTGGGCACTGCTCTACCTCGCACTCAACCCTGCGTGGCAGCGGAAAGTCCAAGAGGAGCTGGATACCGTGGTGGGAAGTGATGAAATCCCGCCTTACTCCAGACGTGAAGAGCTGCCCTACACAGAAGCGACCATCCTGGAGAGTCAGCGGATCCGCACCACGGTTCCCCTGTCCGTGCCCCACTGCACCTCGTCCCCGACTAGCCTACAGGGGTACGACATCCCTGCACACACCCAGGTGTGGGTTAACCTGTGGTCCGTCCACATGGACCCTGCCTACTGGTCCCACCCGGACACGTTCGACCCCAGCAGGTTCCTGGACGACAACGGGAGGGTCAAGGTCCCAGAGGCCTTCATGCCGTTCTCCACAGGTGTGTTGTGACATGCAAACAATAGACCGATCCTGACTGTCCATCACAATTAGCAGTTCAACCAATGAGAGAACGACAAGTGTCGGTTTGACCAATGAGAGAGTGGATGGATGTCCGTAAAAAAATGTGCATTTTTATGTTTTTATTTTACAACTCTGCGTTTTGAGGGAGGTAGGAGGGGATGTTGGATCGGTCTAATAGTATACTGAATATTTTCCTTACGTTCTAAACGTTGCATTTCTTCAACTCCATTTGTATATTGCATCTAAGGGGCCGCATGCAGTACTTGTTGCTGTCATGATTATCTACGGTTTCTAACCACTTCGGTATGTTATTGCTCCGTCTCTGTGCAGGAAGGAGAATTTGCCTCGGCGAGCAGTTGGCGAAGATGGAACTTTTCCTGTTCCTCACGTCCCTACTGCAGCGGTTCACCTTCAAACTGCCAGAGGGGGCACCTGAGCCAGATTTGTCTGGAGATATTGGCATCACCCTTCTGCCCAAACCCTACAAGCTGCAGGCCTTTCCCCGCTAGACTTCAATGTTACGCTGAAGAGCAGACCGATAGGACAATAGATTGACTAATTAAAAGTTAATCAACTCTCTTCTATGCATCAGAAGCGTTATGCTTCAAAGTATTTGTAAACAAGAATAGTACACCTATGTTTGTGTATCAAATATTATCTACATCATTCTTCCAACAAGATCAGAGAAGAGTATGCATCATTTTGATTCTATCCAAATCAATAGAAACGTTACATCCCATTTAATAAGCAGGCAAAAATGCATTCGTCAACACAGCTAGCTAGTTACATCTGATCGGAGTGTCAAAATGGACTGTATTCAAACTACATATACAGTGCTATGTGAACCTATACTAACAGAACGTCTCTACTGTGTGTGAGCAATATTTTCAAAGTTCCTTACATGAAATCCTCATGACCTAGTATACGTTTTTACCTGTGTGTGAAGAAAGACAATGAAATCCAACAGATTTTAGTTGTTGTGCCAATAATCTAACCCAAAGAGACTAAGACGGTTGCATCAACTGTAAGATAACAAGTGTAATGTTCACTTGGTCCTGTTACATTTTGATGATATGTGAGGGTTTGCTAAATCTTATCTGCTTGTTAACGCTCATGACCATATGTTTTAATAAACTTTAGCCAAACACAGGAGTATGATCTGGTCTACCTTCCAGATTCTAGTTTCGTCCCCCGATCTCATGGTAAAAAGCATTATCACATGCTACCATTGGCATATTACATGTTATGTTGTCACCCAGCTCATGACATCGTCATCGTGTACAGATATGGTGATTGATAAATAAAAGTCTATCAAGACCGAATATCAAGTAACGTTTGAAATACAACGTTGAAGGTTTTTTATTTTGAAAATTTGCCCATCATGTCAGGAGGATGCCATCCATAAGATTTACTTGCTGTGTGGACTAAGGTGGGACATAAGAGTAAGTGCGAAATGCAAAACGTTCTCTGATACTGGTACTTATTACGAATACAAATACTATCATGTGTTAACGTCTGAGTCTGGGGAAACGTCTTTCTCCTTAATGCCCGTCACGTCGATAGACAAACGTCCGTATCTCTCCTTGAAGCAGAACAACATGGGGATGACCACAAACGTCGCTCCGAGGGTGGTCCAGTTCACCCAGGCCACTCCTGGAATCACGGAATGTGCAGATGTTACGTCGATGAAGGTTAGACATCCGGGTAATAAGTTTCTAACATCTGAACGCAAGGTGTCAGTTGCTCTGCATAGATTTTGGAAACGGTCAGACGTTTCAGGCAGCATGGCCCACTGCATGTACCTTTCGTCATTCAAGGTAGTCACTGACGAAAGGTAGTGGATGCTACCTAAAACGTCTGGCCGTTTTCAAAATCTACCCAGTTGCTTGGTATTACCTTGCATTCAGATTTTAGAAATTGCAGCGTAGACTGACGGAAGTAAAAACCCACCCGTTGACACATCTATACAGTATTACTATTATTATTTGTAGATGGGTTAAATCTGTTTTTTTAAATTTGCAGACTATGAAAGTCCTTGTTCGCTTGTCGTGCCAATATAGTATACTGTCTTATGAGACACAGAAGAACTACCAACTAGATAATAAAGTCAAAATGTATAAAGTATAAAAGTATA
This sequence comes from Branchiostoma lanceolatum, assembly GCF_035083965.1. Classification (NCBI taxonomy): domain Eukaryota; kingdom Metazoa; phylum Chordata; class Leptocardii; order Amphioxiformes; family Branchiostomatidae; genus Branchiostoma; species Branchiostoma lanceolatum. Next base: position 8,392,746 of record NC_089726.1, on the reverse strand, counting down.
AAACAGATATATAAAGTATAAAACTCATTGTATCAATACTACACATACCATCACTGCATGACATGTTTTACTTACAGTTTGAATTTTGAGACTTGATACAGTTATAAACTTTAGTCAACTTTCTACTCAAAATGAAGCGTCATACCTGCAACGTCTTACGTCAAAACGGTACGAAGGCCACAAAGAATTTCGAGTTGACTTTTTGCTGTTTTCCTAAAAATGCTTTGAGATTGCTACTGTCGATTCACATCAATCTCATTTTACACTAATGTTGATTCCAATTATAATGTAATCACACCCTAGGGCTTTAAGAAAGTCTTTTTCTTACCAAGAGCTGGGATCATGGGAAGGAAAAGAACCAGGAGACAGAAGATGTAGTACACCAAAGTCAGCACCATGGTAGTGATGCCCTCCGCTACAGGGTAGGTGATCTCAGCCGACATCTCGTAAAATATCGGCGCGGAGCCGCTGAGACACACCTGGGTCAGGGCGAAGGTGGTGTACAGCGACGCTGAACGTGAAAAAAAATCGTTTGTCATGATACTGTGGCAATGATCTGAAAGCTGAGCTGGCCTTTTATGTTTTGTGTTGTTTGTTGTCTTTTAAATCACATTTTACATCACGTGCATCATCTTCCAATTATGAAATGAAGGGTTACAAAAATCCGATTTTGGTCGCTGTATGGTCGCTCAGCGATCGCCGTCTAGTAGGAAAGAGGGCCTAACATACCCATGTTGAACGGTATGAGGTTGATGTTGACCATGAAGGTGAACCACAGCATGGTGCCTGCCTGCAGCAGAGCCAGGAGAACCAACATCAGCTTGAAGTGGCCGGCAAAGTAGTCTCCCAGTCTGGGAAAGATAATATTACATAGCCACGTAATCATTCTTTCACTCTCCTTTGAGTCTGCTACGATAATATTGTGGGAACATACAAACACTGTTGTTATTGTTCACCTCGCAGTGTCAAGTACCACATAGGTCAGCAAGTTTCCTTTCTGTTTCAGTAGCAGGGTATGTCTTTACAGGGAGGGGTTGCTAGCTTTTTCCATTTAACGTGCTTGAATCATCCCCACTCGAACACGGGACCCCAACTTTACGTCCCTTCCGAAAGACGGTGCAGTCCCAACCGAGACGACCCCGGGACTTGAAACAAGGCTCTCCAAGTTACCAACTAATTGGAAACAGGAGCTCAACTGTGAGGTTACTACCACCTCAGCCACAGGGACATCTGATATAAAGGAATTACAAAACTGAAACGTCAGGCAATTTTAAGCAAAGAATAAGTATCTATCTTCTACACGTACCTTGCTAAGACGAAGGAGGAAGCACAGCCGATCAAATTTCCGTAAAACCCCACCCAGCCGGCCTGAACCTGTGTAGATATTGTCAAATGTAACGTTACATGAATAAATTCGAACCAAGCTCCAGTTCAACAGGAATGCTAGGACTTCTGTCTAAGTCTCTAAATCTAACAAAGTGTATGAAGTACTAGTATAACTAACAGGGACGAAAACATTACATTGTCAACACAAGGTAGCTATACTAATGGTACAAAGTGTCTGTACCTTTCTCTTGTAATAGACTTGCTACTTTGAATCTTAACCACGTTACCTAGACTTTTCAAATGTCTGTCAAACTGATTTCACACATTTACCTCACCGTTTTAGACCTCTCTAGTATAGTGAGTAGTCGGAGTCTGTCACAGTCATCGCACGACAGATTTACGACAGAATTTGAGGACATTTTTTAATCTTGGGACAGTCGTGGATGTGTCGCGCAATATCCAGTCTTGTGACAGAAATGCATTGTAGTTGCCGTAGATACTGGTTGAGATTTTGTTATGATAGAAACATAGTACGACGAGGTAGCGGTACCTGAGTGACGTTATACGGCGACACGTTGACGTCCAGAATGTTGCCCCACCCGCCGAACGAGCCCTGGACCATCCCGTAAGACAGACACACCAGCCAAAACGACCCGTTCCTGTAAAGATTTTTCAAGACAACAGAATATTATGTAGAGGAAAAGAAAGTGTTAATGTTTTAAAAGGGCGAAGCATAAGCCTTTGCAAGTAAAGACGGAAAGGGGCAATATTTCTCAATATATTTGTACATAATCCTTACTGTGTAGTGGGTCATTCTGAGCCCAAGTTTTAGGCAGAAGACAGAACAAGCATTTTCGCGGTAAAAACCGCCAACATTAAACCACCGCGAACATTTTCAATATCTACAGCACTTACGTCATCAGACCCTTTACTCCGGACGTGAAGTTGAGCCGGCTTATGGAGGCGGATAGACTGGGCGGAGACGGGGGACGGGCGGGGTAGTACACAACAATGGCGAGGAACAACGCGGCCGTCAAACCAAACTCTGGAAAGACATGTTCATATGTCAAACTAGCGTCTTACTCGGTCTGCGTAACGCAAACTATCACTGTCCAGGGCTCCTACAGAGCTCCTCCCCAGAGGAGCCTTCCCAGTAATGCCAAGGTCACAATTCCCAGCCCGGGACCCGGCCGGGCTGTTAGCGCATATATAGCGAGAACGAAAAATATTATATAAAAGACAACCAAGGACACACAAAAAGAGACAAATATAATCATGAGCACTATTTGTGTATATTCCCGATATGAATTGTTTGATTTTTGTTAACGCAAGCCGTGCCCCGGTTTGGAAACGTGACATTAGCATTAGCCAGGCTTGCGTCTGAAACATACATAGAACAACGTTTACTTAAAGCTTCTCGAGAACTGATGTTCACTCAGAAAGAAATGCTTCCGAAAATGCTAACATCCATAATCCTTTCAGACAGACATGTTTAATTAGCCGTTAAAAAGGACTCAAATTATAGATACTGATTCTTCCACACTTACCGATGTACATCAGTCGCATGATCTGTCCCGCCTCTATTGACTTGGTGTCTGGATGTAAAGAAGATTGTTAAGTTAGATCAACGAATCATGTGATCAAGACGGACCACTTCAAAGACGTATACATATAAGACGAGGTACAAGACGTGCGAAAATAAACCAAGTGCGCAGTGGGTTGACTCGTACCTGTGTTGTTGGCATCACTGATCTCTGGCATCTCTAGAGGTAGACTGCACGAACAAAATTATTGTTACTGACGTAAGTAGAAATGTAGCCCCGATAATGTCAATGGACGAGTAATCAACTCGTCCAGTGATCATAAGTAATCTGTGATATATATGTGGTACAATCTACTGCAGACTATGCATAGCCAACAAAACGTACGTGGAACCAAGATAAGAATCGAGGTATCTTGTCAAATACCGGATTTGCTTGTCTCAAATTCGTTTATGTCATTGAAATGAGATTGTAATAAAGTCGGACGGTAATGACAGTATGATGGTGCGTCGTCTGACTCACAGGGCGTGGCTGTGATTCCCCGTGTGATTGGTCAGTTCGCCCGGCTGGGACACAGCCAACGGACCAATCACGTAGCTGAGAGCGCAGCCCACGTTGCCAAGGAGACCAGCGATGGCCGTGGCCGTGGTCCTCTGCTCGGGCGGAAACCAGGTGGCCGATATGAGGGGCGGGGCCGCCATCAACACAGGCGCCCCGCAGCCGTTTAGAAACTGGCCCAGATAAATCAACCTGCATGCAATAAAATGAATATAATATCATTGTATAAAAATCACCGATAGATAACTGTTAAGGCTAGAGGTACATTTATCGTCTTTGTGGTAGAAATTACGTTCCAGACAACAAAGAAGTCCCGCCGAATTTTCGGCAATTGTCCATATTACAGGCTTCATCAGGTTCGACTGACCAGTCACGTGACATGGCGGACACCTGACGTCAGCAATCGGTCAAACGATCTGTCATATCTACAGTGGGTTTTGTTTTATTGTCTTTCTGTTTATATATCTATCTATATCTATATCTATATATTTGTATCTGGTGCTGGCAAAATACCTTGCACAACTTGAGCCCAGCATCACCTTGTCTTAATTTGAATAAATAAAATAGAAAATTTGCAATGAAAAGATATGTATCTAAAAATCAATGAGTAAATTGTCGTCATTCCCGATTGACTTTCAGTTCAGCCACCACCAGGACAGCATTTGCAGAAAGCCGGACGAAACTATGTCCCGCTATATAATCCAGTATACATAAAAGTAGCGCGACATCATAGCTACCATGTAGCTAGGGGCTCCTCCAGTGTAAAACATCTCATCCCCGTCCCCACCGTCATGAAGAACGCTGCAAGTAGCACCGAAGTACGGAGACCTGTTACATGATGGAACAAAAATCCAGTTACACTACGTACACTGTAATTATAGATGAGGAATTTATAAATCCACTGCGTCCTATGATAGGACTCTCAAACATGTGGCATAACTTAAGTAACTGAGAAAGAGAGGAGTATCGATAGATATCAACTATGCAGATAAAGACCCATGTGCAGATTCAATGAGAAAATACTACAAATCTATATAGGCAAATGACAGGACTTCATACTTTCATACTTGGCATTAGGAATTTAAGTTAGGGTAACCATCATCAGTATACATGAATTATGCAAATATGGTGCGTGGCCCTCTTCGCGTCATACACCTCTTAAGACTTAAGCTTAGATGGGAAAACAAACAAACAAACAAGCATGGCGGAGCTCATGAACGGTGTTGAATGAAAACCAAGATCGCAAACCTGTAAATACATGGAAATATTCGGGTACCGTACCGCCATGTACCCTACCTTTGACATCCAGTAGCCATGAAAACGGGATGGCTAACAAAATGTAGGAGAAACTGTCACAGTTGTTGACGAGAGCGATGTTACTGTCCGTCCAGCCCAGCACCACCCCAGCCGAGTCCGCGATCGGTCCCCAGGTGTTGCTAATGGCGCAGTGCGTTGACCCCAACAATGAAAATAACCCCACAATGTACCAGCGTCGCTTGTACACACGGCATTCCGGTCCGGGAACGCCGTCGATGTCGTCATTGACCGAGGCGTAGTTCTGTCCGCAGTTCTGTCCACTGTCTTCCCCCAGAAGCGGTCGGATTTCATCGTACTGCTGGTCGTCCTGTTGGTCGCCCTTAACGTCCGCCATCTTGGACGTGATCAAGTGAAGTGATAGGGAGTTAAGTTGTCAGACCGGCTGTGCATGAATTACAATAAGCGTACGCTCCGATGTCGTACACAAGGGAAGTGGAAGGTCATGTGCAACAGCTGATTGTACAACGACGCAACGCTCCCGTATCCATCCATGAAATGTCCGATTGTCTTTGGACTTAAAACGGCCTGTTGGGGGAGGGAAGAAAGGCCGGCTCAAAATCAGTCTTCCCAAGGTCTTCCTGAACCTAGTCTGGATACCAGACTGTTTCCAGGACCTACACAGGCCAACTCCTCGGCTCTATGGCTAACATGCCCCAGGGAAATTCTACAACAGGCCCCCAGAGTTAACTTAGACCCTGAGAAACGATAGAAATGATAGAGATCGGGGGTCTGGCATCCAGGTCACCCTGACGCGGTGACCTCGTGTCATGGAAAGGAATTAAGGACAGACCAGGAGTCGCAGGGATCATCGGGGTCTTGTGAGAAGTTGCTCAATACGAGGACAGAGGATAAGTTATCCATTAAGGCCCTGCAAGAGACACGCAAAGAAACGCCAGGCGTCGGGAGATAGATAGAGTACTCTATGCCCTGAAATGTTGCCGCAACAAAAATACAAATTATATCTGTGCGTTTCGATTTTCAGGGAATTACAGGTCACTGTAGCCGAAGATGCATACATGGATGGATAATAAGAAAGAGAGAGCGAAAAAGGCACACTCTGATGATGACAGATCTGGGTCCATCAAAATATGATTAATATGACTATGAAAATCTAGTTCTTCTACGACGTCCCAGAAAGAAAGAAAGAATGACTGTTATTTGACGGATGTGTTCAGGAAAGCCAAAGCCCAAGATGCCAGGTCATCTGAGGACAAGGTCACAAATGTCCTTTAAAAGGGGTCAGTATGAAATAAATATATACATGAAAAATATTTGAGTTAGGAAATGCGCTGCAGTTTACCTTTTACATCCAGTAGCCATGAAAACGGGACGGCCAGCAGAACGTAGGAGAAACAGCCAAAGTTGTTGACTAGAGCGATGTTACTGTCCGTCCAGCCCAGCACCACCCCAGCCGAGTCCGCGATCGGTCCCCAGGTGTTGCCGATGGTGCATTGCATCGACGCCAACATAGAGAATAACCCCACGATGTACCAGCGTCGCTTGTACACACGACATTTCGGTCTGTCGTCGGTTGTGTGGACGCGGTCGTCGTTGATCGAGGCGTAATTCTGCCCACTGTCTTCCTCTAAAAGTGGCCGAATTTCTCCGTCCTGTTGATCGCCCTTAACGGCCACCATATTGAACGTTACTGGAGTGATAGGGAGTTGTCTGACCGGATGATCATGGATTACAACACGCTTTATCACACAGGCGCCATTTCCGGCCCGTTATCAGTCTATCGAATGTCCAGCCTCTGACCTTGACGGCTTGGGCCTTGGAAAAAAATGTTCTGTTTCTGGTTACTCGACCGACCCTAGCACTAGCAGAAGCATTTTGTAGTCTACCGCTAGCGAGATACATGTGTACATCAAATTTTTGATCTGGCATCTTGTTGATTAATATTCAAAACAGAATCGAAGACGTCTTGCACATTTTCATAAAGGCACACACACACAGAATCCCTACTGACCTACTTTTCTTTCAGTGCCGTAACCGAAAACACAATTTTTTTCTTAGGCCTTGTCGAGCCGGAAGGGAAGAAAAGCTGGCATCCACCCAAAGCCTCCCTGACCTCAGCTCAGGTCAGTTAAGGACAGATCAGAAGGAGTCAAAGAAAGGAGGGGAGAAGACTTGTGATATGAAGGAATTCCTCGGGAGGACAAATAAGAAGGCAGGCTTTGCAAACAAAACGTTACGAAACGCAAGGCGACGGGAGAAAGATATACCTAGAATGTTGACTCAGTATGATATACACTGGGCGTTTCTACTTTCGGAGAATCTTCACAAGTGCTGCAGCCGAAGATGCATACAGGTATGGATATAAAACCAAGGACGAAAAGAGCACACTCCGAGGATCACAGATCTGGTCCCATCTATGACTATAAATACCCACTTCTTTTACGACGTCACAGAAAGGATGGCTATTAATCGGTTCATCAGGAAATCGGAAGCACAAGATGTCAGGTCATACGAGGACAAGGTCGTAAAACAGGGGCTGGGGAGACTAACACCGGCCATCATATGAAATGAAGGGAAACGTCACAGAAAACTGTACATACACTTTTGTAACATAGTGATAATAGCATAGACTAGTTTTCACAAATTATATTCATATAGAAAAAACTTCGATTTTAGGCCTTCAAATGCAGCTGGATCAAATCAATTGTAACATTACATTTATGTTTATTGACTCATATCCAATAGCCTCCCATCATCTTTCCTCTTCATAACAAAAGCCATAACTTGCAAACAAAATCACTGGAGTTGTATAGTTTTTTGTGCTTTAGTCTACATTAGTCTACATTAGTCTACATTGTAAGATTTTAACATGAACTTGTCCCAATAAATGGAATATTCATGTTTATCATACATGAAGATGACCACTGATCAATCAATATCAATTCTAAGTCACTGTCCCACACAGTGCCCTCCCACGACCTTTAATATAGATATACATATGATTGGGAGAATGTCCTTAGTATGTTACAGATGATTTCAAGGTCTTTGAATTCTGACATTGCACTATGTATACAGAAACCTTGCTCGTGACAGTTACAGTGGAGGACTCGCCTATCTTTGCGTCTGTTGTCCACAATCATCTTCAAGTTGTTGAAATACCTGTTGAACATTACCGAATGCACAAAAGTCGTCCTTACATGATAGTATATTCAATACATGGGAACATATATTTCAAGCAGAGGTATCAGTCAGTCGGCTAGTCGAGGCCGTGATTTCTTTCAGTCGGGGGGCCAATAGTGGCCGCTATTTTTTTCGAAGGAGGCAGACGAAAAAAGTCGCGGCCACTACTAGCCCCCGAACCGAAATCTCTGCTTGGAGTCATACGAAACAAATACAGGCACTACTAGCACAACCCCCTACCGAAACCTCTGCTTGGAGAATAGGAACAGATAGGTGGAAGGTGTTTTTGTCAGACTGGGTTCCAAGCAGATGTTGGGTTGGAAAGTCAAAACGTTTTCTAACTGCGAGGGTTCTCAGACAGCTACTCACCTTGTCAGAGAAGCCCAACAGTCAGAAAGTGTTAGTCTTTCGTTCCAACATCTACTAGGAGACTAATTTTCCAAAGAGAAGAGCCTTAAGTGTCATATCTTTAAAGGCAAAGGTGGCCTTTTTGAGGCCGTAGAAGCAGTGGGTCATTATCCAGTGTCTAGGGCAGGTTATTGGAAAGAGGAGCCCATCCCTTTCCTTCCACCACCTTTTTCTCCCCAACTAAGGCCCATTGCCCAGTATCTATCCTGATTCAGAACTGAAGTCAGGTATCCATTTTCACACCTGGGTGGAGTTGTGATAAGGGACTGATCGATATTTATTGGGGGGGAGGGGTGGTGCAAAGTGGGTCCGGTAAAAAAAATTTTTGATGGCCCTCCCCCCGGCTCAAATTTTTTTTCAATGGCCCTCCCCCCCGCCCATTTTTTTTTTTCAATGGCCCTCCCCCCGGCTCTAAAAATTTTTCGATGGCCCTCCCCCCCATTTTTCAAGACTTTCCACATGAACATGTTACTGAATAAAAGTTAGCGGTAGTGATGTTTGACTGGGACAGCGGACGTATTCGGGGTTGTCCTGACGCACACGCAACATATCATTCGCGTCTCTCCCAAAATACATAGAGTCGACTTTTCATTTTGGCATCAGTGCATTATAAGACTTACCTTGCCTCAGCGTTTCCGCCAACCCGAAGGCAATCTAGGGCGGCTCCGGAGGGCATGCTTTCCCGGGAATTTTTGGATTTTCAAGCCTTCAAAAACGCAATTTCTCGCAATTTGAGAGGCAAATCATCCAGTTGAGAGCGGTTGTCAGTGGTTTTGCGCCTTTGATGTACTATCATCGGTGGTTGTGCTAACACGACCCGATGATTTGCCTTTCAAAACGCAGGAAATCGGTAGCTATGTTGTCACTTGTTGCTATTTACCTCTCATACGCTGTTTTACTTTTATATTTATTTGTGTTTTCAGGTACGTGAGTACCGACCAAGTTTCCGAATGGACACAGAAAATAAAACCTTTGATGAAACCGGCTACCATATCATGTTTGTCCCTTAACTTTCGTTTCATGTTCATTCGTATGTTCTCGACCAAAGAGTTTATTTTTATGCCACTAATACCAGGATTTACCCATGAAAATTGCTAACATGGTAAGCTAACCAAATATGAACTTATAAGTAATAATCACGAATAGACTGTAGTTTATTCCGATACAGACATTATAAACGCTACAGTCATCGTAGTACCAAATATGAAACTTTAGTTAATCAAGTGACGATAGATTAGATCCATTCGTGGGTCACAGAAGCAGGGCTGGTATAAAGTTACCATCACAAGAGTCCACATGACATCTGATCAAGGCCAGTTCGATGTAGGGTCGATGCTAGAAAATTGATATGATCCTCCGGTGGCAAAATTCAGCTGGCCAAGACAGTCCTAAACAGCCAAGGAAATAAACTGTGACTACCGGAAAACGCCGCATGCTCCGGCTTCCAGTGTGTTTTCTTCATCCTGTACGTACTATTCCTGTTTCCTATGTATGCTAATACTCGTATAGTCGTGCTGCTATAATTCCAAAGATGGGGTCTTTGCATCGATTTTCCAACAGCAAATTGAACAAGAGTCCGTAGGACACAATTCTCCGTGAAGTATTTATAGTCTGTAAATTTTGGGTGAGGTGTTTGTTCCAGTGATTTCCTTTGCTAGTGACCTGCTCAGCTGTAAGCAAATGGATCTTGATGTAAGGTGTGGAATCACAGACAATTTATTTCTAGAGCCTGGAACTGAAACAGGATGACACTCAGGCTAACTTAACATACCCATTCAGCAACGGAATCGTGGATTGTATGTGGTGCCAGGTGTGAAAAGTAGCCTCCACCAGGCCCTCTTACGGGCGTATGAATCGTACAATTTACCAGAAAAAGGAATAATTAGCCAGTAGAGTCAGTCCTCAGTGACGATCATATTTCGCCCGTTTAGGACGGAGCCTGCAAGTGAAACCCTGGCGTAGTTAGTCTGGTAGAGACTATGTGAAAAGTGCATTTTTGATAAGCGGTAATTAAAGAAGTAAAAATATTGACCCACACAAAATTGCATCTCTGTACAGTCCAAGTAGTGTTTTATAGCAAGTAAAGAAAATGTGTTTATTTATCTTTTTCTTTCAATACAGGAGGGTTCAACCTGCTGAAAAGTACGTTTTTACAACATGGAACAGATAGGATCTAGAAATTCCGGGAAAAGTCACAAATTTAGATCTAGATGGCTTCTTTTGAAGATCAACGAACCATTCAGCCTTACAACTAAAATGTTTCAGAAATCACAAATATGTAGCAAATCCTCTTTCCACAATTTATTGCAGGCATGCCTGATCTATAGCTATCGGTCTATTTGTATTATCGTAACATTTCTCGAAGGTCAAAGGTCACCGGATCTTTGAAAACACCCGGAAGTGACACAGTCTGAGCTGGCCGCGGCCTGCGCGCACTATTCTGAGAGAGATATCTTAACAATCTTTCATCCCCTGTGTAAACGTTTTATATTGTCTCAGCCTCCGTATTACAAACTACAAGTGTGAGAAGTTTGAAGGTCCAGAGATATCCCATTTTCACACTGTGCGTAAAAGTGCGACGGTCGTCTCGTGCGCCAAACTAGTATGCGACCTGCGATTGTACACGGCATACTTAATACACAGACTGAAGCTCACTCGGCACATGTTCGCAGCGAAAACTCACAATTCCCGTTGCCGCATTGGTATGTAACTTGGTATATCACTAGCTAGGTTGCGTGTGGTGATGCACGTTGTCTATTTTACAATGTAACAGTGGCTATACGATCATAGCAAGTAGGAAATTTTCGTACCCCGTATCTGCCTGAAGTATTGCAGTCAAGCGTAACGGGTTATAACATGGTCGCTATGCCAAGGCAGTGGCCCTTACCATTAATTATAGGGGTGCAATTTCGATATTGCATTGACGATAAAAGTAGTTACGGCGTAACAAAGACATTGTGCATCACCACGCCGAACCAGGCAAACGATATGCCAAGTTACACACCAATGCGACAACGGGATCGTGAGTTATAGCTGCGAACGCGCAAACAAATGCATTCCCAATACTCCCAGAAGAAGGTATTCCTCCTTCCCGGAGTAACAAAACCGCGACACAACTTTGGAGTAGGGGGAGGCTCGAGCCGAAGAGCCACCGTCTCTCGTGACACCGTCTCTCGTGACACCGTCGCTCGTGACACCGGAAATAGGAATGTTCCATTACAGCAATGGGGGACGTAACACTTTGTATGGGGTCACTGGCCTTATGAATTCTTTTATTCAAATGGTGTACCAACTTAGTCAATTGTTCGAATGTATTCTTTCACGTTTCAATGTTTGTACTCAAAGCGGAGTTATGAAAATACATATACGGAGATTATTTACTCTTTATTCTGACGTATAAATTTATTATAGTTTTCGATCTGTTTGTACAATTCTTCATCGTTTGCCCTTCTTTTTTTACGTCACGGAAAGGAAACTCACCAGTCCCGTGTTTTCGAAAAGGCCGTATCACAGAAACAATATGTTTTTTTTAAATCTATTTGGTTGCTAATCGGACGATATGCTAAAGAGGACTGTTTTCATAAGCTATACACGAAAAAATCACAAGGGTGAGGTATCTCTTATTTGATTTATGTACTCGTCGTCGAGTAGGGATAGGATAGGAATGTTTCATTAACCCTATCCAGACCGGGGGGGGGGGGGGTGGATGGCTAAAAGTGCCCGTGCCACCTTTGACATCGTATTACTGCCAAACGATGTATGCTAGGACTCCCAAACTTTGTGGCTTTTCCTAAAGTTTTCTTGGGAACAATTTTATAATAATGGTTTAAGTTTATAATTTTTCATGTTGCCATGGCAACAGGTTTATGACCAAAAAAGCCCAGTCTGGATCGGGTTAAAGCGATGGGGGACGTAAAGCTTTGTATGAGGTCACTGGCCTTCTTTTATTCACTGACGACAAACGAAATGTTTGAGATGATGGAATGGTGTACCAACTTATTTAATTCTTAGAATGTATTGTTGCACTTTTCGATGTTTTGTACTCAAACGGAGTTATGAAAAAACATACAGATAAAGGAGATTATTTATTCCTATTGTTTTCGATCTGTTTGTGCAATTTTTTATCGTTTGCCCTTCTTGTTTTTTTCTTAAGTAAAAAGGAAACTCGTCAGTCATCAAGGAAAAAAGTCAAAAGACATCTCGTGTTTTTGATAGCAATATATATTTCATAAATATAGCAGCATTGTTAGTTATAATTTCTAAAGGGTATACACATAAACGTTAGATTTATCGACTATGAAATTTCATTTCATGATCAGACACCTATCAACCATCCTGCATCAACACACACATACACTACACAAGATAAATACTTACAATACTTACAAGCATCATTTATAATGAATGACACTTAAATCTAACAATGCTGACAAACAATCTAATGCAATCTAAATATCACCAGTCTCTATCTTTATACACGAACAAATGCAGCAATTGGGAAATTATATATACATGTAGGAGAATGGTTTGAACATAAATACATGTTGTATCATATTTCTGTGAAAAATCCTGACTATGTTTTCACTGCTAACATCATGGCATCTATGGAATCAATATGTGCTAGTATGATAAAAAGCTTGAAAACTATGTAAAGAAACAGTAACATTACAAGGAAAACTGACCCATGATGACATATGTTAAAGTTTGAAATATGTAGGCCAACATTTAATGGGGCCAGCACTGCTTTACACTTTGACAAGATGACCATTGCCATGTGACTACTCTGCATGTTTTTCCAAACAATGTTTTATCATGTACAACATGTACATATCAGGGCTTAAAATACTTCTTGTATATGTGGCCGGAATAGGGCAGTTAAAATTAGAGTTATTTAAGTACAATGTGTTTCGGACATATTCTAAAATGCATCAGCATGATTATGATAACAGGGTAATATTTCCTGCTGTATAGTGCAAATAGACAGAAACAGACATTCGAATTTGCTACACATTCTACTAAAGCTATGAAGACCTTTGTGGCCCTTAGTCTGACAGCCAGATACAAAAAATGACCCCCCCCCCCCCCAATAAAACTGACATTGAATTACACGAAAGTAAAATTATATGGGCTACAAAACATTGAACACCTATGGTACATCACATCATTAACTTAAGTGTTATACTGTATATATTGTGGAGCTTGTGTGTGTCCTCTCCCCATTCCCATCTACATCCACTGCTGTCATACACTGACAAGGCTGTCAGTGTCTGCATGTTGGACTTCTTGGTGTGAGTTTGGAGTCCTGGTAATGAGCCAGTTCCTAAATAAGAAAAAAAGACCATATGATTAACATAAATTCACATGAAAAATCTCAAATAAACATATATATATATATATATATATATATATATTTGTATATATAGTATGAAGAACTAAATATCAAGTCACACTGGTAACTGGGACATGCATGCCTTATTCCGTCAGATTATCACAAAAGCTAAACAACAAACACGACGGCCTGCCTCATCCGACCGTATGAGGTCTCAGGCAGATATCAATGTGTGCCGTATCAATATTTTTCGTCGAAGAAAAATTCCTTCCACGGGTCTGTGTATATTTCTTACAACTTCTGAAATGTTTTTAGCGAGACTGTCCCATTTTTTAAGTTAGGAGTTATACTCCGAAGTTATGAGGGTTAAGATGGTTCTCAGTATGTGTACTGTGTGATTGAGAGGGCAAAAAATTCTGTTCCCAAAGTATTTCTTCTTGAAAAGAGCCACCATTTTCAAATTCAGCCTCTCGTGGCACTTTTCCTTAATGATGCTTTGGAGCGTGGCTCTTTAGGGAAGATTAAGCACACATGTGTTAAGATAATTATCAGATATAACATTACAGGTACTGTGTATATGAAAGAGCAAAAAAAAATCATTCCAAAAGCCTTTTTCTGTGAAAAGAGACACCATTTTCAATTTCAGCCTCTCGTGACAGTTTTCTATAATGATGCTTTGGGGCCAAATTGGGGGTGAGCTCTTTGGGATGATTAAGCACATTTGTGCTAAGATAGTTATCATATATAATAGTACAGGTACTGTGTAAATGAAAAAGAAAGAAAATTCTATTCCAAAAGCCTTTCTCCTTGAAAAGAGCCACCATTTTCAAATTCAGCCTCTCGTGGCACTTTTCCATAATGATGCTTGGGGGCGTGTCTCTTTGGGATAATTAAGCACACTGGTGTTAAGATAGTTATCACATATAACAGTACGGTTACTGTGTAGATGTCAGAGCTAAAAAATTCCATTCCGAAAGCCTTTCTCCTTCAAAAGAGCCACCATTTTCAAATTCAGCCTCTCGTGACAGTTTTCTATAATGATGCTTGGAGACGTGTCTCTTGGGCTTAATTAAGCACACTGATGTTAAGATAGTTATCAGATATGACAGTACGGGCACGTACTGTGTAGATGACAGAGCCAAAACGTTTCATTCCAAAAGCCTTTCTCCTTCAAAAGAGACACCATTTTCATTTTCAGCCTCTCGTGGCAGTTTTCTCTAATGATGCTTTGGGGGCGTGTCTCTTTGGCTTAATTAAGCACACTGGTGTTAAAATAGTTTTCAGATATGACAGTATGAGTACTGTCTAGATCAGAGAGCCAAAAAGCTCCATTCCCAAAGTCTTTCTCCTTGAAAAGAGACACCATTTTCAATTTCAGCCTCTCGTGGCAGTTTTCCTTAATGATGCTTGGGGGCGTGTCTCTTTGGCTTAATTAAGCACTCTGGTTCTAAGATAGTTATCAGATATGACAGTACGGGTACTGTGTAGATGAAAGAGCCAAAAAATTCCATTCCAAAAGCCTTTCTCCCTCAAAAGAGACACCATTTTCCATTTCAGCCCCTCGTGACAGTTTTCCTTAATGATGCTTTGGGGGCGTGTCTCTTTGGCTTAATTAAGCACACTGGTTCTAAGATAGTTATCAGATATGACAGTACGGGTACTGTGTAGATGAAAGAGCCAAAAAATTCCATTCCAAAAGCCTTTCTCCCTCAAAAGAGACACCATTTTCCATTTCAGCCCCTCGTGACAGTTTTCCTTAATGATGCTTTGGGGGCGTGTCTCTTTGGCTTAATTAAGCACACTGGTGTTAAGATAGTTATCAGATATGACAGTACGGGTACTGTGTAGATGAAAGAGCCAAAAAATTCCATTCCAAAAGCCTTTCTCCTTCAAAAGAGACACCATTTTCCATTTCAGCCCCTCGTGACAGTTTTCCTTAATGATGCTTTGGGGGCGTGTCTCTTTGGCTTAATTAAGCACACTGGTTCTAAGATAGTTATCAGATATGACAGTACGGGTACTGTGTAGATGAAAGAGCCAAAAAATTCCATTCCAAAAGCCTTTCTCCTTCAAAAGAGACACCATTTTCCATTTCAGCCCCTCGTGACAGTTTTCCTTAATGATGCTTTGGGGGCGTGTCTCTTTGGCTTAATTAAGCACTCTGGTTCTAAGATAGTTATCAGATATGACAGTACGGGTACTGTGTAGATGAGAGAGCCAAAAAATTCCATTCCAAAAGCCTTTCTCCTTCAAAAGAGACACCATTTTCCATTTCAGCCCCTCGTGACAGTAATCCTTAATGATGCTTTGGGGGCGTGTCTCTTTGGCTTAATTAAGCACACTGGCTCTAAGATAGTTATCAGATATGACAGTACGGGTACTGTGTAGATGAAAGAGCCAAAAAATTCCATTCCAAAAGCCTTTCTCCTTCAAAAGAGACACCATTTTCCATTTCAGCCCCTCGTGACAGTTTTCCTTAATGATGCTTGGGGGCGTGTCTCTTTGGCTTAATTAAGCACTCTGGTTTTAAGATAGTTATCAGATATGACAGTACGGGTACTGTGTAGATGAAAGAGCCAAAAAATTCCATTCACTGTGTAGATCAGAGAGCCACAAAGTTCCATTTCAAAAGCCTTTCTCCTTCAAAAGAGACACCATTTTCCACTTCAGCCTCTCGTGGCAGTTTTCTATAATGATGCTTGGGTGCGTTTCTCTTTGGCTGAATTAAGCACTCTGGTGTTAAGATAGTTATCACATATAACAGTACGCAAATTTTAATTCCGAAAGTCTTTCTCCTTGAAAAGAGACAGCATTTTCAATTTCAGCCCCTCGTGGCAGTTTTCCAGATACAGACAATCATCTTACCTGGGAGTATGTGGCTCTTTGGGACAATTATCTTTAATTTAGCATGATTGTTTAGAAAATTTGGAGCTTATAGTTACTTTATACAGCTTCAGTAACGGTCAGAAGCAGAAAAGGAATTTGAATAGGTTTTATAACTATCACATGAGTTATAATATGACTAAATAATGTGTAGCATAGTTAATGTCTGTATAGATGGAAAAGATCAAAATCACGAAAAGTCAGGTTGGAATGTTTGTTTGCTAGACAGGTTTATCCAAACATCTGTTTGTTATTGTTGCAAAGATATGCAATAATTTGTCTCATGTGTGCAGTGTTTTACAGTAATATGTCATTCCGAACATTTTCCATAAGTTTTTGTCAAATTTCTCCTTTTTCAACGTTGTCTTCCTTTGTCTTCCTAACATTTCATCAATTCTATATGGTCTGGTTGACCCAAATGGTATAGAGCTGGCTTTGTGAACCAAATTCGTTATCCTGGCATTGTTTGTTTTCGTGTTTAAATTTGTTGTTTTGTGACTATAATCAAATGTTAATATTCTTACTATAGTCTGCCAATAGTGGAGAAAAATCCTCATTATGACAGGCTACAGCCTTACTCCAACAAAGGGGTGTTGCCCAGTACCCGATCAAGAGCAAGAATATCAGGATAAAATTCACACGTGCGGCGTAGTCCTCGCATAGACCAAGGACATTATATAGTGTCCTTGCATAGACTTATGATAATTTTCTAACGTCGGCTACTGTTACGCATGATCTAAAAAGCTCTAGCGGCACGTTTCATGCTTTTAGACTTCTAAAATATTCTTATTATCGTACCTTGTTAGACGTATGCCAGTTTGTATCTATAGTTGTCGATGCACATGCAGTTGTTGTTGTGAAGTCTGCCATATAGTTTCGCTGCTCCCCATGCCGCCCGATGGTCGCCGCCATCTTGGTTTGACGTCATCATGGAACCGCCGCAGACGACACCGCCGCTCGCGACATGTCACGAACGACGGTTTTCTATTCGCCTCTGTGGCTCGAGCCTATGCCAGATGCAACTTTGGACAAGATGGCTGCACAGTACTCTGTGTGTTCACCGCATCCAAACATAAAAGAGAGAGATCACGATCACATTACATTGCAATATTTGTTTGTATGGAATCGAAAGATTAGAAGAAGTTTGGGTGTGATTTCAGTGATTTGTAGTAGTATTCATTTTTGTAACAGATATCAACTTTTTATGTAACGATGTGTTTGCTTTGTTACCTTGTGATGCTGTCAGCCTTCAGGCGTGTCATGGCTTTCATCATTTGGCTGAGTTCTTCCCAGTTCAAGATATAAACAAAATAGTTAGCACCGCGAAAATCCGTATTGCTGTTATTGAAAAAAACAAAAAACATAATGATGGACAACAACATCATATTTGATAGGTGCTTCTTGTTCCAGTGAATCTTCCTCGCGGCCGTAGGACTAGGACCGTCGCGTCGGTTCTTCGTTTTCCCACTTGGGGGCGTGACGCACTGGGTGTGAGTTAGAATTATTTTTGATGGTGCCGCGCCCCGCCCCGCCCCTGGACAATACGTTCCAAGCACGCGACTCCGCTGTTTCGAATGAAGCCATCCAACTATCAACTCAAAGAGAGGTGCCAATTACTATTAATTAGCACCCCGCCCTACCGCTCCGATCTTGTCTCGACGCCCCACCCACCCGGGAACATCCCTTTGCGACTCGTGTGACGCTGGCAGTATCGCGCGAAAACGTAAACAATAGCCGAGTATATATCTGCGGGGCGGGTCCCGGACTATTAGAACAGCCGTAAATGTATCAGATTCCCGGGGAAATCTCCTTATTTGAAAGCCGACAGTCCGCAGTTGACCCAAACAGAGGCAGTTATTAACGTAAAAGATTCCTTTCTTTGTCAGCGCGGGAATAGAATTGATTCTTAACTGTATTTCTGACAAATTTCTAGAGCGAGGTTATGTCATTTTCCCACCCAGAATATTTGTGGCCCCGCCCACAAACCGCCGACTTTCCTTTGGTTACTTTGGTAGACTTGCTGGCGTCTCGCCGACGGTATCAAAGGATGCCGACTGTCAATCAGCGGCAACTTTGTGGGAAAACGCGTGCGTTGGATCTCCTTGTGCTACAAAGTTTTTATTAGACTGTAGTTCCACGTTTTCTGTAAGTACAATCTGACGCAGCACAGCGGTTTCGGCGGCGATTTTTCTGCAAACATATCTGCAAACAAGCGTGGGAATACCAGGAATATCGCTTCCTATTTCGCACCGCCGAGAACTTCTGACAGCGACGATTGTAGCGTTCCACGTTTTCTGTAACTTGTAAGTACCAGGAATATGGCTTCCTACTTCGCACCGAAGGGACTCTGACAGCGACGATTGTGGCGCTTCGACTCCGGACAAGCCGGGCATAGCTTAAAAACGGAAAACTGGTATCGACTATTGATATTGTTGAGTATCTAAATAAACTATTGATATTGTTGAGCTGGGTGAATTTGTTGTTTCTGAGTTTTCGATCTCCGATCTTTAGATCTCCGTGAGTTTTCAGTTGTTTTTCACCTGAAGTACTGTATGTCAAGGTCCTGTGGAGAAGCTGATTGACTGCCACGATTACTAGTATCATAAATATGACCCTCAAAACGGAAAAAGAAGCCTTCTAAATAGCCTATTGCAAGAGCCCCCGAACCCCTGCCCCGATGCTATGAAAAAAACCTGGCGGGAACACTGGCGCCGCAAGGAAAATTTTGACATTTTGAACCCTCTTATAAATGCTCTATTTCCCACATTTGTTGAGTAAGGTACGTTTAATACCTCCACAATGACATCAACGCCGAGAAGTGCCAGTGTGGGATCGTTCCCACCACGCCGACAGCTTAAGTAAATTAGTGGCAAACACAAAACAACCGTGCGTATTTCTTAATCTTTTTACCGACTCCTCGGCAAAATGTGTGTCGAAATGTGCTTCAGGTCCAGGCCGTCCAAAGTGAGATTTCGCCGTCATTTGACGCCCGGACGCCCTTCTGACGGTTTCAATGTAAATCCCGACAGGCCGCACGCAGGCCGTAGAATATGGGGAGTTTTTTAGGGATGCGTGCGCGTTCTCAATAGCAGATTGCTACGTATACAAAATTACCAGACCTTTGGATGGTACATGTAACGTTATAATGAATTTTAAAAAAACTTTTTCGATGGCCCTCCCCCCTGATGCAGTTTTTTTTCGATGGCCCTCCCCCCGGCTCAAATTTTTTTTCGATGGCCCTCCCCCCAGGCCAAAAAATTTCTCGATGGCCCTCCCCTCCGGTGCACCACCCCTCCCCCCCCCCGCTAAATATCGATCAGTCCCTAACATTGTTGGGATTCAAACCAGCTTTTAATTTTTTTCCGTCCCACTCATTGCTTGGGAGCCAATGTGTTGACTTTTCCCTGTTAAATTCATCATTTCAAGCTTACGAAGATACATTTCAATCAATTTCATGTCATAAAGATCAGATGTTAGGACGGACAAGGTAAAGAATTGTTCCGTCCCAACAAGCAAATTTCTGTCCCGGAACGGAGGGACGGGTTCTGGAGACAGCCCTGGTTCAAACCCAGGACCTCTGGGCCAAACACCCTAACCATTACGGCAACACGACATCAATTAACTTCAAATTTTTACAGAAACACAAATGAAAGAATCTGGACACGAGGAATCCCATGTGCTCTGTCATTTATTAAGACATGAAAGCCGTTACGCAGTTCTGGGGACATTAGCAAAGGGTTCCCCAGGACATCACACATTTTTATAGAATCGACCACAGACAAGAGGGGAAAGACCACAAATTCATAACAAGTGAAAGCTTTTGTCAATAGTTGGAACTACTGTGTAATTTGTGTACCTGACATGTAGCCAGCGAACACACTAGATGACACTGGAAATAGCTCTTACATAATACGTCCAAACAGGTCTTCATTTGCACCACAAAGATATTAGGTCTCATTATGTACAATAACACAAATATTTCAGCTTTGGTGCCTTATCAATAATTTGAACAAAGCATGTCGGCTCAGCGAGCAAAATACATCTACGGTTACAACTCCTACGATTAGTGAGCAGGAGTAGGTAGGCTAGGGTAGAATTACTCTTCTTGCTTGATCCCTTCTTATAATGATTTAGCTTAATTACAGTTGGTAGAATAGAGCTACCACGTACTCACGACTAGTGTTACTGGTAGGTAGGTAGGCAGACATTTGTCAGTTCGCTATCTATAAACCATGGCATGAAAAGAGCACGGAATCGTTAGAGCTACACAATTAGGCTTTACACACTTTCTCTCGATTTATGGAACGGACGTTTTTCATCGACGAGGCAATTTATTAGTTTTTTTTTTTTTGCAGAGTTTGTGTGACACATCATACCTCATGGATACACGTATGCCACAGACGGCACTCAAGTATTTTCACAATTCTCGCGGACTACGTACGGCGGCCTTGGGGCCGAGCTTGGCTTGGCGATACCTATCAATATCAATCAATAATGCTAACTCGTCTGCCTAGAAAGGAGTCGCAAATTGCCTATCTGCGTCCTGTAGCATCTCCCTCTGGCGTTATCAATTTCTATCACTGGACATTTGTGTTTTAAGGACAGCAAGAGGACTAAAAACCACACTCATCATGTCTTGATTCCTCTAAGGTAACTGGAAGTGCTATGGTTTTTTGGGAGCTGAATGAATGTGCTGGTGTATGCTGGAATCGCCTGCTTGGTCGCTATTCGTCTACTACGGTCTGGATCTGGTCCGCCACTTTCGTGAAGTCGAACTCCTCGCCGTAGTACCGTTTGTAAATGTCCAGGATGTCCAGACAGGTCGTCTCGAAGTGAGTCGTGGCGTCGTAGGACGTGGAGACAAACAGCTGCGGAACGACAGACACATTTGTTTAGGGAGGAAAATCACAATAATGATAAACTATGATCTTTGAATACCTCATCTCATCCTTTTGTACATGTGTAACTATTTGACTGTTGGGGTACCACAGAAGATCTGACAAACAGTTTTCTCCACCCTTCTGGGTTTTCTGTTCTTTTTAATAATGTTTCACTTAGTGTCATGCCTGTCCATTTTCTGATGTTATCCTCCCATCTATTGCATTGCCAACCGCTCTTTCTTCTTCCCTGGACGGTTCCTTGCATGATAGTTTTGGCCAGTCCCAATGACTGTGACACATGGCCATTCCACATTTCAGTTTTCTTTTCTTTACTGTGGTGTGTACTTTTACTGTGGCATGTACTTTGTATATCATAATGAAATTTGCTTTCAAAGCTGTTGGCATGCTACACCTTCAAGACCTGAAGGTACCAAGATAAGTACCAGGTAACTAGTGACTTGATACGTAACAAATTCAAATAACAAGGAACATGAAAACCTACCTTGCTGTTTGTGCCATCATCTATTGGTTCAAACAGATCGCTCACACTCACGAACCTGAGGAGAGGAAATGGACATATAGTCAGGTTAATACGATCTATCTAACATAAAGCTGTTCTAATTGACTTTTTGTAACAAGTTTTCCATTTTCACGACGGACCCGACAAAAAACAGCCGACCCTAGCCTTTTATGGGGTCAAACATTGGCAAGGGACATGAAATTTCGAAGTGATGAAGTTCACAACAGAATTTCAAGTTGTCTTGGAAATGTCTCTGTTCAGTTTATTAACATACATAATGCAGTTATACATCAGTATACTGTTTTTGTTGGATCACTTTGACCACATTTTTTTAAAAATCTTTAAAAAAGAGAATCTATACCTACCAACCCTATATTTTTCAGGACTGTAATCGAAAAAAAATATTACTTTTCCTAAGCCTAAGTAAGAGAAGTTTTAAAAAAAAAAAAGGAATCTTACTTTTGATCAATCGGGCCGAGGAGGTCCAGCGCTGGCTTGAGCTCAGCTTCAGGGTTGTCTGTCTCCACTGTTGTGCTGCAGATGGCCAGGAACTTGCCTTTGATGGCCACGTTGTGGGCATAGGAGACGCAGCAGACATAGATGTCTGCAAAGGACCGGGGAAAATACTGGTTAGATACTCTCTGTTTTAGAGAGCTTTGCACATAGATCGTTTTATGGATATAGATCACTGAATTATGGTTGACACAGGGGCGCAAGTGACACATAACCAAAAAAAACAAGAGTGCATACTCCTACTGTTTTCGAGAAGTGTTTTTTTTAAATTCTATAATGTGCTCAAGGTGTGCCTCTCCTCGAACACGGTACCTCCGGCTTTACGTCCCATCCAAGAGGACATCCCTAACTGAAGCTAGGTGCCAATTTTCATCCGATAAGAGTGAGGAAACAAGTGTTAAGTGCCTTTCACAAGGGCGTGACATTGGGACCTGCTAGGGATTCGAACCCAGAACCTTTAGGTTCTAAGTCAACAAGCCTAACCACAAGACCACTTTGCCACCAATGAATATTTATATATTCAGTACTTACCAGACTTTCTGTCGACCTGGTTCTGAGGGATGATGAGCTGGCAGGAGAGGGAGTCTTTGGTGTTGGGGACGGGGTGAGACAGGATACAGATGCAGCGCACCACCTGGGCCACCTTCTTCACTTTGTCAGTAGCGTAGCTCGGGTCGCACACCACAGCAGAGCACTTAGCAACCTGCACACAACACATACATCATTCCGGTTACTGTAAATCAACTTTAAGTGAAAGTGATCTGGACTTAACGGCGGGTGGCATGTCGGGATTCTAATCCAGGAACTCTGGGTTCTGGGCCCAACACCCTACCGTCACCGACGCCCTAGAATTAAAATAAAAAGTGATACCCATCCAGTTTGGCTCACTGAAGAGCTACTCTTCCACTGGTCGCGACAGAGAAGACAGAGGCTATGTACAGTGTTTACAGGTCCATTGAGCCGGGGATATTCCCCTAGCTCTTTTCGACAAGCTTAACGTCCTGTCCTAAGGAATGCCACCCTTTCCAGTAACATGCATGTCGGGTGAGTGACAAGTGGGATTCAAACTCACAGCTTCTTGGTCCAGAGGCAGGGCCACAAACCACTGGACTACGCTACAGTTAAGTTTGCAGGGGTTCCATACCTAAAGATTAAGGAACCTGAAGACTAGAGAAAGTAAATGAAGAGAGAGTATCCTTACCTCACCGTCAGACTCCACACCGATCACCTTCCCTTCTTCGTCGTACTGTATATTACACCCTGCCTTGTCCAGCATGTAGGTCCCACCATAGATTGCACTCAACCTGCAACAGGCAGATCCGTGAATAGTTTCATCAGGTTGGTAAGTCACCGGATAACTAAGTTCACAACCAAGTGTTTTATTCAGGCCAATGTTTTGGTAACCATCTGTCACCTTCATCAGGGTGATTTCGACTGGTTGTATTTTGCAGCGAGGTGTTGCTACTAGCAGATGCTGTCACAAATGTATTTACACATAACATACATAGGCAGTTCATGCGGTGCTGACAATACAATGACAGAAAAATCTGGATCTTAATTTAATCTAAATTGATAGTTTCAGATCAGTATCATGAAGTGAATGTTTGATAGTACAAGTAGTCAGTGTTTTGCAGTCAGGCCTCTAGTCTGCTCTTGGCCTCGTGCTTAATTTTTACTTTTGAAGTGTTTGAGAACCAAGGGGAGAAACATGCATGGTCTTAAAACAAATCCCTGAAAATACTGAGCATACTAATAATTTCTTAACATTCAGCAAACTGGAGTAGCCATTTGGCACCCAATTTTCTGTTGGTTACAGAGTTAGGTATTGTTACCGGCATTAAAGATATAGCAAGAATGAGAAGTAGTTTACCTGGCAAAGCCCTGAGGCAGCTCTCCAAGTCCATACAGAGGGTACAGGTATGGAGTCTTGCCATAGCGAGCAAGGGACTCACTGCAAAACATTACAACAAGATAATTAGCACTCTTTGATGCACGCTCCATTGCAACAGCAGCTCCCAATGAAATATATCAGGACGTACAACTCTCAATAGATACTGTTTGCAAACGATTTCAATTCTTATTTTGGCACCTAACAAGTGGTTGCAGTCAGTGTAGGAAACCAAATTATGCATTCACTTATCATTGTAGCAGGTTAGGTGAAGGTAGACATCAGAAATCAGAAAAACCCACACAGCTCCAATTTCACCTGCATTAACAGATGGTATCTCGAGACCTGAATGTTAAAGAGCTGCAATGAGATCTCACCTGTAGAGCTTAATCCTCCGGATAGTATCAACGCAAGTCTGCTGCTTGTAACTGTGGGAACACAAGAGGCAGAGGCATGAGGGTTGGTATACAATATCATTCAATTATACAGTGTTTAGTTGATTGCTTTATCAAATGGCTAAAACATCTTTGAACTTCTAAACTGTGAAAAGGCTTTAACTACAGAAAGTTACGCCTCCATTCAAAGACTTATGTTTTACAGTCAAAGGTTTGGGTAAGTCCTGTAAAAAGTGTTGAATATTGCAGTTTACAGATCTTTTTTTCATAATGAACTCTCTACCAAACACAGTAGACCTGTGTCCTAAAACAATTTTCAGGTACAGATACAGCGATTACGGTACAGGTCCTGACCTGGACCTAAATAAGTTTGGTCAATTACATGTCTGTAACTGTACGTTATACATGTAGCCAACTGTCTTTCTTGGTGGTAAATTGACATCTTTGCATGATGATTAAAAATGCTAATCTAAAAAAGAAGTATTTACAAGTTTTCTTAAATTTCAAATGCAAGATTTTCTCATCTCTGACAAGGGGGTTTATCTATCTTTAGTCTAAAATATGGTGTCCACTCATTTTATGTTGTTCAGGTACAGGTACACTTGATGTTTAGGTCCAGACCTGTACGTTAACAACTTTGCAGGTACAGGTACAGTGTTTAGGTACACAGCCCTTCTCTCAAGCTAAGTTTCCCTACTTGTCATCCCTCCACAGGGCCAGGGCATGGCCGGTAAAGTCGGCTGTGTTCTTGTCCAGGCCGAAGTGCGCGTACACCTCCTGCATGGTGGCTTTTTTTATGTCGATTTCCCCATAGGTCTTTGGGTCGCTCTCATCAACGTCGTTGACCCACATCAGGAACTTGCGGTAACGGCGCTTCTCGAACATCCCCATCAAACCTGCCGAACAGACAAGGGGAGAGAAATCACTACCCATGAAGTCAGCAGGTCCAGCTAGCAGTTTGTACATGTAGATTTGCAGATTTTGTTAGTCTCAATGATCATCTGTCAGAAATCTAAGAAACTATGGTTGTTACTACCCATGCAGTCATCAGTTCTACCAAGCAGAACGTAGCTTTGCAGATTTTGTTAGTCTCAATGATCATCTGTTAGAAATCTAAGAAACTATGGTTGTTACTACCCACGCAGTCATCAGTTCTACCAAGCAGAACATAGCTTTGCAGATTTTGTTAGTCTTATCATCTGTCAGAAATCTAAGAAACTATTGTCCTTGACATTTAAGAGTAAGATCTCATCACACTGATTAGATGTAGCTCAAAATGTGCACTTGTATAAAACTATAGTAAAGTCTCCAATCTCATGAGCATAAAGTCCTAACAGTTTGAACAGCCTACTTAAAGTGTTATGGATTTAAAGCAAACGTGAGGTTCTTGTCGATGACAATATCATGCAAAAACTATGCTAATTACCGGTAGACTTAACAGTGTTTGAATTTGTGTGACTATGACATAAGTATTGTAACAGTACCATGTCATGTTATGTATATGTCTAATGCATTCATGTTTTGAACATTGAGACTTCCTTTATTTCTTGTAAGTGTAATTATAGAACTAACAAATTTATACAATCATCCACTTCAAACCACATGACAAACTCACATCTACGGGGAGGCTTATGGGGTAAATACGCGCACTTATAATATAAGATGTGCAAAAACAGCTCCACACACCACATATGAACCCATTTTCATAGATTGTTGGTGAGACAAACAAGCAAGAATCACAAAAGCAAACTTTTCAGACTTACACTAAAAAATTAAAGCATTCACCACTAGTACTTTTGTGTCACACTTCTATAATCGAGACACTTCAGCCCATACTGTTTTAATGTTGTTAGTATAAAACATCACAGATGATTTGAATATATAAAACCCTTTCCTACTTTGATCACCACATAACTGTTAAATTTCCACCTGCCCCGAATGAGTTAGAACATGATCACTCCCAACACCAACATCAACGATTCCAAGAGAGATTACAGGGTTCATTCAAGTGAGAACACACCACACCAGAGTTAGTATTTGGGACTCACTTGTTGATAGGGCCTCCTTTTCTGTAACGGGTACCTTGTGAATTTTGCCGCCGGATTTGTACACATAGCTACCTTCACACGACTTGAATTCTAGATATCTGGTCACCCCCGTGTGAATCAACAGCTTTACAAGCATCCCTGGAAAGAACGGTGAGAAAAAAGAAAAATATTGTACATCACGGAAGACGGATCGAAACACTTACTGGATGCCAGGGCTTCCTGCTCTGTGGCAGGGACCTTAAAGATTTTGCCATCTTGATACACATAGCTGCCCTCTACGGACTTGAATTCCAGGTAGCGGGTGACGCCCGTGTGGATTAGGAGCTTGACAAGCATGCCTGAAGGTACAATGCCAGTTGGACAGATGACAGAAATGGGGAGGTGAGGACAGGAAGAGAGACATGGGTTAGTAGAAGTTCAGGTAGGAGATACATGTACGTGACTGTCAGCCAGGGCTGTCTCCAGCTTTTGATTTTCTTTCCGTCCCACTCATTGTTTGGGAGTCCATGTTGTTGATTTTTGTTGTTAAATCTGTAATTTTAAGCTTACGAAAATACCTTTTTTGTCAGTAACATTTTTTGAACAGTTGAGGCGAAATTTCCATCCAAGGACGGAGGGACGAGTCCTGGAGACAGACCTGGATTAAATGTCAATCAATTTTCTGCTCAATCTTTTTCATGCTGGCTTTTTTAATAGATTTTCATCAGTTTCATGTCATGGATTTTAATTTTTTTTTGTACAAACAGGGTGAAATTTTTGTTTATCCCAATATTGAATACTAGGCAATAAGCAAATGCCCGTCCCGGGAAGGAGGGATGGGTCCTGGAGACAGCCCTGCTGTCGGCCTTTTCTTGGTGACTGTGGAGTCCGTGAGGAATCAACAACCAAATCATTTCTTACAATCCACAAGTTTTAATTTAAAGATTGATTATTGCAACTTTCTCATTCTGACTGTGGGTGAGACAAGAGGGAGAGTAATAATGGTGAACATGTATGTCTCCAGGTTTGGACAGTTACTCAGTCAACCTTTGAGGTATGGGGATGATGTCTGATATGATTGGTTCTATGGAAACGTCTTAGGGAAAGTATGGGCCACCTTTGTAAATTTTCTGGTAATAAAAAGTTTGAATTGATGGAAATGGCACATGTATTCATTTCAGCAGGCACATGTAGTCCGTGGGACAACCTGCTGTTCAAATGTATATTCTGATATAAAAAAGATCATAATATAGAATGATTTGTTATTGATAAGATCAATCAGAATTTGTACATGTGTATCACAAAGGAAAGGTGTATGATGATGCAATCAGTCCGTGAGAAAGGGTTCTCTTGTTTTTCAAAATTTCTTTTCTATTTACTTTTGGAAAGAGACAAGGGCAAGATGGCCCTGCACTCAAGTTGATAACTTATCTTAAGAGTACCACATACAAAGAACAATAAGCTTGATAGGATAAAGGTAGTCACAGAGCCTTTTTGAGGCCATATGAGCAGTGAGCAGCCTTTTACCTCCCCAACTTTAAGTCAGGTACCAATTTGGAAACCTGGGCAAAGTGAGGAAAGTCATGTAAAGTGCATTTCCCAAGGGCACAAGGCCGGGGCTCATGTCAGGGTTTGGGGCAAAATATCCTACCCGTTATGCCAACACGGCGCCACAATCTCTCGGGTTGACTGAATAGCTTTTACGGTGACATGGAATGGAACACCAAAGTACAGGTACATGTACAACATAGGTAGTCATGTTGTGATAACAGGAACATGGAATGTTTCAATTGCTTCCCAGACTGGCTATGCGGATATTGAAAAACATGATTCTTGTTCAGAATTGTTCATTTCTAAGCAGTTTTCGATTCTTTTTATTATCAAAAACAGACCGTTTTCATGTGTCTTGGAGGGCAACCACAGAAATCAAGTCAATATCACTATCTGAAAATAACTTGTTCATAAACAACTGTTGTCTCTCCCATAAAAACATTTCAACAACATAAACACCAATTGTCTTAACAGTAACAATTTAAAGGCTGAATAGAAACCAAAATTTGTAGTTACAGCTGATGTACAGCTTACAAATGTACTGTACTGAACTGTCTACATCGGACAAGTTTTTCATGATATACACAATATGGTACATTGTCACCACTTGTCACAAACCTTGTGGTGAAACAAAATAGTTTGATGCATTCAAATATACAATCATAACATCTGGACTCAAAACAAACACAATAGATTATCATTAATCAATCATATCCATATGCATCTTTTGCCTTCATTCTTTATTAATTTATAAATCTAAACCAATAATTCTTTGTATACAATGTCTAATCATAAAAGAAAAAGAAAGAAAGAAAAAATCTTAATATATCATGAAATATCTACCTTTTAATTTCAAGAAAGTCATACAAAATGAGCTTGATCAAAACCTTGTGTACATGTATTAGGGCTGTCTCCAGAACTCATACTCCTTCCTGGGATGGAAACTTGCGTGTTGATGCAGACAAAAATTTCCCCCCATTCATCCAAACGATCTGAACTTCATGACATCAAATTGGTGAAAATGTAGTTTCGCAATCTTAAAATTACAGATATAGCAACAAAAATTAACAACATGGCTCCCAAACAAGAAGTGGGGTAGAAAAAAATTCAAAGTGGGAGACAGCCCGGACACAAAATATTTCACAACATCAAGTAGAAAAGATGATACACAATTGAAAAATGAAGGAACTACAAATGGACTAAGACACGGTGTTCTGCTATAGTTACAGTTGCACTTTACCGTTGGCCATGAGGAACTTTGGGATGAGATCCACATTCCAGTCCCTGCCACGCCCCATGGTCTCAGGTGGGCTTCCCAGCCCAAACTTCTCATACAGCTGGGGGGGAGGAACAAGTGACGACAATAAATGTAGAGGGCTCGGACGAATTTAGACTTGCTGTTACGGTATGCAGGCCCAAAAGTGCAATCAGTAGATTATATGGAGAAGAGATGTATTTGCTAGCAAATATCCACCTCACTTATCGTTTTCTTTTTCTAATTTGTGGATATACATGGACTTTCAAATTTTTTTTCATCAATATTTCCAAACCACTCTTGACATGATGTTTAATTTAGCAAGCCAGCATTCATTCATCATTTAGACAATGCATTATTGTCTCTTTTCCTTCATATCTTCATAATATCGAAAACTTTGAACTTTGTACGAGTATCTAACTTTTCTAAGTGTAACGGACAAGTTTATATTTTTGCTGTGATTAGACAAACCATGTATAAGAAACATTATATGTTCCCACATATGCACATGTATAAAGAAGCGAGAAGTTGACACTACTCGCCACAACACTTTTGTCCATTATGTAACATATGATTACCTCTCGTATTGTTGTCTACTTTCCTGCATATGTATGTTATACGTGTTATACAATAGACGATCTGTAACTAGCCCATGGAGGCATGAATGTTACAATAACAATTCATTCATTCATAATGCATCATCATAGGATTACTGCAAGTTAATGTCCGAACCACTGACAGCATAGATGTGCACGATGAAAATACTTCCAAAAATGGAGATGAATATAATAACAATATGGAACTTGCCATTTCCCCCATGATCATTAAAAACCATACCAAAACCCCAGTCAGTACAGTTCTATCTTTTTACTGCTGGACCAATATTATTCTCAATAAATCAATTATCTATCTATCAGATATTGATCCTCACCTCTTCCAGTGGAGTAATGGATGCACTCTCCCCGCCATAGTACTTGTTTCTGTCCATATGCAGGACCTTCTTCCCGCTCACAGACAGCAGGCCACTCAGGATACATTCCTGTGCACACATATGTTCATTGTCACTGTCAGTGTGTCCTTAGCCATGACTGTGTGTCAGACAGTGAGTCTAGTACAAAAGAATTCTGGACCAGACCACTACTAGTGTTTTGCAATGGCATCTGTCATTTATTCCTTCATTTGAATAATGCAAGACAAAATGAATGACCCTTCCATCATCTTGACAGGCAAATGTCTGATGTGACATAGGATCCAAACTAGGTCAAATCACACCAGGAGGTGGGCACTGTTTGCTGAGAGACTAGCCTTTATTACACAATCTATCACCGCCAGGGGCTGATTGGAACTCCTCCCATTCTAGGAGCCTGACCAGTGGAGGGATGTGCTAGAAGCATAATTTAGTCAGGCGAGATGACATGACGAACAGAAATACTGGGTAAAGCCCTGGGCAAAGCCCTGCACCAGACACATACTGTTAGCTACAGGCCAGGGTTGAACGTTCTACTTCCAGCCAGCTCTAAATGTTTTTCCATCATCTGAGTAATCCCATGCTTACATTCTGGCTTAATTTCATCTGATGCCAATCTTACATATACGGTAATAGCAGTTTTGTTCAGCAAATGACTGACAGACACTGGCTAGAACCTTGCTTCAGACAGCTGTATCTTACTAGCTGCTTTTGTATACTGACATTTACTCATTACTACTGGCATTTCTCAACCTTAAATGTTCAATCCAACTGTTGCCTCCATCTGTTTTAACATTTTTTAAATTAAGCGCTGTGGGACAAGCACCATGGCTAGACAAATTCCAAAAGGCATATATATCACTGTGAGAGCTTGTATCTGTGTCAGACTGTCAGTATTCCAAAGATGTACTATGCTAATAAGCAGATACAACAGAGCTGCTTATCGATGTGACATGATTAATGTTCAAGAATCTAACTCTGACATAAGACTGGAACAGCAGAAAAGCTTACTGTCTTTATTATGTTTATCAATGACATTTCTAAGACTAACACACCAGGGGAAAATAGAGTTTGTTGTCATATGTCGACCAATAACGAAAACATGTTTCTTAAGGTCGCTCTTATGGTTGCTTACATGAAATATAAGAAAATATCCATCAAGTATCATTATGTATTGCTCCTATAGCTCCTATAGTACATGGAACAGCAATGTGTAAAACAGGATTTTGAAAAATGGTGCCTCTGAGTCTGACATAAAAAGTAGTCCTCACAAGGCTTTAAAAGAGCATCAGGGTTGACCTGTAAAAACACTACAAATGGTACAATCCTTGATAATTTTTTCAGCATAATACTGGGAGAACAAGTTGAAACACGCTTGTTTCCCTCACAACTTGGTATTCCAACCCAAAGAAAGTGTACTTGAAGTTGTACCCTTAATTTGGAAAAAGGAGACAAAACCACGGCTAACACAACAAAGCAGTCTGAAGCACTTCACCCTTCAAAAACATTCACATGATTTTTTCCCCGAAAAAGCGCTATAACTCTTGATGTCGATGGATTCTCATTGTTCTGGCCAACTTTTGGCTTCCCCCTTGCTAATTGTAATCTCAGTCCAGGACCATATCGGAAAGGGAAAGCCTATTCTTATCTCAGTCAGATGGCACATAATTGTGATCATTACCTGATAGGAAGGAAAAGTCAATGGTGTCACTTTCAATTTTAAGGAGGAGACAGGCAATTATGTCAACCAACATGACACTGCAACTGTGACTGCAAAGTGTAAATGTGCTGTCACTTCCATCCTGTGTGCTGCAAACCTGTTTTGAATTCATTAAGAATCAGCTAATTAACATACATGTCATGCAAATTTTTCACACAAAGAACTGATTCAGACACATTTTTTTCTAAATTATGCAGGAAAATCTGACCCTAAATTTTCTGACATACCAATAAATTATAATCTTTCCATCTTGACTATTGACATAATCCTTCTGATAAACTATCTTGGTTTGTTCTGCCACTATTACAAATGAATCTGGACACAAAGAAACAACCTGATTTGATCTTTTCATGCATATCATGTCTTTTGTCTAAGACTGTCATGTTTTAAACAATACATGTATCTTTGTGGCAGCTGAAATTAACACTTTCATGCAGACTCCAGTAAAAAAAACACCATTGTTGTGTGCCATCTGCTTATGTTTTGTTACCCATGGCCATACAAAAGAAAAATGACATCATTGTTCTGAATAGGGTCATAGATGTAACACCAGAGAAAATGTTCATGTATGTAAATGAGATGCATATCTCATGACAACAGGATGCTGGCATATCCTAAAATAGACAAACACACAAAAAAGTCAAAATTTCATGTCTCATTAATAATCATTCATTACTTTATACATGAGGAAATGAAGCAAGTTAAGTTTGGAATGCAAACATCCTATAGTCTTTCATGATCAAAAGTCATATCCAACATGGGTCATGGCTTCTGTCTCATGATAATCCAATAGACCTACATCCGATATCGTACCATGGTTGCCTGTCCAAACAACTGTAAACAAAATATTTGCATGAGAATTGTCCAGAATCATGTGCTATACTGTTGTAGTCACATTTCTTTGTCACCGTGAGATAGGGCTGTATCTGCGAGCGACAAACAGATTATTAAAACTGACAACGTTTCCTGGCAGTATCATGGGACCACACCCCTCTCTCTCCATCCCCGAATCAAGTCACTCACAAAACCCGGTCCCTACTTATGCCTATCATCACTATTGCATCAGCTCAGAGCATTATCTCTTTTTCTTTCCATAACATCAGATCAAAATGAGTATTATTTAGGGCGGAATCTGACGTTAGGACAAAGTGCAATGCCCTACTTTCAACGTGGCACCCGCCAAAGGACATAGTACACTGTTCAGCCGATGTAGGTGCGCCTCGGCATACTGATATTTCTGATACCTGTCTGCCACCTGCTCATCATCATGAAATGCAAAACCTCTCGAAAAATTCCCCACTAAGGACAGCTAGGTTGGTGCATTTGAAACGATCTAGGCTCAAGCTAGCTAGACAGTGTTGTCTAGGAAAGGTGAAGAAGCTAGCACAGTGCCGCAACCCACCTCCCCATGCATCCCACCCCACCTAGCAAAAATGTGGCGGGGCCGATCGGAGCCGGCTTTTTCGGCAACTTTCCCCTGAATTTACCGTCGTAATAAAATCTGTAGATGCAAGAAAATACCATCGATAACTACCTTGAGACCTGTGCCAAGCACAATCACGTCGTAGGTTTCATCCATGCTGAGTTGAAGGCAGAGGAAATACCCAAAAGGAACCAGCCGAAAGCCTGGTCAGTGGAACCCAAGATGGCGGATACCGATTCACTCACTTCTCAAAATTATATCCTTTCACAAAAAAAGGCTCAATATTTAGGGATTTCCTATAGGACACCTCTCTTTATATTGGAGTTGTAAATAAAATATCTACCTATTTGTGAGGATAAGTGATAAAATGAAGACGCTAAACATTCGTGAAAAGGATAAGAACATTTGTGGCGGATGGATATATTCATCAGTGAAAAAGCACCAATTAATGAATTATTCTCGTAATTTGTTGTCCTGCACAAAATGTGGATTGCCCGTGAAGTGCAGAATCCGACAATTTGGATACTCATTTACCCGTCCAACAATAGCAGGAGATAGCAAGGATCATATATACAAAATAGCCGAGAAAATTATATTGTTACTTTTGAGGTTGTCACGTGTAACGTGCAATATGAGGTCATCTGACACATGACGTCACGGCGGGACGTCAGGGTAATCTCCAAGCAGATGTAGGACCTCGGCTTGTTGTAAAAAGGAAACTTACATTTCGGGATCTCTTTTTCGGGCGTTTTCCGGGAACACTAGGATATTATAAGGACAGTTTACTTTTATAACTTTCTATCTTAGGTTTTGACACCAAATAAAAATGAAATAAGCGACTCTGCAGCAATTCTCTTTGGGCAAGATCTCAGAAAGAGGGCCAGACTTTGTCCACTACTTTTGGCACTGTGCCATGGAAAAGAATTCTATAAGAAGAGAGCAGGAAATGTTTTATGCTACCATGGCTTACTAATAACTGCTCATAGGAAAGTCACCCTGGCGGACAAAGAAGTTTTTTTCACGCTTGCTCGTATTGTAGAATGCATGGTGTTTATTGCATACGTGTGCTCAGCACCAAGGACAGGTCTGTTTGTACTTTGTGTGTGAATAATGTGATTGAAAGCTACCCAAAACTTTTGAGATTTTTTTCAAATCCACGTTTACAAAACACATTTCGAAAGGCCTATCATTTTAAATACTAGCAGTAAGACAAAAATGGCAATAAGCACAATATAGTACTGAATGAATCTAACACCAATATATGCCGATCATTCTAAACTATAAAACACAAACCCAACAATGAAGTGTCATATTAGCATGAATTTATTTGACAAAGTACGAATTGCCCAATCTTCTTTTCAAAAGAGCTGCCCCAATGACACCTTGAAGTATGGCATATGTGATGGCAAACCGTTGACACGTACAGCCTTGAACCTTTCATTAAGAGACAGACTTACAGGCCAAGCTGGTATCAGTACAACACTACTTTTCAAAAAAAAGTTCTAGAATTACACACATAAATGTACAAAATAACAGTAGTCCAGATACTAGACAGCTGTGACGATCAAGCACTGCTTAACTTTTTACATATTTTTAATAGCTTCATGAGTTTTGTCTTCTTGTAGTCTTAAACAAGTGGTCACTTCAGAATAAAATTACCACCTTTAATATTGCAAGTAAATAAAGTAGCCAACGTCATGCAAAAAGGATGTGTCCTAGGCAGACTAGCTCTTTCCTCAAGCTGCATGTCACCTTTAAGCTTCACTATTGTATAATTTTTGTTTTACAAGCACAGTATTCAACATGATTGAAGATACACATCCCATGTCTTAATTCATTCGAAACACAGAAGTACTTTTTTTCTGAATGACGCAACTTACGTTGTTTGATTACTTGATTCCAACAGGGCACACTGGCATCAACCAAGTATATTTCATTTGTTTCTGCTTGATAAACTAAACTGTTACAAGTTTTCTCCCTTCACCACATGCAACTTCTTCTGTTCAACGTATACACAAAACTGTTACATCTTATGTTAACAGCTTAATAATACATGTCCAATGTAGACTTCTTGGACTTTCTGCTTCCCTACCAACAATTCAATGGACAGAAATGGACAGAAAACAACATTAAAATTCGCTGACCAAAAGCATAACAATCTGGTAGAGCAGACCACCTAGCCTTGTCAATGGTGCAAACAATTATGTCCAATACTGGTGTCGCTGCAGATATTTTTGAAATTCAACACTCCTAAAGTACAGCTGTATCACTTCATTTCTGATGATATGAAGTGATTGTAATAACACTTTTCTTGCTGTCTGCAAGCAAATGACCAGATAAGTACCTCTCGGTTCGATTTGTCAGGAGCAAACCACCTCCCTGAGCAAACCAATTCGTTCTTTTGTTAGTTGTGCCTAATAATCTTTGTCAAGTTTGGATACAGATGCTGAAATGATAGATAACATCATCCATCTAACTACTGTACATACCTGATTCTGATGCCACACTGTATACATAATGCACCTTCATGTTTGTTCTTGCCTCTTCTTCTAACACAATGGCTTCATACAGAATATCATTTTAACACATTGTAGTACATACTAAAGTTTTCATCCTATAGCTTCCCAGCTATAACCAATTCTTAAGAATCAAAGATGTCTGACTGAATGACACACCTAGGGATTCCCCACGATTGGAGCAGAATTGTACCATAGTAGCTTCGCAAAACTTCAACAGTACGGAATTGCAAGCAATTTCTGACAAAATTTTCTCGTTTACACATTTTTGATGGCAACACATTGTCTTGTATCTTGTATACACAGTTTATATTGTGGAGCAGCATTTCCAAGTCATGGGATATGACTGACACCAGTTTTTTTTATAAAATCCACATTCAAATTTCTATGCATCAGATATCACTTGAAGAACAAGATCTACTGCAATATGCAGCAGTGGTGAAGTCAACGCTGAGCTTCCGAAAGCCAGGAGGATATTAGTAATCTTCAAAAAGAAAAAGATTAATCTCTTAAATAAGAAAGTGCTATGGCCAGGCTATATAGCTAGCAGGGGGTCAGGGTATCGTCTGGATGCCCTACACTAAGAAAACAAAGAAGTAAGACGCCCCCCATGTACAGGGGGATGCCCTGCTTCCCTGGTAATTTACATGCGTTCTCCCCACACACTGCCGACTGTTGTTTTTTCATCATACCAGGAGCTGGGACAGCAAGTCAAGTCAAAGTCAAAGCCTTTATTTTACTTCGATCATGAAAATTCATTGACATGCAAAGCTACCAGGTAATTGTTAATCTGTAGAGCCCATTGGGTGCTCTGGTTCGGACTGTTCCCCCCATCCCCCAATTTTTCGACCCCCTGTCAACAAATCCTAGCTGAAAGCCTGGCTATGGCACCATCCTATTCAAGCTACTGGCTGATCTTGTCCGGTCTGTGAATGTCAGAAGGTGATCAGGTCCACCAGGTTCCCCTTGGGCTGTGCCATGTGCTCAGGGAAGAATGCAACCAGGGTGTCAAATAGCTGTCAATGAAATATGGGCAAAAATCAATGGAAGCATGGAACAAACAATGACCAATATACACCAGTGTTGCAATTTTCCATGCGAAAGAAAACCTTTGAGTCCTAGGTTTATCTGTATCTCTATATAGTCAGTACAATTGCCCTTTTGTGTAACATACCAGCTTATAAATCAATTTATTCTTACAGAAAAGAAGCACAAAATACAAAACATAATGTGTAAACAAGAAAAACATCAGATGATCTTACCTGTGTTCTGCCAGGAAAATGATCATCCACATCAGTAAGGACTGAAAAAAATGTGTTCGGAAAAATAGAAATAAAGATTTAGGCAAGTTGCATCAATGTTTTCTTTATACAATGTGCATTATACATATACTTGTATAAATATATGGTGAGCTTTGTTACATTAAGGAGTATGACTTGAAAAATTGATGGTCATTGAAAACAACCTGTTCAGGTGCTTACAGTGCATGTTGTATCCATCAGCAATCTCCTCCTTGGACTTGAAAAGTGTCGATGCCAGCTGCTGGAACTAGACAAAAACATTCAAGTTCAACATGCTCATGTTCAAAACAGACATACATTTTTGTAGTGTATAATAGGATGGCACAAAAGAAACAAAGACCAATGTTTTGCAAATTTGATATCAACTGCTGGAACTAAACAAAAGCATGTATAACATGTCATGTTTGAGTACACAAACGCACAACTATTACAAAGGAATTTCAAAATCCTCCTATTCACAGCAAACACATATCTGTACTAAAGGATGGTACAGATCAGGGCTCTTTCTACAGAGGGGACAAGGGTGTTGCACCCCCATGCCCTGACCCCTAACCCTGGGTAGCACATTCTCTAACAATCATAAAATTCTGATTGACCAGGGATGCTACCACTGGTGACATGTGGCCAAAGTCTTCAAGTCTCTCAGAAAGCCCTCACAATTTTTTCCAAGAAAAACCCCAGCAGATTGTCTGATCTCCATACCTCTCTGGTCTCTTCGTCGTCCTCATGGTCCACTATGGAGGCCAGGTCACACTGTAGGAACTGTAGGGCAGCCAGGGGGTCTGCAGCAGCAATCTCCTGGAACCTGGGCAGGAATGTATTATTAGCACAACTCAGGAACCAAGGGTCAACAGATAAATACAATCATTTCAAGCAGCAAAGTCTTATAAATTAACCATTACTGTTGCACATACTTACTTGTGCCTCCGTATAAGGTATCTGCACCTCCGTAGCAGTTGTTCCTTGGATGCCCTACATAGCTGCAGAGGTAATAAAAGCAAATAAGACAAAAATTGAATAAGACAAAATTGACAATATTAGTACTGTGCATTAAGAAACTAAAAAATTTTCATTAGCTAACTTGAAATTCTTTCTTAATCCTGATCATTTGGAACTATGTGTAATATCATTTAATATCTGGTAATAACTGTATATGTCTGAGTGTTTCCAAAATCATGCCCAGTTGCTTGAGTAACTGCTATTTTACACTTTTCCCACCTTTAAAGACCAGAAATCATCCAGCCTCATCTTGGGAGAGTTGGACTTCCCTGGGTTCCCACCAAACAGGTAGTGGACCTGCAAATTACAACCAATGAAGTTTACATAAATATCACACCAAATATTCAGTTCCTTCAGAATCAATATGCAAGAACATTGTCAAGAGGTGAATTTTCAAATACATGTATATTTTTAAATCTTGGAATATGGTACTTGCTAACTTATGACATCTGGCATTTGTAACTTGTTTACATGCTCAATATGGAAATGTTATTTTGAACAGATTATTCACTGAGCAATTTTTCTTCATTTGACACATACTAATAAACCCAACTTTGTGTTTTCTTATAATACTGGAAATGTATCCTAGTTTGTATGACCATTTCTACAGCACAAAAAAGCGACTACTCTGTATCTATATAGACGGTGTAACTGCCCTTCGGCATATCACACCAGCTAGTTGCTAGCTACATGTACTATGAACTGTCTTATCTGTCCTCACCTGGTGGACATGATCATACACCAGCTGATGTGCAAACCTGGGGCATGGTTCAGCTGGGTGGCTCTTCCCCCACTGTTCTTTGTTCAAATGCTCATTCTTATATATACAAGACCTGCCAGGAGAAAATATATGGTGCTTAGACAGAGCTCTAAAGGTCAATTGACCAATTCATGGATTAATAATGCACGAAATAGACTACTAAAATAATGGTTGTGGTCAACTATATAAAATTGGACATGCAAATGTGTAAAAGCTGTAATAGATTGAGGGAAACTTATTACATCTAGACATACATTTAATACAGTATACATTTCATGTATCTAAACATGTAAAAAAGACATTGTCATGGCATACCATTTCTTCTGCTTGATATCGTACACCCAGAAGGAGTTCCGCACATTTTCTTCCCTCTTCTCCTTGTCCTTACTCAGGCCCTATATCAAACAGAACAAAAACTATAAGATCCTGAGAGACTATCAGGAAATGTC
Organism: Branchiostoma lanceolatum; assembly: GCF_035083965.1. Lineage (NCBI taxonomy): Eukaryota > Metazoa > Chordata > Leptocardii > Amphioxiformes > Branchiostomatidae > Branchiostoma > Branchiostoma lanceolatum. The sequence goes on along the minus strand of NC_089726.1, from coordinate 8,353,082 downwards.
AAATTTCCCTATATATAAATAAAAGCTTTCAACAAAAGGAGGAACGGTGAAAAATCTTTGGAAATGTTACAAAGACACATACTGTAGATAACAGATAAAGACATGACAAGACACGATTTTTGATCAATGCTAAATATGTTGAATCATTCACGAGTGTGCCTGAAGACTGCTGATTCTACTGTGATACAGCCTTCACAAGAGACACTTACTGACAGTACATGGATCTCATCCAGCTCAGGGTCGATGGTGGCTCGCTGTGTGAACCCGGCTGCTGGCACTGCAACAAACACACATCAAATAGTGCTTTGTCAGTCATTATGTGACACAAGTACCATTCTAACAGCATATTTTACTTCATTCTGTACAGCCAGACCCCCAATCTCTAAAATATCTATTGTGTGGGGCCATGAAGTCTGCATCCTGTATGGGGTATATATATCTTTCATTGCACAATCTTCCTTTGCAGCTCTATCAATTATCCTCATTTCATTTCATTTCCATTGAAAGCCAAAATTGCAAATACAAGGGTTGATATTTACACACTCTTCATTTACAGCTCTGTCAAATACTCTAAATGCAGAAATGTTTGTGGGGATTTAATTTCACGGTAAGGAGAAAATAGAGTGTTAGCGGTGGTTTTGAGTTCACGCTTGAAACAAAAGTAGCACTACAGTCACACAATGGAATGGCTTTTCGCAGTGGTTTTAAGATCATGTTAAAGAGTTCACATAAAACCACTGCAAGCATTTCTGCATTTATAGTATCCTCAGCTTATTCCCAACAAGACACCGAAGATCAATCTATCTACCTTGCCCTTCTTCCTTCTTGGTACCATCAGAGATGAATTCCACTTCATCTGTGTCCACATTGTAGGTGAAGAAATCATTCAGGTACTCCTTAGATCTTTGACCAGCAAAGATGTACAGCTGTCGACGTTGCTATAAATTAAGAGAAATGCCCCCATTTACTACAACAGTTCAGACAGATTTTTATCACGTTCTACTTTGTATCTGTACATACATTAAGAAATCAGCAATACTGTGTCAATTCCAATGAACATGTACATGTAGTTGATAATGTAATGTACCCTGAAAAGTCAGTCCAAATTAGCCTGCTACATGTACATGTCTGTTATTCTGCCTTACATAGAAAATATGCCAATACATATACAATGTACTTATTGACAATGTCCAAGGACAGCCGTTCACTAAGGGACAGATGGAGTACGTCATCTTCATTCTACTTTCTTGTCCGATCTCAAGAGACAAATGTTTTCAGCACCTTTTATCAAATTTACTCGAACCTTTGTCACGTTAACTTGATTTCTGGCCCCCTGTACCCTGCCTATGACTCCAGGCTTCCAGACAAATTTGGCTGAATTAACATCTCCCTGCTGGCTAAACCTATGTCCAATTTAACTTTAGTACCTAAAGGCTATTTCAGGAGGGAGGAAATTAATAGTACAAAAGGCATGACTCTACAACCTTACATAAAAGAAGGAGTTAAAATATTTCAAATTTGGCTGAATAAATACAGTATCTCCCTGCTGGCTAAACCCATGACCAATATAACTCTAGCGCCTAAAAGCTACTTCAGCAGGGAGGAAATTAATAGTACAAAAGGCATGACTCTACAACCTTACATAAAAAAAGAAGCTAAAATATTTCAAATTTGGCTGAATAAATATCTCCCTGCTCACCGCCTGCTGGCTAAACCCATGTCCAATATAACTCTAGCTCCTAAACAATATTTCAGGAGGGAGGAAATTAATAGTACAAAAAGCATGACTCTTCAACCATATATAAAAAAAGAAGCTGAAATATTTCAATCTCACTCAGTTGAGGGAATGTGAATATTTGTAGGTGTCTGCTGCAGCTATTATGAGCTATGATTTGTGACCATGGTTTTCCTGAATACACCTCTGGGTAACAAAGAACACTATTTATGAAGAGCGTCCATTTACACCCATGGATGGATGGTCTTATGTACACTTGTATGTACATGTATGTGGAAATCTTGTATGTAAAAGATAATCTTATGAATCTATTCTCCCTTTAAACAAACTAAGAGAATCTTCAAGTGTGATATGAGGCTAGGAAACCTAACTTACCGTGTGAAACAGCATGGAGTGGCCGATCCTGCTCCTGATGTCCTGAGGCCCTGCGTTCCCTGAGTCTTCCCTCAGCAGCTTCCACGTGTTGGTGGGGCAGTGGTAGGAGTACAGGCCGCTGAACAGGGGCTCATTGGACGACCTTTCCTCGCCGGAACTACCGCTGGTCAGGACACGACCCCCAAACACGTAGATTGTTTGCTTCTCAACATCCATGCACATCTGGAAGGAAGAGAAATTATTGCTGAGTTTATTCATATTATAAAGTTGCTCTACAAGAAAGCCCAAGACCCCACACTTACCGAAATAACTTTCGTGTTCAAATGACTGCTCCTATTTTCACATTCATGTACACTACAAACCATTAACTGTAGTTCTTTTCCTAGCTAGAGCATTATTGAGAAGAGTAGGGGTGACCCAGTGTGCTTGGCTTGAGACATGAGCTGCAGCTAAGCTAAAATTGCACTACATGTATTATGATTACCAGCTACTTGAAAAATAATCAGGCTTCACCTTATATGTATCTTTTAGCATTGCATATTTCAGCCGTCGTGAGTGAAAAAAAGCTGCATACCTGGTGGTCAAAGATGAGTTTGGGCCCTCCCTCCTCAGCTGTGTTCTGACTGATCAACGTCCATTTGTTGTTATCGATATCGTACACGTAGAAGTCACTCTTCAGGGTCTCCGAGGTACGGAGGGAGGAGTCCAGATATCTGCCCAGCAGGTAGATCTGCCGACGCTCGCTGTCTATACACATCTTATGGCAGGAACGTGCACTGGGGCCATCCTGTAAGCAAAAGGAAAGGTGTAACATAAACATGTTTTATCTGAATAATGTTACATCACAAAAGTGGTGGATTGTTCATTCCTTGACAAAGACTTTGAAGTTTAAAAATTATCTAACTAAATCCAATTTTTGTATTAGAAATTGCAGTTCAAGTTTGCTTTAGAAAGGTGTAACAGAACTAAAGAGAATCTATCGGTTTGTACTTTTTAAAAAGGGACCTGTGCAGTTCACAACACATAACAAAATCTAGGACAAAAATGGAAGCTTGAAAGATCAAAGTTCATGTTCTGTACTAGTATGATCTGCAAAAACTTACATCTTTTTCTGTATCTTTGGATAGACAGGTCCAGCGTGAGGCAGGTACACTGTACTCCCACAGATTGGACAGGTCCTGGGAACCGTCCCAGCCGCCAAACAGGTAGATGGTTTCTGCAGGAAAATAACAGCAAGTCATTAAATCTTTCACAGTTAAGTCTTCACTGCTCATTTTTCTACAAACTGTTGGATGAAAATGCTGATGTACAACTGATATGACAATGATGGCATCAACAATGTGAAATGATAGCAGGAAAAAGGCTACAATCTTTCAATAGTAAATCGTATACATGTAGATGGTCACAAATCAAAGAAAATTTGTTTGTGAAAGAACATACGTTAGCAGGAAAGTGCTATACCTGTGTTGGCATCGATGACCATCTGATGACCACCTCTCATACCTGGCCTGTCTTCTTCTGATGAACCTACAGCAAACAATGTCACAAAGTTCACCCACATTGAATTTCCTGTAGGCTGATAAGGCTGACACATGTGTAACAGAGCCTCTCCCACTTAAATTTGAGGTAATGTATGCTTTTCCAACTAAAAAATAATTGTAAATCAATTCTGTCTTCAAGAATATGCATAGTACACCATAATGTATATTAATAAATCATAGAAAAGGTACATTTGTAGGGCTTTTCGTCTTTCTCTGCTTCAAAAAAAAAGAAGTCAAACCCAAGTTGTCTACACATTGTCAACACTAGTATAGTTTGAGTAGTCTCTTGATACAACAATGTCACCATTGTCCATCGTCACATGTATGTCTCCTAAGCTTCTACCATGTACTTGCAGTCCTTGCAATAAGCCTTCAGGCATGAACTTACAAATACAGTAAATCTTCTTAATTGGTAAATACAATAAATACAGAGCTTTAATAGTTTAAAAATGGCATCATATTGATCTGAAAAAGCCTACACACTTAAAGATTTATTATCATCAAGTGCAAACGTACATGAGCAGGGGAAAAAACAGCCTAATCTAACATCATACTGACCATTGCAGACAGGCTCTATCAGAGCCCACTTGGGCCTGTACTCCTGCTGACTGATGAACTCATTGAACAGTCCATCTGTGGAGAAAAATAATGTTACACAGATGTTAAAACAGTCAAGGTTAAAAAGAAATTAGACAGTTTCTCTTCTTCAAAGAGTAAATAAAATCAACAACTGACCATGAGATTATCTGCTGATCTGCACTCACCATGTACGGCTCTTTCAACAAGGGCTTCACAGGCATCAAAGTCACCTTGAACAACCTGATAACAGAGATACGCAATGTAGTTTATTTGCTGCACATATCTATTGATAGAAAACATCAAAAGTTTGAGTCTACCAAATTAACAAAAGCTTGCTAACTATAGAGAAATAATGAAATGATGGCCAAGATCTCAACATTATGATTTTTCTTTCAATCAAAAGTTCGTCAAGCTGAGCAAGGGCATTACTGTGGTCTATATCATGTATCAGAAGGTACAATTCAGCTCTTGGCTGCATGTCTTTTATCAATAAACCATCTGATTGAATGACTAATTACCAAGTGATTATGCAGCTCAGTAAGGATTGGATGCTCTAAGGCAACTTTGGTTTTCTTCTGCAGGGACTCGAAAGCCTCGTCATAGTTGTGTTGTCGGAAGTGCTTCAGACAGAGTCGTATCGCCTGCTGCTCTCGGTACTGTCAAAAACATAAAAGAATATGAATAAGTCCAAAATATTGCAGCTACACTGGAGGGCAACTTGTAAATGCAACTGTTTAGCCCTCCCTTTCACATTGTGATAAATCCAAATAAACAAATATATGTAAAGCTTAAGTTATCTTAAATTCTGCCTTTTGTATCCATGTAAACTTGTACAGTTAGTGAATCCATAGAAGTTCTCACATCTCTGTCTGCATCAATATTGCATATCAGGTATAACTGCCCTTTGGTGTAACACACCACCACACCAATAGTGCAGAATATTTTGGTGAAAGCAGAAGAACTTACCGAGTTGTACCACTGTAGACATGGCTGCACCAGTTCAGGAGCATCATCCCCACTCAGTTCCACATACCACACACTGAAGTTAAAGCTGGGGCCCCACGACATAATGGGGACTATGGACAGGACAAAAAATCAATCATTACATAAAAGGAATGCAATTATCATGTAGATAAAAATATAATGTGATGAGTGACAGAAATAAAACACATGACAATTTACGAGACATGTTTAGATTGAAGACACTTACCTATTTTGATATATCTGCATGGAAAGAGCTGTCCTTCTATCTTACTCTTCAGGTCAAATGCTTCCTTGTTGTGATCATTCTTCAAGCCACTATAATAAGTATAAAATTAAATGCACAGGACATGAAGGCATATACCATAGAACCAGCACTTCCAGAGTTACAGTGACAGATAGTTGGCAGTTGGCACTATACTTAAAATGTCAATCCTTGTTGGTGACTGGTGACCCATTTATTTGCAAATTAAGCTCATTTTACATATTCAACTAGCCAATTACCTTAAAATTTATCTCATATGATATTTCCTTAGTGGGATCTTAAACTTTGGTTGAAGACTTGAAGTATCAACATCATTTCAATGTAAAGACATTACAATGTTGTAAATACATAGGAGCTTAACAATGTACAGCCAAAAAGAGTAAGATTATCTAGTTGTTTCCAAAATTCTGTCAGCTATAATTACCTTTGTAAGAGCTCTATCATGTTGTCATCGTTCAGGCCGCCATACACCTTGAACTTCTTCAGGTTACATACATGTGTTTTCTCATACTTCCCAAACGTAATACTGTACACAATCGAAGGTCTCTCCAACTTCAGGGTCAGAAACTGCAAAGTAGAACAACCAGATGTCAAGCATATAAGTTAGCAGTAGTTTGAACAAGGCAACAAAGAACAAGAGCAAATTTGGTGTGTGTAACTGTAAGGACCGAGGACATGCCATGTGATACCATATGAACATGAGACTCATTGAAACATGAGTGGCGCCAAAACGTTCTCATTGACATGGTTGGCATGAACATCACGTACATGTACACAGATTGTTCAACTGTGTAGTACTATTATTGATTTGGTTAGTACAGCAAATGGCTGTCATCTGAAAGTAAATACAAAAGTACTACGTAACTGTAACACATAAGTCACAAAAAGAATAGATGGCACGTACCTGTGGTGGGTAGTTGCTATCTGAAGACCATCTCGAAGACTGGTCATTTGGCTTGTCAACAAGGATGTTGCTAGAGATAGAAGACAACATACAGGTCCAAATCAAAGATTCAAAGACTAAGGACAACAGAAGTTGTGATCCTTGTTTGCTACATCTCGGTGCCTTCAGCTATGGAATGCCACAGATTTCGTAAAATCTACTGAAGTTTATGGTTTTGGCAGAGTATCAAGCTCCTTAAACATGATGACAAGTTATTCGATACCAAATATAGGCGATCAGTCTGATATGACGTGATGAGTTAGTTTTGGTTTCGGTCATAGTTGGGACAGTCTCTGGTACTATTTGATCAACACAAACGCTCTATACCTTACATCTGTTATTTTGTAAGTATCTAATCAATCTAAAACTAAAATTTAATCTGGGACGAGCAAAACAAATAATGTAATGGCGCAATCAATTTAGGCCAACTGTCAAACTTGAGATCTCGATAAGAAGATACACCATATTTTCATCCCAAACAACTCGGAAATGCACGGGTACGAAACATCAACACTTTGATAACAGGCTGCCAACGGAAGCCCGTGAACTCGAGGAAGCAAACCCTACTCACTCGGGTACGTAGTTTGCGGAGAAACTTGACCATCTGTGGATCGCGTAGTTGAGTTTTTTCTGCAAAACTACTTCACTGGTCGCCATCTTGCTTTTCCCGCCATCACGTGACTTCAAAATTCCAGTCGCGCATGCGCACTGCTCCACCGCGGGGCATGCTGGGAATGCGCTACCCCGTGTCGTCCTTTCCGGTTCTTGCTCGAGTGCAGAAATGAAGGCGAAGGGAACGGTAAGGCTAAAAAGGGATTTTTTGCCAATTTATCGCCTAAAATATGAATATAAAAGTACTTAGATAGTTAGGTAAGGAACTTTTCTATCGTTTGAAACGTCTACATTGTTGCCATTCTTAATAAATGAGCACTGTATAAGGTTTTCAAAGAGGTAAAAATGCAGCCAGGGAAAGAAAGATGGCGGCATGCATGTGGGCATTTGCCATGTGATGTGAAGAAAATTATTATGACCGAATATTGAAGTTCAGTAGATATAACATTGCTATATGGAATAGATTAGTAAAGGTTCCCATTTGAAATATTGCCTGGTAGAAACAAAAGATGTCAAACTTGTAATTGTGTAAAGATATTTGTGAATATCTTGTAAAAATATCTTGTAAAACGTGGTCTCACCACTGCACTGTTAGGTTCCGGTTCGGAATTGTTTTGACCAAGGACCTAAGTAGTGCGTGAAGATAAGACGCAAATCCTAGGTTTTCTCGTTAGTTTTGGCTCCCGATTTTTCGGCTATCGCTATAGCAGTGCGTTATCTTTTATATTTCCTGAAAAACCCGATCTTCGTAGCGTTTTACGGTTTCCGAGTTTTGGTCGTCCGCGGGTACTTCCTGGTATTAGTGCGCGATGACGGTAACGCGGCTTTGTCGCCTGATTACCCGAATCGTGCGTTCTATGTGCGTTTTGCGTGGTTTCGCACCATCGGGGATTGCGGAAAACGTATCCTCACGATTTTTTTCATTTTTCCTAATTGCACAGACAGAATGATGACCTTTATTTCCATATCAGTCATTATCCTAGGAAAACTTTTATTTTCCTTCCAGCGGCCTTGGAAGAATGCCCTAAAAATAGCAGTTTTGGGGATGAAAATTCCTTTTAGTGACGGTTTTCACTAAAAATGACGTTTCCACAGAAAATATCAAATTCGTCTGTCGTTCGAAGATAAGTCACCCCTATCCATCAGAAACATTGAATCGGCCGAAAAGGGATGTTTGGAAAAGCGCTATTGCCTTTCTGGGAACGAGTCAGGTCGGCCCCGAATTTTAAAAAAAAACTCCGAACCGAGACCGTTAGTGTTAGTGTTACTGTGTCAATCGTAAGATATAGAAGCTGGAAAGAATGTACATGTACATCTTGATTTAAGCAGCTTTACATTTGTCCGTGCTGTTGCTGTTACAAATGAGAGGATAGAATTATACATAGAAATTCAAAAATTTCTAGCTGTTGTGTTGTGTACTCGATCTCTTTCACAACTTTCTTACTTTAATAAGTTCAATTAAAATGTACTACTAGCTAGACGCATAGAGATGTATAGTAGTATTTAAATGCTTTCAGTGAGGTCTACGAATAGCCGTGATCCCACATGCATACGCTGTCCAACTCACCTGTAACTCTGTATGTACATGTATCATGTTTTTGTAAAGCTAAAAGAGTTCTGCGTGGTGGGGCGTCGTCTGCCCAGCAAGACGCAGGCCAGCCCACCCCTGTACAAGATGCGCATCTTCGCCCCCGACCATGTCGTGGCCAAGTCTCGTTACTGGTACTTCATGAAGCAGCTCAAGAGTGTGAAGAAGGCCAACGGGGAGGTCGTCTCCTGCCAGAAGGTTTGTTTGAATCTTTCTTTATTCATGACAGGCTCAAAAATTATCAGCCTGCAGGATACTTTATTGGGGTGCAGCACCCTTTAAAACATAACATGTACGTTGCATATTGTGTGCAGTTATTTAATGTGTTGTCATGCAAAAAGTATGATTTTTCTTTGGCCAGTTCCATGTATAGTTGGTAATTTTAATGAAGTACAAACCTGTGTCAACGTTTTAACTAAAATACTAAGATTTGGGATGTTTGAATACAATGTATGTACTAGACTACTACCAGCTATGTCTCTGATAATTGGTGCCAGTGTTTCTCAAGGAGCGAATGATGTTGCCTTTACACAGGTGAGGGAAAAGAACCCCACCAGCATCAAGAACTACGGCATCTGGCTGCGTTACGACTCCAGGAGCGGAACCCACAACATGTACAGGGAGTACCGCGACCTGACTGTGGCCAGCGCTGTCACCGCCTGCTGTAAGCCTGCATTCGCTACCTCGCTGAGGGGTTGGGGTTTTGTTCGCGTTAAGAATTTTCGCGTTCGCGTGGAAAATTTTCGCGTGAAAAATTTGAAATGGAGAATTTATCTATAGGTTCAAAATATCAAAGTAATTTTATCATCAAAACTTTTCTCCCTTGGGAATAGACTTGAGTCCCTTGGGAATAGCACACACCAAACCACACCACACCCTGACCACACCCATGCAGGGAAAAAGTTTGCCTGTAATTTTGATCATTTGCTCGTTAAAATACGCTAATTAGTTGATCAGAAGGGAATTGAAGGTTTACAAGTCTAAGGTTTCACACCCAAAAAATTTCAAAGGATTTTTGAAATTTAAAAAATACAAAAAAACCAGTTGATGCCCAAGGGACTGAAGTCTATTCCCAAGGGAGAAAAATTTTGATGATAAAATTACTTTGATATTTTGAACCTATAAATAAATTCTCCATTTCAAATTTTCCACGCGAAAATTTTCCACGCGTACGCGAACATTCTTCACGCGAAGAAAACCCGTTCCCTCGCTGAGATTCATACTTAACATGGAGTTCCAAATTAGTTTTCAAATGGAAAGGGATGCTCATCAAGCATCTATTTTTGTTGTTTGTTTACCTGAGTTAAAATTGCTAGTGATTTTTTATTACCTTACCTTGGACCTTAGTTCAAGGTCATGTTGAATTGGTTGACAAATGGTGCTCCTCAAGAGATCTTGGCTCTGTGCTGTTAGTTCTATTTCCTTCATTGTTTTGAACATTAACCTGGGAGAATTTCTGCACTATCTCCTCCTTTGTAAGTTTCTTACGGGGCTTTCTTAGATGCTAATTAAATTTGATCCTTGTTGTCCCTCCGTAATAGTGTTACATTTGATAAAGAGGCATAACCTGTACTGATGTTTTATGATACAGACCGTGACATGGGAGCCCGCCATCGTGCTCGCGCTCACTCCATCCAGATCATGAAGATCGAGGAGATCCCGGCAGCGAAGTGCCGCAGACCGAACGTCAAGCAGTTCCATGTAAGCCTCAACCATACACAGATCGCTCACGTAGTTGGAAAGATACTACAAGAAGCCATTTGGGATTGCATCTTCAGTTTCTTTTTGAAGATTATCTTTTGTATTACCGATAGTAGCTTGCATCAGTATTTTAAGAAACGTTTTGCCTGGGTGACATCCTAGTTAGTTATGTACGGCTCCAATGCTCACCACTTACCAGTTTGCCTGTATGATAATGACACTCTGGACTTGCTGGATATTCTATTGTACGTGTAACATACACTAAGGTAGATTTGTCCTTCTGTCACTCTATATCAGTTTCAGATTTGAAGTGACACATCTGTGTTCTTGTTTCAGGCTTCCAAGATCAAGTTCCCTCTGCCCCATCGTGTGACCAAGAGGCTGCACAACCCTCGCTTCACCACCAGGCGTCCCAACACTTTCTTCTAGAATGGGTCCAGTGGTGTGTTCTCAGATTTGGGAAATTAAATAAAAAGCTACAGTGTAACACCTCACAATTGTCGGTTCTTGTGTACGTTGCACTCATACTCATTAATTACATAGTCAAAGCTGCCCAAGAAAACCATTTAGGGGACTGATAAAATCTGGTCAATATTAAATATGGATGCTATAGACAGGATCCTTAATGCTTGTGTCAAAGGGGGAAATTATCTATTAAAGAGGACACCAAAAAGTGGTCACATTGGCCAGGTGTTCCTTGTGTAGTACAAGTTTGACTGTACTTCAGTTGTAAACTGTCTAGTAGAAGTATTTTTTTTTAAGACCTGATGCTGGTAACTTCACATTTGTGGATGGGTAGCTAGATTGACTTGCTCTCAACTAGAAGCAAACTACAGTACATTCACATCTCACAGCACATTCCTTCAGTGCAAAATCTTGAAGGTACTGTCCATAAGTCCATATCAAGGAGTCACGACAATGGTCCTGAAATTTTACAAATACCAAGAAGGGGGGTTGATATCAACTGGTGGATCCTGAAACTGATGCAAGAACATCATAGCAGACAGCCCCACCTAACAGGACATGATACTACGGTAGCATAAAGACCAGGAAACAAAAATTGTTGAAATGTATTTGTACCAATTTTCAGTCTCACTCCCATACAAATTTGCTATCACCAATAGTAATCTTAGATACCACCTTTCCGACTAGTTCACCAAAGTACATGTAAATGGCTTTTCACCAATGATGTTAAAATTGTTACAATAGCTGTGTTAGACTTAGACATATTGATACATCCAGTATTACATAAGTAGCATTTATGATCGGCAAATGAAATAAGTTTGTCCATCAATGGCTCCAGTTAATGATCATTTTGATCAATAAAAACTGCATACATCAAGCCCTGACAATAATCCTACTTGGAGTGAACAACTGACTGAAAATGTTTTAGACATGATCATTTTTCCAAAGTACAATACAAAATTTGGCATTGGAACAAATAATTTTTCTACATTAGCTTAACATCACGTCTTAAATGCAGTCACACTGAGTATGTTAAGAGTAAGTTTTAATTCAACCAATGAAAAACATAAAAAATTTCCCAAAGAGAGTGAGTGAGTGGTAGTCTGGGGCACCTAGCAAATACTAATTGATTTGATCAAGGATGAAAAGATACTGACTTACATTTCGGTTTAAATTGCTGTTCTTCAGAAACTCATAGATTCTTTGTAATCAGCCACAATTTTTCCTTCATGATTTTCAGAAATTGTCCAAGGGAAGGGCATCAAAAGCCAAACATCCACATTAATGTAGTATACATGTATGTTGTCTTGAATCTACTTTCTGCCAAATAGAACCTTGCCATCTGTTCTAAGTACTCTGCGTATCTGTACATGTGCATTCACTTTAGAAAAGCACTACATGTATGACATTTAACGCGTATCCATTTATACAAACATAAAGCAACACAAACCTAATGTAATGGATGACATCACAATTGCAAAACATTTTATTGTAAGGTCACACCAATTTATTTCCTTTGTTCTCAAACCTTTCAAAGTAAAATTTAGCAAGCGGTCAAGATGAAAACAGTAGGTTGGTAGGAAAACTTGCACATTGCTTCAAGTTTATTTGCATATTCACTCCTTAAAACTGTATATCTTGGTACAGCTTTCAGGCTCTTTTTTTCAAGTTGATATTTCAAGTACCATTATTCTTTTTAATTGGAACCAACAAATAAGATTGGCCTAAAATGAGCTCATTTGTTTGCACTTTCCTACCACATGAATTCTTTTCAAGAACCTCTAAAAGATGTCATTCATAATATCAAGTTTGTGTAGCCTACGGAACATAAAATTGTACAATTTGAGTGTTGAAAAGACAGAAAAACATCAGCTTCCACAGCAACTCCTCCCTTCCTTTGCCTGTTTGACGTTATCCTTCAGCTTGATGTGCCCTCCCTCAGCCTCTGCCTCCATGTTCCTCTGGGGCTGGGTGTCCGTGTGTCTGGCTAGGATCTCTTCCAGGAGGAAACTACAGGCACAGAATTAGGCAAAACTTTAGGAAGTCTTATCAAAAATTGAATTACAAGGAATGTCATGATTCCAGATGTACAAAATGTTAGATAACTGTAGAGATATCAAGCAATGTGTCTGGCCAGGATTTCTGTCAGGAGGAAACTACAGGCACAAAGATTACATTACAAGGCGATCAGGGATGGCAGACTTCACCCCCTTACCCATACTGCTTTGTGACCCATCCAGTCCCATCAAATAAATACTAGCACTGAGGATGTGGCGTCGAGTGGCTAGGCTAGCAGACACGGGATTTAGAGGTCATAGGGTTTGATTCCAGACATTCCTGGCCAGACGTAGTGTCCTTCAGAAAGGCACTTTACATGACTTATCTCACTTCACCCAAGTTAAAAAATCAGTACCTGACTTTGGTTAGGGAGGTAAAATACGATGGAAGGAGAGGGATGGGCTTGGCCTTTTAATACTGTGCCCTAGACACAGTGGATAACAACCCATTGCCCCTACAGCCTAAAAAAGGCTTTCTTTTTTACTGATGTTGTACAAGATGTATGGCAATGATGTATTGTATATATATTGAGACTCACAGAAACACACACAAACAAGCCAAAAATGATAATACACTCTTGGGGGAAGTAAAGAGAAATACAATGTACAAAATGTTGAATAAAAGCAGTGATATTATGTTAGGAGTCTTAGATCCAGGATGAAAAAGAATAATATCAAAGTGTATTTGTACTTACTTCATGGACTCCTTCACATTGACATTGTCCTTGACTGATATCTCTGTCCATCCTATAAAGTTGTGTTCCTTACAGAACTCATTTACTTCTTCCTCTGTCACAGCTTTTTCTTGTAAATCAATCTGAAAGAAAAGAGTGAAATACTATCTCAAAAATACAGTTGCAGTTTAGATGTTTGAGAAATACTGGGAAACCATAGATAGCCCAATTAAAAAGATGTACATGCACATCACATATTGTTCACCTTTTATCATGTACAAGCAAATAAGAATACTTTGACTTTATTCAGAATAAGATCCACAATTAGCTTTACAGTTCAGCTATTTTTCATGTGGTCTATACATTTAGTATATTTAATACATCCCATAAGAGAAAGGCACATAACTAGAAATTAGCAGACTAGAATACAGAATTCTAGTACACACACAGATGGACAGAAAAATATGCCAATATTATATACATGTACATGTACTACATTTCATAATATGATGATTATAAAACACCACACTCACCTTATTCGCTAGCAGCATACATGGTACACAGCGACCATCAGGTAAAGAGACTTTCGAATCTAAGTCCTTTTTCCACTTTAAGCAGTTGTTGAATGTCTGCTTGGCCGTCACATCGAAGATGATGACACAAGCAGAGGCATCCTTGTAGTAAACTCTTGTCATCGACGTGAATCTTTCCTGGCCTGGGAGAAAGCACGGCAGTATTAATGCTTTACTCATTGATATGATAGAAGTGTTCAAATGCCTGTCTTCTTACAATGCTACAGTTGTATGTCTGTTATAGAATAGTATACAACACCTGTCCATTAATTGCCTATTCATTTATGATATCAAAATTTATATAGACAAGAAGGCTAAGAGCCCTGAGTGTTGCCGGTTCTAACTTATATCCTAACGGATTGGGTTGGGTGAGGAAAAGTACAGAGACTGACAGCTTTGCAACCACTCTATATCACTTGAGTGAAGTTGCTGATGGACAGCTACCTTACAGGAGGGGTGTTCTTTATATACAATTACACATGATACCCTGTACTGTATTATACCTACAATCAAAGATAGAGTTACATGTACATAGAGTGTAGAACAAGTTAGTTATCAGTACATAAGTATCTTTCACTAGCAATGGGTACAAATGACTTGTTCTCACCTGCAACATCCCATAACTGCAATCACCAATATGAGAAAGGAAAGAAAGGAAACTTAGTTTCAACATTTGAAATTGACATATCTTCTGATACATATAGAATACAACACGGTGTATTCCGTATCGCCCAAGGTACCGGCCCAACCCAGTCTGGAACACCCGCATCAAACGTTTTTGCAGCCCGGGTATGACATAAGGTTGATTGCACCAAGGAGGTTACAAAATATAACCTCCTTGATTACAACTGATAGGAATGAATATTTCAAGGCCATTAGAATTATTCTAATCTTCAGTAAACCCTCAAAATTTATGGAAACCTGTACTTGAATGAACAGTACTTTACCTGAATTTGAATGCGATTTGTACCTATGCAGGGGTCCTAGTCTTTTTAGAAAGACTGACAGTATGACTGGAATGATATCCACTATTATCTCTTGATACTAAATATTGTTTCAAGGGAAACAACTACTATTCTCCGCCCCTACCAGGCAACGTTGTACATTCACTTCCTCACCTGAAATCTAACCGTGTCTTCCTCTGATATTTGGATGACCTTAAGAGCAAAATCAACTGTGAAAAAAGAAGAAGTATAAATTTGCGTTATGAAAAGTAGGTTGAACATTACCGCAATCAGTCAACGATGACAGATGCTCATTAGTCGCAACATTTAGAAACTAATAATTAACAATTGATTTTGAGACATTTGGCTACTCTAAAGCAATGAAATACCAATGCAGAAAGGAGTGAACATTGCTAAGATCACCCCCTGTGGGGTTTGTACTACAAAGAATATGAATTTGATTCCCAAGGAGAGGCTATTACCTTCTTGCTATTCGTTGACTTTTTCACTGGATCATACTATCAATATGATTAACGTTATACGTGTAAAATAATTATATCCTTATCTCCTTTTCAGCAAGATGTTTTGGTTAAGCACTGTCAAGACACGCCAAGGGCCATTTAACTAAATATAACCACAACATTCAATCCATCGTATTAGTATTACTACGCTTATCTTACCTCCCACCGTCGCCTTGTACTCCCTCTTGAAGGAGTCGTTGACGTACCTCTGCACAAATGACGTCTTCCCGACGGTAGCGTCACCGATTATGAGGATCTTAAACAGTCGTTCAGTCATGACCCTATCGGTTCAGGATCCCCCTGTCCCTGTTTAATCTATAGTGGTGCACACGGCATACATAGACTGAGAAATTTCACAAACAAGTGTTACGGCTCTAAGGCATCTGAAATCACTGTGATGTCGAGTCATGTTACAGTTAGACGTAACACATCGCTAGCCCGCATCTTATACTTTTACTGAAGAGTGTCGAAGGTTTAAACCCCCAATGGTTGCTGTTGTTTATCGTCCTGTAAACTTGAAGTTCCCACGACCCCAGCTGATATCGGGATTTCCCGCGACCTGTGTGACCGTCATGTGACACGTGTGACCCCTGACCTTTTATCATTCTTGGGTATGTTCCACTGAAAGATAGGGGTGGCGAAATGATGGTATGAACTGCATAAATCTTCATCAGTATTTGTTTTCCCAAAGATTGCTGCCTCCTTCCTTCTCCTAGTGCCTGTTATAAGAGTCTAAAGTACTTGAAATATGGGAAGGGAATGTATATGCAATGTATAGATGATTTTGAATTACTGTAAATACAGAAAGGTTCGTGGTGGTTTATGTTCGTGGTTTTCGCGATGACCGTTTCATCGCTAACTTAAAACCCCTGCAAACATTTTTGTCTCATACTGTAGCAGTTACTATAGCACTGCTGCTAAATCAAAACCACCGCAAACACTCCATTTCCTCGCAAACTTAAATGTATTTACAGTAATCTTCTTTGCTTGAGTTCATTTGTCCTTAGTTACATGTAATACTTCACACACCCTATTTCTTTATGAAGCAGAAAATTTCATAACACCTAGGAATTCCATAGATTATGCCTTTCTTGTAATTTCATTACACATATATGACCGAGAAGTGGTCTTTTATTTTTTCTAAGCAAATTTTACTGTCCCAAAACACATGTATGGATTATCGATCAACATACATAAAATGACACACAGAAATTCTTGTACAGACTTGGTCTTTATTTTTGCACAAATTTTCTTCACAGTGAACAGTTCAGTAGAATTGTGAGTAGCATTGCATGTTGTAGAAAATAAAGATAATTCCCATCCTTCTACCAAATTCAAGCATTCATGTATCAAACATATTCTTAATGCTTCATAAAAAAACAATATTAAAGTAAGTATCAGTTACAGCTTACAATTCTTGTGAAAAAAATGGAGGAATGTAACAAACCTACCATCAAATTCTACAAGTATCAGTTATATGTGTAACTGAGTATCATAAATGCTTAGCTCTATCAAAAGTTAATTGGACTGTGCCAACTATAATAAGTCAATACGGACAGGATGAAACATGTATGACTGATGACAATAAGTTATGTATGAGGTGAATTTGTATATCAAAATATTGTACACAATCAAAGAAATAGACTTTCTCATGGCACTATTTTCCAAGACTATTGTTACAATTGTACTACCACCTTGTACTTAAGAGTCTGACAATCAACAAAGGTAATTTACTGTGCTGTAACCAGTAAGTAACCAGTCTAACCAGTACTTACAAAATTAGACATTGTTTTATTTTAGCAGTTCAAAGTCATCATCTTCCCTTCTCATTGTACTACCACCTTCATGTTATTATTAAGAGTCTGACAACCGAAAAGGTAATTCAATGTGATGTGCTCTAACCAGTATTTACAGAACTAGACATTGTTTTATTCTAGTAGATCATAGTCATCATCTTCTCTTTTCCTCTTGATGCCGCTGGCATCTCCTATGGAGG
The DNA here is from genome assembly GCF_035083965.1 of Branchiostoma lanceolatum. Classification (NCBI taxonomy): domain Eukaryota; kingdom Metazoa; phylum Chordata; class Leptocardii; order Amphioxiformes; family Branchiostomatidae; genus Branchiostoma; species Branchiostoma lanceolatum. The sequence continues at coordinate 8,335,533 of NC_089726.1, read as the reverse complement.
TCGATGACCCCAGGGTAGACATGGGCCTTCCCAATAGAGACGTTGGTTGCAGCAGTGTTGCCTGTGAGGTTTTGATGTGGGAGGAATGTTGCCCAACTCTGGACGTCACACTGACAGGAATGGTGATCTTTGCTGTGGTAGGGCTGGACACTCGACTGGTCGAGGTACCTAAGGAAAATTTCAACAATATTGACAAATATTGATTTGCGCACTCGAGGCTAGATCAATGCTACATGTAGTTCTGATGAGTATTTTAACAATTATACATCTACCTTTAACTTTATAAATGACATCAGTAAGGTTTTAATTATACTGGTCACTATACACCAACAGACACAGGACATACAAATGCACTAACAGTGGTCTTTCCCATCAAAAATACAAGGCATGCTAATTTGTATCCAATTCCCTATTGGTTACAGAGTTAGGCAGCAGGGAGAAGGTTAAAGCTTGAACCCATAGACAGTACTCACCAACAGGAGAGTGCTGCCCCATGACAGAGGACAGGCCAAGACGAGGGACTGCCACTGTCAGCTTTGGCTGGGGAGAAATAGAAACAATTTTAATAACAATTTACATCAAAATCATGATATATATGTCAATGAAGGTTAGATATCCAGGTAATAAGATATGCCAAAAGACAGTTACTCGGGCAACTGGGTACAGTTTTTTTTAATTGTCCAAAATTTTATCCAGTTGCTTGAGTAACTTTTTTTGGGCATGACTATAAATGTATGTAGAAGTATGTAATAATCAACTGTAAATTCCTTCATTTTAGTTCCTTTGTTTTTCGTTTCAAGGCATCCTCATTTGAGGTGAAGCATGATGCTTTTTCAAGTAGCTAGTGGTAGTACAATGTGGCTTTGCTACAGCTCGCGTTTAGTTCCTTAGTCTGATTATTCTATTGCCAGGGGTAATAAAAACTAGACTATGTACCTTTTTGTGCAAGGCCCTGAGTCTGTAGTTGTTGGAGAGTAGACAGTATCTGTCTGGAGGGAGTCTGGGGCCTCCGTATGGTTTGATGAGTGGTAGAGGTGTGCTGTTCTTCTGTCGGGCAATCTCCATCAAAAACTGTATGGGAAACAATAAAAGATTACAAAAATGACCAATAATTGGACACTCAATAACTTTGCATGATGTGAAATACATAACTACTTCATCAATCAAAGATGAAATTCAAGGCTAAAACGTTGTGTCTTTATCATGTAACAAAGTCAATGTCCCTCTGCAATCATTTATTGAGGGCCAGCACGAAGTATATTCTATATGATGCCATTGAGCAAGACACTTTCAGCAATCTAACTACTCTGAGGGTTCTGCATCATTATGGTCCATATTTATACATGTATTGGTTAGAGCTAGAGTTAATTAATACACCAATCATGAAGGCTGTCTGAAGAAAAACTCCTACATCTCGTGGTGGTGGTGTTGCGAAGGAATGGTCGGAGTTATGTCTGATGGCCAGCTTCACGTCAGAGGTGTCCATCTCCTTCTTCTTGGCGAAGGTGGAATAGACGCGAGCGTTCTCGAAGATGTCTGTGACATACCCTGCCAGGAAGATATTCAATAATTCATGTCAGAATCTAACTGAAATGAGCTGGAATAAGAAAGCAGGTCATACAATCCTGATGAACAGTAACACAACAACTTCTGCAAGGTAACGTTAGCTTATGATCACTCAGGAAAATATTTTCTGAGAGAAAAGATTGAAATGAAATTAAGATGAACTTGGCTTTGAACTTACGGTAGGTGAACTCGAGCATTTGGTTGATGACTCGAGGTTCGTAGTCTGTCACGCCCATGTCCTTTAAGACGGCTGCCATTACCTGGCGGAGACAGGGTAGAAATCCTTATGTCAGTAACGTTATAACCTTGCTGTCATCTTTGTTCAGAAAATCATCATCTCGGGACAATATATTATTTAACGTCACTCAGCTCAGAAATGATTCAGAATTATAACGTTAGTTATCCTAATCATTGGCGTCCAATGAATAATCAACATACCTATATCTTAATTTATGCATAGAATGTTCAACACTGAGTATAATTTGTATGAAGTAAAAACATCCTTGGAAATATACCGCCTTGGTTATGTCAAAGAAGATGAAAACACGCCGAAGAAGTATAAAGGAGGTGGACTAAAAACGCAGAAATAAATCGTTTCCTTCAGTTTATAGTTCAGATTTTAACTTCTGTGGCTGCTGTTGAATATACTTAAACATTTCACATAGGTAACCGAGGTCTAAGACGTACAGTTTACCCAGATTATTGAGTTTTACCTGAGCATCTTTCGGTGCTGTCATCTTCTCTGGCATGGTGCTTTCTGTTAATGCGCATGCGCAGCTTTCGTTATCAGATGGGAACGCAAAACGTCAAATTATCGTAAAACCTGATCTCCAAGCAGATGTTGCGATGGAAGATGACGTTTTCTGGCTGGCGGTCTCATCCCGCTGTGGATGCAGCGATGAAATCAACTTCCCATGTCTTTTTCTATGTCGAAAACATCACATTGATTCAAACGTACCAAGGCATTCAAACTTAACGCAATTTACGAAGAAAAAAGTGCTTTATGTTACGTATTGAATTCATTTTTTCATACTGAAGGGAAAGTTTTTTTGTCGATAACGTTAGCTCTAGATGCGATGTATCCTATACACATTGCAAGTTTGACATTTCAAGACGATGCTCTTATATATGCAGTTATTTCTTTAATCTTTAACATTATATCATCGCGTTGTCTAAACACGTTTTGTAACGATACAAAATTAGATACTACACAGTATTTTCTTCACAAACATGTACTATTTGCCCAAAAGGATGAATTGCAGCATCACATCCTGCACGGGACTGGCACGAGTGGACGACAGGTGTGCGTGTTCCCTGGCCGGAGCGAACGTCGCGTTTGTAAGAACGAACAAATACGGCACAAATAACTTGGCAAGTAGGGTGATAGGGGTCATGAGAATAATTTTCAGAATTCTATAGCCTTGGGCAGGGGTTTTCATTGTTTTCAAGTCTTTACGCTGCTGTATTGTGCGAACATACCATGCATACACGAGTGCATGTAGGTTCTGTTTTATGGAATTTATTTGTCCATGCACGAATCTACTAATATCCTTGTAAAAAAAAATTCAACGCTAACCGCCCTATTGTAGAAGCTATACGAGAAAAAAAGAAACAATATCATGTTTATATTGTGCATATACATGTGCCGGCATAAATTCTATAACTACCCACGCATTCTTTGTTACAACATCGAACCTCGTGGTGCCCTGGTCTTAGTTTAACATATGCCTGAGGCTATTGGCAGGATCATCTTGTCAATAGTAGAAAAGTTTTCTTATTGACAGGATGATTCTGTCAACAACAGACGTACATGTTTGCCCTATTGACAGGCCCATCCTGTCAACAATGCATACGGTAGGCACTATTGACAGTAGAATAACAGAATTTCCACTACTGACAGGATCACCCTGTCAATGGTGCAAAAGTCTGTTATTGACAGGATCATCCTGTCAATAGTCACTCTCTTATCATATTGTCATCGCTAAGACAACAACCTTGAAAGAAATAGATACTTGACTTGTCACAATACTTTTCTTGCCATCGCGGCTAGTTGTATCGCTATGGAACTTTTGAACCTTGCCCCGCGCAACCAAAAGGAAGATATCTTTCATATATTGATTTGTTAGGTAACGGTACACCTGTGACCTTTTAACTACATTCTAACGTAGAGTGAGACTCCGTGGCATGTGACGTTATCAGTCATTCAAACACTATGGTTCCTGTTATTGAAGGTCGCGGAAGTTTCTGTGTACAGTTAGTCATATTTAAACAAACCTGTGAGGATGTGAGGAGTGTGGCCACACAAATTCAACATCTGCAGTTGTCTGTGAGCAGGCACACCGTGCAGACGTGTTAAGAACTAGAGAGAGAGAATTCAGCATTCCTCATTACTGTTACCATGGCGCGGATAGCAGCCTTGCTTTTGCTGATTTCCGCCGTTCATTGGGAGTGCAGCAGCGCACAAGGTTTGAAAAATATATTCCGTGACTTTTAGATGAAGAGAAAAGTGTACCATATGGAACTGATCACTGATATCTTAATTTCTGAAGCTTGGCGTAACCCGTATAATTAAGTTCATTGTTTTCTAACAAAAGTTCTACCGTACCTATCTTATAAAGCTGGCATCTCTGTAAGCTGTGTATGAGGGAGCTTCATACGTCGAACTTCTTAAAGTGAAAGAACCCAACACGCTTATCGAGAATAGTACGGGTAACAGTACACAGTGCCTATGTGCTTGTCTGAAAGCGCAAGCCGCGATAGATAAAGTATCATGCTTCATAACCCTCAGGATGACTGCTTTATCCTTTACCTTTTGTCATAACGTATGATGCTTGAATGTCTGCCACTTTCTGCCACCAGATTGTTACTACGGGAATGGAGAAAGCTACAGAGGACCGACATCGCAGACGGTGTCTGGGCTGACTTGCCAGTCGTGGAACCAGCAGTCTCCTCATCCCCACATCTTCCAGCCCAGCCTGTACCCCACCGCCGGGCTGGACGGGAACGCCTGCCGGAACCCGCTTGGCGTGGACGCCAAGCCCTGGTGCTACACCACCGACCCGGGCACAGAGTTCGAGCTGTGTGATGTGGACGAATGCGGTACGGTTGGGCTACTGCTTCAAGCAGAGGTTTCGGTCAAGGGGCTAGAAGTGGCCGCGATGTCTTTCGTCTGGGAGCTCCGGAGGCAAATGACAAAATTGCTGCCACTACTAGCCCCCGACCGAAACCTGTGCTCGGATAATACAGATCAACTAGTCACGGCTAAATTGCTTAGAAGCCCGATCAATTTTGACAAAACCAACATAGTACTATATTGATGGATTCTTTAAGACGCACTTCGGTATAGAAACACGCTAATTTCCTAGGCACACAAATGCCTTCAGTTAACGAGTCTATCATGTCGACCAGACACCTACATTGAGTGACGCTAAAGATTTCTTGTCCTTTTCTACACTAGAATCAAGAACTGACTGATTAATTGAAATAATTATATGTACAAGTGTACAAGATTCGCTTGACTGCTAAGTTTAAGGGTACCTGCCTGCCTGCCTACCTCAGCGCATAGGCCACGTCCTGGGCCTTTGCTCCGAAGTGCCCCTCTTGATGGTAACGCATGTATTTGATATATATTTTAGTATCAGAATGCTACTACGGAAACGGAGAGAGCTACAGAGGCGACGCCACGGTGACAGAGTCCGGCCTGACGTGCCAGGCTTGGGACCAGCAGACGCCCCACACCCACATCTTCCGCCCCACCCTGTACCCTGACTCCGGCCTGGAGCAGAACTTCTGCCGGAACCCGCTGGGAGTGGACGCCAAGCCGTGGTGTTACACCACCGACCCTGCCACGGAGTTTGAGACGTGCGCCGTGAACGCTTGTCGTAAGTAGCACACACTTCTTGAATATCTTCTAGCAGGGGCCCGGCCGGGCAGTTTGCCGGAACGAAAAGTACGATAAAAAGCGCCGGGCCCCGGTTTGGAAATGTGACCTTAGCATAAGAGAGCTAAATTGATGTTTTCATATATTACATTCGTTTATTCGTCAGTTTACGTATTAAATGTATCTTTGTTAGTTTATGATTAGTAAGTTCTTTTCTTTTTTCATGGCGGCGCTGATATAAGTTGGCTCAACTTGAGTGCGTCGTCATCCTATCTGTATCAGTTCCTTTTTGTTTGCTTGATAAAAAAAATGTATTCGAGCACGTTGTTTCATTTAGAGAGGCTTCTGTACTTCTCATGTAAAATATAGCATTGCTGAGATTCTAGGTCGCGATGTACCCCCTTAACAACTAAGAAAACCTATCCGTTTGCTTTTGTTTGAACAATGCGACGGTACAGTAAGCTTCTAAAGAGATGGTGGACCAAGAATCAATATATGTCGGTGCTATCAACATCCTTCTGTAATGTGGCATTAGTTATGTGCCAATGATGCAACATATATACACGACTGGCGCTTTCCAATTGATCAACGAATGACGAGACAGAAAGCATGTTTCAATAAACTTTCATATGCATTTGAGATTATGATTCTATTTGGTCTTCTTCCACAGCGACAACACCCGCTCCTCCAACCACTACCGGTGAGTCGCTGTTTACTATCTGATGATTTCTTGAGCTGACTAGAATGAAGCTCAAAAGGACTTGACGTATCCCAATGAGTTTGTGCCGCAGAATTATCTATACGCTATGCGATATTCAGTATTTTTTCACGGATCGTTACTTTTTCTCCGATGATGATGTAATAGGATCATCTTTTAGAATCGCAGATAATGGCCCAATTATATCTGTCATAATATGCAAGTAAGACGTGCTTTTCATGGAGGGGCTAAGTACGTAGCCTCCTTCACAGACTTCCTATAACGGCGGCGTATATATTGGGGGGGGGGGGGGGGGGCAAGGTTCTCTAATGCCGGCAAGGGAGTTGTGTAGCCGAGGGACGACCGCCGTTTATATCCACGGCGTGGCGGTCGTCCCTCGGCTACACAACTCCCTTGGCTACACAACTCCCTTGCCGATGAAATATGGTCCGGCGTGAGAATCTGTCCGGGGCGTGGCCCAAAAACTCGGAAGGCCCACAAGTACAAAGTACACCAACCCCCCCTCAATGCAGCCTCTTCCTGCACGGACACCAATCCACACTGTGCCAGTTGGGCGTCCACTGGTGAATGTGACGCCAACCCCGATTACATGCTGGTCCAGTGTGCTCAGAGCTGTGGCAACTGTGGCGGCTCCGGTACGTTACACTTGTTCTGCTACCCTCTCTGATCTTAGATATAATTTCCGGTGCAAAATGATGTTCGAATTCATCGCGCGGAAATGTGATTGTTTTATTGCTGCGAAAATCTTTAAGTGCAGTTGTTGTTCTAACAGTGATGGCTGTTTCTTCGCTTCCAAAGATCACTGGGAAGGTTGTCCTGCTTGAGTCTTAACATTGCGATAAAACATGTTTGAGAAGTGTTTTGTTTAACGATACCGCGATTTTCAGTAGAGCGGACCGATTCTCACGACCTTCTATCACATTTGGTCCGCCCGTGGAAAGTCGTCCCCCCTCACACTCTTCCAAATGGAGTGACTTAGATTATTGGAGTGACGTAGATAACGCGCGGACCCCTCGGCTATACAACTCCCTCGGCTGCACAACTCCCTTGCCGGCATAAGAGCTCCCCCTCCCCCAATATATATGTCGCGCGTTATAGGAGGCCTGCACAGGAGGCTAGATTCTCACGACCTTCTATCACATTTGGTCCGCCCGTGGAAAGTCGCCCCCCCTCACACTCTTCCAAATGGAGTGACTTAGATTATTACAATCAGTCTTATTAACTCGGACATATCTACTTGAGTCTTAACATTGCGATAAAACATGTTTGAGAAGTGTTTTGTTTAACGATACCGCGATTTTCAGTAGGGCGGACCGATTCTAACGACCTTCTATCACATTTGATCCTCCCGTGGAAAGTGGTCCTCCCTTACACTCTTCCAAATAGAGTGACTTAGGTTATTACAATCAGGTTCATTAACTCGGCGAATGATTCTAAACAGTCATTAGGGTAGGCATCTTTTATTTTTTTCTTTAGCGACTTTCGTTTGGTATTTAGTACAGAAAACACTATTTGTACTAATACTGTAGCTCTTATAAGTAAACAAACACGTCATCTTGTGTGGTATTTGATTTCATATCTTTTAACTATGTTAAACCCTACTCCAATGTAAGCAGAACTCCGTGATTAGTACTTCATGCACGATAATACATTGTATGTGTGGGCCTTCGTAGTTTGTAGACCACGCCCACTTCCTGTGTCTTCGCTCCAAATAAGGTACCCGGCCGGACCGATTCTCGCGCCCGGACAGAATCTCATAGAACACCGGCATTTGAAAACTTTTGCCCCCCCCCCCTCCCCCCCCAATATATACGCCGCCGATATAGGAAGTGTGCGAAGGAGACTACCAAGTACGGGTACAAGCGTGTGGAGATCCGTAAGACACGCACACATACTAATGACGGCCTGTCTGAAAACATCATAAACTGCCATACTTCTCCTAAATCAAACCCCATTTCCTCAGACATACGTCTCTAACTCCCACAGTGTCTGTCCTACCCACAGACCCCAACGTCCCCGTCGGCTGCTCGTCCGGCTGGTCCACCGGTCCCTCCTCGTGCTTCCTCGTGGTGAACAACTACGTGACGTGGCAACAGGCGAGTGACGACTGTGTCAGCAAGGGCGGACATCTGGCCACCATCGGCACTTATGACGAGGAGGTAAGATATAGGAAATCTACTCCTAGAGGATTTGTTTTTAAAGATGAAAATTCGGATTTTACTCTCGGCCATCCATCTAAATGATGGGGTTAAAAGTATTGGATGTATTTTGAATTGATCTGCTTGTTTGATGAGTGCGAATACATTTTGAGATGTCGATCCATGAATTGACCTTACTACCTTACTATACTTGTTCAGTACAGATCTGATGATCGAATTGCCTATCACGCTTTCCAAAAAGTTTAATATTGCGGAAGATAATATTTAATCTAACTTACTTAAGACACTCCTTCGCTTTTACTGAATAGTATTTTTCTCAGTCTTTTATCCAGGGACTAACCAACTACGACTACCAGCCGTACTGGATCGGTCTTCACGACACTGGGGCGGAGGGCACCTTCATCTGGGTGGATGGAACTCCGCTGACTTACACGTAAGTAGGAGAAATCTCTACACATCTGCAACGTAAGGTCCGTAGTTGGAAGCCTTAGCGAGTACTTGTATGCCATAATCTCCATGTAGATCTATCGGTGACCTTGACAGTATCCAAGTGGTCAATAATACTGCTTTTGCACTTTGGATACTGTAATTGCCACCGATAGATCTGCTTGGAGATTAAGTATGCCATAGGGATTCAATGGCTGCCGCAAGACATGTTGTAACGTTCTTTTCTGCTGCTTCTGTTACTTTTATCGTTCTACTTATTGGACCTCTGAAGTCTTAAACATAAAATGGTCTGGACGTTAACGTTGGTATAGAAAGTTTATTATAAGCCAAGTTTTGTCAGTCGCTACGAATACGCAATGTTCCATCAGAAAACAAGGTTGTGCAGCAAAATTTGCAAACTTATTTTTCGTATTGACTTCAGGAGCTGGAATTTCGGAGAACCAAACAACAACGGAGACGAAGACTGTGTGCAGCTGTCAGGGTACAACTGGAATGATGCTTATTGCGGAGGGACTGCCCAGTACATCTGCGAGATTGATACAGGTGGGTACAATCGAAACAGCATTCTAAGGAAGACCTGGTGGAGGTTACTTACTGTAAATGCATTTAAGTTCCCGCGGTTTCGAGTGTTCGAGGTGGTTTTAAGTTCGCGTTGAAAGTTCACCGCGAAAACTGCGAACATAACACATTACAATATGTTAGAACGCAGTTTATCAGTTTATGATCTACAGTTTCGTATTTGTCATCTTTGCCAGGCGGTGCGCCGACTTGCGGCGCGACGCTGACGGACGCCGAGGGAGTGATCGAGAGCCCCGGGTACCCGGCCGAGTACGGGAACAACCACGCATGCGTCTGGACCATCGAGAACCCCGACCAGGCCCCCATCAACATCTGGTTCGAAGAGTTCGACGTCGAGTGCGACTACGACTTCCTACTCATCACAGACGGCGATAAGCAGCACACGTAAGTTGGATAATGCTCAAGCATATTTCATTCTTATTATAGTAAAGATATTTACACTAGTAGGTAATTGCTAAGTGTCGACGAAAAAATGCTATCATATGATACCATTGTTGTTGTTTTTTTCGTCGACTCTTGGTAATTCCCTATAAGTATCTTATAAGACTGATGTGCTTGAGGTGTCTTTCACACATTAACGTTCTTAATGAACGGTGAACATATACCCTTCGGGCAGCTTCGCAAGATAGACCAAATAGACCTAAAATAGACGAATGAGCGAGCTTAAATCAACATGATCCAGTGACTACAATTTCTAAGCCACAGACGTGTAACATAGACCCTGTACAGCATAAATATTGCGTAAAAACAGATAGATAATCACCTGAATACACTAACAAGATGCAACGTTATATCTTTTCTCTACCAGTTACACGTGTAAGCTGGACGCAGGTCTCGGATGTAGTTACACCACCACCGACTCCATCGTCAAAGTGGAGTTCACCTCCGACTCCTCCGTCACCGCGCCGGGATTCCGCCTCAGATACGCCAGTAAGTCAAGATATGTTTTGATACTGCCTTGCCACCGATAGATTTGCTTGGAGATAACCAGCAACCACTGCTATTCAGCCCTCTCCTGGCAAAACTACTTTTTGGCGAACGATGTCCATTGACAACTAGATAAGACAGCAGGGGAATGGTTAACAAGCTGATGAAAACAATCATTGCATTCCTTTTTTCCCCAGGCGTGTTGAGTGACACCGCTCCACCACCCATCTTCCCTCACCAGCTCTGGGCGGACAGGACGTGCAACGCCACCATTGAACTAGGTAAGGTCTATGTTAAAATCAAGTGAATACACTGTAATTTGCACTCGTGATAGCCTGTCAGTTTCTCGGAAACGTCAGACGTCTTAGATACTAGTAGCATCCGCTATCTTTCTTCCGTGAAAAGTACTATCCAGTAACTTTTGTACTATGTTGTATCGTATTTGACGAGTCTGGAGACAGATGTCCATCTTCATTTCTCCCTTGCCCCCCCCCCCCCAACGACCCGGAGGTCAAGGGACTAGGTAGGTAGGTAGATAGGTAGGTATCCTATTACCTGGATGTCTAACCTACATCGACACAATAAACTTTTCCCCGTGTCCACTATCCCCACACAGCCTCCCAGTTCACCCACTCGTGTCCTGACGGCTGGACCGGCGGGCTGTCGTCCTGTTACCTGTTCCAGCAAGACCTGAAGCCATGGGCCACCGCCCGGGTCGACTGTCAGAGGCGGGGCGGAGACCTCGCCAGCGTCAACTCCGACGCAGAATGGGTGCGTGTATTGTAGTCATTGATTTTATTGATGGGATAGAATAAAAGAAAATTTAGTTCTGGGGGTATGGACACTTTTGAATGGGGGTACGTACAAGTTTGAATGCATCCCTTGTACTGAATGCCAAGCAGAGAATCAGTATGTACCATTTCTTTAAAGTCTTTCGTATGACTCGGTCAGGTGGAATATCGAACCAGCGAGGCGAGTACTCTACCAACTAGGTATCTTAGAATAGAAAGAGATGGGTTATCAATGATAACCATGCAGTAGTTTTGCATAACTAACTACTTCCCGTATCTCACCGTAGAACTGGATAATCGGCCAGACGCTGGGGTCGTTCCCTCAGTACTGGATCGGGCTCCACGACACCGCGGGTGAAGGGACCTTCGTCTGGTCCGACAGGAGTCCGGTAACCGTCACGTAGGTATCCTGCATACTTGAAGTAGCGTGCTAGTCACCCTTAGCCGTTCTGGACCAAATTTCGTGCACTCGAATCCCGACTGTTGTTGACCAAAAGGCTGGACTTACTGATAGTACTCTTCAAGCAGAGATAGTTGGGGTAAACTGTGGCCTTCTTATCATATGCCCCGTTTTTTGTCAGCTCTCCCCGCCATCGACTCAACATCTACTTGGATTTCTTCGGTCCACTGTTATTTGTACTTGAGAGAACCTTTCCCGCGAACATTTATAGACGTATATATATCAGTAAGAAATGCCGTGTATTTGTTTATCAAGCTACTGGAACTTTGGGGAACCGAACAACGCCGGTACCGGGGAGGACTGTGTAGAGATCGGCGGCACGTCCTGGAATGACTCCCCCTGTTCTAACAACAACCGATACATCTGTGAGATCAGACTGGGTAGGAAACTGGAAACTAAGCATTTTTCTTGTTAAGGATGTACAGACAGTATGTCTTTTTTTCCTAATAATGTACATCCACGTAAAGACTGCATGATGTAAATGCATCGACGGGAGTCAAAGGGTAAGTGAAATCTGCGAATGTCGTGACGACATATTGGATTCGTTTTTCTTAACGCTCCCCAACAGACGAGATATACAAGAAAATAAAAAGAGACAATTTAACTTGAGCTCCTATGGACCGAAAACTCAGGCAGAACGCTATGTCAAGACCTCATCATGTTTAGAAAACATTACCTTTTGTCGTTTTGTTTCTAGAAACGGCGACAATCGACTGCGACTTCGACACTGATGTCTGCGGGTACACGAACGACAGCACCGCCGACTTCTCCTGGAACAGGCTCCGGGGGTGGACCCCGCAGTCTAACACCGGGCCGCTGGCAGACCACACCACCGGATCAGGTCAGGAACTTGCTAATACACATGTACATGTATCATCAATCCATACAATCTTCAACGTTTGGCTTTCAAGGAAGGATCCTGAAACTGTCCTTAAAAAGATTATTCATGGAGCAAAAAAACTAACACGTTTTAATTTAGGGGTCTACTTGTAAGTTCTAGTACATCTGCAATGGTTGACTTTGAAAGACAAAATGATAATGTGGTATCAGATATGGGTCACCGAAGCAGGGGGGAAATACAGATTCTTGGGGGTATTTTTAGCGTACACGATAAGTTCCTGAATGTTCGCATATCAATAAAAAGACATCAATTCCTACAAATCAATTTAACTATATTACCTCCTCATTTATGTATTTATTACCTTCGTCGACGAAGTTTCGTCGAGAAGGTTATTCGATGATGCTTGTCTGTGTGTCTGTTAGTGAACAGAATAAGTCGAGAACGCCTGGATGGTTTGTTGTCGTAGTAGGTGTATCGGTGTGTATGTGGGAAATCTCAAGATGATTAGATTTTGGGCGAAGTGTTTTGCATAATTAACGAGAAAAGTGTAAAAATGTGTTATATTGTATGCTGAAGTATGTGTACGTGTTGGCTGTGTTGTTCCAAGGCGTCATGGATAGGGGTAGGGGTCCTGAGGGGTCATGTTGAAGGCAGGAAACGTCAGTTACACAAATTGGCTGTCAGCCAGCTGTAGGCATTGGTAAGGTAGTCTCCAAGCAGACCTATGGGTTGGCTATAGCAGGGGCAGGTTTTGCTTCAGACTTTGAAAGGGAATTACTCAAGAAGGGCTTGGTGGATGGTCATAAATTTTTGTAAGTACATAGCTTGAGTGCTGATGTACATGATTAGATACTTATTATGCAAATCAGTATCTAATTTGCATAATTAATGAGGAAAGTTTATACATCCATCAATTTCCATGATAGGACTCTCAAACATGTGACATATGTAACTGAGGAAGAGAGAAATATTAATAGATATCAGCTTTGCAAATGAGAACCTCATTGACATAATTAATGAGAAAAACTATAACTCGAGATGGTCTTGATGGATGGTCATGATTTTTGGTATGTAGATAGCTTACGTGATGCTTTGTATGATTGGATGATAATTATGCAAATCTAATTCTAACTCGCATGATTAATGAGGCAATTTTAAAAATCTGCTGTGTTCCATGATATGACTATTCAAATATGTGACATTTGTAACTAAGGAAGAGAGGAATGTTGATAGATAGGAAATATGCAAAATCATTTGACGAAGGTATGAGGTCGTAGAACTCTTGTTCGATTATGTGTTGTCCGTGTTCTGAATATTCTATACGTCTACCCCTACAGGATATTACATGTTGACGCAGGCGACCCCCCTGCCCAATCCCGGAGCGAAGGTGAGTTTCTCCAGCCCGACCATTGACGTGTACACTCACGCCTGCCTCCGGTTCGTGTACCACATCTACGGGTTCGACATGGGCACCCTGAACGTACACGTGGAGGGGCCGCGCGGCAAAACCACCATCTTCAGCACCGACGGCAACAACACCAACACCTGGCTTAAAGCAAATATAGAGGTCGAGGCGGGAAGCTTCAGGGTAGGAACATCGCTTTGGAATCGTTTTTTAAAGTCATTTAAAGTTGCTACTGTAATATAGAGCTATTGCTTAAAGTCCAACGGAAACTTGCTCAGTAAAACGTGCTACTTTGGTTAATTTGCAAACTCTCATTGTCCAAGGTGGCAGCAGCGCAATTTAGTAATGCTAGTACTTTGATCATAACGCACAACAGTTGCTAGTTATATCGCCATTCGTCGTACCATTGCATTTCCTCCGTATGCAACACGTGCTGATACCACAGGAAAATATCTGTATATCTTTATGAGATGTTTCAGCGTATATACTGGCTGTATATACAAACACACGATACAGTAGTTCAGATTTTAATGTGTAGCTTTCTCGTTATTGTTGTGCCATCGCACAGAAATCTGAAGCTATTTTCAGAATTGAATCCGACATCACATTTTCTTGTGCTCTACGTCTAGGTTGTGTTCGAGGCCGAACGCGGCACCAACCCTAACACTAACATCGCCATTGACGATGTCCAACTGACGGAAGGCTTCTGTATCGGTAAGATCGGCAGTCTTTAGAAAGTAGTGACAGTTAATGTCTTTGGCGATCCTTACTGGCATGAAGAGGATAATCACTTGTCGTCACGTATTCCCACATGATACTTCATAGTGCCATAAAACTGTTCCAAATATTGAGCTAATCGTTGCACAAATGCATTGACTACGTATATCTTATGTCAGTAGGACGCAATAGTGGCTGTGGTGATGATGAATGGTTTATTCAGTATACAGTATTTACAAACAAGCAACCACTGGTTGCCTCAATTGCGCTGTGGTCAACATAAGGGTATCGTCAAAGTACGCGCACGTTTTGTTTTCTACAGCACAGACGAATTTGTCGCTATTGTATTTCACATTTCTTCTTAGTATTCGGTTTTCAACTTTTTTTCAGTACTTCAACCAAAATGATAAGCAATGCGCTACATTTCTTGGTTTGATATGTCTTAATGAGTTAACATTACCCACCTTCTGCACAGCCTGTCCTAGCGGTTGGACGGCCACCGAGAACTCGTGCTACAAGTTCGTACAGGTGCAGAAGTCCTGGCAGGAGGCGCGGGACGACTGCCGCAGTCAGGGGGCGGGGCTGGTCAGCGTCGACTCCGCCGCCGAACACGTACGTCTGGCGCTCTTTTTGTTGAAAATAAATGTGGTGAAATATCATCTTCAGTCAAACATGTGTACGGCGAACACTGAGCTGAGGAGACTTAGCAAAAGTGTCATTATAGACAGGTGCACGTGGTCACTATAGGCAGGATTCATTTTGCTTACAGGGGGGCATCAAAAAGTGGATGGGTGGTCTTTATTCAGAGGTGATCACTAGTGTAGGTTTGAATGTACTTCCAACCACATGAAAGACACATAAGAGCCCATCTCTGTTGGTAACTGGACACTGTAGAAGATCAGAACTTACACAAGTTTCGCTTGTATCTCTGGCCTCAAGTGGAATGACCCGTGCAACATCCATAAGGTCATGTGGTAACTGTAACGGGTCATTCTACTTGAACTGGGCGGGAGAAACAGACGAATTTTTTTGGAGAATTCATCTCCCTACCGTTTGGGCTGAAAAGGTTGGTCTCTCTATAACATACAATTGAATTGAATTGAATTGAATTGAATGTTCAGACATCGACGATAACGCAGTACTTTGCTTTAACAACAGGCTATACATTGTTGCAATCAAGTCATACCTGTACATGTGCCAATATTTCTCCAGACTTGGCTCCAGACCCAGGTGGACTATTACCAGCCGTGGTGGTGGATCGGTCTGAATGACCTCGGAACTGAGACCAGCTTCAGTTGGAGCAACGGAAGACCTGTCACTGTTAGGTAAGTGCACAATGCATAATATCGGCAACGAATTGAATCTGAATCAGTCAAAGAGAGTAATAAAGGTCCCGCTCGTGTAGCCTCCGTTACAGTCCTTCCCACTAGCGATTTTTCAACTTATCGGGTCCAGGTTCTTTGGCTGGGGGGCCGTATCTGCTTGAGGCCCCGTATCTGCTTGGGATCCCGTAACCGCTAGGAGCCTGTGACCAGCGGTCACCAAAATTGATTTGTTGATCGGCATGTTTGTTTGTTTTCTAACTAGTTTGCGCAATGCCAGGCCAAATGACCTAATCTGGGTACTGAACTGATCGAATATGAAATATAGCTGTCTTGCGTCTTGCGAGTCCCCTTAACTCTTGGAGTTTGCACTTCTTACACTGACACACGCTTCTTTAAAAGAAGCTTCTTAACTTGTGTGTCCCGTCTCCTCCAGCTACTGGATTGTTGGTGAGCCCAATGACTCCAGCGGTAACGAGGACTGTGTGGAGATGCAGGGCAGCTATCAGCAGGCCTGGAACGACCAGTCCTGCAGCATGCAGAACTACTACATCTGCGAGATTAGCAAAGGTAGGGAGAAAGTTCACGTCAGGTAATTCTAAGTGAAAGTGATAGAAAGTGATCTCGAACCAGTTTGCTCACTGAAGGGCCAATCTTCCACTGATCGCCACAGAAAAGACATACTCTATGTACAGTATTATCTATAGGTTCATTCTAAATTCCCCTACCTCTTTTCGACAAGCACAATGAACATTTGACCACGGCTTAACCTCCCGTCCTAAGGACTGAACCCTTTCCGGTAGCGTGCATATTGGGTGGGCGAGAACAGCCTGGATGCAAAGTCCCAACCTCTTGGTCCAGAGGCAGAGTTGCTTGCTCGCTACACAATTCTACCCGTTCCCTCTTCAAATGTATTCAGTTCGTTTTATAAAATTGTTTGATAGAGCTACATTTTATTGTACCTCTCGTAGTTAAGGTTTAAAATGAAAATATGTTGATCTCTCTCTGTTGCAGACAGCCCAATTGTCATCGACACCTCCGATGGTCCTATCGATGGTAAATATACTCGTGAATTATCGTTACTTATCTACACATGATACATTATCATCTATTGTATCACGATCATACCTTTTGACGGAAGACGTAACATTTGTTCACACAAGTTTGATATGAAAACCTTATACTGCACGACCATAAATGCATAGAAACATGCAAGTTGTGACGGCGTTAAAACTTTGCGAGCAAATTCTTGGTATCGAAACTGCATCCTGGTCCACCATCAACGCACTACCCTTTGTGCCATCTCAGTCGGCTCCTGTTACAGCGGGAACGGAGACAAGTACCGCGGCACGGCCAACACCACGGTGTCCGGGTACGACTGCCAGGCCTGGGGCGAGCAGCGGCCCCACCTGCACGTGTTCGACGCCGAGTCGTACCCGGAGGCCGGGCTGGACGGGAACTACTGCCGCAACCCTGACGGCGCCGCCCGGCCCTGGTGCTACACCACGGACACCAACGTGCGCTGGGAGTACTGCGATCTACAGGCGTGTGCTGGTCAGGCTTCATCTTTCTCATATTTTCTTCCGATGTAACATCTACTAACATAACTCTACCAGGGTACATAATTCTGCCACCCTTAAAAGGTACGTCCAAATAGACCAACGTCCCTCAGTATAATGCACTCCTGTGTATCTAAACTGTGCATACCTGAGGGTGCTGCACTAGAGATCTCTCACATCCACTGTTTTTCAAAGTGGCGGATTTATCTAACCCGGCAGATTAAATCAATGGAGGTTATCTTTGGACAAATTCTGATTATAACTACACACCGAATCATTTGCTTCTAAGTATTTATAGCTTAAAGTTACGCTTTTGGATTGACGTGTGAACAACTCTGCCACACTAACCTCACATTCCAAACACTTCTCTTTTGAAATTGATTTTTGCATGGATTATCTTTGATTCATTTCAATGAGTGTCTTTTTATCTCGTCTTCAGATGGAGGCACTGACCTACAAACGAGTGCTCCAATCCCAGGTTTGTTGTTGTTTACTGCTGTCTACCGCCAACTGTGATTTCCTACAAAGCAGATTTTTACTGTGTTTTCTTGCACTTCTACATTGTCTTTGACGGTGATGGTGCATCTGTGCCTGTCTGGGTACATGTGGCAACTGTATGCTTCCTGTTTTCATACCAAAACTTCCTTAGATATCCTTGAAAGATATGTTTGCAAACCATTCGCCTTCGCAACAGAAACCGAATTGAAATGCCAACTGATAAGGCATGTTTGAAGAATAAGATTTTAAGTAGTGTTTTCTACTAGCTAATGTAATTTAGAAATATTTGTTTATAGAAAGTTATTCATTTTACAGATTACCAAATCCGCCTTGTGGGAGGCGTGTCGTTCGGCCGTGTGGAGGTGTTCTATAACGGCCAGTGGGGGACCGTGTGCGACGACAACTTCATGAAGGAGGATGCGGACGTGGTGTGCCGGGAGCTGGGCTTCCCCGCCGCCCTGCAGTTCTACCCCGACGCCTACTTCGAGCCGGGCGAGGGCCCGATCTGGCTGGACGAGGTGACTTACTCTCCAAGCAGAGGATGGGTTCCGGCAGGTTTTTGACGTGTTTTAGGCGTTTTTGTCGGCCTTTCTACTTTTTCTTTTTTTTTTGTCTCTATAGAGACAAAAAAAAATGAAAAAGTAGAAAGGCCGACAAAAACGCCTAAAAACACGTCAAAAACCTGCCGGAACCCATCCTCTGCTTGGAGAGTAGAGGTGACTAGCATGCTAATATCACTATTATTATTCATCTGAAGTACAGCCAATAGGTGCCCATCTGAGTAATGAGGCTGTTGATAGTGACTTTTAACGTGCTCGATGCACCTCATAACGCACGGGGCCTCCATTTTATGTCCCTTCCGGAAGACTCCAACCAGAATGCCCTTCCCTGGATTCGAAAGTCAATTGAAACTAGGAGCTAAAGTGTGAGGCTACAACCAATTGGACTAGAGGGACATAGAATGGTTTATCTATTTCCCTATAAAATCCCGCCCAAACCTACCAAACTCTTTTGTTGTGTGTAAGCATTTCAATATTTCGTCAAACGTATGGATTGCATTTGTTAACCATTTCTAAGACTCATCGGAAATAGATTCTTACTTTATGGAATGGGTAAACCATCTATACCATGGCTACAATATCAAATGACCTTAGATTTCTTAAGACCTAACCTCTACTAACATAATTCCACCAGGGTACATAATTCCGCCACCCTGAAAAGATGCGTCCAAACAGATCTCCAACCCAACGCCCGCCAGTATAATACCCTCCTGCATATCTAAACTGTACATTACTGGGGGGGGGGGGAGGTGCTGCACTAGAGATCTCTCAAACACAAGTAACCCGGCGGATTAATGTTAATGGGGTTAATTATGTTAAAACTAGGTGACGTGCACGGGGAGGGAGATCTCGCTGCAGTACTGCCCCAACAGCGGGTGGGGCGTGACGAACTGCAACCACAACGAGGACGTGGGCGTCAGCTGTCTGGGTAAGTTCCGACTCACCGTCTCTTCCAAGAAAGAGCAACTTCTGAGGGTTCCTAGATCACAGTAGTCTAGTTCCAATCCTGTTCTTTCTCCAGGTAACTCCTCTGATCGTTTCCATGTAGCATGGTATCCAAAACTATTCCAGGCTAGTTTTCCTGTGGATCTGAGCAAAATTGTAGAATAATGGAATGCAACAGTGTTTAACAAAGTTCTTCGTACACAACCAAGTGTTTTATTCAAGACCGAAGTTTCGGTGACCGCCTGTCACCTTCCCCCACTATCATATAGATGATTTTAGGAACTATACAACCACTATCTAAAGAATTGGAACATATGTTCTTTTGTATCTTTCTCCACAGAGGCGAAGGATGGAGAAAAACAAGCCGTGAAGATAAATCGCGGCCCCTCCTTCCTGAAGAAGTTGTTCGGTCAGTAGGCCCGCCGGCACCGCCTACGGAGAAGCCAGCGCCCTGCAGAATATGACTTGTGCTAGCTACTATATGCTGACCTGACTTAAATCACAAATGTCATCTATGATAAAGCCAGTCGTTCTACATACAAGCTTCATGGAGAGACTATGCGTTGGTCTTCACTGCAACCAGAAAATGAATTGCAATAAAACTTTTAGCGCTCTGAAATGTTGCTTTTTTGGGTTTGGAGAAACATCACAGGAATGGTCTGTCAGCTTTATCAGCGATTTCTTGACATCTCCACTAGTTCTTCATTACAGTCTATCCCCATGACAGCACCTAGACTCTACCAGGCTCCAGAGATGGCTGGAAAGAGTAGAAATTGGCCAAATAGACAGATAACGTGCCAGAGGTGTTAGCCGGTCCTGGAGCACAGGTAACTTCTCCGGCATGTTATCTGTCTATTTGGCCAAATGCTACTCTTTCCAGCGACTTGTGGAGTATCAGAGGCTAGACAGCACCCACACACCCGCACAATGACCTTCTTATACTGTCACAGTCGTCCTTGAAATTTTCCACTTCTATAAAAAGTTGTGAAAGGAACAAACCAAGTGTATTTTATCAATGCAGTAAATAACAACGTTAACACATGCGACAGAAAGACGTTTCCGAAGCTTTTATTAAAAGTTTCCTTTTGTACACAATTTTACGACTAATGTACTACATGATCACTCAAGTGCTATATATAAAATACAACAAATCAATGTCAATCTGGATGTATTGGTTGATGATTCAGTAGTTACATTGTAGAGTAGTTACAAACTTTCAAGAGAATAAATTAGTTATGGACTATTCCAGGAACAAAGCATTAGTAAATTTTCCTCTCGACGACTTTGTGAGATCTAATCTGAGAAGTTCTTGTCTGTACCAGCGCATGCACATGCAGACTCTCTCTCTCACACACATACACACACACGCACACACACACATATACATACATACATACATACATACATACACACAAACATCTCTTCTAAATTCCTCCCATTTACTTGAAACAAATTTTGTCCCTTCATTCTATCCGAATTGCCTTACATTTGGTTGTTATCATCATTTCAAACGTTTAAAGTTTAAAAGTAGTCTAGGTTGTAATGTTAGATGTCCCCATTCCTTTACGACAAAACTGAGGGGACCTTAAGCTTATTGACTCGCAATGGGTGCCTTCATTTCTTGAAGAGAGGCAGTCCTGTAGAAGTAGAAACAAGAGTTGGTTAACACCGCATCAAAACTAGACATGATTGAATATGCAACATCGAGCTGTTGTTCCTGTACATTTTAGACAGCTTATCAGGCACATGACCATGTAAACCAATAGGAGAAGGGTTTATATAGAAGAAAGCATCTGACACCACAAAATTTCCCAATCATAGAAAAGATTGACGTACTGTGAGCGCGCACCGCCAAATAAAAAGTGTTTCTCGCAACTCCTGAACTATAATAAAGATAAACAAAAGCACAAAACAAGATTGAAAGCGAACGTACATTTCGTCTAAGGCCTCCTTGTTTTCTTTTCTTATCTGCTCGCTGATTGGATACTTTATTAGACACCCTAGACCAATCAGGGAGATGGCGACGGGAAATCCGGACATCAGGATTCTCAATGACGTGTCCACTGACTTCGGCTGAGAACATTCACCAGTTACGTAGCCGCCGATTCTGCAACCAATGAAGAAAATATATCCTTAAAATTGACAGCAAACAATTTATGTACATTTACATATATTCTGTACAATCTGGGTGTACAGTGACTTTCGAATGACATTCTACAACTATACATGCAAACAAACAAGTGGGTACAAATTAATTACACTGCGTGAAAGTATATAGAAATATCAAGTTGTTGAGCTAGACGATTAACACCACTGGTTCTAAGTCTATAAATAACATTGTATAAAGTGTAACTTACAAATGACGGTATTTCTGCAAGACTATATATGAAAGGGATATTAGTTACATGTATGTTTCCTATCTTGCTTTTAGACTGATACTTTTTATGGTAATCATCTCTCAATTGTTTTATAGTAAGCATCTCTACATGTTAGAGCTTGAGCTGACTTACACCAGTGCAACGGTTGTGGCTGCTTGGCCCAGTACAGACGCCAGCCGGCACATCAACAGGTACATGCTGAAGAACAGCGTGTCCAGTCGCTGGTTGGTCTGCAGCTGGTAGGCGTCCACGATGTCAGACAGCATGGTCCTGTGGGAAGGAGAATATTTCAGTTGGATGAGCTTTGCTTGCTGGCAAATGTAGTAGTGAGATCTTTGGAAACTAGAAAGTCAGGATTTACTAGCATTCAATCCCAGATCCTTCAGATTCTGAATTAACAACCCTAACAAGAATCAGATACCAGTTTTTTTCTGGAGAAAAAATCAACGAAACCGTAGTTTGAGCGCTAACAGCTAACAGCACGTAACGGTAGATGATGCGGATCTGTCCCTGTTGCTGAACGCTATCCACACACATCTTCGTGACTGTTTGCACTGTTGCACGACGATTTTACAAGGACCTTGTGCAGAGCCTTTAGGTTCTGAATCAAAACCCCTAACAATAAGACCACCATGCCACCGATGTTGAAAAAAATTAAGTTCAATCTATGTATACATTTTCTATTTAAGTTATGTGGAATATATGACTGCATTAATCATTGTGTGTGAGGGGTAAAAGTGCAATAATCATGCCACTTTTGATCATGCAAGCGACGAAATGTGCAATATTGCAAGGCGCAAAGGCTTTTAACTTTGATGTTTGTAAACTGAATGTAATTCAGTGGCGACCCCACTGCGAATTTCAATAAAGACATCTTGAATTTTGAATCTTGACCGCCTAGATAAGCGTTAAGAGTCTAGAGTGACTTACCACGGGATGTAGCTGTTGGCGGCCATCAGAGCTCCCATGCAGATGACGATCACCAGCACAATCACCATGCTCCTCGGAGGCACGAGCCCGCAACCAATCAGGAACGGGATGGTCAACTGTAGAAACATAAATCAAGTACTTGTTGTTGTTTTTCACCTTGTAGTGCATAGTGGCACATAGGGCAGTAAGTTTCCGTGATGTTCTAGTAGCAGGGTATATTTTTACAGAGAGGGGTTGCTAGTCCTTCCCTTTTAACCTCCTCCTCTTCTTTAATTGAGTTGATATTTCTATTATATTATACGTGTACCGGGTGATAAAAGCAAATTGATTAATGAATAAAAGATAATGACTAAGATGGCAACACGATTAGAGCACGCTTTGAAGATTTCAAATGATTAATTTCTTGTTCTTACCGCCACCATGACTATGTAGACCGGCTTCTTTCCGAACTTGTCGACGAGTAGTCCGACTGCAGGCAGGGCGACGACGGTAGACACCTGAGTGATCACAGAAAAATGTACACACATATATGTCATGGTGGAGATGTGCAATCAGAATCTCTGTCGGCAGAGATCGCGATCAAGCTAGGAATGTGTTAAGCACCTATTTCATTGGATCCGCGGCACGTTGGTGACCTCGCTGCGACGTTGCTACGACCGAACGATTTGACAGAGCGCTCAACGAATTTCATCGATGAATTGCATGAAAAACGAGTCTTTTTACGCTTTGTATGTTTTGTTGTCTTTTTTGTTCATACGTGATGCTTTCCACGATATTCCCATTATAAAGCTAATGGTAACAGAAATCCAATCTAGGACGTAACAAAGCCACCAACGTAACTCGGGTCCAGTGAGATAGGGGATTTAGGGTAGTCTCTCAATTATAAATCCTGAGCCAAATTGATCTAAAGTGACATGACTTGAAGTTGAAATGTTCTGACATGCACAGACAAATTTACAGACTCCGATCGCGGGATCTCTACTAATAGAATGTACTGGCAGAGATCCTGATCGCAATCCCTGACGACAGAGACTGATCGCGATCGAATCATACCGATACGCGTAGATGATCGGCGATTCCGATGGATTGCAATCTCTATCTTAAGATATGCATAAAACCTGCCAATGTATCTGTATCTATGTAGCCGGTTTAACAGTCCTTCGGCATACATGGGGGTAAACGATAAAAAAAAGAAACGACAAAGAAAGTTACAATGGACAAAGAAGCTGCGGCGCGCAAAAATGATACAAATCATGTGAAAGTTGTGAATCATAACTTACCACAGTAATCAACAGAATGTTTGGCACTTGACTGCGAAGATCGAGTGAATATTGTAGATATATTGCTGCACCTCCAGAGTAGATCTGCAAGAGGGCGTTAGATAGGTTACGATTACTTTATCTCAAAGCAGATGTAAGGATCGGCTCGTTGCCGGCAAGAAAAATGTAGGTATTCTATTGTGTGTGTGCCTGTGTGTGTGTGCCTGTGTGTGTGTGTGTGTGTGTGTGTGTGTGTGTGTGTGTGTGTGTGTGTGTGTGTGTGTGTGTGTGTGTGTCTTTCTGTTTGTCTTTTCGCATATTTGTGGTCAGCATAACTTAAAAAGGTCTGAATAAATTGCGAGGATATTTGGTATGTGGGTAGGGCTTGTTCTCAGTGTTTTATGTCTGTTTTTGCAACATCTAGTACTCTTTTCTAGCATCACCCTTATCATTAAAGATCCGCCTCCTCCTAGAGAAGAGCACTATAGTCGAATAGCCAAGCATCGATTAATGTTGCAAAAACAGGCGTAAACACCGAAAATGAGCCGGATGCTTACAGCGATCAACGTACAAAACTAAGAAACGATCGTACGTGAAGCCCAGAATAGAGGTTCATGTTTCTTCACCAATAAGGAAATGCGTAACAGAAAACCTTTCACATAAAAGATTAACTTATGCAATGTGGGCCAATAAAAATCGATAACACAAGATGATGATAATGGATCATAATTGATAGTAGTTCTGACCATAGGACAATTCAAGAGCAGTGGACCAATAAAAATTGGTCACAGATACTTTAATACTTTTGCTATTTTACAACGGATATGTTTCTGTGTTACAGTTTTGTTTCTACCGCGAACTTAGAACGTCCCTGTCACTCCTTCCGCGAACTTAGATCCCCGCAGTACTAAAAGAATTTACAGTAATAGCATTGTGACTCACCACAGTAGGAGAATATAAACAGACGTCGTAGATCAGGAAATAAACGTTGGGACGAAATGTCACTACGCCTTTCAAGGTCTTCAGAAAGTTGCCGTTCAAATTTTGCTCGTTTTCTCTTTCCATGTCTGTGAAAAATAAAACAGAAAGCCTTCATAATCAGATGGAGGCTTCTCAGTGGAAAGTTGAAACACAAACCCTACGTATTCTAGCCGAGAGGATATTGAAACATACAGAAATTAACTAATATATTTTGTACAGAAATAATGGCTTTCAAATCTATCTTACGAATCACAGGAAATACTAAGATAGCAAGAATCAATTTACATATAATCAAGCATATCGACAATGAGCACTCAAAGCAATGGACTTGAATAAGATGGTTCCAGTTGGCAAGTGGACACTATATGTAGTATTCGTAATGGTATGGAAGTTGGAAAATATTAAAAGAGACCACCCAAAAGTGGCACAGTGTGGTCATTAGTTCGATGCAAACGTGAAAGAGTATACCATCAAGCTGGAAAGAAAAAGTTGAATAATTCTCACCTCTTCTCTCCTTAACTCCAAAAGTGACAATCAGGGTTGCCAGCAGGGATATCCCACAGATGGCCGCGGCAGAAATCAGGTACCCGTTTTTCTGGGGGGGAAATCAAAGAACCGTAGTTTGAGCACAACACGATAGATGGTGTGGATCTGCCCCTGGTGCTAAGCGCCATCCACGCACACGTTCGTGACTTTTATGCTGTTGTGTGGCGATATTACAGAGACCGTGTGCACGGATTGTATTTAGATACACACAAAGACACCTCCCCCCCCCACACACACATAGACATACATATACACACACACACACACACACACAAAAATACACATACACAAGCTAAAGTATAAGTGCTAACGACGAACAAGGTCATAACGTTTATCATGACAATTTAACACCACAACCTTGGATAGCTGTGTGCTTACGATATCCTCCAGTGCCTCCGGGTCGATGTGGCGGTGGGTAGTGCTGTTGTCCGTACTGTTCGCCAGTCTGCACGCCTTCTTAGGCACAGTGTCGTAGAAGGCCACCACCTGACCGTGCAGGGCGATTCCCATGACTACGGCAACCAGCTCAACAATGCCTCCTGGGGATGTGACATACATCAATGGTTTATTTGATCAAAGATCAGACAAATTTCCCACAGTGGAAGTCAAGTTGATTAAATTGTTACCAGGACATTACAACACTTTAAAATCGTGTCTTAGTACAAAGTAATTTAACAGTTGAAATAGTGTATATACATTATAATATTAGATGTATAGATACAAACATATCCACACTACGTATCCACTTTTTATCTATTACAAGGTGATACTAGTAGATAAAAGTAGGAATGTAAGTGACGGATATGAGCAATATTACATTTTCTAGCAAGAGCATATCGAAATCAGTAACGTTTGTTTGTTTCTTTGTTTGTTTATTTGTTTGTCTGTATGTTTTCTAACAAACTCTAGGACTGTTCATAGCTTATTGACCGGACATTTTGGACAGTAAACAGACACACGTTTCGCTTTTGAATCTTGTTTGTTTCTTACTTTGTTTATTTGTTCTTGTCTTTTTTGTTTTTTTTCTATTTTTTTTATTTTGTTTGATCAATAATTGAAATTTGTCGGCAGCAACAGTTCAGCAATCTGTTGGCTCGCACGGAAGTAATACTAAGTAATACTGAACGAGTGCCGTACTGATGAGAGTGGCCCGGTTCCTCACGGTCTCGTCATCACTCATGTACATCACCTGGGTCCGGTAAGCCACGTTGTTAACCTGCACGACGGGAGATTTCAAACATGTCAACTATATCATTCACCAGAATGATAGGTATTGCATGACTTATAAAAACAGGTCGGGAAAGGAAATAGAACAACCATGTTGGGAATGAGATAGTGCTAAAATATTAACACCAACGAGCATGGTGCTTGAAATAACATGATATGTACCATGATATCAATGCAGCATGAAATACAGAAGACTCTCCTCCAGTGTGTTTAATTGTGTGTATATGTGTTTTGTGGTGTTAATCGTTCTGAGATAAGACTGGAAACACTAAGCTTTACAAACGTGAATGTGTACACCAATTAAATTCGAATACTCTTCTGTACGTCCTTTCTATGTCATTTATTCTGTTCTCATGTTTCTCTGTGTGCCTTGTCAGATTGTATTTAACTGTTGTTTCATTGGTGTTTCATTCGTACTAGTTTTATATTCAATTCAATAACATTTACAGTAGACGACAGCCTCACAGGCCACCGCTGATGTCCTGAATTGCGCTCTGATTTACAATATTACATTAACAGAATTCATTGTCAGTACATACCGACTGCAGAAACATGAAGGTCGAACAGAGCAGGAGATAATAGATCATCTTCACCACATCCGGCAGGTTCGGCGGGACGTACCAAGACAGGAAGTACACGGGAACGAGAAGCACTCCGGATCCAAAGATCCTAGAAAACCAGAAAAAAAGCCACTTTAGACCTATTTCATCGATCGACTCACGTGTATATGAGTACCTAGCTTCAGCTAGAGACGCGCCTCTGATAGGACGTTAACTGGAGGTGTCGTGTTTGAGGAGAGCCACGTACAGCTCGAGCACGTTTAAGAACATTGTTAGAACTAGTTACCATGGTTTCATCCTGCCGAAGCGTGTGTTTGTGGAGGAGATGAGTTTCCCCGCGATGAGGTTACAGACCACGTCCCAGGCCCGGCTGATGAACACGACCACTGTGGCGAACTGGGCAGACATCTGGGGGAGGGGGTGAACCAACAAATCAATCAATTATATCAATTATATCAATTATGCACGACTTGTACTTTAAAGTTCATTGAGATTTGGCTTCGAAAGCCTTTTATTTATCAATTATCATATTTGTACAGTACTTGTTGTATGTGTCATATTGTATGTACCTTTGTATGGTATCAACTATGACAAATTCTTGTAGTCATAGATTATAGAGTAGTATCATTTTATTGTTAGCTTTGTAATTGTTGCCATACATTGTACCGTGTACAACTGTCGAGCATAAAGTCCATCCATTCCTTCATTCATCCATTCATTAACGTTTATGCAAGATAAGAGTTACTCAAGCAACTTAGTGACTGGGTAGATTTCGGAAGATTAGGTTGGACAGTTGTAGTCTTGTTGTATTGGAATATTGTATATTGTATTTGATGATTGCTCTTGAAAATTGATGCAATTGATATTGGAATTTAGCGTGCATAGTATTCGTCTGAAAGTGCAAATATTCTCAAAGTTCCGTCGCATCTACTGCCAGTGTAGTTTGTATTGTTTTGCGAGAATCAAGTTCTCTTCCCTACAATTATTCATAATTAGCATATACACTATGGATTCTATTTGCTGCCAGATTTAGAAACTAGCTGTCCGCCAAGCGAGCAATAGAATATGACAACATTTATTACATCATAATCAACACATGCTCTTGAGTCCAGCAAATGAGAGGTGAAGGGTCGTGACTTTTTTTAGCCAAGCACTGTACATAAAAGTCCATCAAACAAAAATGTGTTCTATCCCCATGACTGTAGCATGCTAATACAATAGTTGTCTGGCGTAATTGCCTCCCTGTACCAAGCCCAAATTTTCCCCACAAGTATGAAGAGGTGTATTTGCAAAGGCTGTTGTCGTCGACGTCCTTGATCTTATCTAAAGGCAGCAACAACAGCTGTATGTTATATTGACAACATGAGGCAGTGTCGTGCGTACATATCTACGTGTACAGCGTGTTCAGTGAATTAAGCATGTGCTATCTTGATGTACAGCATCACTTATGTATTCCTGGACAAATAACAGGTTATAAACCAATTATGGATACACATACGTCGCAATAATGAGCGCTCCTTTAGATTTTCAAGATGTTTCCTGAAAGTTTCGTAATTTTTTTTCTTTATGCCAAGACCAACAAGCAAAATCGCAACCATGGCAATCCATTTACAACTTTTTTTGGTTGTCTAGTTCTGGTGATTGTGTTCTTCCATGTCCCACCTGTTGCCGACCTTTCCGGTACATTGTACATGCATGGATGGAGGCTATCGATTATTTGTAGGTCTTTTTGGAAATGGGAAAATGGCGGTCACGAGTTGTGAATACATCCACTTCCCTATTTGAGTTCATGAGTTTGAAGCAAGATTATATGCAATAAAGTTTCTTTTAATGTTTGATTTTGCCCTTACTTTTTTTTCTCACGGTAATCCCTGTGTCCCTGCCGCTTTTGTCCGAGGGTAATTGTCCAGTGCAAGAAGGGGCAAATTTAGACCCAAGGCATCTGTTTATATAACGTTGAATAGAAGGATAATTATGAGGCCTAGAGCTAATACACTGTATACTGGTACTACAGATCATAGTGTAAATCTTACCTGTGCAACTTCCACCAAAAACACATTGTTGTAAGTGTTCATGACAGTGATGAACAGGGCCCCAGATAACATCCCTATTCCGTAGAACGTTGTCTCCAGCCAGGACACCGAGCCTGCCTTAGCCTCTGACATCGCTGTGCTGTAGTCGTCTAGCAGTTCATAAGAAGTAGACTTCAGTGTCGAACAGAACTACCTTGTATACGTTCTGTCAAGACAACTGTAACGTCACGATTCACATGGCCATGGATATATGCTCACAACGAGACGACAGCCACGAAGACTAACTCTGTTTGATAGTGCAGGAATCGATGTGCTCGTGGGAGCCTCCCACTGAACCGATGACCTGCATAAGCCGGTTTAACTGGTTGTCTGCTCCCCTTTTCAGGTCGCACAAGGGTCCCCGGTCTGTGGCGCTCACCCAAACGTTCTTTTTCTCGTGCGCCTTTCTCTCAATAGCTTTCCACTGATTTTGCGAATTTCTGGTGCTGTTTTTTCCCTAGCCTGACTAAATCTTTCTCTCATACAGCGAGATTTTGTTTTACACCGCCATTGCTCTGAGGCAGAACAAACTTTTTTGCTCGAGCTCGTACAGTTTAGCACTTGTTACAGTGTATCCGTGCGACTATAGCCAGGATACGAAAAAGTACAATGAATCTATTAATATCACAGTACACTTACTGGGTCAAATGTGGTTGAGGATTTTAACGTTACGTTCTATAAGCCCAACATAAAAGGTTGTTTTGTCTGCTTGCTTTTAAGTACATCATGAGCATGCCGGAACCCCGCAGGGCATTTCGTGCCCCCTTTTGTATACATAATTCAATATTCACTTCAGTCACACATCGATATGGCTGAAGGGGACAAGTGGTTTGGGAGGGGGTGTCTGAAAAGGCCAAGATGGCGTTTGTCTGTTTGCCTCAAGTTCATCTGAATAATTATGAATGTACGGAGAGTCGGAAATAAGATAACGATTCACGCATTTTGAGTTTCTTCCAAATACAGATCGTCGTAATGGAGACTAAAGCTATAACTCGTTACAACTAAGTTAGTAACTGTACACGGTAGTATATTAGTTTACTAACCTGGTATAAAGATTTAAGCACTGCGAGAATTTCGATACCAACTTTCCTGAGGTGATGGAAATGGTATTGTTACATGTGAGCCAGGTAAAGCTGCTGATTGGTTACTTTCACACAATTAACATGATGACGGAATAAAGAAGGCCTCACCACAACAAAGAAATTCAAAACAATGGGATTCTAGAACTCCACAGCGCACAATAAGTGCCTGGGATCGTCAGAGAACGAATCTACGCGTCATTTGTTATGATTATGACGTGTGAAGAAAAACGGTATGGTCACAATGACCATTTTACTGGGACACACAATCGTCCATTAATTGGTGGGAATAAAACTTGACAATGAATTTTCTGAAATATACATGGAAATGTACCGTATACTTACACCAAGAACATGTACATGTCGCTGACCAGGCCAGTTATATGTTATGAAGGTTATGTTTTCGTCAGCATTCGTGTGTGTGTGTGTGTGTGTGTGTGTGTGTGCGTGTGCGTGTGCGTGAGTGTGAGTGTGTGTGTGTGTGTGTGTGTGTGTGTGTGTGTGTGTGTGTGTGTGTGTGTGTGTGTGTGTGCGTGTGTGTGTGTGTGTGTGAACACGATAACTCGATAATGCCAGGATGGATTGTCTTCATACTTGTTGTTGTTAGGTCTTTTTGAGACCTCGAAATGATTAGATTTTGGATCCCCTATTGACTTGCTATGGTACTGCAGCGGAACTACCGCGTTTGATATCTCGTGTTCTGGACATGCTATGGTCATGGTATTTTAGTTGTAGATAGCTCTTGGGATGGAGAGTAAGTTGTGTAGGTTTGCTTACCGGGTTTTCTTGGAACTGCAGGAGCCGATTTTGTTTCAGACTTTGAAATGGAGTAACCCAAGGAGAGGTTGACGGATCGTCATGAATATTCTGTATGTAGATAGCTTAAGTGATGATTGATAAGACCGTATGCTAATTATGCAAATCAGTAGTTGAATTGCATATTTATTTCGATTTACCACATTTGTGGAAGGATTGACATAACAGGTGAACTATCACCTTTTCAAGATGTCATCCCAGACCGGACTGTAAGATTTGGACCATCGCACACCGGGGCATGCCCCTACTCTTTTTCGAAAGATGTGGTGGGTTCTTTAACGTGCGCGGGGTGTGGCTCTCCCCAAACACGGGACCTCCATTTAACGTCCTATCCGAGGGACGTCCCCAACTCTAGAAGAGCTAGGTACTCATTTACACCTGAGTGAAGTGAGGGAATTTGTGTTAAGTGCCTTTCCCAAGGGCACAACGTCGGGTGCATGTCCAGACATGTCTGGGGGAGAGCCGGAATCGAACTCGGGCCACGCTGTTTGGCAGCCCTATGCTCTCACCATTACGCCACACCGACGCCATAATCAATGAGAGAAAGTCTATAAATCCACTGCATTCTATTATAGGAATCTCAAACTCTTGACACATGTAACTGAGAAAGAGAGGAATATCGGTAGATATGAATATCTAATTTGCAAAATGAATGGCAAAATACTATAACTCCATGATGATAAATGATGGGGATTCCATTCTCGCAGCATTTGGAAGTTAATCAGATGTGGACATTATCAAATAAATCATACAAATGAGGGCGTCATTTACATAATTTATGAAGAAATGCTACAATAGCTTTCTTTCTTTGAACAACTTATTTTGGGTAAAGAAGATAATCCTCTGACATAGTTTATGCAAATTAGGTTCGTATTTGCATGATGAATGGGAACATTTATGATATGCCACTCGAAAAGGCTAACATCAGTCGGCGAAGGTATGGGATCGTGGAACTCCGCTAACTACACTAACTGCTATATTATGATAACGTTACTGTTCGTAATCGTGATAACCGTTAATTTCGCTTTGTATCTAAGATTTTCTATTAAAATAGCCTTCCTCATTTTGTAGCTATTCAATCAGCCACGTAGTTCTTGAAAGCTTTCGTGATTCGCGATCACGACCCAGAGATCCCGACCCAAGTACCACATTTGACCAACACTTTAGGATTCTCCAGTCCTGGACTCCGCGGAGAAAATGTCCGTATTCTGAGCTTGCGCTCTACGGAGCTTACCCAGAAAACCCCATTGTCAGTTCTCCAAGATGGCCGCCGGTCTGTGTCGTGTTTCTCTGCTTCGACTTTCAAGAACATTTTCTCCCGGAGCAAACGTAAGTCGTTCGAAAGTCTCCTGTTATCAAACAGATACACTACTTAGCTACTTTATCAACTCGTGGTTGTGATGTTTAGTTTTCTTTAGAGCTGTAAGTTTGCCCGCCAACTTCGGCCATTCCGCCTTGCCGGTTAATGACATCGCCTGACCTTGCACATGTCCCAAGCTAACAAATTAGAACAGATTTCAGCCGTTACACGATTTACTACTCAGAATTCTTTGTTGATAAGGGATTAAAATGATATTTAAGGCAGAAGGCCAGGAATATCTGGACGCATTTTAGTGTAAGAAACCCACGGCACACGTATTGGTATCGCCCCCCTCCCACAGTGCCCCCCTCCCCACGGTGTGTTTGCCGGTGTAGGGTTTCGTGTACATGTGAATAATCCTGTAGAAATACAGTGAATGTAATGTTATACAAATAAGGGGAACCACAATCTAAAATATGCTGTTTGTATTGAATGATATGTATGCATGATACAGCAAGTAGATGTACATACATTTAACCATTTTAGCTATTACATAAAACATGATAAAGGTTTTAATTAAACTTTCAAGAAATATGTGCTGTTGTGCACTTATATCACACCAGGTACACAAGGCATTTTAGCCAGCATCCGCTGTCATTCGTCACTGACTTATCTTGCGTATCTTACTACCTGGAGGTCTTTGGTCATCAAAGCATCGTCGTATCACACCAGATAATTTGTCTCCCCCACTCATATCAAACTCTTATTGATTTTAGCTAAGATACTAGCTAGGATCAAGGATAAGTTTCGTTTCTGCAACATTTCAGCCTGCTCTGAGCATCCAGACATGGCGTTGTGCCTCCACACGCGCCTCGTATGGTCAGACCCTGCTGAACGTGCCGGAGACGAAAGTGACCACGCTGGACAACGGCTTCAGGGTGGCCAGCGAGGACTCCGGCCTGCCTACCTGCACGGTCGGCCTGTGGATCGACGCGGGCAGCAGGTACGAGAACCAGCGCAACAACGGCACGGCTCACTTCCTGGAGCACATGGCTTTTAAGGTGAGTCACATTATCCATGATATGTATACGAAGGGGTTTTAGGACAATATACTAATATAGTCCATCATGCATGATTTGATTGTCACACACAGGCCAGATCTAGACACAGACTGTGAGATCATTTGGACACAGACTCAACTAGCAGGAAAGAAACCACTAATGATTGGTACATACTATAGACCCCCATCGGACCAGGGCAATAGCCTGGATGAACTGGACAAGTCCATAAGTAAGATGGGACCTAAAATTAACTCTGACAACGTGATCATCCTTGGAGACTTTAACACACCTGGTATAGATTGGGATGCTAGCACTACAGATAACACTCAGAGCAATTCAGGACAGGCACAGAAGCTACTGCACTTAGTGGATAACCATGGCTTATTCCAAACAGTTCAAGAGCCCACTAGGAATGGTAATCTTTTGGACCTGGTCTTAGTTAATAACCCAAACATAATCGAAAAGACCACAGTAGTTCCTGGAATAAGTGACCACATACCCCTCCCATGGAACACATAGTGATTTCCCCTAATGGTGTCGAAAAAATGCTCCAAGGTCTCAATCCATCTAAAGCATCTGGTCCAGACCAAATACCTCCTTGGTTCCTCAAAATGACAGCCACCGAAATAGCACCTGTGTTAACCAATATTTTCCAACACTCGTTAGACACAGGAGAAATTCCCAAAGACTGGAGGGATGCAAATATATGTGCCATTTTTAAAAAGGGAGATAGAGCTGTCCCCGGCAACTACCGACCTGTATCACTGACCTGTATATCCTGCAAACTACTTGAACACATTATCCATAGTCATGTCATGAAACACTTAGAAAGTTTCAACATATTGACTGACTACCAACATGGATTCAGAGCAAAGCGATCCACAGAAACACAGCTTATATTGACAGCTCATGACATAGCTGGCGCACTGAACAGTAAAAAACAGGTAGATCTAGCAATTCTTGATTTTACTAAAGCTTTCGATAAAGTCCCACATAGCAGACTCATCACTAAACTAGAGCACTACGGAATTCAAGGCACCACACTAAATTGGTTGAAGGCTTTCTTGACCAATAGGGAACAGACGGTAGTGGTAGAAGGCAAGGCCTCAGCTCCAGTTAGAGTTGCGTCAGGCGTACCACAGGGAACTGTTCTGGGACCGTTACTCTTCCTCCTGTACATAAATGACTTACCAGACCAGCTTGATTCAAATGTTAGGTTATTTGCCGATGACTGCCTGTTATATATAGAGTTGTCCACACAGAGTGATTCACAGCTTTTGCAAGAAGATTTGAACACACTTGAAGAATGGCAAAGCAGATGGCTAATGCAGTTTAATCCGGAAAAATGTTACATCATGCATATAACAAACAAACGAAACCCAATTGTAACCACCTACCAGTTCTGTGGACAGGCTCTAGCAACAGCAAAGAGCCACCCGTACCTAGGCGTTACATTAACAACGGGGCTAAAGTGGAACACCCATATCAACAAAGTAACAACTAAGGCTAAACAGACATTGGGAGTGATCAAGCGTAATTTGTGGGCATGCCCAGCAAAGGTAAAATCACTTGCATACACGTCTCTAGTAAGACCAAACCTTGAATATGCTGCAACAGTTTGGGATCCATACACAAAGAAGGATATAGATAAACTCGAGAGGGTGCAGAACCAAGCTGCCAGATTCTGCACGAACAACTATGAAAGGGGCGCCAGTGTAACAAAAATGAAAGCAGACCTGCAATGGATGTCACTTGAGGACAGGAGAACAATGTCCAGACTTTGCATGATGTACAAGATGACTAATAAACTTGTGGACGTACCGACTGATAAGTATCTAATGCCAGCTCAGAAGAGGACCAGAAATAGTCATGCTTTTAAGTACCAGAGTTATCAGCCAAGGATTGACGTGTTCAAAAATTCGTATTTCCCGAGAACCATAGTAGAATGGAACTCGTTGTCATCAAGTACTGTAGGAGCTTCATCACTAAGTAGCTTTAAAGAACGGTTGCAGTCAGATATGCAAAGACTAGGTGTAACAGACCGTTCGGTGTAATATGACCAGCTGCTGCCGCGCCGCGTGCCTGCGAAGCTGGTGTGTTACGCCTGATGGCGGTTATACCGGCTATATAGATACAGATACAGATACAGATGCAATGACGTATACTCAGAATACTGCTTGTCATAGGTAATTGTGAAATTTGGCAAGCTGTCTCAATGGACAAATTAGATTTAAATCATAAGGGAAGTTTCTTTATTAATTGTTAAAATGGCTGGCAGAGAGATCAAGACAACTGTTGAGATGCCATGCCATTATTTGTACAAGATGTTTTAGATCTTTAGAAAGAAACTTAAACATGATAGTCAGGACCTCAAGACAACATACAATATC
This sequence comes from Branchiostoma lanceolatum, assembly GCF_035083965.1. Classification (NCBI taxonomy): domain Eukaryota; kingdom Metazoa; phylum Chordata; class Leptocardii; order Amphioxiformes; family Branchiostomatidae; genus Branchiostoma; species Branchiostoma lanceolatum. The sequence goes on along the minus strand of NC_089726.1, from coordinate 8,299,560 downwards.
GTGGCCTAACCGTAACAACGTTCAATGACGTCATAGCAAAAATTTTGATTTCATCCAACAATGGTAATTGTGAATTTACTGCAGCCTTAATATGTGATACAAATGTAATATGTGATATTTTTCCCCAGGGTACAAAGAACCGATCCCAGATGGACCTAGAGCTGGAGGTGGAGAACATGGGAGCCCACCTGAACGCCTACACCTCCCGGGAACAGACTGTATACTACGCCAAGAGCTTCTCCAGTGACCTGGACAAAGGTATACATGTCGTGCAAACTTTGCATGTCAAATTCTCAAAACAACAAGTATGCCAACTTGGTAAGTAAGATACTGGAATAAAGTTTTGTAAACTACGGATTATGATATTGCTACAACTGCATCTACACAGCAGATAATGTACATTATAGACCTTAAAGAGAAATGAAATGAAAAAATTAACTTCAAGTGATCAACTCATGATGATGAAGTATGGATGGTTTCTTTAAATAAGTCATTAATGAACACAGCTTTGGGTTGTGAGTATTTTGTCCTTGAATTAATCATTTCACCTTGTGGAAGTTACATTTTTTGGGTGTGTTAGAGACTTAGAATGTTGAATGCTAAGACTGTAATTTCTGGTGACTGCTGTACAAGCAAGATTGTGCAGACCATGCTTAAATATTTTGTAAAAAATTTTCCAGCCGTGGATGTTCTGTCGGATATCATCCAGAACAGCACGCTGGGTGAGGCGGAGATCGAGCGGGAGCGGGGCGTGATCCTGCGTGAGATGCAGGAGGTGGAGACCAACCTGCAGGAGGTCGTGTTCGACCACCTCCACGCCACCGCATACCAGGGTACCGCACTGGGTCGCACCATCCTCGGACCCACTGAGAACATCAAGTAAGACGCGTGGCATCTTCTTGATGTTACTGCAAGTCTAAAGACTTTTTTATGAGTCCACTATTCGCAAACCAAGATCCCTCTGTCACAAAGTGTTCACAAGGAAACAAATGGACACTGATAAAATCATAACTTTCTCGGTAGAGGTCATTTAATTCTATCGATGACTCAAAGTTGTCAAGGATGAGATTGGCATCATTTGTTTGTTTGTTTGAGTGTCCAGTATCAGAAGGAGGAAATATTACGGTCTACTGGCCGATTTACTTATTAAGTGTCTGTAGAAATAGACACATCAGAGAGACAAGACTGTACAGTCTGTGTAAAATGTTCCTTCAATCTCTCAACTTCAATCTCTCAACAGGTCTATCAACCGTCAGGACCTGGTGGACTATATCAGCACTCACTACAAGGGTCCACGTATCGTCCTGGCAGCAGCAGGAGGTAAGAGATTTACCGATTCATCAGTGTATCTGTGGTTATCACTTCACATTTGTAACATTCCACTTTTCTATCAGGACTTTGTAGGCCTAGAAAGGTGCAAGATTTAAGATGGATAGATTATAGTCCTTACCACACCAGATTGTATGTAGGGCAGTGCCCATCTCCATTTCTATACCCCTTGGGTCACAGAGTTTTGCAAGTTATACAACAGGAGGCAAGTCCACTGGTAATGGTGTGTGTTAAACTGCCCTAGTCTTTCTCATATAAGTTCTGGTGTCATATACCCTGTTCTACAAACTAACAAAACCTGCAATCTTCCGCACCCTGCAGGTGTGAACCATGATGAGTTGGTGAAGCTAGCAGATAAGTACTTTGGCCAGCTGAGTATGTCGTACGAGGGCCAGGCCCCGCCCGTCCTGCCACCCTGCAGATACACAGGCAGTGAGGTAAGGCTGGATCAGCAGGGTAGCACAGTACAGGGAAGATTCAAACAGTGTAATGTGTTATGTGATGCCAGAAGATTTGATGCCATTTTGGGGCACTTCTTTTGATATTAATGTTGTATCATATGAAGTTTGCTCTTTAAAAAAAAGTTAACTGCTTGAGTGTAACAGTATTTGATATACCAGTAACCAATATGTAAGATTTACAGCTTCGGAACAGGTCTAATGACTCGCTCATTCCTTCAATCCTGGGTATGCAATGTGCTTAGATGAAAATGTGGTTTATCATTTGTTTATCAGGTATTCCAGTGTACTAACGAAAAGCTTTTCCTTGTGTTATGCAGATCAGAGTAAGGGACGACAAGATGCCGTTTGCCCATATAGCCATCGCTGTTGAGGTAACTATGAATGATACAAATTGCGTCTTTTATATTATTTTTGTTTTGGAAAATGAAATATTTCATCCTGCTTTGCTGCTTGGAGTTAGTTCATAAGAATCGACTTTGTTAATATACCGGTATTTTGTTTTCCAGGGAGTTGGCTGGTCTCACCCTGACACAATCCCACTGATGGTGGCCAACACTGTAAGTTCTTTTAACATAATTCATAAATTGTGTAGGACGTAAATTGAAGGATACAGATACTGGCAGTAGACGATCCCATTACATTTTTTTAGAACTTTTTACAGACTTGATTGAATTCATCTGATGATTGACCCTACAGTGGTACACACAAGCTGTCTTCTTGCCACAAGTTAACCCTTGTCCTGCTGGCATTTTTTTACATAATTTATTTCATGATTTCTATTTCTTAATCAGGTCATTTTCCCTTGACTTTTTCTGCATTGCTATGGCATAGTTACCTCTGCATTCAGTGCGTTTTGCTGCGGTGTGATGCGTTCAGCTGAAAAATACCCCCAACCCAAACATATACACATAAAGACCCATATATTTATAGGGGTCCCACAGGACAAGAGTTAAGATTACTTCAACGACATATGTGCACCTAATTGATTTGATATGATTGCATCTAACATGATGTAAACCTTCCTGCTGTAGTTGATAGGAAGTTGGGACCGTTCCTATGGAGGTGGAAACAACCTGTCCAGTAAGCTGGCCCAGGCAGCCGGGGAGGGGAACCTGTGTCACAGCTTCCAGTCCTTCAACACCTGTTATACTGACACTGGCCTCTGGTGAGAGCTCTATACAAATCTTCACATTGTTTATTAAGGCTGTTTACAGATACAGTTACAGAGGTACACACTTGTTACATAGACTCTGGCCTCTCTCAACAAACCTTCACTAAGTTCCAAATATTTTGGGCATACCATACAATATGTAGGATAGCAAATCAAATAGATTTCTAAGATTGTGCATAATGCCATTCAAGTGTGTCAACTGAAGTTGTTTTCTGGACAGGAATATTTGAAAGGGTGATGATTTGTATTGGTGCTATTGTCAAAGAAAATTGCCATGTACAAACAGAAGAGAATTTTGCAATCAAACAAGTGTTTAAGATCACTCCTTAAAGCATATCTTTCAATTGTTATTCCTTATAGGGGCATCTACTTTGTGTGTGACGGCATGACCATTGAGGACATGACCTACTACGTCCAGGGAGAATGGTAAGTATGCTACAAGATAGTATGCTCTTCAGATCTCAATTGTAGCAGACTGTCAAAATGTCATACATGGTACAACTATCAGCTCTAGCATACTAAAGGTTGAAAGAAAACATCATGAACGCAGATACTCTTCGGGGTAAGATGTTCAAAGCTTAGAAAAGCCACCAAAATCTTCTGTAGGCAGCAGAGAAGGCCTAGGCTGTTATGGTTTTGTAGGGGTAACCATTGGAGTAAGCCACGTGGACACAATCAGGAATTGATCAACCTTGGCTGGGTCCCCCAGGCGATGGTGTATGGTGAATAAGGACCCAAAGTACCCATTGACCATTGCCCTGATAAGCACCTTAGAGTATATAATAGAGCAGTTTAGGATAAGTTCACACCGTTGTTGTATTTGTCAGGATGCGCCTGTGCACCAGTGTGACAGAAGGCGAGGTCCAGCGTGCCAAGAACCTGCTGAAGACCAACATGCTGCTGCAGCTGGACGGCTCCACCCCCATCTGCGAGGACGTCGGCCGGCAGATGCTCTGCTACGGGCGCAGGATCCCGCTGCACGAGCTGGACGCACGCATCGACGTATGTATTTTGTTGTTATTTTAGTGTAGTTTGTATGTGTAAGAAGCAATGATAGATGTTTGGAAAGCTGCAAATCATGTGTAACATAAACTGTTTTATTCATCTCATCTGTGTTAGTCTACACAGAGGATGTTACAACCAGTTTCTCCACCCTTCTCAGTTTTCTGTTCTTCCTAATGTTTCTCTTAGTTATTTTTATGCCATCTTTTCCGTTGCCTTCCCCTTTCTTATTGGAAAAATTTTGTATAAGTGTCACAATTGAAACAATTGGCTGCAGTGGTATTTTTGTCTCTAAATGTATTTCATATGCTGTGAAGAAATAAATAAGCCATCATGCCATCATTGACTAAGAATGCCTTTACTGTGTAAATGGCCATGTAGAAAGATATCTTTGATAAACATAATGGATTAAAGCAAAGCTGTCTTGGAAGAGTTGAAAGTGATCTTTTTTGAAGAAAGTAAGGTTGAATGTTGTGCAATGAATATGGTTTACAACATTGTCTTCTCTCCTTATACAGAGCATCACAGCCAGCACCATCCGTGATGTCTGCACCAAGTACATCTATGACAAATGTCCTGCAGTAGCAGCAGTTGGTAAGGACTTTCTCAAACATTTTGTTTTCCATTTAATTTTTTTCGTTTGTGACCCATATACCAGTTTCATATTTTTTGTAGTTAAGAAATTGTATGCCAGAATGCTTACTCCATGACCTCTTTTTTTATAGGAGCAAACTATGCTACCATGCCATAGGGGAAGGTTTATGCAAGCTAACCTCCCAAGCAGATGTTGGGGTGGAAGATTGTAACGTTTTCTGACTACTGGACTCTGACAGCCACACACACTGTCATAAAGCTCTGCAGTCAGAAAACGACTCTTCCACCCATACATCTGCTTGGAGATTATACCAGTGTTGTCTTGTTGCCCTCTATTTACATCTTTGTTCATGGTATATAGAGGCAAACTATCTTTGGGAAGGACTACCCTGGCTAATTGTTGTCTTGTAACCTTCTAATTCCACCGTTGTTTCCCCTCAGGTCCTGTGGAACAGCTCCCTGACTACAACCGGCTACGAGGATCCATGTACTGGCTGCGGTGGTAACCCCCTACAGGACCCCCTCAAGATCACATTATCCAATAGTATTATCTGTCATTGTTGAAGAAATTTTCCCTATGAAATGTCCACTCAAGTTCAAAGTCCAGATCCTACACTACATATAGTGACTTCTCCTGACCATGAAAAGTTCCAACCATTAAATGTAAGCCTGAGGATGTTTTTCCTCACCTAGCTCATGTCTTAAACATTTACAGTATGAAAAAAATCTGTACAATGCTGGGCTGCAGAACCCTGTTTAACTACAACATGTAGATATTCATCAAAACCTTATTGCTGTGAGAATTGAAGTCCCCATTTAATATGTTATTTGAAGCCATGTCAGCAGAAAATGCCTTTTTGAATCAAACTTATCCTTTGATTTTCATAGTAGGGGTTTGGTTATACCTGTAATTTCCTCAGTTGCTTGGTCTGAACACACTGTTGTCCATATCAAATCTGTTTACATATGCTGAAGCCACTTGAACTGGAAATAAAAGTTTTATCACTTTACTACAGTGCCATCACTTAACAGTAATAGAGCATAAAGTACATACATGCACTGCTGTTTCAGTATATTTATTTCATAAGGGATACAACATTATAGGTGTTTTTCAATACACCCTGGAAAAAGCACCCCCGACATGTATTTATGAAATACATCAATTAAAGAAATTAATACAAGCCAACCAACTAAGACTCCCTTTTGACACTTAGCAATATGTTAGCATTGATAACAAGTAATGCACAAAAATCTGTAATTGGCAGTGCAGATCGGAGCAAGGTAACTTGAAATAACAAAATAGGTGTTTGAGACTACAGTCAAACTACAGTCACCTCCAAATCTAGACTTGCCCATTGATATTTGTGTGGAAACCACTCAAGTAATACATTCGATTAGCCTTTGGAAGTGCTGCCATGTATTTTTCGTTCTGCTTGGAGGTTGCATTTCCCAATGACATGTCTGATGATCCCCCTCTTATGAAGGTCCTGGAACATGGCAAATTCTTCCAACATGTTGTGCTTTGGGTTGTCTATCTTGCCATGGTTGTAATAGTGGTACGGGACAAGCCTTCTACTGCTCTTGTCCCACCGCATGGGATGGAAACCGTACAGGGAGACTCGGTCACAGAAAGTCGAAGCCAGAGCAAAGGTGGCCAGGCCGGTCGACGGAAGCTTCCAGTTCTTGCCAACTCTGGCAAGACTTCCAAGCAAGCTGGAAAAATGCAATATGCCGTTATGATGGGAATGGTGACATGTAAGTTATGTCAGGACAAAACATCATCCATTTTGTGAAGTTTCTATAGTTCTAAACTATGTTTGGATGATGATGATTTTATAGCCATGGCATATGTGAATTACCAATGGGTGAATGAAAACATAACCGATCGACCAAATGAGGATGTTCGTGGTTCCAACTGCGCATGCACAGCAAAAGGCATTGTGAGTAATATATCAAAGGTGAAGGGCCTGAAACATAATCAAAACACGTCTGGACATTAATTAAACTTGGTCCAGACAATAGCCGTTTACAAGTTAGGAGCCTTCACCTTTGACATATAACACCCAATGAATTTTGCTGCGCATGAGCAGTTGTAACCATGATCCTCCTTAATGGTCTAGTCTACTAGTAGTCTAGTTTTTCCTCACGTTTACCTTTTATTAGCCAAGATAGACTGGTGCGCGAAAGTAACCACAACCGGAAAGTTGTTGTCCCTGACTGCATTGTCGACGGTCTTCAACTCCGCCAGTCGTGGCCCGCTATAACGACGGAGCCTAATAACATCCAGCGGGAAACTCAATATCATGCCCGGATGCGCCACCAAACGTGATATCATAGCCTTTTTCATCACCGTCTCATTCGATGCCAATGCTTTGCTGATTTCTGCTAACACCTTGGCGTTTACGGTCGTCATGTTGTTTTTGGTCCCGACGTCCTTTTCGTAGAGCCGAGTAGGCGGGAGGTTGGGCCTGATGACGAAATCGTGAGCGTCTATCTCTGCTCCACATCCGCTGCTCAGGAGAATCCCGCTGCCCCCGACGATCGCGCACGCCCGATGGGTCCGGATGGGGGTGTGTACGACGTCACACGTCCTCCTCTCAGAAGAGTTCAGGAGCGTGAACGTTAGATCGTCGCACTTTTCCACGAAGATGTTGAAGTCCGAGAAGTTGATGATGTGTCGCTTAGGACTAAGATATTTCCTAGTGACGTTCCTGCAGGACAGATGTATTGAAGAGATCCATAATTAATACCAAAATGCAGGCGTCACTTCAGAACAAAAATAAAATCAAGACAAAATTTAATGCGCAAGAACTTTCGAAATACAAATGTAATGCACGATATAATGTATTCTCTATGTAGCTTCGTTGCACTCGAAAGAGGGTAAGAAATGCCAGCCTAGATCGTAGGTGATAAATGTAAAAGCAAAATGATAGAGTTTTCGACGAGCTTGTTTGGCTATAAATTCTGAAAACTATACTTGCAATAGAGAGTAAGAATTGGTCAAATAGATAGAATAATGTGCCAACCGGAGCGTGAACTTCTCTGGTCGGCTAGCTCCTGTGGCAAAATATTCTATTTATTTGATCAATGTATACTCTTATCTCACCACAAAGGAGGTTGGCAGCAGAGACTTTATACTTACTGCAGTCTTTGGATATTCGTTTGATTAAAGTGGGATGATATCCTGTCCATGAATGTCGGACGTGTAGGAGCGGTCGTCAACGGGACAGGCATCACTACAACAAGCCCTGTCCTGTTAAGGTAAGCAGGGTGTTGGAAATGTGGCACTGCTGTACTTTGTGTTGTTTGTATGTACACCACAAGCCGCATGAGCGTGAGGGCGGAGAGCACCAGGCACAATAGCGTTCGCAGAGTCTCCATGATTCATCCACAACCGGCGAGAGAACAAAGAACCTTGCCAATAGCAGCAAGTCAGGGCTGAACCACGGGCCTTATCAAGACTGTGATTGATTTTCAACCCCAATGAAGACCCGGTGCGGATTGTGTTTCCCTGTCCCTGGCGCCGACGGTGTGTTCCTATCCCTGGTGCTGATTGTGTTACACTGCCCCTGGTGTTGACTCTGTTTCCTTGTCCCTGGTGCTGACTGTGTCCCACTGTCCTTGGTGCTGACCGCGTTTCCCTGTCCATAGGGCTGACTGTGTTTCCCTGTCCCTGCTGCTGACTGTGTTCCTTTGTCCCTGGTACTGACTGTGTTTCCCAGGCCCTGACTGTGATTCTCTGTCTCTGGTTTTGACGGTGTTTCCCTGTCCTTGGTCCTGACTTTGTTTCCCTGTCTTTCGTGCTGACTGAATTTCCCTGTCCCTGGTGCTGACTGTGTTTCCCTGTCCTTAAGCTTGGTGCAGACTGTGCTTCCATATCCCTACCCGACCTTCTTGTTAAAACATGGCCGGTGAATGTGCCTGATCATGATGTTGTCCCGACAACAGCTTACGTCATTGCTCATTCACCTTGACTTGACATTTGCCAATGCAGTATCTGTGACAGTCACATATATTATTCATCTATGACCTCATCTATAGTGATCATCTCTGTTGCTTAGGCAGTACCATCACAACTGTTAACGTTACATGTCCTCTGGCGTAACACACCAGCTTTGCAGGCATGCGGCAGGGTTTGGATATATTGCATCAAACGGTCTGTTGTGTGACTAACCCTAAGCGTTGTTTTCAATTCAATGTTACCGTTCTACAGTATTTCCCTCCTATATGTTGTGTTTTTGGGGAAAATGGAAATACATTGTGTTTTTTTTTCACTATTCTTGTTTCTGTCTCTGATTACGTTAAGTAACAGTTGCAGCAAAAGCAATTCAGCACAGAACCACTTGAATCAATCAAGGATAGTATGATCGTATCGTATTATATGATGATGTTATAGAAATCGTAATGTTATTGAAAATGCCATGCGATGTGTAGTTTCACCAGAAACCGCTAGGCGGCTAAATATCATTGGGCCGGGGAAACCCCTTCTGCGCGAGGAGCACCCTGGGATATCATAGACCTCTTTCTTCCACCGGTTACAACAACGTGAGACTTTTCCTCGCAAAATCAGCCAGAAAGGACGTGACAGCGAAAATATAAACATTTAGAAGTGTTCGCAAGACCAGGGATGGCGAATCAAGCTGAAGAACCGTACGTGATTGTTTTTCAAACATAATTTCTACGCCGCGAAACAAACAAAACGTCGTATGCCCCCCTCCCTCATAGAAATTGTCATGATCATAAATATTTTGGACCAATTATTCCATCGTTGTCGCAAGTATGTTTGGTACATCACACTAATATTACTTCGTGAGAATCCGACGTTACATGATATAAGATGATGTACATAAAATTACATTTCGTAGGTGCCGTGTATTCAAAATTTATATGCAACTTCGTTTCCATGGTTTGTTTTCTTTGCAGAAGACCAAGGACATTATATAGGAAGGACTGAGCACACAATCAGTCCCTATTCAAGAACCTTCGGTTCATGGTTGTAAAAATAATTAACACCTACATACGAATCACCCCCAGATTTGCATGTATTCCAGGCGGCCCACTATTGTAACACAAATTCAGAATGGCCGGACCAGGCGAAGGTGACTTTGTTTTTGAGTGATTTTCGAGACGATCGTCAAAAAACGGGGAAGCTGGAAGTCCCAAAAACCACACAAAAATTTCGACAAAGCTACCACTTTCACTTGCATGTTGTGTGATTTAAAGAAGTTTATAAGAGAGCCGTCTTCACCAAGCACAAGATCAAGCAACACAACATAATGATAATGTCCTTGTGTAGTGTATTTATAAGTTAGTTTTCTAAACGATCTGTATTTCTGAGTTACATATTTTTAAAAATCGTACCTCCAATATCCGTTTATAATTTGCTGCAACAATAGTCTGGCGTAGCCGAACTGTGGGGAGGGGGGATCTTTATTCATCGCTACCATCAGGCAAAAACACTTGCGTCAAGCTAGAATACCGACTAGAAAATTGAAGAAGAAACTATCACACTAGAGATTTATGAATTCAAGAAATCCATGTATTTATTCAATATTTACAGGTAGTGTTACATTTTACTAAAACAGAATTTTGGAGGTTGGTTCCAACAAACAATTTGATGCGTAAATCTTTATTTATCTTCTACGTTGTATTTTCGGCAGCGCTGTATCGTGGGACGTCGCTCTGGTGGTCATGCCCCTTCCACGGAAGTTTGCAATCTGCAAAAAAACACAAAGATCGGGAGTCGATAAGATTGGGAACCTACATGTCATATTAACAAAGATATGGATGTCAGGACATGTTCCCCGTGCAAGTGCTGGCATAACAAACGGCTTGGCTTTGCAGACAACCCCCGAAATACGGACATGTCCACTTTGTTGGCTCACTGTGCAAGGCCATCTACGGAATTTGTAAAAAATTGAGGAATGTTCTTGCTCAAAGATCACCAAAAAATCGCTAGCGATCTGTAGTAAACTGTACAATAATGTAAACAAAAGCGTTCTAAGTTTTTTAAAAAAGCGTTTACTTATACACAAATAATGATGTAACTATGTTTTAGCAGCATAAATCTTTGAATGTTCTTACATGTTTTACAGACAAAAACTTTATGAGATTTCCACGAAAAAGCCTGTAAACTCACCAATCTTTACACTACAGCGCCCGAACACATATCAAAATGGCCGCCAGCGTCTTCCCTAGAAGCTGCTGCCGTTTGCACACGTCACGTTTGCTTCCCAAATAAGGAAATCCGCGGAAACTACAGGCATCTCGCCCGTAGTTCGGGTAGGTTCGGGCCGTGTTCGGCCAGCATCGGAGCGCGTGACGTCATGATCGGGCTCATTTGCAGGGTTTTGGCGGGAAGACATGAATTGAACGGGGGAGAACAAAGGAGCGCCGCCGGAGGGCGGAAACAATAGATCGCCGCGGGGTTTGGCGGGTCTGTACAATAGCGCGCAGCGGGGGACTGACTCCGTGCTCAGTCCTTCCTATATAATGTCCTTGAGAAGACTTACTTGAATTCCACCCCAACAAATATCACAATATTTGTCCAAATACATGTAGTTCAGTCTCCAAATAAGTAATTCGTTGAGTGTTGTACAGAAGAATAATGCTAGTAAACAAGCAATAATCTTCGGAGCTCGAAATTCATTTTTGGGAATAAGTGCACTGGTGCACCCAACCTAAAAACTTAAGTGCACTGCAGGTGCACCTAATCTAAAAATCTAGGTGCACAGTAATAACTTTTGGGCGCTCAAAAAAAAAAAAGTAGAATATCAGCGAAGCGTATTTACAAATTCTACTCTACACTAGTTCATCACCAGAACATAAGCACATAAGGATATGTCACATGCTCAGCGAAACCAGACAGGAAGAACTTGTCAGCAAAAAGATAGATAGACACCACAACGAGCTCACGATCCATGATGGCAAATCAAGTTGAAGAACCGTATGTGATTGTTTTTCAAAGATATCTTATGTTATTCTGATACAATGTTGACCGAGCAAACATCCATCTCATATAACATATACTGTATGCACATTACAGTATGTTCTAGCTGCATGCTCACCTGTACACCTGTGTTGTGGTATGTAGGATGATGGTGGATGGGCGCGTGGACAGCCCAGGTGGCAGCTGGCCCGACAGGTGGAACCACGTCAAGAAGCTGCTGGAAAGAGCCGGGCCGTTCGCACATCCTGACTTTGAACCCAGCCCTGAGGTAACTGGATTCTCTCATCGTTTCGATGAATGAGCGCCTCGCCATGGCTGTCAGTCATGGCTTTCCTAGCGACAGTTGCTGTTCATTTCATGTCATTTTGAACAGTACAATTCAATAAACTGGGGCAAAGCTGTAGCCTAGCAGGTAGAGTGCTCCAGGGGGTCATCATCATGAGTTAAAACCCTGGTCTGGTCATACTGCTTCAAGCACTCAGTTAAAAGTTAAAGTCCTTCCTGTACCATATGGTACATGGGGCTACACCCATCTCTATTTCAAAGGCCCTTGGGCCGCACAACTTTGTACAATCACTATAGGGGGCAAGTCCAGTATAGTGCATTAGTGCTTGTACGACTGATGTGTGGCCCAAGGGCTATAAAACTAAAATGGGCACCACCTGACGCATCAGAAGGTGTAGGAGGGCTAAGGATTTTAACACTGCAAATATGCTGTTGATGTAATATGAAATGAATGATTTGATCTGATTATGACAGAATGTGTGTTTCCCTGTCCAGACTATCCAGTTTATGTTGGAAGTGTGTAAGATTCTGGTGATCGGAGCAGGAGGGCTGGGCTGTGAGCTGCTGAAAGACTTGGTAAGGCATGTCCTTACAAGTAGGTCAAGAAAACTTAAACCAATAGGTCCACACATAAAGCTTGCAAATATCTCATTCAAAAGTTCCAGTTCATAGCATTGTAGAGTTATATGACGTACGTATCTCGCTACCTTTTCAAGTCATTGTTTGACGAATATTCTTGTAACTGTGATTATACGTGACTGATGAACCTCTTCACAAGAGTTATATGGTTATGAGTACTTGTGCAGCTGTTTCAGGTTTATTTTAGATGTTACTAGACTATATATTACAAGACAACGGGCCATTGTGGTCATTGTGATTCTGGAAAATATTACATTCTACTTTTCCAGGCATTGATGGGTTTCCGTAACATCCACGTAATCGACATGGACAAGATCGACGTGTCCAACCTCAACCGACAGTTCCTCTTCAGGTCAGACTCTCTTCTCGTTGTTTCATGCATTTTCTGACTTCTATAAAAAAGATTTTTAGTGAAAATGCAAGTATTTCGCTGTCTGTTTGTTATGTTGTTCTGTATTCTATCTTGTCTGAATGGAAAGCTTGTAAGGTAACTTAGTTGAGTTGGCAACTTTGTGGTATCCAAGTAGATGTTAGGTTAGAAATTGGCAATGTTTTCTGACTAGCCAGCTTTTCTATAGATGCAGTGGACTATCAGAAAAGCCTGTACATTTGTATATGCTTGGAGATCATCAACTTTATGAATTCCTGATGACATCTATTATGAAGAATATTCATGCAAGCTGTCCAGCTACTGTGTCAAAATAAGCATTATTTTCAAACTAAGATGGGTTACCTTTTTCTTAGACATGTGCACACTGCATTTTTGTTGATCAATAGGACTTAAACCTAACCTGTGTCCCTGACAGACCCAAAGATGTTGGGAAACCCAAGGCTGAGACTGCAGCAGAGTTTGTGAACACCAGAGTCCCAGGATGCAGAGTTATACCGTATCCATTTTGAAATGACTATCATTTTTATGTATAACATCAGGGGTTCATCTAAACTGGGGAATAGGCACCTACAATCCTCATGTGCCCTCTTACCGTTGAGAGCAGATACTCTACATGTATTGGCAAGCATAAAATTCAGATTGACCACATGTTACCACACTTTTTATCTGTGACCTGCCCTACAATAATTGTCCCCCTCAGGAAACCTTAAATTGCCCCATTTCCATTTAGAATTGCCATAGCATATTATTATGTGATGTGATGTATGATATGTAAACTAGAACTAGGAAGATAGCAATGGAAATGTTTTGCAGTTGTAAGACCAATTGCAAGTGTTGGTTTTCTTGTGTCATTTCACTGTTGACCTTAACTTTTGATTTAATCAGACACTACGCAAAAATTCAAGATTTTGATGGAGAGTTCTACAGACGTGAGTATGCTTTGTTGTCAGTATCTTTTGTTTCGGTTTTTGTCTCTGTACAAGTAGTTTCTGAAGCATGGCCTGTAAAGTGGATTAGCTTCTTTCAATGTCCTTTATAAATGTATCTGTACATGTATTCTTTGCAGAATTCCATATCATAGTGTGTGGGCTAGATTCAATTCTTGCACGACGTTGGATGAATGGAATGGTGGTAAGTTCCATTTTTGTTTTATTTGTTATGGAATATATAAAATTTATGATATAATTTTGTATGGTGTTTGGATGTGATATCAGTAATTATCACACATGCTGGTTGATTGAACCTAGAAGAGTCAGATAGAAGAATGAATTAACAATTAGGAGACTATAATTACATAATATAAGTTGGATTACCTTGCAACTTGCATTTTATCATCCAGCAATACTTAAGTCTATTGTTACATGAATGCAGACACCCTTCATCATACAAATGGCATATTACTCCCCTTAATCACTGAGTTAGACATCAGGCAAACACTCATTATTACCTTCGCCGAGAAGGTTATGCAGAGGGTAGCGTTTGTCTGTTTGTCTGTTTGTCTGCTTGTCTGTTTGTAGTGGACCATCATAACTCAAGAACGCCTGGATGGATTGTCTTGGTATTTGGTATGTTGGTAGGTTTTGATGAGACCTAAAAACGATTAGATTTTGGGCCCCCTGGCGGCTTCTTACGGTACTGCAGCGGAACTTCCTGTTTTGATATCTCGTGTTCTGGACATGCTATGGAACTGATTTTTGAGTGGTAGATAGCTCTTTGGACAGAGAATAAGTGGTGTGGGTTTGGGCCCCCTAGCGGCTTTTTTTGTCTGTTTGTCTGTTTGTCTGCTTGTCTGTTTGTAGTGGACCATCATAACTCAAGAACGCCTGGATGGATTGTCTTGGTATTTGGTATGTTGGTAGGAACTGATTTTTGAGTGGTAGATAGCTCTTTGGACAGAGAATAAGTGGTGTGGGTTTGGGCCCCCTAGCGGCTTTTTTTGTCTGTTTGTCTGTTTGTCTGCTTGTCTGTTTGTAGTGGACCATCATAACTCAAGAACGCCTGGATGGATTGTCTTGGTATTTGGTATGTTGGTAGGTTTTGATGAGACCTAAAAACGATTAGATTTTGGGCCCCCTAGCGGCTTCTTACGGTACTGCAGCGGAACTTCCTGTTTTGATATCTCGTGTTCTGGACATGCTATGGAACTGATTTTTGAGTGGTAGATAGCTCTTTGGACAGAGAATAAGTGGTGTGGGTTTGGGCCCCCTAGCGGCTTTTTTGGAACTGCAGGAGCAGGTTTTGCGTCTGACTTTGAAAGGGAATAACTCAAGAAGGGCTTGATGGATGGTAATGATTTTTGGTAGGTAGATAGCTTGAGTGATGATGTACATGATTAGACACCTCTTATGCAAATCAGAATCTAATTTGCATACTTAATGAGGAAAGTTTATACATCCGCCAAATTCCATGATAGGACTCTGAAACATGTGACATATGTAACTGAGGAAGAGAGGAATATTAATTGATATGAACTATGTAAATGAAGACCTCATTTGCATAATTAATGAGGAAATACTATAACAAGATGGGCTTGATGGATGGTCATTATTTTTGGTATGTAGATAGCTTGTGTGATGCTAAGCATGATTGGACAATTGTTATGCAAATCAGATTCTAATTTGCATAATTAATGAGGCAAATTTAAAAATCCGCTTTGTTCCATGATATCACTATTCAAATTGTAACTGAGGAAGAGAGGAATGTTTATAGATAGAAAATATGCTAATGTGGGCTTATTTGCATACTTAATGAGTAACTTCTCTAATTCCACACTGGCAGATGACGGCAATTTCATACATTCAATACTTTTTTTTGGCATCGGGACGTTATGTGAATGTAAACATCGTTGAATCAAATTATGCTAATAAGGGCCTCGTTTGCATAATTAATGAAAAATATTAGCATAACCTTCTTTGTTGAGCTCATAATTTGTTAAGCTCATACTTTGGACATGTTATATTTTAAGACAATCAACTGGTATGATTTATAATTGACGAGAAACACTCCTAATACATCAGTCATAAAGGTTAAAATCATTTGGCGAAGGTATGAGGTCGTGGAACTCTAGTTGTTGCTGCAGAATGTTTCCATCTGTATGCAATCCATCAGAAGTTCTTGGACTCCAGCCACTTGCTTGCTGCATGTAGTTCTCTTAAAAGTTGCTAGGAGGCGCTTCTTATGATAAAGTCACTCACTCTAGAGGAACAGATGATTGATTGAAACGTTCCACCAACGACTTGTGTTGCTAGACATCATTGATGTTTCAACCTCTCAGACCAATTGTCAAAATTGGAGTGAAATGGACCCTCCTTAATGTCACTACAGTTCAACTGGTAGCATCCTCACAGTTGAGCTCCTGGTTCCAATTAGATGTTAACTGGGAGAACCCAGTTCAATCCTAGGTCAGGACATCTCAGTTTGGGCTGCAACCATCTTTTGGAAGGGACGTAAAATGGAGGTCCCATGTTCGAGGAGGTTCCTTGAGCATGTTAATTAAAGGGGAAAGGCTAGCAACACCTCCCTGTAAAGATATACCCTGCTACTGAATCAGCAAGGAAACTGCCCTATCTGCCACTATGCACTACAAGTACAAGGGTTTGAACTACTTAATGTAAATGTTAATGTCAGCTGTCCTGATATCTATCATTCACCCCTAGTCTCTCATCTCTCTCACCCCATTCAAGTTTAATTAACCCTTCACCTCAAATGGCTTTAATTTCAGGCCTTGTTTTATGCTGTGACCGTCCATAAATAGAAAAAAAAATCAATAAACACCGGCTGCTTTTGACATTTTGGAGACAAGTTTCTGTGTTGAATGGACCAGAGCTAGGCCTCTCTAAACTATAATTTCTCAAAGAATTTTGACCTTTACTGTATGTTATTTTTTGTCAAGGAATGAATCTGCTGTTTTTGTGCAGATTTATGCAAACACATAATGATGAAAAGGTGATGGCAGTGGATCAAATGTAGCAGATAGTTTGTGGTGTCCTCTGTCTCTGCTCAGAAATGATTGTAGGGTATATACGTTGGTTTTTTAACCCCCATGTATACGTGGAGTAAAGTGTACGTAGTCCAGTGGTTAGTGACCCTGCCTCCGGATCAAGAGGTTGGTAGTTCTAATCCCGGCAGTTATTGTTCACCCAACATGAACGCTACTGGAAAGGGTCGCAGTCCTTAGGATGTTAAGCATGGTCCACTGTTCACTTGTCCAAACGAGCTAGAGGAATTTCCCCGGTACAATGAACCTGTAAATACTATACATAGCGTCTGTCTTCTCTGTCACAACCAGTGAAAGATAAGCTCTTCTGTGCTTTCACTTTTTGTTCACCTGGGTGAAAGTGATGTTCTGTGTCCCCAGCTGAGCCTGATCAACTATGAGGAGGACGGCTCCGTGGACCAGTCTTCCATCATCCCCCTGATCGACGGGGGGACGGAGGGGTTCAAGGGGAACGCCAGGGTCATCCTGCCGGGGATCACAGCATGTATGGACTGTACACTGGAGCTGTATCCTCCACAGGTAGGGCACATTAAGAAGAAGGGAGGGATTGGGTGGATGGATACATATAGATGGATGGATGGACAAATTAAGGAATGATGGTAGGACAGTGTGGTTCAGGGCCATTCTGCCGGGGATCACCGCCTGTATGGACTGTACACTGGAGCTGTATCCTCCACAGGTAGGGCACATTAAGAAGAAGGGAGGGATTGGGTGGATGGATACATATAGATGGATGGATAGACAAATTAAGGAATGATGGTAGGACAGTGTGGTTCAGGGCCATTCTGCCGGGGATCACCGCCTGTATGGACTGTACACTGGAGCTGTATCCTCCACAGGTAGGGCACATTATGGAGAAGGGAGGGAGGGATTGGGTGGATGGATACATATAGATGGATGGATGGACGGACAAATTAAGGAATGATAGTAGGACTGAGGGGTTCAGGGCCATTCTGCCGGGGTCACCACCTGTATGGACTGTACTCTTGAGGTGTATCCTCCACAGGTAGGGCACAGGCGCATATAGGAGGGATGCAGGGAGTGGATAGATGAATGAATGATGGAAGGGAGTGGTGAGTCAGGCTGTGAGGCAGTGAATGAGTCAGTGAATTTATGAATAGAAGAATGTAGTGAGTCAGTGAATTTATAAGTGGATTAATGTATGAGTTCACATTAACAATAAAAGTAGCGTGGCAATTCATGACAAGGACTGTGAAAACAGTAATATGATTGTCTGAATCTCAGTTTTGTTTGGTTTTTCCTGTTCCATTGCCCTGATTGAAGCCATGCAACTATTTGTGATACACATGCAAAAGCTACTCATGCAACTAGATGAAGGTGAAATACTCAGGTAATAAGATACACAATACAAAAGTTACTAAAGCAACTGGATAGGTTTTGTAAATGGTCAGACGTTTCAAATAGTATCTGCTATCTTTCTCAGTGACTGATAAAAAATAGTGGATGCTATCTGAAACATCTGACCATTACAAAATCTGTCCACAGTTGCTTGAGTAACTTTTGTATTGTGTATCTCATTACCTGAGTGTTAAACCATCATCAACATAACAGTTTGTGATGTTTGTGTAGTATGCCTTCAATCTGCCTGATATGATCTACATTTTTACATTGTCCGAATAACATTACTGTTTCTTGGTCAGGTGACCTACCCCATGTGTACCATAGCGCACACCCCTCGCCTACCTGAGCACTGTATAGAGTGGGTTCGGATACTCCTGTGGCCTCAAGAGAAACCATTTGGAGGTAAGTTCTTTGGAGAGAATTACTTTGGTCATTCAAATTGCTTCCCAATTATCCCCTTCTTAGTCAAATCTTTCTTCTATTGCATTTCAACCCCATTCTATTGCATTTCAACCCCTTTATTGCTTTCTTTCCATGATTTTGTATTCTGTATTGTATTTCATTAAATTTTGTAGATCTATACAGCATAATTTTATGCTTCTGTCTGACATTATATTCTCCACTGATTAATTTTGTCTACCTTTCAATGGAAGTGTGCAAGCAATGTTTTAACTGTATGTACGTTTGTCTGTTTGTTTCTGTTTTCTTCTATTTTCATCTGGTGTTCAGATAATGGTAAGCCTCTTGTTTGAAACGGTGAATTTGAAATCTCCTCCCTGCTAATGCTATATCATAATAAGTGCAAGTTGCTGCAACCTCTCTTTGACCTCTTGTTCAGGTCAATCTCTGATTTGATTCCTTTAAGCCATTTAATTCTTTATTTAACTGCCTGTTGGTCAGTGTATGAATATATTATACCAATCATCAAATCACTCAGTTTTTAGAGGGCTTAACCGTATGCAAATCATCCTTGCAATGCTGTATCAAGTGATTCCATAGGCTGACATGTATGATTTAATTGCAGTGGAATGTCTTTTAAGTTCTAAATGACTTTTGTGGCTTTGAATTCTTCTTGTGCAGTCTAAAATTTCTTCCCTGCTAGTGTTTTAGCAGTTGCTCTCCTGCCTTTGACAGAGCCTAATGACAAATATGAAACTCTAATATTCAAGCAAATGATTTTTTTGGGTTATTTCGTTGGTATTTTGCAACCATCTCTGCATATCTACGGCTCTCTCTAATGGCGTGTGCCTCCTTGGGTCTACCCTCTCTCAAGAAAATGTGCAATATTAGAAAGAGGGAAGTAGAAATGCAGAAAAGGCTACAAAATACCTAGAAAATACCCCCAACCAATTCATCTGCTTGGAGAATAAAGAAACTCTTGGTTGTGTAAGAAGGATCCTTTTTTCCAATCTGATGAAGCTATCTATGGGTTAACATGTCTTTATATGTTTACTGACTGTAGCGGACATAGGGATAGACGGAGATGATCCCTCCCACATCAAGTGGATCTACGACAAAGCACTGGAACGGGCGGAGAAGTATGGAATAGGTGGAGTCACCTACAGACTTACACAAGGTACTTAATCATCCTTTTTGTCTTTTCACTGAAATCCATGTCTTCTTTAGTTTGGGGATGTTGTCTTTAAGAGTAACCCATGTAGAGTTATCATGCTTATAGAGTGGAATTCATTATCCAAGTATAGCTAACTATTGTAGGGGCATCTTCACATAGATAACTTAAAAGAATGCTTGCAGCTAGATGTGCAAAAGTTAGGTGTGACAGATCGTTCGGTGTAATAAAACCAGCTGCTACCTCGCTGTGTGCCTGTGAAGCTGGTGTGTTATACAGAATGATGGTTATATCAGCTATGCAGATACAGATACATGAATATGAAATAGCTCTATGCCCTCTTTAATTATACTCTTGTCAGAATGTAGATTTTTAACTTTTCTTAAGATGCTCCTGTTGGTAGTAGTAGGTGCATAGCATGAAAGTAGCATAGGATTTCAGGATCCATCCTTCATGTTGAAACTGTTAGGCATAACAAGTTGGTGTAAAAGAGTGTTAACAGGTTCATGTTTAATTGAAACGTTCATTTTGATACGTAAGACCACAGATCAGTTGGACCTCGTCATGCGATAACTTCATTGCACACTAGCTTTGTTCTGATAATTAATAACCAAAAGATGGTTTTTGTTCATAGTTTTTTTTTTTTTTTTTCTTGTTTGATATCTCTATTATTTAATTTTTTTGAAGTTGTTGAAGTAACTATCGCACACTAGCTTGGTTCTGATAATCACTAACAAAAAAAGATTTGTAACTTGTAGTTTTGTTAGAATCTCCATGCAAGTTACATGTTAATGTTTTATGATTTTGATAACTATATCACACACTAGCATAGTGCTAGCAATTATTAACCAAATATCACATAGTGCTAGTAATCATTATTAACCCAAAAAATTGTTCTGTGGGTGATATCTGAATGATTTATGATTTTTTTTGTGTTATTTTTCAGGCGTTGTGAAGCACATCATCCCAGCAGTGGCTTCAACAAATGCTGTCATTGCAGGTTGGACTTGATTGAATAGATTAGTCTCCTGGGGAAATGTAATGATTACCCATCTATAATGCATAGAAGCACTGTGGAAAATTAACCACAAAACGCACAGGAGCATTTTAAAACTTCCATATGCACAGTAGGGTAATCAATCGCTTGCAGTAAGAATATATTGACGACGTCATAAATGATTGAACGTTGACTAGTGTAGTGTGTTATTTTTTGACAGGAGGTCACCATGTTTTCTTGTTTTGATAAACACTCTTTCTGCTCTTTACTTCTTAGCTTCCTGTGCCACTGAAGTCTTCAAAATTGCAACAAGGTAAGTGCTAGTGTCAGTGTTAGGAGGTTGAAGTTTTGATTTTGATATATTTGCAATGACATGTGTGGGTTGCCACACACTCACTCATTCTGTTGATTTTTCAGCTGCTGTACCCCACTGAACAACTACATGGTTTTCAACAATACTGAGGGCCTGTACACATATACATTTGAAGCTGAGAAAAAGGTAGGAAAACATGCTACAACCTAGCTTAAACCAATCTTCTTCACACTCTTTCAATTGATATGCAAAACAGTCATTTTGTTGTCTTCTTGTCCATCGCCATGGTTGAATACAGGATGATATTTCTGATCTCCAAGACCCCCATTAGCACTTAGCATCTCCCAGTAAGAGAAACATCCGGTGTCTCTGTTGCACAGTCCCACTTGTTAAAATCCTGCAGTGGCCAACAATTCAAATATAAGAAGAAAAAAAACACTGAAGAACTTAACCCTTGAGCAGGTTCAACCATGGCTCAGACATGAAGACAACTACAATTGTCCTACACCGTCAGGCTAGACTGAATTCTAATTTATCAGATGTTCTCAGTTCATACAACATCTAACTCCCCCTGTACACCCTCAGGAGGACTGTCTTGCCTGCAGCCAGGTCCCCCAGAAGTTCACCTTTGCCCCCTCAGCCAAGCTGAAGGATGTCATCCAGTACCTGTGTGACAGCGCCGCAACGTAAGTGTCCTGGGTTGCTATTGGCTGTAAAAGTTTTAAGAGTTTCCAATGCTCAGAAGTGTCATAGATTGCAACTGGTCAGAACTGCCATTGGACGCTATTGGCCATAAGCTTCATGCAAGGAATCATGCCATTGGCTGTAAGTATCCTGAATGCCATTGGCTGTAAGTGTCATAGGATGCCATCGGCTGTAAGTGTCAAAGGGTACCATTGGCTGTAAGTCTCATGGGATGCCATTGGCTGAAAGTGTCCAAGGATGCCATCGGTTGTAATACATGTGTATGTACATCAGTTGAATGCCATTGGTTGTACTTGTTTGTGTCAGGGAATGCCTCTGGCTTTAAGTGTCATAGCATGTCATTGTCCTGAAGTGACATGGCATGGCATTAGCTGCCCTGACTTGGCTACTGACTGTGTTGGTACAGTAATGGAAATGGTTGGTTGACAAACAGGACTTGTGAACTTTAAAAGTTATGAATTGATTTTCACAGATGTCTTTTGTGGGTCCATTTTCTTTGAATTATTTTGATAAATTTCTTAAAGAATTGTCAACCTTTGCAAGGCAAATTAATGCCCTCGAAGCCCACTCTCAACTTCCCCTCAGCTAACTGTAGATTACAAGCATATAAATCCTCTGTTGGAATCGTCCTTTCTTGGCACAGGACTGAACTCCCTCAATGGTGATCAGTCAGACAAAGGGCTTTGCTCAAAATATTCATAGCAGCAGCAGAGCTGTAGCTATATTTGGCCCCATCATTTCATTTGTGCACCATATACATGTACGTAATGCCATAATGCCCGTTCCACTTTGGGCACTTAAACGTTTGTTTTACGGATGACATAGGCATACTTTCCGATTTTGGCCTGTTTAATCTTTCCATTTTCTAAACCAGGGCACCTCTTGGGTCATCTCATTTTTCCTTAGTTAATAACGTCTTCTGGGATTAGATTTGGGTCTCCAGAAGATCTCATCCATGAAAATTAATTTTGTCTGATTGCAAGGAAAGGAATGAAAAACTTGACTTCCTTGACATTACAGACAGATGAAGGCACCAGGAGTCACTGCCATCGTTGACGGGAGGAACAAGACACTGTACATGCAGGTAAGAGAGTCCCTGTAACTTAACTGGTTGAGCTCCTGGTTCCAGTTAGTTGGTATCTGGGAGACCCCGGTTCAAATTCTGGGTCAGGACATGTCGGTTGGAGCTGCAACCTTCTTTGGTTTGGGAAGGAACGTAAAATAGAAATCCTGTGTGTGAGGTGGTGCTTCAAGCATATTAAAGGGGAAGAGCTATTAACCCCTCCCTATAAAAATATACCCTGCTACCAAAACAGCAAGGAAACTTGCTGCCCCACGTGCCATTATAGGAACTACAGGGGTCAGACTGAATGAACAAACGAATATGCATGTAAGACCGAGGTGAACCCATCACACGTATCTCCAACAATGCTGGTCATTCCTCCCTGTAAAGTGTCCTGTCCTAAGGTGACACTGCTCATCCCAGGCTGCGGGAAATTCCATTTTACAGCGGCGATGCCGTTGAATATTTTAAGCAAACTAAATGTCATCTGTGCGGCAGACGGCATGCTTGAGTTGGCCCCATAACTGCCCAGACACCGTCGTTAACACCATGCCCGTGTTTTAATACCTTACAGGCGGTCGAGTCAATAGAGAAGAGGACGAGAGATAACTTAGCGAAAACATTAGGAGGTAAGAATTTTCATGTTTTGTTCTTTTTTCTATAAAAGCTCTTTTTCTGAATTCTAAGTAGATGCCAATTTTTGAATGGATTCTTGCACTTCATAGAAAATATGATCTTGGAGCTCAACACTTTCAGAAAACAGCCTTCTGATTTGTCTTCATTATATGTCCTTGGGATTTATTTTGATGTCTTGTGTTCCAAGAAGTATGTGTTCAAGATTCAATGTTTCACTAGTATGTTACAGAACTGGGTTACAAAAATAATCTTAAGGAAAACAACACCACTTATTCATGTATGTGTACTTATGCAAGATTTTCACAAGATGCCTTACATGTGAAGTAATTAATGATTATCTTCTGTTGCAGAACTTGGGCTTGTAGATGGCCAGGAGCTGGTCGTGGCTGACAGCACCACACCTCAGTCTGTCATCTTCAAACTTCACCTCTCTGAATAGACAATCACACATAGACTTGAGCCACTTTTGTATCAAATATACCCAAGCTATTAGGTCTTGATTGACTGGATTGAAATGTCTCAAAACTTGGCTGAACCACTCAACACTTTGGAAATCAAATATGCACCCTAACCCCCTACACTTATGCCCAATACGAACGCAATTTGTTTACGAATACCAAATTTATTATTCTCTGTCCCAACTTAGTTGCACATAGGATATTGCGGTTAAATGTTTAGAAGAGAGCTTTATATGATATTGTTCCTCTATGTTACTGATTATGTACTTACAACTTTGTATAATAAATTTTTCTTATTGAAGACTTTTCCTTAGCATTGTGACTGTTACTGTTGTTTCCTTAACAGTGTTTCCTTAACAGTGTTATATACAATTCTTTATTCAATCCATCTTTTGAGAAACATTTGATCCTTTAAATTCAGTTGAACAGATTTCCGTAGTAACAAGAAAATTTGATCAGCAAGTAGTATTAATTGAATCAGGCTGTATGAGGTAAAGGAATTATGACCGATCCACACACATACCTTTGTGGAAACGGGGTCAGAAAATCCCCTTCCGGTTATGATTTCATTGGGCCACACATATTCGATCTGTTGGTTCTCTGATGTAAAAAGATAGTTCTGACCTAGAATACCAACGTGTATACAGATGGTTTGAGGGGAAAGTCTATACCTTGGGCAAACACAGTTTCAGCAAAATTGAAGTTTTCCTCCCAGCCCTTTTTTTTAATGATATCCTTTTCTTAAGATTTAAAGACGTCTTTCTCACTACCGCGTAAGTCACAGCTGCTGATGCATGGTTCGAAGTCGTTCCCAAGGTCTTCAACAAAACAGGCGGGTTAATACAATATTGACCCAATCATCATTTATGGGATTAAGTAAAGAACCTGTAAAAGAGTGATATTTCCTTTTTGGCCTATAGGCAATAATTAATGCCACAAATCTAACTCTTTATGGTCATCTGTTGAAGAGAACTTTGAGGATAACTTTTATATTCATTCTGCGTGAAGGGAATGATGTCATTACATAGACAATGTATGACAGTAGATTGACCCTGCTGCTATTCTCAGTTTAAGACGTGCCAAGCCCAATGAATCCTCCCTAGATTACAAGGAACTAATGTTTTTTAGGATAAAGACATGCATTTTTCTGCTACAATGGCAAGGCAAGTAACATTGCAGTACTTGTTTAAAAGTGTTAGATGTTGGTGCCATAATTTGTATGTGAAAATTCCTTGAATTATTTTTGGAGGGGAGGGGGTTTAAAGGGTAGGTTTTCATGTCAATCAGGCAGAACATTTGGTTTTGGTTAGAGAAATGTCAAATTGAGGGCTGGGGTGACCAAGACCTACCTATGTTAGGAACTCATCTGGGACGACTACGGCTTAAACTGAACTGACTTAATACGACACGTAGTAAGGTCATGTTAATTTGATTATATGGATGGCATCCGCACACGCATTAATTTTCGTCCGTTTACAGAAAAAAGTTTTGGGCCATACTGTAAATCGTACAAAGCAGCTGCAAAATGAGAAAATATATGCTGTAAATTCCCCAAAAAGGATTTTCGGAAAAAGGATACTAATGTCGTAGAATGGTAAAGATAATTCCGAAAGTCAAAGAAGAAGACACGAAAGAACCAATGAAATGAAATGAAATGAAGAATCTATCATTTGGTATACCATGTATTTAGTTTTGTTCATCCTTCCTGACCACGTAAATCCATAACGAAGCCAACTTTTACTTTTGCAAACCTTTTCTTTTATTCGCACACTCACATCAGTTTGGGGGTCCACCGAGGGTGTCATCCACATAATCAAATCAACATGACCTAAGGCATGATGCACATTTTAACTGCGGCATTGTTTCTCTTACCGCATTGCGTATCGGCGATGCTATAAAAGAAGACAATGCATACGTAATACGGGGCTAAGAGGTGAAGTAGATAAATTCACTGACATAAAACCACATTGATCTGTGTAGATATTTAACACTGGCCAATCGTTCTCATCCATTCGTCTAAGGTCTGATACAATGTGAAGACCCCCCCCCCCCCGAAAATGATCGAATGACGTCACGCTAATGGGTTATTACTGACCTTCCGGTGGCCAATCGAATTCGTCACCGCCATGGTCAAACAATTGCAGTGAAATGCACACGTCAAAATCGATAAGAACGCTTTGAAGGATATGGCTCGCCTTCCGCCGTGTTAACTTCTTTATATCTTGCGTCACAAACATATCGCTACGTTCTTGTTCAACGAGTCTAAGGTCTAAAGAAGACTTCCATCATCACTACGGCTAGATGCGCTGGAAGACGTCTTAAAGATTGTCTTAAGTAACGATGATGTTTCGTTCTTACGACCTGATGACACGCTTGACTCGCTGCACGCTCGGTTTCCCTGCCGAGGCCGTTACGTGCCCTACAAGCCGGCGTGTTCGGTCGGCAACATTAACCTTGTATTACCAACAGCTCCGTTTTCCGGAACACTGGCAATGTGCCTTCCTATCGAAAATAATGCCTGCCATTAAAACAGAAATATCGGGAAAGGTCGAGCTATGAATAACGAGGATCCTGTAAGCAAGGGTTAATATTTTCTATAAGCCCGGAAAATGAGCGCCCTGGGTTCCACACTTTTGCTTCCCTTATCTAGATTAAGAACAATCAAACGCTCGTTCCAGTCCACGACGTGCAGAATTTAGCGCCAGGACTGTGACTCCTGAGGGGCATTGCCACATGAAATATTATCCAGGGCAGGTCCCGGAGCGTTCATCACGCCTCTGCGGGATCCAGCGTTACGGTACATCTCTGACAATGCAGGGGGATCGACGACGTATACGCAAACCCGTCTGCAGCGTCATGTGAACGTCATGTGTGCGCCTTCCGCGCGTTTAACGTTATCCGCGCAATTTACAGGCGCAGATTACTTGAGCCTCGTGGCGACCGAAAACGTCACGTCGCCCGCCGGTGATGGAGAAGCTGCGGCGAAAGGGGATTCTCGTGTGACGTCATGTACCGGTGCTCTTGAATCCATCACCCCAAGTGTAACACCTGTAGAAAGAGACCACGCCCCAATCTCCAATTCCGATGCGGTCTGTTCCCGATCGATATCGGGATTTTTGATCGAATACCGCTCAGGAGTTAACCAGCCATATTAAGAATTTAGTGTCCCCACTTGCCCCATTGATAGTTAAGGGACCACCTGTTCCCACAATGCATCGGAGCACCCTCACAATAACAATGCCATGCTCCGCGGTGTGCAAAAACGCGAAGGGTGTTGGTTAGGGGTATTTCCTTCGCTGTGGTGTCGGCCTACTTACCACAACTCCCTCTCCTATGACAATCTCTAAATGTTCCAGATGGGTACGTCTTATTCCATGCCGCTGCAGGAGAACACACCTGCGTCTGTTACCCTGTACCATCCATATGGGGCGCCTCATCTTGAAACTCGGTAATCATCCAAACATAAATGGCAATTTTCTCGTTATTGGAGATTGGTTCCGCGCTACGTATTGATGGATTAATTTGGATGGATTAATTCTCATTTCACGTATGTGGTCCTTTGTCTGGCCAAATTGAAAGATCAATACAAAGAAGGTGTCGCCTACTGTGGTAATGCACCGAGGAGCATGATATTGGGAAATTCGATGCAGACAATCTGTTTGGGTCACACACTCACAGGAGTACGGCGTGCGCTGGGCCTGCGTGTAGCGCTGGAGGAACGTCACACAACAAAAGTGGTACCACGATGCGACCCCCTCTACCAAATCGCACCCTGCCAGTCTGCCAGCGGCGGTGGTGCCACCAATGAAGCCGCGGAAGTTTCTCGAACATGGACACTTCCACGTCCAGCCTCGGCACCTCGGAGACGGAATCTTGTCTGACCAGGGAGTCATCGCTGGAAATATCCAGGACCATCGGTAGGTCAAGCTCTTCTTTCACAACATCATTTAGCTTGACACAGCCTGCTGCAGCCGTGGGTCGTCCTCCAGACGGGGGTACCAGGTGATCGGTATGGTATGAATACCAGTGAACTGAAGGCGGTCATGTCGGTGTTGTGATATCATATAGCACGTCTTCCAAATCTTAATTAATTAATTAAGTGGGTTTTATTGTGGGTATTTGTATGCCTGGTAATTGCAGAATTAACCACAAACAAAATCATATTTGCATTTGTATCGATCGATCGTCAATTAGCTGCGACAAGAGATCACTTCAGACTTCTCCCGATCGACGCATGATAGTTCCGCCAGGCTGCCGGTGAAGATACGGCTGTGAAGATGCTGCTAATTGATTTCTAGAAGACTCTATGACGGAGCCAGTTTCGTTGTAGATTTGCCTCCAATGATTGTCTTGTCAAACCGTCCTTAAGACAGATACTTCTAGTGTCATTTGCCACCAATTTGTTGACACTTCCTTTTTTTTTAAAGTAAGGGACATTAGAGCCTATTAAGGGCTAAGGGCGTAACGTTGCCTTTGGAAAAGCCTTGAATGTTCCTTTGGAGCAGCAGAGGATGCTATTAGCTGAATGTCTTTTTTTTTTCTTCTTCAGTTATTTCTTTGCTGTTTTATCACCCTGTATCTGTTGGACCTTAGGCCGGTCGTACGTTCGATAATTGAACTCAGCGGCAATGTAATGGAGGGGGGAGAGATATAATGTAATGCGATATGAACCGAGCTGCAGTGGCAGGCATTTGTTGGAATTTATGATGACTAATAGGTGTAGGAACACATCGTTCCCGGACCAAGGCATGAAGTGCAAGGAAAGGGCGCTGCCGGTGCCATAAAACAAATGTCAGGGCGCGCACGCCGCAATATGATGCAACACGACTGCACCTTCACCCGACAAAGGGCTATGCAAATTGGCCTCTTTTGCATTCCTCGATGTTCATCGAATCGACATCTGGCGTGGATATTGGTCGCAATGTTTGACATTGTAATCAACATTTATCGAAAATCGTCAGGTCCCACCGCTGCCCGCGCCATTACAGTAACTGCAATGTTAGATAACGATGTGCGAACGCCATTCCTGGCGCCACGTATCGATCACCACTGATGTAAACCGCTGCAGTCTTCACAGGACAGCAGTTTTTGGAGGGGGGAAGTCAAGGGCCCCTGAACATTCTACAACTTAAGTTTGTAACACGGGGAATGTATCAGTTGCTAGATCCAGAACCGGAATTGGTCGTTAAGAGTAAAAAGACGAGACGAAGTTAAGTAATAGAGTAAAAATCAAGCGGTCGATATCGTTCTGCTGGGATGTCTGCTGCTACGCCTGTCGGGGGAATCAAATGTCGGGAGGGACGAGACGGTTGAAGAGTGGCCGCCCTGCATCGTAACGGGAAACGTTTTCTGGCTTTTGGACCGCCGCCAGAGTTTTTCCACAAGCCAGGCGTGTAAACTTTCGACTCAACCAGATATGATGTGTTGGTTCCTTGTTCAACCAACCCTCGGCCTGTGTTTGCCAATATTGATCAAACACTAAAAATGGAAGGACGTGTTACAAAGGCGACACTACACATACATAAAATTGGACGGATGTAGAGATGAATAGATGGATTGGATGGATCCATAAAGGATAGCCTGAGTTAATATTTTGGCAGTATTAATTGTCGTTTTCATCAGGAATTTGCAATCGATAATCACAACGATGACGTAAATATGGCGGCTCACTCCAGTGACCCTGGTTGACTTTTGCTAATCAGCAGTTGTTTTCTTAATGACATCTTCAGAAAAACTAGTGATGATGAAGAAGAGTGATGGGTGTGACTCGAGACGTCCTGAAGTAATCTCCTAATCTTGATATCCAGTTGTAGAGAACGAATAGTCTGTAAATTTTGTTTACCTGGATCTCTAACCTTCGTCAAACTTTCAAAAACTTTTATTAGATTTTTACGGCGGCGAGCTATTGGGTCTTATTCTGTAGAATTAGGCCATTCAGAATATGTTAGAAAATGTAATTACCCTCCTAATGATAGAGTTTATCTTTCTCATTGACCTACAGAATGTGATGGTCACGGACCCCTGCGCTTAACCTATAGCTGCCGTCGTTATATCCACATGTTGGCATGATTGAAACGACGTGGAATGGATATTGCCTGCCGTCACCATTTTCTTTGCCAGATTATTTCGCATTATAATATGTGTTTGACTGTACACGGTTAGTGTTTGTTTGAATGCGTCTATGATTTTTAACTCGTTGATTATGTTAGTCTTATATGTTGGTATGATAGTCAATTCAACGTTGTTTCAATGTACAGAACATGTCATTTAGCTCTCTGAATGTTCTATGAATAAGAACTCATTATTACGGTTTGTTTGTTAGTTAGTTAGGTAGGTAGTTAGTTAGTTAGTTAGTTTGTTTGTTTGTTTGTTTGTTTGTTTCAGTATCAGTTTATTTTTTCGCCAGAATGTCGCCTACTGGCCGTTTTCAATGATTCCTGGGAGCCCCGACATAGAATATCATAAAATTACAATAAATGATCATAACGTAAGCAAAGGTCGACTAAAATCAATCAACCTTTATAAATAAGTAGAAATCGTTGATAACTAGTAATGCAAGTAAATCAAGATAACTTGATATAAGAGTAACGTGCGTTCGTCCAGAAATCAAATGATTGTTATATTTGTTTGTTTTTTGCTTTCGTTTTTTCTTGTTCAGCTGTTTAATTTGGAATCGTTCATATTGGTCTGAAGTCCTCTAATGAAAGCAACTCAAGATTGCTTAGTATAACAGTAACGTGTGTTCGTTCAGAAATCAAATCATCGTTTGTCTATTTGTTTGTTTGCTTATCTTCTTGCTTGTACGTTTAATTTGGAATCGTATACATCGGTTTTTAAGTCTTCTAACGTGACGCTGTCGACCCCCTCCTCCCACACACCCCTCCCCCCTCTAACCTTTGGCACGATCAGTGCTGACAGACTCATGTTCATACCCAGGTCGCCCTGCCTGACGACTTTATTGATTCAATTATTCGCAAATGTTGGAGCTGAGCCGACCCACGGTGCCACTTGTGCGTAACAGTAGGCGCACTAATGTAAATTTATGTCAAACGACATTTGCAAGCGAAATTGCGGCCCAGTTTCCTGCAAGCTGTTCGAAAATCACCATTTTGGAATCGATGTCCATCAATTGTTAGGGTCCACACAGCGAATCATCTAACATCGATGTGTATATCATGGGCACATGGCAAAGACATACTGTTCAGAATGAACGAATTTTCCGCCGACGCTTGGTACATTTTCTGCGGATGATTTTATTCGGATATCCAGTGGTTGTCGGATCCGAAAACGTATGGTCATCCCTCTGCGCTTGATATCGGAAAACCAATGAAAGTACAGGAGTTCGGTGCCCCAAAATCGTTTTACAGAGATAATGATTTGCGCCATTTAGAGTGCACCGTCCTCAATGGGGCACGTTCAGGTGATCATCTGACCCATCTAGCCCCTTTATTTGCTCCGGTCATGATGGTTATAATCATTGACTGCCATTGTACCGAGCTGTCCCGGCAAACACACCAGAATTAACCCCCTCGCTTCGTCAAGTCGCCGCTGGTTTGGAAAGGGACCGTCAGGAAACTGCTCGTTCGGAATCGTTCGTTCAGACCCACGTAGTGCATAGTGGCACATAGAGCAGCAAGTTCCCCTGCTGATTCAGTAGCAGGGGATTTTTTTTCATAGGGAGCCCTTCCCCTTTAACGTACTCGAAGCACCTCCTCGAACACGGGACCCCCATTTTACGTCCCTTCCAAAAGACGGGTGCAGCTCCAATCGAGATTCCTGACCCAGGATTGAACCTGGGTCTCCCAGTTAGCAACTACATGTAATTGGAACTAGGAGCCCAACTGTGAAGCTGCTGCCAGTTAAGCTATAGGAATCACTTTTGGAATCACACACAAGGAAGGCTCCAGGAACCATTTGTAGCTGTCATCCCCGTATAGACCGTGGTACTACAGGGGTGATCATAGCCTCCACAGCAGGCTCTCTGGGTTTATAATACACTTCTGCTGATGACTTCTTTTTGTACTGGGCCGTTTGTGCAGCCGGGCCGGGCCGGTGCCGGGCCAAATGGTTACTGACTG
Organism: Branchiostoma lanceolatum; assembly: GCF_035083965.1. NCBI lineage: Eukaryota > Metazoa > Chordata > Leptocardii > Amphioxiformes > Branchiostomatidae > Branchiostoma > Branchiostoma lanceolatum. The sequence continues at coordinate 8,267,560 of NC_089726.1, read as the reverse complement.
ACTGGCTGCACAGACGACCCAGTACAAAAACGTAGTCATCAGCAGATGTATATCATAAGCCCCCCCCCCCCCCCCCCCCGGCCCAGAGAGCCTGCTATGGAGGCTAGGTGATCAGGCGACAACAGTACTCAAACTAAGACACACGTGGATAATTGGAGACCATTATTTACCGCGAAAGTGTTCTCTAAAATACTTTCCCCTCACGTAAAACCCGTTGAGAGATAGCTCAGTGATTTTCAACTAGCTTTCCAGGAAGATATCGATTTTCGTTATCGCAGTGTTATACTGTTGTGCAGATTATGTACATATGTTTTGACTATTGTAATTTGTTATCATATTTTGCAAATAATTGGCCATAGAGATCAAGATTTTAATCATTTTGTGTTGTATTGTCATCATCAATACGTTACACAAGAAAACAGTTATTCAAGCAACTGAATAGACTGTCTAAAATCTATCCTTACGTTTTCGTGCGTATCTTATTACCTGGATGTCTAACCTTCATCGACAAAACCTCAATGTGTTACGTAAATACTTCTTATCTTAAACGTTATACCCTCCTTCCTTCCTAATAACAATGCTATAATCGTGTGATAAACTATGTGTTCTTTAGATATGTACTTCCACCAGGAAGCTATATATTCTTACCATTGTTGGACGATTCGTTGGTCAGTTTCTTAGTCAGTTAGTTTGTTAGTAGGATTTTTGATGATCATGTACGTTTTTTTGACGTTCATTTTGGTTAACAGCTAGCTGTTGGTCAATGAATGGAATAAGGACATTTTGGAAAAGATCTGAATGAGGAAGTCTAGGAATTGCTTAATTTTGAGCAACGAAAATCAACAATCCCTCTAGCAACTTCGTATGAAACTGCAGCTGAGCACGTAGATCTTCTGAAGAGAGGTCATAACTCAACCGCTGTCTAGTTTATTGTATAGCGTTGAAAAAGTTGGGAAAGTTCGAAACGCTATCAAATACTTATTAGGCCATACTTACTTGGTTTTATGTGTGACATACGCGTCCGCATCGATTTTGGCCTGCTTCCAGAGTCGCAAATACGGAATCTAGCCTCCTTCGAACGACGGGCAGCGGCGCGTGACAATGGTCGCGGCCTGGTAACAACTTCCCGCAAATCGAGTCGCGATGAAGGATGTAGACAGCGCGACGGCCGATGGATTACGAACAGGAGCCTGTATTTGCATGTCGTGCCATAGAGACATTGTAACTTTTTTAATGTTAAGTGTCGCTGAGTATTAGGGAGAAAGGGTTTATTCAATAGAAAAAGACCATAGCAGCACAAATGCTGAGTTGTGATTTTCGTACATACATGTCCTACATATTTAATAAGGTCTTTACAAAACATTACACATTTAATATTCATCATTATTATTCACCATGTAACTAGACACCAATAACGAACTGATTATCAGTGATTGAAGTACATGTATTAACACAACATACATACTACAGAATTCTAGATATATTCTAATGTCTAATTGTATTTCAGTTTCCATCATCATCATCATTGTTCTTACTCTAGATCTGGTCGAGATGCAGCATTAACGCGTACTGTCTGCCATTCATTCATTCATTCATGTCCTTATGTTACAAACACTTCCGTTAAAACGTTATAAATTGAAATCTTTATTGACACAACAAAAGTACAGCGACTTCCGTAAGGTCTTCTACAACTAAACATGCAAAGAACAACAATGGGATACAAAATAATTCACCTTAGTACAAGTATAACAAGTATATGAATACTTTGACATGTCGAGTTTAAACTATCACTTACACTACTAGCTCTAAGATCTAAAATTATATATAATATATATGTTTGCATTTCTTTCCTTCGAGATATTGACCATCTTGCTATGGTGTTCATCAATATCATTCAGTGATGACAGGAATACATCTACATGATCCAGCATATGATAAATTAATATCAAGCAGATTAATGATTTTGTGGCGAGCGGCTATGATCGAGAGGTCACGGGGTCGATTTCTGGCCATTCCTGTCTAGACGGTGTGTCCTTAGGAAAGTTACTTTATATTACCTTCCGCATTACACCTTCAAATCATGATATGTATGTTGGTCAATTGAAAAGAATGAGATACTTTCTGACTACCGTGTGTCCATTGTTTAAACAAACTTCAGTTGTAAGAAAGTAGAACTTGCTGTAGAGAAGGTAGCTGAATGCATAGCTGAATGCAAAGGACATGTCCAATGTTGAATGTTGAAAATAATGGTCGTTCGTATTCTGTCATGATCATAAGCAGCTATCACAGCACACGGTCTGTTCTCTATGTCTCCATTTCCTGCAGCTGTAACCAGAAGACCAACAAGAAGACCTCCCGCGACCCATCGGAAGAGACTGTCGTTTAACGTGAGCGGCACGGTGTTCGTCACGTCGGCCTTCCTCTTCGACAACCACCCGGACACACTCCTCGGATGTGACGAGAGAGACTATTTCTTCGACCCCCACAGGGAAGAGTACGTTTTTGACCGAGACCCGAAGGTCTTCAGATATATATTGATGTACTACCGGACGGGAAGCTTGCATTTTCCCCAGGACGAGACCGCACAAGCTTTCGAAGATGAACTCGCCTTCTTCGGAATACGCCCGGACCTCATCGCGCCATGCTGCCGGGAACTGTACACGGACAACAAAGAGGCGGAGGAGAAGTACCGACAAGACATTCAGAAACCTAAAGAACGTCCGAGAACGGGTCCTCGCGCGAAGCTCTGGCAGATTCTCGAGGATCCCACCGACTGTGTCGCGGCTACGGTGATTTTCTCTGTGACGGGTCTTTTTATCGTGCTGTCCATCCTCGCTAACGCGGTGGAGACGACATGGTGTCGGGACTATGACCTGGTGTCGTACGTGCGGTGCGGGGACCGTTACAAAGTCACCTTCTCTGTAATAGAAGTAGCCAGTGTGGGTGTATTTACTACAGAATACATACTGCGTCTTATATCAACCCCGGATAGGCGTGAGTTTATGAAAAGCCCACTGAGCATCGTTGATCTAGTTTCTATCCTACCTTTCTACATCGCACTATGCATCCCGGAGAACAAGGAATTGAACGGCTTCTTTGTCACCCTCCGGATTTTTCGAGTGTTCCGAATCTTCAAACTGTCCCGTTCGTCCTCCAATATGCGCCTTCTCGGCAACACGCTCACGGCCTGCTTACAGGACCTCAGCTTCCTCCTGTTCGCCCTAGCCGTCATGGTGACCATATTTGCCACCGTGATGTACTACTGCGACAAGGGGCACCCGGATACCATGTTCCACAGCATCCCCCACGGCATCTGGTTCATCGTGGTGACCATGACTACGGTCGGGTACGGAGACACCGTGCCCGAGACTCTGGCCGGGAAGCTGGTGACAGCGGTGTGTTGCCTGAGCAGTATCGTACTCCTCACTCTTCCAGTCACCATCATCGTCTCCAACTTCAGCGCCATCTACGCCATGGAGGTGGAGGCGCTCAAACGCAAGAACTTCGAGCCGGTGATCTCCGACAAGACGGAGATCAAAGGGTTCGAGCGGCAGCATCAGCACCTGTTGGAGTGTCTACATAGCACGACGGATAGGAGGTTTAAGAGGTTAAAGTCAAACGAAACTTTGGAGGATTACCAGAACAGGATTGGGTCCACCTCAACAGACGACGGCAGCTCAGACTGGCAAGACTATACAACAAATCAAGACACGTACGTCTTTTTACCACAGTAAGCCATAGGTTATACAGTTCTCATGACTTTTAGATTACGTCACTAAGATCCCCTTTCCACTGGATGGAGACCGTTGTACGACCAAGATAGGATTTGTATGACCAATGACTTTATGAATTGAATATGATCCATGATTTAAAAGTACTGATTTAACATGCAACAAAACACACAAAAGTAAGAAGATGCACTTTTTTATCAATGAAATTTGTCTGAACTACTAATGATATTTGTGGTCCCTCAGCGGTCGCTACTTCGGTGAAAAGGGGTTATTAATATCCAATGCTGGGTTTCGAGAAACAAAGGAAACATCATCTCATTGTCATTCTTATCAATAGATCTTGGATCTTCTCTAAGTCGTCAATATCTGGGTTGCTAGATGTATCGATTCACTCTCTGACATAATTTTATTATTTCCCTACCGATAATGCACATGATTATTTTATATCCGATAAAACACATGTACATATTATTGAGTTTGAGTATATCTATAGATAGGTGTTCGCTTGGACATCGACTTTTTGCTCGTCTGCGTTGTCTACAAAATAGTATTGATATTCTATATCTCATCGCATTTTCTTGCATCTGAATTTATTTTATGACATTGTCCCCTTCGTACTGCATGGTATTAGATAAAACCTGACAACAGTCTAGCAATAAGGAACATTGTAATGCGTTCGAAATGAGAGATTTATTGCTAAAGAATGAGGATAAAAACGGCGTAGTGTAGAACTAGAACGTGCATGTATGAAATCTATTGTTTTCAACCGTTAATCTTAAATGATACGGGTATCCAAAGCGATTGTTTAGGTTGCCATTTAGATAGCCGTGGAGACTTGTATTAGTTCTTCTGCTTAGAGTATTCTGTACTACGTATGGAATAATGCGGATGACGATAAGCAGAAGAATCCCACGAGAATCACCACGGTTATCGTTAAGGTTGTCCAAATCAGTCAGTATATGGTAGCTTTAGTTGGTAAAACGCCCTCCCCTCTTTTAATACTCCAACCTTGGTAAACCTCAGACTACAGTGTACATACGAAAATCATAGTATATCGCAGGGAATCGCAATAAAATTATCTTTTGACCTCAGATACGTGTACGATCTCTTATGTATTTGTCTTATATGTGTCACCGCACTGTTTGTGGTGAATCTGTGTGTTATGTAGTGTGTGAAAAAGAAAAATTACACTGATTGGTGTCATTCCGGCAGGTTCGATTTGCCCATCGCGGCGGATAACCCCACGAACCTGGTAACATCCGTCATGGACCGGCACAGCGCCGCCCTTGCCACGCTTACTGGTGGTACATATGGGCCCCGTACCAGCGACACAAAGGGCCTCCTGGGTTATTCCTTTAATAGAATCACTCATCCAATGTGGGTCGACCAAGTCGGCATGTAGTATCTAGATTTCTTCCTTCCTCCTCAAAAGCATCTTTGAAAAACTTGTAAGGGCAAGGCTACACCTAAAAATCTTGAAAGGTCTCGTGTCTTGTTTTCCATAATGAGTTTTCTTAGTATCAACCGTGATTATGAAATGTAGGTCGCTTGATTTAAGAAAGATTTGTAATGTACGAATCATAAATACGTGTATGAGTAAAATCATTATTAGATCTTGTTTGTGTTATTGGCAGATTTTTTTTTCCTTTGATCTTGACAAATGTGGACGATGTACGTTTTGTCGATAATTCTGGAGATCTGCTCACATGCCCGAGGGACTGCTCCGGAAGAGGAAAAATCGGGAAACACTGAACGAGACAAGATAAGATAGCGGATTTTTCTGCATGACGACTCATAAGACTATCGATAGAAATCCAGGCAGGGGCTAGTTTGTAACCACTTCCTCCGGTTCCCATGTGCCCATTTAGCAGAAACTCTTCCAATATCTCCATGCCTCCCATGCGATTATCTGCCAGGACGTCAACTTCTTCACCACTGCAGCCCACATAAATATTCCTAACGTTTATTCTAACGGTGCTTGCAGAGAAGAGTCGATACCGCAGCGATCTTATATGTATAACGCGTACCGGGGCATCTACTGTTCAAGTACAAGGTTAACATTTAGTCTGTAGTTTGGGAAGATATATGTTGTTTTCTTTCCTCTAGATACTCGGAGTGTCCTTTTGTTCCAGGCACTTGCACTGGATGCACGATGTGTGTGTGTTTTGTTTTTTAAATGGACCTCTTTCAGAAGGTGGCACTTGAGTCGATAGATCATTATGGAGCTGTCAAATACAAATAGATTTTCAATGTTATTGTTATCACCCCGTGTACTACGCACAATCCCTGCCTGTGTAAGCACAATGTCTGAAAAGCCCCGAGGTCGGCTTTACATACGAAATTATAATGTTTAACACGGAAGACACCGGGTTTATCTGACCAAGTGCTGGTCGGTGTACATGTCCAATCATTCCGCCCGAGTTCTCGGTGACAGCTTTTCAATTTCGGCGGACCTCTTGATAAATGCTTTTTTTGGTTGTCTGCGCGGCAATAAGTTTGTACATCTTCAATTATATATTTCGGGCGCTGTATGTGGGAGGACGGGTGGTTTATGACAGATTACGAAGTGATGCTGCCAAAATTGGTCCCTATTAGAGATGAAAAGAATATGAAATAGCGAAGGGCCGGCTGTCTCCTTCTGCCCATTTCTGTTCTTCGATTTATATATTGAATTTCTTTTTAAAGAAAGGAATATTGTGAAACGCCTAGTCTGCCGTAAAATGTAGAATAGAGTAGGCATTGATTCATACACTGGGAGCCGGTGCGTTGTTGTAGTGTTGTGATTTGCTATAGGAAAAATCGTGATCATCAAATTTCAAACCTGTCACCGTTGGAAAAAGGAAGCATCGAAACAATAAAGGAATATTGTACCCTGACAAATTTTCCACTACTTTGAGAGTTGAATATCATTTCAGTATTTCGTATTGGAAGGAAGTGACCTACGATCAATTTTTGCCTAATCTACCAAAAGCTTCCTATCACGATGCCCATCGACAGTTGGATGGTAGACTTGGACGGGATGGGTTTTTTTCTGTTCACAGTGCTGTAAGGCTGCAGCATCAACAGGGTCGCTTGGGGGCGCTCGTGATCTACAGTTTGTATGTTTGCAGGCTCCCAAAGCATTTCCCGAGCACAACCACGGCATATGTATCCCTTGTGGCACCCGCAGTGGCTTGCGAATTTTTGGCCTATCCTACTCATAATGAAGGTTATTTTTGTTATCAACATCTCGAACAAAGAGTTGTATTTTACGGGGAATTCATCCACATTTTATGTTTTAACTTGCATCTTATCAAATAATGCATCTTCAACATTTGGCTCAATTTCGTCCTTAAAGCGGCTGCCGAAACCTTACTGAATCAGTTTTAAATCTTCTTGAGAATCTGTACATTTACGGTGTACTCAACAAGTAACCTCTATGAGTAGAAATGGAACCTTAAACTACTCAGGCTTTGAAAACTGCTGTTTTTCTTCTTAAAAGTAAAGTAGACAGAAGGAAAAATACAGATAAGCACAATGTCACGTACGCAAGAAGTGCTTTATTGTTCTACGGTCACTACAGTTGGGCTGTACCTTTGCTTCAAACACAAGGCTAAATCTAGCTCTATATTCTTAAATGTCAATTATCATATCCTTACGTACAGCACAGTTCTTTCAGACACTTTTTTATCTTTTCATTCCTTGGGCTCTGCAGAAAGCTTTGTACAGAACAGAAAACAACGGCGTTACTTTGATTCTGACAGCCCGGCATCTTCAGTGACAGTGTCCGAAACATCGGGTTCGGTACATTTGATTTCTGAGAGCTGGCGCACACTTCTGCTACTCTATTGCTCCCTTTGGCAAAGGAAAGAATTACCGTACCCACTGTGGTGGCACCATAGGTTTACCCCCCTCTCTCTTGTAGAGGATCCACGCGTTTGACTTCGCCCTGACGGCAAAGCCTGCATGTTTGTCCATGAACCGTTTGATCCTTGAAGCGCCCTGATCGTACCGGTCGCTGCCGGCATCGCTGTTGGCCACGTCGCCGTAGTTGTTGTTGTTGTTGTTGTCGCTCCTCCGTTTGTACAGGACCCAGGCGTTCTTGTTCCCGAAGGGAGCTCGGATCCGTGCCGACAGATCCGCCGAGCGGCTGGTCAACACTTCGTCCCGGGGCATCTCTTCCTCTCCTCCGCTGGCCTCTCTCCAGGACGTCCCCTCCGAGACAGGTCGTGGCTCGTGTCTGCCGTCATCATGCCATCTGTAGAAAAAAGAAACATCTGAAGATGTCAGAACTTGCGCCATCACTGACTTTCACTCCGTGATTTCTTCAATACCTTCTTCATGTAGACGATCATTGATTTTCGCAATGCAATTCCATGGAAAAGTAAGAAACGGTCTGAACGAAATAGTACAAGCAGCCAATGGCCAAGCTAACTAATAAAATGTAAAGTTGTGAAATATGTGAATGGTCTATTGCTTAACATGTTTTGTTACCTATTTTGGCATTACACTGGGGGTTGTCAAACAAGGGTTCTAAGAAGAAGGTCTGCAGAAGCTCCTACCGTCTTAACACTTTAAAGAATGTCTTCAGTGCACATCATATAGGCAAAAGTAAAAACAAAGTGCGATGTGTTGTCGTTTTGACTAAGAAGACAGTCTGCACTGCTTATAGGGTACAAGTGGCTTCTGGTTCCCCTATGTTAACTGTTATTCTTAAGTCAAATGGGCCCACACAGTTAACGATCGAGCAAACCGTGAAAAAAGACGTAACTCTGCGATTGAAGTAAAAACGCCTGCCTCAGTGCCTACGCATAGGAAGCTGAATGTTTTTCGGATCCGCAAAAAAATAGTTGAGGGCTATAAAAGACCTGCAGTTTCTTTCGGGACAAAGGCCATGTTGGCGACAGTAGGAGGCAGAGACAAAGTTACAGAAGCAAAGATACAAGAACCATAACACAGTAGAATATCACGAAGATTACATGTCCTTGCGGTAATTCGGAAGGCATATCTCACGTAGATGCCAATTTCGAAACCAATTACGCCCAACACGTTGCCGTAACGACGTTTCTTTCAAATGAAAAACACAGCATACATAGCCCGAGAGAACACTTATGCCATCAAGGCTAAATCAAAATGACCTTTCAGCAGGTGTTGAACCTCTGGATGTTCTCTGACACTGCTGTTGGACATAGCATGCAATACATGGTGAAGCTCTCAGTCTTATAAACATTTATATGTTACTTTATTCATTGAAGATCCATAATCACATTAAAGGGCAAAACTACGCTAAATTACACTATACTTGGTTACAATTCTTACCGTTAAAGCAAAACAAAAATTACGTTGATAAAGGTTAGATATCCAGGTAATAAGATACGCCAGATTACAGTTACTCTAGTCAAGCAGCTGGATAAACTTTTGAAACAGTCAGATGTTTCAGACAGCATCCGCTGTCTTTCGTCAGTGGCTGGATGCTTTCTGAAACGCCTGACTATTTCAAAATTGTATCCATTTGCTTGAGTAAATGTCAGTTGGCGCAAAACAAAAATTGAATACAAATCGTACGGAATAGCAACATAGCGTTAAGCCCCCCTCTCACCGGACCCGCGGCACGCTGGCGGCGTCGCTGCGTGCTGAACTGGATTTACGTATGCATGACCAAAAAGACAACAAAATACACAAAGCTTAAAAAGAGTCGTTTTTTGTCGACGAAATTCGTTGAGTGTTTTGTCAATTCGATCGGAGGCAGCGACGCCGCCAGTGAGAGGGGGGCTTTAACGGGCAGAAGCTGCTCCACCTTGAGTAATCTGCCTGTCGCAGTTTCCCGTCCAGGATGCTGCTCCAGTCCAGGGAGTGCGGAGGGACGCCTTCTCTCTCTGCTGCACCGCGTGACGTCACGTGCTCTGGCACCCCTCTAGTGTAGGGCGTCCGTCCGGACAGGCTGTCCACCCATTTCGTCACATCTTTGGAAACAAACAAAACATACATCTTAGTGGATTCCATCAAACACACCTCTCACAAACAGATTTTATAGATAATTTATCATGCAATATGCACATGCACAGCACACAGAGGATTTCATAGATTGAATATGAAAACAGGCAGATATTATAATGTAGCCCCTGAACAAAGGTTTCCCCCTTTCTGTCCAAAGCAAATTGAAGATGAATTTCACTTTGTCATGGAAGGCTCTAGATGTTATGTTTTACGTAATAAGTTATTCACATTTCTCAATTCAAGTGCATCAGATTTCAAAAGACTCGATGCTACAGACAGATTTGCATACATCTTTAGATGCAACAACTCCGCAATGCAAAAAGAGGTGAATACATAATAGACTGATTTGTTATTATAGAAATACCGAATCTCATGATTAGCCCCACTCGATTGTAACGCAATATCAAAGACTTATGCTAGCCCTTATCATTTTAGTAACTAAGATGTTAAGTTTTATTCAATACTTTTATACTTTGTACTGTACTATGTTTAATGTTGCCATACATTGTACCGTGAACGATCGTCGTGCAATAAAGTTATTCTTCTTCATAAGACCAAAGACGATAGACGAACAAGACTTAACATAGAAATAAAAGAAAAATGTTTCTCAAAAGTGTACAAAGCAAAGTCTAAGGGCTTTCAACTTACGTATGTCTTCTGCTGCACAGATGTCCATGGCCAGGAATCCCAGCGACATTATAAACAACCAGCACATGGCAGCGGCCTGGGGAGGACGGCAGAAGGATTCCATCATTTTAGAAATGCTTGCAAACCTGTAAATACTGGCGAGACCGTCAAAGTACGAACGGTTAGCGAGTCTACTGGTACTTATGATGCTCCAGTTGGGTCTCGGTTCGTAGACGCCCCCAGACGCCGACGTTCGCCTTCACACCTAGTGTGACGTCAGAAGACGTCATGATGACGTCAAAGCATGACGTTCAAAATTTTCAATACTAATATCGCATGTCATTATAAGTAAAACGGCATTCGGCAAAACATCACTTGTTGTAAGTAATGACGTCAATATCTTCGTGAAGTTTTCAAGGTGATATATCCTGAGGCTTTTCATAGAAACAGAGGCCATATAGGGTCCAGTACTACACGTTTTCTGCAATGAGGACAGGGACCCATTCTTCCCCCACTGCACGCCCTCCATTCCCAAAACAACCCAAGTATAACCAAACCATCATCTCTCCATCTCCATATATATCCCTCACAATGATCATTCAGCAAGTCCTTCATGACTGTTTAACCATTTATTATCTGGTAAGCTTCTTTCTATCGAACCATAGCAGCAGGTGCACGATGTCAAACTCTGGCATAGAAATGTTTCTATACCAACTAAACGAACATCAAACCTCCAGCTTCATAACCCGTTGCATAGGTCATTCATGAAGTCCTCCATGATTGTTTAACCATTTATCTGGTAAGCTTCTTTCTATCGAACCGTGGTACCAGGAGCATGATCGCGATGTCCTTCTCTGAAAAGTTTCGATATTGACTGAATAAGCTATCATCATCATACCCCCATCTACATAACTCGTCGACAGTCAAAGCAAGTCCTGCAAGACTGTTTTACCATTTATTTGATAAGCATCTCAACCTCTAGCATAGAAAGTTTCGATTCAGAGTGAACCAACTAATATACCTTCATATCCGTAACCCGCTGCAAAGATTATTCAGCTTGTCCCTCGTGACTGTTTAACCATTTATCTGATAATCTTCTCTCTGTTGAGCTGATAAGATTATTTCTATTGGACCGCATCACCAGGGTTAGGGACACGATGTCCTGCATCTGGTTTTCAAAAAGTTGCCAAGACATCTGAAGTTATATCGCCGTTGACATTGCAGGTGTGAAATCGCGATGTCCTTTTCTGATATAAAAAAGTTTCGGTACTGAGTAGATAAGCTACCATACCTTCATCTTCGTAACCCGCTGCAAAGACCGTTAATCGAAGCATGTCCTACAAGACTGTTTAACCATTTATTTGATAAGCTTCTGTTTATCGAACCATAGCAGCAGGGGCACGATGTCAAACTCTGGCATGAAAGTTCCGATACAGATTGAAAAAAGATTATAACATGCTGCAAAGATCGTTCTGCGTGGACTGTTTAACCATTTGTTCAACAGGTTGTTTTTTCTTTCAGCTGATGGAATTCTTTCTATTGAATCACATCACCAGGACACGATGTCCTGCATCTGGTTTGAAAAAACACTTTCCAGGACATCTTTAGTTAAATCACCGTCTAGACAAATGTCTTGACATTGCACGTGTGTATTACGGCCGCTTAAAGATGATTACAGACGAATAAAACCGGTATAACCACAAATAATACAGGATATTCCTGCTGTGAATAATTTACTGGGTTCCCGCTGCCCTGACTATTAGAAAGATTAACCCTGACCCAAATCCCATAAGGAAAGTACCTGCCGGTCTTTAAGTTTCAACTGGTATTAATCTACTTAAGACTAAGATTCATAGCATCGTCTTAAACGTACCACTGATGTTCAATTCCACGCGTTCCATGTATGAACTGATGAAGATCTAAATCATATCATAGGAACAAGAAAATGAGATTGAGGAGAAACTATTTCTTGCGTGGTTTGAATTCGATTCAGTATTATGAGAAATGTGGAACGACTGGTCAATACGTGGTTAGATTTCTATAGCGGCAATCGTTTTCGATTTATCTGTTTTTGCACCACACAATGGTTTGGGGTGGATGTCAGAATACATCAGCTGTCAGTCGTTAACCTTCTCCCTGCTCTGTTACCAATAGATAATTGGCTGCCAAACGGCTACTTCAGTGTGCTAAAGGTTAAAGAAATATGGGACTGACACAGAACACTCCTCTTTATGTCACTAAATCTTACAAGTTTGAAACTAGATAGGTTAACAGTTAGCAACAGTTCATCCCTTTCAACAGCACCACACAAAAGATGTCAAGGTTTTAAAAGACCTGGCTCAGAATCTTGTTTTCAGATTTACCACCCTTCCTACATTGTTAACCGTCTTGGTGAAAGCAAACAGACCTACAGAGACTAATTATCAACCGACCCTTCATTTTCTCCGAATTCCTGGAACCCACAAGTCCGAACCTCGGCTGACGAATAACAAGACATCTGAGGATTAGATGATTCTTGATCGCTGAAGTAGCCTCCTTAGCAGATTGTACTGGCTTTTTTCTGCTGGCATATCAATTCTGTAGCACACGGTTTCTAGTGTTGCACTCGGTTCGTTGTCGCCAGCCTCCATATGGAGAAGTGCAATAGAAACTGAGTGCAACAGAAGCCGTGTGTGATAGAAACCGAATGCAATAGAAATTATATGCCATAAGAAAAAAAGCCAAACACCTTGGAATTATGTAAGGTCTAAGACGAGATTTCAGTTGAAGAATGAGAATGCGGCTTATTCACGAAGACTGAAAATCACCAACATAAAAAGTCAACTTGCAAAAAGGAGTTTCCAAATGAGCTTGCTACAGAAGAATCTGGTTCAAATCCTTCATTTACAACAATCTAATTATTCACGAAGAGTCACTCTGAAATTCTAATCGTTTGTTCACTCGTGCGATGACAATGGTCAGATTAGTCTAACTGTCATCCAGGTGGAGATGGATCTGAGTTCTAACCAGACTGACATTCCTAATGACCCGATAAGATAATAACTGAACCAACAAGCGTGTCATTAGCCTATTTTGGTTCCCAGGCTGGGTTTACACGCGCATTTCCAAGCACATGCACTCGGAGTGTGCTCCGACTGTACTTGGAAATGCGGGTGTAAACCGGGCCCGAGTTGCAGTCGTGAATCAGATAGTTGTACGTAATGAAGGAGTTGGACCAGATCCTTGCAAATTCCATGTTTAATGTGGGCTTTTTATGTTGGTGGTTTCATCTCTCTGGCTAAAATTCCGAAATACAAAATGTACTTACTTCTGTATTGATTGAAAATTGATTGGAAAACCAATGGCAAAATGGTGACTCGTCTACTAGTATCTGATCTCAGAATGAATTTGATGGTTCAAGACAATCGCTATTATGTGTAAATGTTTCTCGGATAGAATCAAGAGAATCATACTCAATGTACAAGGGTTCGGTGCAATGTCCATCACTCAAAATAGAGAATTGATTTTTAAAAAAGTTCTCTCACCATGGACCGAAGTAGCAAGATTCAGAGCCTAGTTTTGAGACTAGTGGTTTGTGCGAAGTTTCAACATGTCCTTCCTTCCTCTTTGCAATATAGTTATCGGGCGTGTTTCGGACATATTGTGATATAGCTTGGGGCGACTGAAACTGTGAAACCTGGGCAGAATAGTAGCCAAAGTAGCATGACCAATACCCATGGGGAAGTCCACATAGGTGGTCATAACATCCATGACGTCAGGCTGTACTCGGCGCCACAGGTCTTCACAATTTGGCGACGAATTCGGCAAGGCATAGACAAAGTTAACAAGCATGAAGCGTATCTCTCTACAGTAGATTCATTCACACAGTTTGTGCCCAACACTTATGACGTGAGTTAGTGCAGTGATGCACCGGGAAGTACCTTTTTTTCTTTTACCATAAGAGAAAAGACTACACCGGATGGACTCCTCTTCTTCTGTGACGATCTTCTTCAATCATCCAGTGTCCTGCCCACTGTGAAGACGAGCACAACTAGCCGCGGGCGTGGTTTAATTGGGTCCAGTGGTGCCGGCATGTTTCTCGGTGATACTCGCATCTGAATGCCAGCTTCAGAGTGTTACAAACATGCAGCCCTGCCCTTGATGAACCTATTGGACACCATTTTCTATATCCAGGCGTTTCAAACTTTATTCCTCAACACTTCACCATCTACTCAAACATGTAGTCCGGTCATGATGAACCTATAGTATTCGACACCCTTTTCTATTTTGCCTTTTTGGCTTTCGTTCTTCCATATTTCAACATAGGGTAATGTAGTGTAACCGGAGAGTATTCTATACTGAAATCATTTCGTCCAGTGATATGGCCCATAATTTGGATACACAGAGCTTGTATATTCAGGTAATCATTGTATTCTCCTGGAAAATCAGCCGTTTTAAGCCAATATTGTAGTTTCTACGACTGTGGTGATTGCGTAATGCTGAACATCTAGGACTCTAGGGTGCCCTGTTGGTGACAACCACCAGTAGACAAAGTTAGACGCGAACTTAAAAACCACCGCGAAGACTCAATTTTCTCCCTACCGTGAAATTAAAACTACGCGAACTTAAATGCATTTACGGTAGTTTGGTATTTTACCACAGACGTTAAAGTTATTTTGGTTTTACATCACAAGTTTCTCTCGCAGTTCTCAGTCACTCTGTCGACAACTAGTTACATAACGCTGTTAGCCTCATTGGCACATTCCATCATCTGTTGTTGTTTTTGTTGCTCCCATTGTGCGCGATATTCTGGGTTGTGCGGTCTTTGATTGCTACCAGAAAACTGAGGCAACCAGTACACTGTAAAATCAGAAAGGCCACACGCGTAACAGGAAATAAAAGCAAGGATAAGCAACGGAGGCTACATTTCTGTGATGATAGCAGACAGAATGGACAGAAAATCCTATCGGCTAGACTCTTAAAAGAGCACATCAAAGCATCAAAGTGATACCGATTAATATTTTTGACACCCTGACCTTTCAAATGCACTTTGAAGCACGTTTTTCGGTGCTATGCAGCTTCCCGGATATATAAAAAAACATTCGCCGTTCTCTACGAGCCGCTAGCCGCAAATGAGACACTCTTCCTGCCATCGCGACAACGTTTGGTCCAAAGGAAAAACAACAACATCAAAGCAATGATTTCAATTCCCATCATCAACAGACTGCTGTAGAAAGTAATTGAAAATCGGGTCTTGAAACGCATCGCCTTTGGGTATTACACTCTATCTTACATCAGCGAACCACAACAACGAGGAAAGGACACCGACACCGACAAACATGGGGTTCTGTCGGTTGTTAGTTTGTTTGGTTGATTGTTTGGTTGGTTGGTTGGTTGGTTGGTTGGTTGGTTGGTTTGTCGGTTGGTTGGTTGGTTGGTTGAATCTTCAAAGCAACGAACTTCACAGAATCCTGTAATTTCTTACAGTTTACAGAGGATTGCCGTCTATCTAGTTTGCCACTAGACTCTAGACTAAAACTTAGACAAGACGTCTTATGAGCATAATCTACATTTTGTTATTTTTGTACCTTGGCAGAATTTCTAAAATGGCCTTTAGAAGGGTACATAAAGCAAAAATTATCAAAAAGAAATTAGTTGCTATCAACCATCCCGACGGGGCCCGATACCGACTTCATGTCAACTTTGACCCGTTGCTGACGTCACACTTCCTTGTCTGATCACTTGACATAGGCTTCGTGTCAGTCAAACTTGAGAAGGGTAAGAGGTCTGGTCGGAACCTGGTAGGCGCTTTCCTTTGTGTACAGAAATAATGTATAAAATCTTAATGTTGTCAATTACCGTCACAGATTAACTTCCATCCCAATACAGGAAATATATTAAACGTTGATATTTCTTTCATTCTAAGTACCGAATCCAAAAGCTATTGGTGCGTTTAAAATTTCAAACTCCTGAGGAAAAGAAGGCTCACAAATAACCAAGGCAGATAGACAATATTGCAAACAGTGGCAAAAATGCGCATTCTGTGTTAAAATCACGACCACACCCTTTTCACAGCATATGGATTCGTTTTTTGGGATGAACCCGGATGCTTCACCCATAGCGAATCCGTCTCTTCAATTTTCCGTTCATCATCTATAAATTAACACACTCAGGTAAAAAGAACGTCTCTTGCTAGCTTCAATGTTCACGCTTGTCTGAGTTAATGAACATTTCTGTGCACCTTGGATACAAGAAAAAGCACAGAGTGTTCTTTAAAGACTTCGTTAGATCCAAGGAATGACGCACAAATTACCGATCACCCTCCATGCAGGCAATACCAGTAGTTCTTTTGAACGTACCGCTCTGTTTGATGTTTGTTAATATTCAAACGCTTTTAAGCAGTAATCTACCGCTAATCTCTTCAAACGAGTAATTCTTATTGATGACATTAGAGGCTTTCTTTTGCATTCACGACAAATGAAATGCGCCGCTTTCTAATTTATCATGAGCGCGCTTAAGAAATTAACAATTTAGCGTTCTAATTTGCTAATTTGCTCCCTGAAAAAATTGGATTTTTTCATGGAGATATTGTTTTGAGCGTGTTTGTGTGTGTGTTTGCGTGTGTGTTTGTGTGTGTGTGTGTGTCCGGATTCTTGTGGTCAGCATACCTCAAGAACGTCTTGATGGATTGTAAAGATATTTAGTATGTGGGTAGGTGTTGGGAGGAGAAAGGTTAAGGTCGATTTTGGACCCCCTGGTATGTGACACTGGAACTACATTGGCGTTTTTGTCAAAATCTTCCAAGGAGAATAACTGAACAAAGGAACGACAGATTTTCATGTTATTTAATATGCAGGTAGCTTAGACAGAGATGTACATAATGAAGTGCAAATCGGTACTTACTTTGCATAAGTAATTAAGAAAATCTATTTTTCCATTCTAATTCTGAAACATTTGACATATCGTTGATGAATCATTGTATTCTTATTGTTGAATATAAAGCTGCCTTGAGCCATATAGACGACACCAAAGGAAGCACACGACAGTGTTCAGCTGAATAGATAAATGTTATATAATGCATTCCGATCCGCTTCTGCACCGGGTACGACAGGAATGTTGACGGGCGCGCCCTTAACGTCCTCAATACTTAGCCAATCGATGTATCGTCTTTCTTACCCCGCTTAAATCATAAAGCCTGGGTCTCAGCTAAGATTGCTAAACTCGGGGGTTCTATACTAAAATCAATACATATCTAGACACTTCCCTAGTCAGGATCTGAATTTGAACCATAAGCCTTGCAAAATAACGAACCAACCTGTTGGAGCTTTCCGAGCACTTAGGAAACTTTAATTTGGTTTCCTCGAAGATCCCAATAAATGTATGATCCAAAATAAATTTCTATCGGAGGCCTCAAAGATTCTTAAACCACGGAAAGAAAGAGGCATAAAAGAACCACGTAGCCATCCCTGAGTAGTGGTCTACCTTCTAAACCGTCACAAGTACAATGCAATATCAAAAATAACTATAACTAAAATATATACATAATTCAACAGACACTACAAACTGATCAGGCGTCAACCTTTGCAGTTGCTGTAACAACGTGGACGTGCTAGTAGTTTGACTGGTTCCTCGCACCAACGCTGAGCACACGACACACAACTGCCACTCATTTCTACATGGGCACAAAGAGTCGCATTTCATCCAAAGGTTATATCCATTTTGGTGGTCGGGATTTCCAAGAAAAAAAATGTCAATCGCGTTCGCAGAGTGATCGAGTATGATATTTGCGCGTTCATCTGAGACATTTTAATGACTGAAGAGAGGTGGAATGCACACGCATTCTGTATATCAGCAGACTCCGTAAATGAAAAGTACGTGCATTTTGCTCAACGTGTTCACCAAAACTATCACGATTTTTCTTTGATAAAACGTGTCGTGTTGAAATGCAATTTTACCAAACCGATTGGGAGGTCATCTAACTGTTGGGGGAACCGATGTGTGTAATTTGTTCGGGCAACAAAAGTAATAACACGTTCTGTGGAAACGATACGTGTTCTCTTCGACTGACAATGGTGCCGTAACTGCGTCAAATATCATAATTGTTGAGGGATGCATTTGGAAAGGTTAATTCTGTTATATCAAACTTGGTGACGTTTCTTTTCATCAATGACACCGCTTTCCGAGATGTCGATCTCCAAGGTAAGAAGAAAAAAAGTGGCAACATACACCACCGGATCATCTACTTTGAGCTTGACGAAATTAAAGTGGAGAGGGTTTTATCTTTTATCCCAGCCTCCACCAGGCCATCCTACGGGGATATGGATAGTAGAATTCGCCAAATATCGAGTGAATGAATGGTCAGGAGTCAATCCGCGGTAAAGGCCTCATGTCTCCCTATGTTGCAAACTGTACACTGTGGTTGGCCAACTCCTCTGAAGTGTTATTCGGTCCATTTGGCCAATTTGTGCTACTTCCAGCAACCTATGGAGACCGATAGTTTGTATCCCGTATTGCTGGGGTAACACAGCATGGTGTCCAGCTACAGGGCGGTATATAGTCTCCGCGGTAACCAAGTAAGAACCCTATGATCTACCCTCGTACCTGCTACGTCACTGTAACCCCGGTGAGAACACTTCTGTTTAAAACATATTTTCTAATAAAGGCTGCGACCGCTGAGAAGATTTGACAGGGCGCATGAGGAGTGCAATAGATTAAGTAGTAAAAGAAGTTAAGTGTGTTTTGCTGTCTTTTCAGTCATTCTTTTAGATTTGCATCATAATAACTAAATAACAATTTTTGTTACTCCTGAGTATCTGCAGCTTTTACTTAGCGCAAAGGACCAGAATAGCCTGGTTATGTGTGTAAGAAAGATGGTATTTCCGACCTAAATTACTGCTGCACTCGGGACCTATGTATGTATATATATATATTAGTCGAATCCGTTAGTTTGATGAGACCCACAATATATTTAGTTATGGGTGAGAAATAGGGTATTTCCACCAAACTTAGCCTGATTTAATCGCGCTTATAGCAGCCGCCCGTAACCGGTCAGCTCCTAGAAGAGGGGGCCATATGCATTGCAGCACCGGACAGCTGGAGTTTTGGTTATACAGACTACACCAAACTAACTGTTGGCTCAGGACCTATAGTCACATCTGTCAGTTTGATGAAGAATCATGATAGTTAGAAGAACCATAATAACGGTAAATAAGCGGTAAGAAATAGGGCATTTCCGACCAAGATTAATGTTGCACTCGGGATGTATATAAGTAGCATCCGGTTAGTTTGCTGAACCATGATAGCTTTAGTTAGAAGAGCCATAATAACGGTAAATAAGCATTAAGAAATAGTGTATTTCCGACCAAAATTAATGTTGTACTCGGGTAGTCGCATCCGGTTAGTTTGATGAAGTACTATAATAGCTTTAGGCACGTGTACGAACTGTATTTCCGACGGAACTAACTTAACTGTAAGGGCCTGGTCAGACCTGCCGGGACACATTACGACAACAGGATAACTGAAACATACAAAACACACAAGACGTTTCCGGTGTTAAAGATACATGATATGCTAACAACGAGCAATGGGTCAGTGTAGTAGTAGTAGTAGAAGTAGTAGAAGCAGCTGACGAAGGATCAAAGATTCGGCCAAAAATTTGCACTGATGACTTATGAGTCCTTGTCTTGCATCAAAAATCTAAATTATGTCAATTAGATTGAAATACAAAAACTGAATGCTCCACTGCAGTACCAAGAAAGCCGTCAGGGTCCAAAATCATATCATATTAAGACCTAACCAAATACCAAATATCATGACAATCCATCAACAGCTTCTCAATCTACACTGTCTAATCAAAATCAGTACCGAACAAATATTGGTGAAGGAAATGACCAGTATAACATATTCCGATTCATATTCATGGTAGACATAAAAGATTAAAGCACATAAACCAGTCGCGATCGTTTGATAAGCCAAAATCCAATCACTTATAGGGACTAGCTAGTATACTCATCGCGCGTTAAACCTTCATAATCTTCCATCGTCCGCCCATCTGATCCTACAGTAGGCCGAACGTAAATGTAACAGAGCAGTTCCCAAATCCAACCATGATGCGTTGGCCGGTAGTCGCTCATCTAAGAAAGGTTGGATGATCCTGGATCGTTAGAAGTTTTGAATATCTAAGATGAATAGATATTTGGGCCGAGGAGTGATACTTATACAACTACTGGATCAAGAATGAATGCAGCAATTTCTGGCTACTGCAATCTCGTGCATCATGGTTCATTAAGACGACGAAGCGCAAGGGAGATGGCTGTTGTTGTTGTTTTTTAAAATCAACACTCCTGGAGCTGAAAACTGGTTCAGCTCCGACTAAGACTAGATCGTCGACTTGCATTTCCGCAGATAAAAGTAACCTTTTGAGAAACTGTTGGCAATGAAAAAAATTGATGCTTTTGCCGATTGATTATCTTGAATACAGCTGGTATCATTCTGGTAATCATTTTGCCAATCATCATGACAGTAAATATGTGCCATATGGCACGGAAGCGACATGTAGTTACGAAACAACTGAACGAAACAACTGAACGAAAAGCAGGACCTGCGAACATGTATCTTTAACAGTTTTAGGAACCGGGAAACTACAACAGGCAAGACTGATGTGAAATATAGATGTAAAGCTGGCCATGAAGCGAGGAAATGGGGTTGTGAATTTTTCAGATTGTTTCCGACAAAGACATAGGATGTCGTCAACGTCTGCTGGAGATACTGGACACTGTGGCCCGGGTAATATGGTGAAAATGAAGTTCTATCGATTCATCCAGGTGAAAAGAAGATTCTTTTGTATGAATAGATCCATGGGATCGCCTGATATTTAGGCCACATCCTGTATCATTACATGTGAGGCAATATGTTATCGTCTTAACCTAGCAGTTTTTCCCTTTTGAGCTGCTGCAATCGAAACAGGACAAAAGCGCAGAGGAACTAAGAGCAATCTTCATTTTTCCGGACCGTTTTCAAAAGCCAAACATCTGGTACTTGCAAGATGATTGAAAAGAAAAGAAGACTAGTACTTGATGCCTACTCAGTCTGTATGGAGTGCAGATGGCTAAACGCTTGGAAATTGGTAGAATACAATACTTCACAGATGTCTGTGTTAGTGGGGAAACCTTTGCTCATTCGGAGCTCCGTTTTCTAGCGCAACATCAAGCAAGACTTCTTGAAACAAAGAAAGATGCGAGCAAAACTCTAGCCTTTACCTGTAAACGTTTTTTTCGTGGCACGACGGCAGACAAGGAACAGCTTTTCCCGAGACAAAGAAGAAAGCAGAAGTCTTCTTACCTTCATCGTTGCTTGGTCCTCTCTTCCCTGCAGTCCGCACCAGAATGAGGTGCTCCTTCTCCTGGAGCGGCAGATATCCCGGCCTTCCTGTGGAGCCCAGGTCCAACCGTGACGACACAGCCAGCGTCACGGGACGGCATCGCGAGCGCACGTAACTCCACAGGTGGTTTCCCCGTGGGCAATTCTACAGCTCATCAGCCGCTGCAGCGGTAATTCCCATTCTCATCAACAGCCAATTAATTTTGCGAGTGACACGTTATTTCCTTCCTTTGAAACTAGCGGATGACACGCGCGCTTGCCCTCTGACCTCACGCGGTTACCTAGGGGATATCGGGAGTTCATAGCTCTGGAGAGAATCGTCCTCAGGCAAATGCATCCCCGGAAATAAAGAAAAAGAACTTGACTGATTCATTGCAGAGAAGTTTGGCGAAAGAATGATATGTCGGATGAATTATCCTCGCCTGAGAAGAAAAGGTCAAAACATGCAACTCGTTCATCACGGGAACTTAGTTGGAGCCCCGGCGACGAAACAACATTTACCAACAGTTTGATGAATCGTGCGTAATTCCTCCGCGTACCGATTGCTGTTATAAACTCTTGGTCACTTGATCGAGAATACTTGCTTACATTCAATTGCCTCATTTTACGGTTGGCCGATGTGAATCTGTCTTCTTAGATTGTACCCAAAGGACGGCGGATTTGCGCAGGATGTTCATGATATGGATCTAGAATCAATACGATAGATTTGGCTATTTAGTTAGGTGTGTTTTTGGTTCCTTTTGGTGGCTTAGAGCTGCATTTCCTAAAACGTTAAAGCCTTCAATAAAGGGATAGTCGATAGGGAGACGTTGAGATGACCCGATTTGTAACTATACCGTCCGTGAGGTCTTGTCCGAACCCTGGTCACCACGTAGATTCGTATTGGGTATTTTGTACACGAGGATTACAGAGGTAAGGGATGTCCCTGTAGCCCAACTGGTAGCAGCCTCACAGCAGTGGAGCTCACGGTTCCAATTACATGTAGTTGGTAACTGGAAGATCCCGGTTCAAACCCTTGGAAGCGCAGCTTTCGTCTTTCGGAAGGACGTAAAACGGAGGTCCCGTGTTCGAGGAGGTGCCTTGAGCAAAGGGGAATGGCTAGTAACCCCTCACTGTACAATTTACCCTGCTACTAAAGCAGCAAGGAAATTTGCTGCCCTGTGAGCCAGTAGGCACTACACACTACAAGGGTCTGACCGAAGAAACGATTACTAGTACTACGCTAACAGTGTTTGTTATAGCTATTGCATGACCACGTCCATCTTATCTGTGGTCTTATGTATCAAAATAAATATTCCAATTAAACATGGACATTTGGACACTCTTTTACACCATGATGTTATGCCTAACTCCTTATACAAAAAACGTAGGTTGTTGTAAACTTCCATTGACCACTGAATAGGGGACAGAGCTACCCTAGAGTAACCCCACCCGCCTCTGGGTTAGTTCTTTCCTTCAGGCAGTTACACGAGCGCTCTGTTCTATTCGCTTTGCTTGATTCGGTCTGAAACATTTTTCAAGGAGCGCGTGTCAGAAAGCAGCACATGAAAAGGGCACTGCCTACGTAGGAGAGTGCATCATAAAGACAGCTAGTTGGCTCTAGCCGTGTTAACCAGCGTGCCTGAGCGATAAGGGTCCCGTGTTGGTTTGATCTCACTCCCGCTAGTTACCGGGGGGTCGCGCCCTTTGCACCTGAGTCGCCGGAGGAAATTAATTGCCTGCAAGAAGATTGCTTGACGCCATAATCAGCGGGATCCCTCTAACAAGGCTGGGCGGGGAGTGTGCTTCCGTTGCAGGCCCTGCTTGACTTTTTGTCGACTATGCACAGCTGATAGCTACCAGTTGCTGCTTAGCCTGGGTACCAGACCACCGCGCTACAGTCGCTAATCCTTCGGCCGGGGAAGCAAATTGCCCCGTCACCACAGTTAGCACACGGCCCCTTAATTATCTAAACGCGATAGATATTAGAGATCGTATTCTTAGAGAGACCGGGTGCCAACTTTATACCGCGTATGTGGCTTCCCCCAGCCAAAGGGGTTATCGTCTAGCACGAAAGGTCTGGTATCCAGGCTAGTTGCTGATTGCTTGCAGACAGTTTGATAGCTGTCCATGAGAGCTGTATTAGAATATTTTAGTAAGGGAAAAAAATCTAAACGGAGTCTCTAGCGGAGGTTAGGGTTAGCCCAATTTAGGAAGTCTGGCAATTAGATAGCCTGCGTAACACACAAAAAACTCCCGCTGTCCGGGGAGCAACGGTACACGTCTACCAGGAAGACATGCACGTGCCATTCTCCAGAGCTTTTGGTCGGGGAGCTACGAGTGGGCGTGATTTTTTTAGCCACCTTTGCAGGCCTTCTGGGCGGAGCCGAGGTTAATTTTTTTGGGGGAGCGGTGATTTGCCCGTAGAAGGGGCGGCAATACAATTTCTCCAGCCAAAGACCCTGGTTGAAAATAAGTCTCGTAAGTTGAAAATCGCGAATCAGCGCTCAAAAAACGCCGGCGCCACCCAGAAGGACTTCAAAGGAGGCTAGTTCTTCGAAAAGAGGGAAACGTTAATAATCGCGGCCACTACTAGTCCTCTGACCAAAACCTGTCGTTGGAGAACTTAGTGGCATGTGATGAAGCTACTAGGAGGGCAGTTTAATTGCTCCAAGCAGACGTTTATCGTTGTCTTCTTCTGATTGCCTCACTTTGATTGCCTGTCAGAGGGAGGTAACGATCTCCCCCTAAGGTTGGAGAGTAGATTTGATTAGACAAGTCGACATATAAAAAGTAAAGAAATATGTATTTCAATTATCTAAGAACAACTTGACTAGACTGTATGGTGGGAAGGTATTTCAGCATATACGTAAAGAAATGTTTATTTCAAGTGTTGGGAGCACATTTGAATGTCGCAATGTGATTAATCGGAGAGCAACAGGAAGACGCCTAGTACCGTCCACAGGTGGTCACATGACAGAGACACCCAACATCTGAACTGATTATGAATCAATAAAGGAACACACCCCAAGTCTGTCCAGGCAGTTCTGATAAGGCAACCAGAGAGAACACAACTACACAAGATATGATCAGACCAGTTGACGTAAAAAAGGTAAAGAAATGTGTATTTGAATGCAGTCTAAGAACAACTTGACAAGATTGTGTAATTGGGGAAGGTATTTCAGCACCAAGGACAAGATGGACTGGGAGGGCTGAATGGAACTTGATAACAAAAACAAAAGTAGCTTGCTCCAAAGTCCCACCATCAAGCTGAGTCAGGGGAATTGGTCTGTGATAAACAGACTTCACTAGCCCCCCTCGCAGCATTCTAGGAACGCTGACGTATATTTTTTGGCGAGCGTTGATTTGCGATTTTTAACACATGGACCAGGTTCTTATGCCGGGAAGATCTTGTCTGCGCCCTCTAGAGACCCATGTGTTTGAAATTGCGAATCAGCGCTTCCCAACAAAAGCGCCAGTGAAGGCTAGGCTGCGAAGGACTTTACCCTCATAAAAGTATTAAAGGCACAAAGCAAGTGCCGGTAATGTCATTGGTGAGTTACATGTATGCTTCACTGACATGAAGTGAACCAAGCAGCGCTTACAACGCTGACGGTAAGGGAATCAGTCAACTTGTGATCTGATGACGTCCAGTTCTGTTCTACGGAAATGTAACCAGTCAAGCAGATCCAGCCGATTGTCTCGTGTTCTCGTTGCTACTTACCGTCAGTGATGTGGATTTAGCTTTGCATTCAGAGTCACGTTGTGGCCAAGGTGTTCTGAGCAAGGTGAAGGCTGACGATACAAGAAAGGCTTCTTATGGTCTTATTCTTGAGTTTGTTCTTCAGTTCTTTCCATAGACTTCTATAGTATAATACATGTTTTACATGGGAGCGTTCTTAATGAAGGCACCAAGCTCATTCATTCTATGTTGAGCACATTTACCCTAGATCATGTAAAAAAACAACTTCACTACATACAATCTCTGTTTATAGCAATTACAAACTGTCCTTAGCTACACCCCACAAAAGGTACTTTCCAGCTGCAAGCGTACCAGGTCTACACCAATGCCTAGTGACGAATAACCTACCCTAATATTCTAAGTCTATTCAGTTGTGACGAGGAATAGTTAGTGATGTTTGGGCGACTAGAGAAAGCGGCCTAGCTTTCCATACCCTTGTGGCAACGCATTCCTAGTTGCAAGACCATCAAAACGTAAATTTCTGCTGAAGTACCAAGCAAAGCCGCTTATTGACCCAAAAGCCAACTATTTCTCCTGCTGATCAAGACCTAATCACATATCAAATTTCACAATAATCAATCCATAGCTTCTCGAGTTTTACTATTCAACCATATAAAACTACAAAACGGTTAATCGTCATGGCGAAGGTAACGGAAAAAAGACAAGACTCTCTCTCTCTGCTGCTGTATTGTCTTCGACTTAACATTTAAACGAAACACAGCAAAAAAATCACGCTATCAACGTGTTCTCTGGACCACGAAGCAACCAACACGCTCTATTGAATCAGAATTGTAGGATCTTTCTGGATTAAACGTTTCTTGTGATTCAATGATAAATATTTTAGAGTGTGTGGGAGTCAGGATACGTGGGCTGTGCCGGATTTTCCTGTCAATACTGATCGCAGTTGTTGTTAAAAGTCTCTAACTATCCAAAAGCTACCCAGTACTAGCCCAGTACACTGTCTCTTGAGTCTTGCCCCGATGTATTAGAAGGAATTAGAAAAGAGCCAACTACCTAGAATCTGTCCAGCATATCACCTCATGTCACGACGTATTAGAAAAGACTTGACTACCCTAAACACTGCCCGATGTACTCTCTTTTGTCGTGACGTACTTAGATAAGTGCCCACGCACGAGCCAGCATGCTAGAACGTAATCAATGTGCAGACCTAATAGACGGATGATGTCCTGTCTTGTGCCGACCATTAAAGCAAGTTCCTGATTATCTTGCTACATTAGCTGAAGAGAGGAAGCCATCAACAGAGATTACTTCTTAGATGCTCAGATAGGCAAGCATTGGCTTGTGTTAACTCTCTGTTCTTGTTTTTCGGTTATAAAGAAAGTAGACTTTCTGACGTATGTGATCATGTTTTCGGTTCCTCGGTGCTTGATATAGATACTTCTTACATGATTATAGCTTTCTGCATACATGTTGGTCAGTCATTGGCTTGTGTTAACTCTCTGTTCTTGTATTCGGCTATAAAGAAACTATACTTCTGACGTACGTGAAGGTGTTTCAGATTCCCCGGCGCTTAAGATTAGTAATTCTTAGATGATTATAGCTTTCTGCGTTGGTAGGCAGGAAGTGTCTTTGTGTTAGCTCTCTTCTTCTTTTTGCTGTCATGAAGAAAGCTCCATCAATATTCATTATGCTTTTTGACCAACCTATTCTAAACGAACCAATCGCAATCTTCTAATGTTATATCTCAAAAATTACAAGGAAGGGAAGAGATTAATCCATGTATTAGATTACTTTACTGAGCCTTGTTACTATCTGTACAGTTTTATCTGTATACTCTTGTTTGTATGTAAAGCTACCGACCTGCAATTAGCCAGTTAGGCCAGAAATACACAACAAAGGACATCATCCATTTATTACAGCTCCATAACTGATTGTAGGCCGATAAAAACTCCGCTTTATCCTATTGATTCTTTCATAGCTGTTTGTTCTCAGAAGCGTGTAGGTCAGGAAGTTGTATCACTGTCCTTCTTTTCTATGAATTACAGATTAATCTTAGCTCTGAAGAACTACAAAGGTTACATTCGCCCTTGAGTGCGAATCGTTGATATTTGTCTTTTGAGTTTGACTGTCGACAAAAATAGGTTTATGAACTACCGCATGGGACATTGTAACGCCTCATATTTGCATGGATGCCATACTGTATATCTTCTCCTTGATTGATTTCCGCATTTTCTTTGACGTCTTACACGTCTGTGACAGCGCAATACATCATCTTTTCCAAAAAATCAATCAATTCTTACACAGAAGACTTGTAAATTTCTCCCCACTTGATCGATCAAGTCTGTAGGCCCCTCTGGAAGTTGAGAAGCTCTGCTGCCGTTAATAAGTTCTCTTCGGAGTCATATTCCTTGGAGGAAGATAGATGGATGACACAGCAAGCAGCTGAAGCGTATAGCCGGCCGGCTACTGAAGTCACATCAGCAACAACAAACTCTACAAGAAGCGTAAAACCTCCCACAACGAAGTCACATCAGCAACAGCAAACTCTACAGGTAAAACCTCCCACGAGGAAGTGCATGTCACCTGACTCACTCGCTCAAAGGGCACTTGGGGGGGGGGGGGGATGGCACCAGCTTTAGCGCAGGCACCTAGACCTCACGATGAGAGAGCAAAATTAAAGAGCACATTAAAACATTTAAAAGCCTTTCTTGGTGGGATCCTTGGTGAAATCTTGGCAATTCTGGGGTGGCTATGACAGGTCAGACTTCATACTTTTTTTAATTTGTTGACAAAAACAACCTTTCTCCATCTTTTTGTCTTCTGGACCTAATCTCCAAGCAGATCTAATGGTTGCGAAGACCATATCCAACTGGCAGAAGACGTTTTTATTGCAACCTTTAGATCTGCTTGGAGATTATTTTGGACCCTCGCGAGACTCAAGTGCTCTGGCTATGGGGGCTCCCCGGAGAATAGCCTAAGTTGCAATAAAAACCTCTTCTACTGGTTGGATACGGTCTTCGCAACCATTAGATCTGCTTGAAGATTAGGTCCAGAAGACAAAATATTGAAAAAGGTTGTTTTTGTCAACAAATTCAAAAAAGTATGAAGTCTGACCTGCTTGGAGATTAGCGGACAAGACACGATTGAACGGAATGAGAATTAGAGCAGTGATGAGATCACACACTGATTTGGTGTCCAGTAACAGTTTGGATAGACCATAACTGTACATTTGCCACTAAGAATAGTAAATCATATATATTTCTTGAAGTAGAGTCATTAGAACGGCGCAGGTTTGACAAACTAGAAGCAAAGTATACGTAGCTGTTAACAGATCGGGGAGGGGGGGGGGTCACTGTAGAAAAAGAAAGAAGAAAAATGAGCGAGAGAATAACAGTAAAATTGGTACGTGAAGCTGTGCGGTTATACCATATCCATGCATACACATGATGTTTGATGTGACCTTATTGTGTCAATTTGATACATTTATGATTTAGTGCATACGTCATTCATGAGCCAATTAATGCATATATGATTGACTGCCTGATTTACTGATCCATTCGTTACTTTAGACCCCTGTAGTGTATAGTGGCACATAGGGCAGAATGTTTCCTTGCTGTTTCAGAAGCAGGGTATATTCCAACAGGCTAGCCCTTCCCCTTTTACGTGCTCGAGGCACCTCCTCGATCACGAGACCCGCATTTTACGCCGCATCCGAAAGACGGGTACAACCCCAAACGAGATGCCCTTCCAGGAATGAACCGGGTTTTCCCAATCAGTAACTAATTAGGAGCTCAACTGTGAGTCTGCTACCAGTTGAGCTAAAGGCACATCCCTGGTTTACTGATTGCTATGTCTTAATTGTGACCACTGAGGTACCGCCAAGGTATCATGGGTTCTTCTGTGGCCTTAACATCGTTGTAGTCTACAACCAGTTCGAAAGGAATGAAAAATGATTTCAACATTTAAAAAAACTATTTAAAAACTCTAACGGAAATGGCTGACAGCAATTGATATGCTGCAATTCCTTCTGTATGGTACATGTATGCCACCTATGGTAGGCAGAATATTTCCCATTGTGAAACCGCGGCTACGGTAGTGCCGCAACTCAACTCAGGATGTTTTGTTAAAACTAAACATTTCCGTCTTCTTTAACAAGGGACATTTGATCCGGCAGTCTGGGACGGACTTATTCTGATCCCACAGACATAGTCTGTAGGCGGCGTCGATTATCTGTCAAAGTCGAGCGAATATCTAATCCCAGTTCTTCACTAATGCCAGCGACGTCCCCGTTCAATTCACAAACGCGCCCACGTGAGTTAGGCGAAGCAAAGCCCCCCTCTCACTGGACCCGAGGCACGCTGGCGGCTTCGCTGCGTCCTAAACTGGATTTGTGTTACCCTTGACTTTATAATGGGAATATCATTCAAAACTTATAAGTATGACCAAAAAGTCAGCTTTTCCGAGCTTTTGTTTTGCCGCACGGTGTTATGATATGCAAAACGTTACAAAGCGCATCAGCTTTATCTAGGTATCCCGGTAAAGCAGGCTGAGCTTGAAGCATGATGCTTGAAACGAACTTTACAACTTGTCCTTTGCAATAGTCAAAAGTACTTGGTGTCTTTTATAGCCAAACTACATGTACATGTATTTAAAAAAAAAAACAAGAAAATAAGACTGAAATAATTTTCTTTCCTATAGTAAGATTCAGAATCGAATCACCTTTCGGCTGTAAACCTGAGAAGGCGGGTTACAGCCTAGTTTACATTTATGGCAAAATCGTTGATACTTAACCTTTTTAAGTAACAGTACATTTTCTCTACTCTTTTCAAGCTTGAAAAGGGATCAGGTTAAAGACCGTTTAACTGCCCTCTTCTGTGCCACCTGTGTTGAAATTTCGCCCGGCCTATTACTCACAGATTACTGGCTAACTATACTGCCTGGTCCATAGTTTTTACACAGTCTATATTCTGTACCCTTCCAATCTTAAGACTTTTCTTTTTGCGTTATTTAAGAAACATTCAGCCACAACTTCCCGACCTTTTGACAGATCGACAATCAAAACACCGTAATAGTTTACTACAAGCTGCATAGGCTTATCTTAAACAACTCTTTCCTTTATGTAGATGTTGCCCAAACATCGCGCTGATTTCCCCCCCCCACCCTTGGTAACCTTTGTCCTCAAACTGTCGGCCTTTTCCAAACCTCTGTGCTCGAGTTTACACACAGTGACGTCACGAACCGGGCGACCCAAAATGTAATCTGATTTCTTCACAATGCTTGTTTACTGTTTCAGCTGTCAAGGCGGGAAAGGTAAGGCGGAGTGTTGACCCAACTCCGCACACACTTTTCTTCGAGAGGCGGACCGCAAGTCTTCAATTTCTTCTTAAGACGCAGTTCGGAGGCCAATTACGGACAACTTATCGCTGGTGATCTGAAGGTTTTATAGTTCCTATTTGCCCGTGCCTCCCACGACGATGTCTGGGGTTGTCTCTCAGACGCACAGCTCACACCAAACTGGACTCGACAAGGCACAGCCCGTCCGTGCCATTGACCGCATAACTACAGGTAAGCGTTAAGTGTATAGACTGTTCGTGATGTTTTGTTTGAAAGCCCGCCGTTTGAAGTTCACCTGTTGCACACACCGTTGCTTGAGAGTGTTTGAGTTTGAAGTCAACATTTGTAAATGTAGAAATGACTGCGAAGGGATAGAACCTTTGGTCACTGCTAGCTAGCTGAACCAACCGAGCAGGTATAGTCTTTCCATGTGTTAGAACCCACCTGTACTAGTGACTTTACTAGATCTAGCGATGCTAATCTGTACATTTTGTTCACGCGTCGTGGAGCGTTGATACTAACATTGACACACGTATGGTTCAGTGTTTGATCGGTGACCATTCCCTTGTCTCAACAAGGTGTAAAGTGAGCCCTATTGTCGCCGTAAACTCGTCGATAAGGGCCAGTAACGCCTGCAGAGTGTGTTTGTTGAGTGGCACAGTAACTACTATGGCCGCCCTAACTAATCCCTGAGCAGATATTAGGGTGAAAGATTGTAGCGTTTCCTGGCTGCTTTGTCAGGGAGGTCAAGCTGTCAGAAAACGTTACAATCCCCCACCCAACATTGGCTTGGATATTAGTTCTAGCCTTGTAAACCAGACGTTAGGGGCAGGTGAAAAGGAATACCTACTTAGCTGGTGTACTTTAGACTACGACGCACTCTCAGATGGTCCTAACTCTTTGGTACGATCCTCGTTTCCCTACAACCACCTGTGTGTGTGAGGAAATGGGGACTGCAGAATTGCAGTGGACCGTCTTATTATATATCTTTTTGTCCTAGGTTTGCTTAATACTTGTCCTTTTTTCCTATGGTCTACCAATCCTCGACTTCTTGTTTACAAGACTACTCCCACCACTACCTCTGCAGAAAACATGTCCCTCGTCGAGAACATCTTTGTTCCGAAATTTACTCCTATTCCAAACTTACTAATATAAGTGTTCTTGTAGTTTTTGGTAGACCATGTGAGTTCAATATGCTGTTTTAATACCACTTGTGTTGTCCAGCAGGTATGATGATTTGACGTCGGCCCTACCTGTTGAAGAAAAATATCTAAACATGTCATCACGACCAGGCACACCCCGTGGTCACGGCTCTCCGTCTCCCCTGTCCATCCGACGGTTTAGCTCCACGGAAGAGTACATGTCAGTCATCCGAACTGGGCTCTCCGATTGGCTGAACTCTCTCTACAACTTGAACTTGACTCCCGACGACTTGATCGAGTACCTGAGCACGGGAGTGTTGTTGTGTCACCACGCCAACACGTGGGAGGTAGAGAGGGGCACGGACTACCGTGTCCACTTCTCCCCCCGCGCCACCCATGGGTCGTTCCAAGCCAGAGACAACGTGTCCCTCTTCATTAACTGGTGCCGCCGTAGCCTACAGTTCCCTGAAACACTCCTATTCGAAACCAATGACCTTGTGGAGGGAAGGAACGAGCACAATTTTCTTGTCTGTCTGTTGGAAGTGGCGAGGAAAGGCTCGGAGGTTGGTCTACCCGAACCCGAGTTCGACTTGCCAGATATGTGTGTGGAAACGTTCGCCACCGGACCGCTGAGTAGTATACCCTTGTCTTACAGTGACAAAAAGGTAATCATCTCTTTTTGTACATATCTTAAGACAAACACGAAGGAATGGATTCCTAATTAAAGATAAACATCGAACACTTTAAGTACACCAAACTGACACTTAGTATCTCAAACACTTTGTACGTCTAGTCAATGCGGTTGGCTGTTCGATACACTTCATATGACAATATGGTAAACAGACCTTTGATAGCGATGTTTATGACGCTAGTATACATATGTCCCAGCAAAAACACATGGTTTTCATCTGATAATGTTTAGTGTCTGCTCTACTTTGAACACTCGGTACCAAACGAACCAACTATTCCCTCCGGGGCAAATGTAGATGCACAGTGCATGCTCATAATGGCACGAGTAAGGGTTATTAGGCAGATATCGATTTGACGACATCCACAAGTGAGCTAGCTTTTCGTTCCAGACATGAAATAAAAGTTGTGAGCTAGACAAAAAAGGTCAATGCCAGATAAGGACAGGACTGCCTTAGAGTAATCCATTCAGTAAGCGATCCAAGTTTGTATGACCCCAGAATCCCCAGATCCAGTAACATGCATACATAAGAAGAAGAAGAACTTAATTGCACGACAATCGTACACGGTACAATACATGGCAACAACTATTAAATATAGTACAAAATATAGAATAAAACTGAACATCTTAAATACATTGACGCCTGAATACCTTTACTTGGAATTTGCAGCTACGGGTCTTTCATAAAAGTCCGGTTGAATGGCGAACATTTTAACTTACGATGGCATTAACAACTAGATGTGCCGATTCTGTCAGACTAATACAAATGTATGGCAATCGCAGTACGATTAGCAAGTCGTCCTTAGGTGATTTCTTTTTCTCCGCCTTAAGAAAGATGCGATAGGACTGAAATGAACAGCCGTTTTTTGTTCCAAATTTAATTGTACCCAGATATTAGCTATGATTAAACATTAGTCTAACGTGAACGAAGAGAAGAGTGTATAAGGCCTCGAATCCTTCAACTGTTACCGCTTCTCAGTAGCCTCTACCAGGCCCATAGGTGGCTGGGAAGAGTAGAAATGGGCTAAATAGACAGATAACATACCACCTCAGGAGGTGGCAAACTGTACTCCTATCCTCCGGCCGGCTAACTCTTCTGGCATGTTATCTATCCATTTGGCCCATTTCTACTCTTTCCGGCCACCTCTGGAGCCTGGTAGAGGTTACCCGATTCTATCCCCAATCTTGAGTTCTGTACATGAGCTGTACTGGATATGATCGCTATCTCGTAGTGTTGGTTTAACCCCTTAACTAGTCAACACCTGTCCTCGACCTTTCCTTTCACACCCGCCGAGTGAAAAGTTCAAACTGC
Organism: Branchiostoma lanceolatum; assembly: GCF_035083965.1. Classification (NCBI taxonomy): domain Eukaryota; kingdom Metazoa; phylum Chordata; class Leptocardii; order Amphioxiformes; family Branchiostomatidae; genus Branchiostoma; species Branchiostoma lanceolatum. Next base: position 8,233,710 of record NC_089726.1, on the reverse strand, counting down.
GGAGTTATTGAATGTTATCTGCGAAGTACAGAACTTCAAACAAACCCCTTTGTGAACCGCACTGTTCCTGTATTGACAGGGCATTGATTCGCATGTAGGCACCATAACTCTTCGGCCTCTGCGGGGGTAATAAACGTCAGGTAACCGCTCTTAAATTCCTCTTTCTCACCGCTCGAGTTTCTCTCGACAATCGTTTCCGAGTTCTGAGTGGTTTAGACTTCGACGAGTACCAAATTTGTGGTTTCCCATTTCATTAAAAATTCAAGAGGTATTAATCGTAGTATTATTCGCTTCATGTCCATGTATTGATTGTATTGAATAACCTTTTGCTCCTAAATTGCGTCTTCTTTTCTGGGTATTACAGACAAAAGCATCACACTTAACGACTTAACCACTACTGTGGTTTCTTTATTGACGACGTCAGTTTTAGTCAGCTTTAGCTATCGGGAGAACACATGTAGAATACTGATGATTTGCAGATGATATCAACTTGTCTGTAACTTCTACATAGCAATCAAATACGAGTAAGAGAAACCTAACTAGGCCTAGGAAAAAAATATTGTGTTTCCTAACAGTACCCGACTGAACCTAGCAAAACCTGCCAACCCTAGCCTTTTTTGGTCGACCGCTGTGTGTTGTAGGGTATCTGGCTATATCTGTAGTACCAAGGAGGTACGACGCTAGAGTTAAATACCACATCTATTCTTCCTATCTAGGTCCCTCCAGCTGAATCCAGAAGAGACTCCGGACCGACGCGCCGAACTCCACCTGCTCACAGGAGACATCCTCAGCGCACTGTCTCCTCTCAGAGCCAGCTCTCCTCTAAAGGGGCGACCGGAAATGACGTTTCCTCCGACAAGGTGACCGGAAATAACGTCATGATGGTTGTCCGTGACTCCCACGGTAAGCACACGGTGCTACGGGACCGTACGGAGCCGGTGAACCTGCAGGCCAAGAACTACCAACTCGTGTGCGCCGACACGGTAGAGCTACCAACGACCAAAAAGGACAAACGAGACCAAGACGCGAAGCTTCACGTCATGGCGGCCATTCCAGCAGACGATATGGAAGCCGTGAAGCCTGGAGATGAAGTGTTCAGCAAAAGTAGTAAGGGGTTTGTTGAGCAGCCGAAAAGTTGTCCCGTTCACGGGAGGTCGTCCTCGTTTGATGACGTAGCTTACGCACAGCGCGCTCACACGCCCGCTGAGAAAACGAGGAAGCCTAGAGATGACGTATTCAGCAAAAGTAGTACAGAGTTTGTTGAGCAGCAAAAAAGTTGTCCCGCTCACGGAAGATCGTCCTCGCTTGATGACGTGGGGCACGGACAGCGCCCAAACACGCCCGCTGAGAAAACGAGGACAACACGACGTTGGTCGGACGGGTTTCAGACACAGAGAATCACCGGGAGGAGAGACAGTGGCAAGTCGCCATCAGAACGCGTTCTATCACGAGTGATCGCATCAAAAAGCTCCCAAGGAACACACTTCGAGTCCCCTTTGTTACAATCATCAGACGCACGTGAGGGAGAAAGACACCAACATGTTTCTTCTCCGCGAAGAGGTTCGCTTGGTTGCTCGGTCTGCCCCAATCACTCAAACGAACAAGAGAGTCTGGAGTCGTTCTGGGAGAGGCTGTCTCGTCCGAAAACCAGGAGGAAATCCCTGCCGTCTGGTCTGCCGACTGTGTCTGAAAACGTCACGAGACCGAGACCAAAGTCAGCTGACGGCAGGCTTCACACACGACGGGACAGTTTTCCTAACATTAGCAGCAAGGATCAGATTTCTAGTCCTAGAGGCAACACATGGGGTGCAAAGAACTGGTACTCCTCCACGGATACAAGTCCGTCGCAGCGACCGAGACCACGTCCCCGGTCGGCCATGGGAAAGTTAGGAGGCCCCATTTCCCCGGCTCAAAATGTCCGCGAAAAAGAGCGACCCTTATCTGGAAAAAACGCGAAAGAAAAAACACCAGATAATCCGTACGTTATTAGGAGAGGAACGTCAGAGGAGACAAACAGAACAGGTATTTTTCCCAGCATTAACAGCAAGGATCGGACTTCAGTAAGTCCTAGACGTTACACAGGAATGGCCAGAAACTCCACTGATAAAAATGGGACTGAGCGACCAAGACCACGCCCCCGCTCGGCAATGGGAAAGTTAGAAGCTCCAGTTTCCCCGCCCCAAAATGTGCTTGAAAAAGAGCGCCCGTTAACAGGACCGAACGCAAAGGAAAGGACACAGGATGATCCTTCCGTTGCCGCAGACATTAGGAAATCCGACGAGAGAAACAGAAACATCAGCGGCAAGGAGCGGACTTCAATAAGTCCCAGAGGCAACATAGCAAGGGATAAAAAGGCCTCCCCGGACAGAAATGGGCCTGAAAGCCCAAGACCACGCCCGCGTTCGGCAATGGCAATCTTAGAAGCTCCCATTTACCCACCTCAAAACCCACATGAAAAGGGGAGAAATTCAACTGGAAGGAACGCAAAGGAAAAAGCACAAGGTACACATTCCTTAGATATCAGGAAAAATGACCTAGACGAGAGAAACGGAACCAGTAGTTTTCCTAACAGAAGCAGTAAGGAACGGACTTCAATAAGTCCTAAACGTAACACAGAAAACTTTCACCCCTTTCCGAACAGAAATAATCATGAGTCTGAACCGAGACCAGTAGCAAAGTTAGAAGGTTCCTCACGTCGACAAGTGCGAGAAAAAGAGCAAGTCTTCACTGGAAGAGATGTAAAGGAAAGTAAGACACCAGAGAGGCATTCATTTGCCTCGGATATCAGGAAGAAAACATCAGTGGAGAGAAACGGAAACAGCAAGGCGAGCGGCCGCATCCCTTTGGAGCGTGCCAACAGTTTTACTATCAAGGAAAGGCGCGCGCAAAGTGAGTCATCGAACAGAACTGCAAATCACCATAGAGAACCCTTTCTCTCCGGAGACAAGTCTAAGTCGTTGCCTCTTATTGACGAGGTTTTTGTCACCAAAAGACAAGAGAGACCCGCTTTTGGTGCCTCCACGTCTACTAGACCAACAGGTGTCATTAATAGCGCGTCAGAATCCGCTAAACAAAACAATACGTTCTACCCTTCCTCTGAACACACTTCGCACAATCAAACCGGGTCTCAGAGACGCCGCGTGTCAGACTCGTACGCTATTGGACGACATCGCAATGAAGTTGACCTTGACGTTTACGAAGACTTCTTGAAAGAAGTGAAGAGGACTAAATCGCCATCACCAGCAGTATCAAGGCGTCTCAGTTCGTCCACAGTCGACCGACAGACAACGACAACAAAGCCATACAACAGCGACGGCCGCATGCAACAACATAGTAACACAACTAATAGTGAGACAAACTTTGAACAAAATGACGAGACAGAGGAAACATACAGTTCCTTCTCTGGCGACACCTCACCAGACCTGAGAAGATCCAGTCTACGCCCGTGCACGTCTGTCCCGTCAGACCACAAACTTCCCAGGGCGGTGTCCCCTCGGCAAGACCCGGTGCCCTGGCCTCCGTCTAAGATCCCCCGCCCGACATTTTACGCAGCCACAGATGAGTCAGGAGGCCCCGTTTCTCCTTCAGTTTGCTCGAACGCTAAGAACTTGCAAGAGTTTCTGGACTATCTGCACACGTCAAACGCACTCCAGCGGTCAGAGTCGGTGTCATCGACGTCGGACTCCAGCGAAGGCAGCACCTTGATATAACGTTTCTGACCGTATCATTATATAACGTTACAAAAGATATGAAAGAATAGAGGTCCTTCCCGGTGTGATTGGATCAAATGAATCTGCTCAGTACAAACCTGGTGCGTTACGGGTATATGATACAATACAAACAAATGCAAAGATCTACCAGCATACTCTTACTCAACAGTCTTACTCAACAGTCTTACTCATCAGTCGCGATCGGATAAGTAGATCCGTATGTAACTGTTTGTATCATTACGTTTGTACATATGACGTCGTTGTTACAAAACAATTTACAAACTCCAGGATATTTCTAAATACGTATTTGAGTCCCTTCAATGTCAATACGAACGAATACATTTGTTTACTTTTCGCTTCAAAAAAGATGTGCGAGTGTGCCTTGTTTTTTTTTTACAAAGCCGCCAAGGCGTTTCACAGCAAATTCCTATGAGACATCTAAATCGCTTCAAAAATACGCATAGATTTCAAAGATTAATCTGACATACTTGAGCCATTTCTTCACACAACTCTCCATTTCATTATCGTTTTTTATCTTAATCCCAGTTTTCTTTGAACTTTCCCAATATTGTAATCATTAGACAACCTCATATGTTGTCAGTGCCAAGCATGAGTCATGTACAACAAATAAGTCCATAAGGCCACAACAAATAAATTTTATGGATGAAATCCTCTGCAGACTCCAAAGCTAATGCGAGAGGGAAAAAAAACAAGCTGAGTAAAAAAAAAAAGATGCCTAAATTTTCAAACAAGACACCATAAACGTTGTAACAAGAAATGAAGCTATTCCTGTATTCAAGAAGTGCACAAAGGACACTAGTGTGGTAGACTGGTATCACTTACCAAGTTGGCAACCACACTCAAGGCTATCTCACCTTCTACCACGCCAGTGTCACCTCTACAATCAAGGCTACGACACAATATATTTTTCCATTTTTGTCATGATAACCATCTCCGGAGGGAACAAAATTTGCTGGGTTTTTTTCAAAAGCAGCCGAATATCAATGAGCGCGCAGATGTCATCCATAAAAGTTACGTGCTGTGGCCGAATCCCTTGTCCTTGCCTTGTCCTTGACATGCCCTCATATCTGGACACAGACAGGAGTTAGGTCGCCATTAATTTTGTTATTGGGACTTGCCGAAAGCGGGTCGTGACGTATTGTCATAAGAAGCGGTTGTCAAGGGCAGACGTAACCGTGTCCTAATGTTACCAGAAATTCAAAGGCAGGGGGAGTTAGGATTAGGACAGCTGTGCCTAGCGTATACCCCTTTCATCAACATTCCTCCATCTTGAATTTGGAGGTCAACGAATATTTGAATATTTTCACTGCCCCAACCGAGGTCACTGAAGTTATCCTTGTGGCCAGCTCAGGACATAAATTTGCCTCTTGTCGGTCGGTCATCTTCTGGTGTTCATTATGGTACAAGGTTATAACGTTATACAATCCACTGTTCAAGTACAAGTGCATGTCGGAAAGGTTCAGTTAGAGGAAAGGGGAGACAAATGTAGTCCTGACATTAATGTTCCTGGCGACTATTCTTCCCCAGGACACGTAAAGTTACGAGTAACTGTTACGAGGCTTTCTTGTACGGCAACGCCGCCTGTTGGCACCCTTGCTGCACAGCACCAGGAACACAAAAGATAAAGAGGTCGGAAGGATATTGCTTTTTCAGGTAGCTTGTGAAGTGCAGTATGGCTTCGCTACGGCTCGCGTTTTTTGGCCAAGCACACCGGGTAACCCCTACTCTTCTCGATAAGTGTGTTGGGTTCTTTTACGTGCAGAGGTTTTACGCTTCGGGCCCATGCCCGAAGCTCCCTCATACACGGGACCGCCGACTTTACGCCACTATCCGAAATGACGAATGCAATCCCTTATAACATGTCCGAGCTGGCTCCGACCCTAAGATCGAACTCCGGCCCACGTATCCACGAAATGCGAACCATATGACAACGTAAACAAAGCATTAAACAGTAACAGGTCACTGCTTCATAATAGTCTATTGCAGTCGACCGCCTGTCTTGTACGTGACTGTACAGATCCGTCCTTTTGGGCTCATATAGGGGCATGGTATTCGGCCATTGGTCCGATTTGGGTACGGCTGGATGGGACTTCAGTTCAGTGTCCTTCCGAGGGAACGTTAACCTTTGGTCCCGTGTATGGAGGAGCCCGGGTCTTCCAAAAGAGCCCCACGCTCATATCGAGAAGGGCAAAGTGACCCGCTCTATGGGTGACCCCAAGTTTTTGGGACATTATAGGCATTAATACCTTGTGTCCCGTCGCTCTATGACCAAAAGTCTAGATAGATCCACCAGGAATAGCGGCACAGTTAGACATGCAGTCTCCCCTACTCTGTCGTAGAGAACCATATGATAGCGCAGTTTCCAAATACAATGTACTAAAGATTACATTCATACCGGCGACATACGAGGCTCAATAGATTCTGCTTCTTTCTCTTTGTTGGCTGAAAATATATTCTGTCATGGTTTTGAAATGACAAGTTGCTTTTTCGTAGGCACAAGGCGTCGACGCAGTACCCATGGTGCGCCACCGTGCGTTTCGTGACTGCAGTGCATATTTTCCACCGAACTCCAAAAGGTTCCAACGCAAGTCACGGTGAAATGTGAAAACTGGCGTTACGTGCGGGTCGCCCGGCTCTGTTGTAGAAAGCTGTCGGATGTTACTGTCGTCTAGACGCGATATGGGATGATTATCAACTTGCTCCCTATTATTTTAGTAACGTATAGACGACAATGCATTGATAAGATAACGCAAACATTCAACGTTCAACGCTTAGTCATCTAAGAGTGGGCGTGGTGGGTCAGAAAGAGGGCGTGATATGTTTCCTTAATCTCCAAGCAGATGTTAGGATCCTCCTGGAGGTGAAGAGTTTAAATGCGCGCTGCTAGAAAGACGTACAAACGTTGAATGTTACAAAATACGGGTAAAACACTTAGATTGAGCTGGGCCTTCACATCTGCTTGGATATTAATGATTCCTTAGCTTGCGCACAGCTGCCACAAGGGGGCATATAACCACCAACTCATATCTTTTCAATATGGGATCAACTTATAATACAACACAAATCAGACTTCTGTTATACTTGATAACCATGCGCGCAGTGCTACACCAGCCTAATCTCAAATCAGATCTACTGGGGGCAGGGTATTCAAAGGGCAAAACACTATCCAAGAACAGTTTGATTAGGTAGCAATTGGCTGTTGATAGCCTGTCTTCGTACCGACTGAATGCAGACCACCGGGGCCATTTGGATAGTGGTTCGGCCCTTTGGATACTGCCTTGCCCCCCGTAGATCTGCTTGGAGATTACTACAATGTAACGTAGATTGAATTTTGAGTGGCACCTCGCCGGTAGGGATCACTAGCTCCTGTTCCTGCTGCTGTGCTGAGTACGCTGTACAACGCGCCCGTATAAAGTTCGTTCCCTCATAACAATCAAAGGACTACAGAAAGAACAACCCATATATATAGTTCGTTCCCTCATAACAATTAAAGGACCACAGAAAGAACAACCCATAATTTACAGGGTGCCAGTAGTGCAGTATCATTGTAAACACCGAAGAAACAGCGGTGGGCTGGTAACATTTGTCCCAGTACCCGTGTGAACGATCTGGTTCAACAGCAAGGCCACGCCAAGCGCCCACTCAAGGTCTGTACCCCCGTCGGAAAGTTTACCTGAGTTGTAGATCTTGACACTGGTTCTAGCATCATAAACAACTTCTACAATTACTATGAAAATCTAGCTAGATATATTCGGTAGTAGCGTAGCTTTATATGTTAAACTGTTTAGTAAGTTATAGATTTAGTGATAGCATGTATCCGATAGATGTAATGGTAGCATAGATGTTTATGCCAAACTAATCTGTACCTGCCCTTGTTTACACCTCGGGTAATGATATTTTACCTGTAGTCTTTGATTCAATAGTTTAACAACTGCAAATAATATACGAAAGATGCAATGGTAGGATAGCCATCTATACCTATACTGCTGGTATGTCTCTACCCTTATGCACTATGGACACTACAGGTAATGATATTTTACTTGAAGTCTTTGATGTAGTAGTATCTAGCTCATTTGTGCAAGAAAGTGCAAATAAAGATCATTCCTTAATCTTCCGCACCTTCATTTATCGGATGCTTGTCTAAGACAGCGATGATGTAATGCCTTCAGGACAAGATGTCCTTTCAACACTCTGAAGCAAGTGGCGTTGAGTTAAGTCTGACTGTGATAAGGTTATCTCTGATGTATATAGGGCCAGGGGCGATCTAGGCTACCGAGAAGTGGCCTTTGTTGGAATAGTGTCGGACGATTTATCCTCCACGTCTTCGACATCTTCGAGACGAATGTTGACTTAACTTTTCCGGTATGTGCAACTTACCCTGGAATCCCGGCCGTTTGAAGGACCTGAACGCCAAAAAATTACGTCAGACGAAAAGTATTTCACGTTCAAGAAATCCCCGGCCTCTCAACCGACAGGTGGAAAGTTTGAGCGCTGAGCTCCCGCGCCAAAATAAAGCCTGTATGTCCTCTGCCTTAGCTGTACTCCCAGATAATCCATCTGCCAATTTGTAGCGCAGCGGGGTGTGCGTGGGGACGATGGCGAGTGGCGGGAAACAGTTGTACTATCACAGTTTGAAGTTTACAAACAATTTCGTTATTGGCCTTCTGGTTTCCGCGAAGGCATATTTTCTTTATTTCCTGCTTATAGTTATGAACAGCTGGTAGACCTTGTAGTGGTATTGCAAGTCTCACATATGGAGACCATGGCTGGGGTTTCACTCATCGTACGCTCCCAGGGCGCGGGAAAATATAAACGCCAACTCCGCGCCTTATCAGCCTTCCATGCGCAGCTGGCTGAGAATTCAGATGGCCTTTCATCGACCAACCCTGAATAAAGAAAATCGGCAAACGGTAATATGTGAGGAGTGCGTCTATAGGGCTGATCAGCTGGCCTTATCTGTGTGTAAATTGAGATAAGGCATACATAGGGGACAATTGCGGTCCGGCGCGGAGTGGGCATATCACGTCCCCGCACTCGAGCCCAGAAACTTGAAGCCGCCAGAGTCTGAGGTGGTGACATTATAGGTGTGCTTTCACGGCTTGTCAGTCAGTCAGGGGATCGAACCATGGTACAGTAGTGGGCAAGCACGCCTGGTATTCTATCAGCTACACGAGAAGGTCAGCCAGCACTTTTGATGGTCTGTGGGGAAGACCAAAAAAACGCTGGCGGCCAACTGTTGCTCAAAGAGGGAAAGTGAGGCTTCAAACGGAGGATTTCCCAGGCCGCCTAGCAATGACCGTGTAATTTGTTTGCATACCCCATGCCCTTCAAGCGCCTCTGCCGCATCTTGACTGCACGTGTAGAAAAAGACGGAGCGAGACTGTCGGTTCCCCTACATGAAGGTGTTCCTTCGTGGTGAGCCGTATCTGGGGCAAGTCGATCGCCGGGACTCGTCGTCGCAGCTCGCTGAGTGCCTACAGAACAGAACAGGGACCGCACAGGTAAGTTCTCTCCTGACAGGCGTCACGCCTGTCTTCTCTTCTTCGTGACAGCTGGTCAGAACCTGTTGAAGGTTCTGTGGAGTGTGACGTATTGTCGGGTCAGTGGTCCCGGTGTGTCATTACCCTCATTACTCACGGTACAGATAGCCCACACCTTATGCAGTCTCCGCGCATGCTACTCAGAGCGCAGCTCTAACGGTCCTCCCGACGGTCCCTCTACCTCGCGAGGCTCTGTACAAACCTGTACATACCAGGGGCGCGGAGTTTGCAGACGGTTGTTTGAAGTTTGGAAACCGGCCGTGCAGTTGAGCAAGTCTCCTCCGCTCGACTGTGTGTTCAGCGGTTGCCTCTTCTCTCAACTCGACGTACGCATGCACTTGGTCGTGTGTATTTTTTCGCAAAAGGCATATTTAGAGCAGGGGAAGAGACGGGCTGTGCATCTCTCTAGTGGTGTAGCCAGACCTTGGAGGGTGGTGAAGTGAATGCAGCTGTTGGACCGACGATAACAGGGCGAGATTAGAGACTGTAGTGTGAGCAAAACTCCTTGCTGCGGGAGTCAGGAGCGTGTGGAGAGCGGTCACAAACTCATGTTCAAGGCGGTACAATTATAGGAGCTCTGCACGACGACGACAATCACCTGCTGGTCAACACTTTGTTCTGTTTTCTGCGTGCAGCCTTGTCCTGTTAACGACCATCATCCCGGTTTATTGGAGAGATCCATAACGCACCGGACAGAGACCCTACCTGTGTGTCAATTAGCCTGATTGGACAAGATAAGCAGCTCATCGCCCCGCCGGTTGACACCGAGTTCGCTCCCGAGGCGAGCGAGCCCGCCGCCCGCCCGCTCAGACCTAACCAGCGCCAGGAGCAAGTTTTCTCTCGGCGCACCGTGGGTGTCCCGAAGCGTCTACCGGGTGGTCATCATCTTGTCCTGGTCTAAGGTTTCGCCAGGTAAGCGACGACCTCATTCCTACATGTTTTAGCAACAAAAAAGAGGGTTTTTATAACAGCGCAGCCTATTACTGGCTGCGAGAACACCACGGGCGAGCACGCGGCAAGCTCTAACAGCCTGAAAGTGTCTGACAGACATTCCCACCTATCTTGGCAGATCAAAAAGCTGGGCCATATTACAAAATGCCGTAGGCGCCAGAACAGTTCTGGCGAACAGTCAGCGCACAGCCAAACGTGGTACGCACCGCAGCTAGCTTTAAACCTCGTTAAAAGAAAACTGTAACAAAATCGTGACTTCTGTAATGCAATCCGGCCCTTTTACGACTAGACGAGGTCCAAGCCAGCTGGCAAATGGTTGTCACTCTGTTTATTTTCTCCCGCTGAACAAAAAATAAACGGGTTTGCCGTCTGGCTGTAGCTGTGAACTTCACGTTCGCCGCAGTCTGGTCGGGCGCTGGAGTCGGATACCTTCTGTTGTCGCTCGCGGGTTTTAAAGGATTCTCCCGTAATCGTGTCCAGGCCTTCCCAGTGTTAATCAAACTACGATCCGGGCATCTCGCCGCGAGTTCCGTGTTAACAAGGTGATTTCGGCGGATCATATGTTCGCCGTTGTCACACATGGGTAGCTGCGAACACAAACATTTGTTCTGCTTGCTTTAGCACGCGGGGCCAAGTCTCGATGCAGTATGAGGAACATTTGACTTCGTCTGGGTAAAAAAAAACTGCTACTGACCTCAGTGTCGCAGTTTTAAGCTTGCAGGGATGATTTGAGAGCCCCTGATTTTTGGTACTCCAAGGTCGAATATGCCTATCTTTCCTTCCACTCGTTTGAATGCATTAATCATATTAGCTCATCCCTAAGTTTTTCGAACCTTAAGCCCCCCTCCCCCACAAATGTCTCAAGAATGGAATAGTCCAGAACGGTCATATGGATCTTGTTCAAGAGTGCCTGTGAGTCACCTAGCGGTGGATTTGCAAAGATGACAGGTATTAGATTTTCCTCGTATCCCTTTCAAGTCAGAACACCACAGACGTTCCTGTTCCGATAGCTTAAACGCGAGGTCTTGGCACGACTTCAGAATCAAATCCTTTTAAGTTACTTGTGTGTTTCCTTTTAAGTTTCTCGTGTTTCTATACTTGGAAACCCCCCGCGGGTAGGTGCAATACGGTACGGAGTGATCTTATGATCTCTCACATGTTCCCATTACTAATTCACTACTCTTGTTCAGTCATTCCCGAACTCTGCGAATAGAAGAATTGAACATGACACCTTTGTGCTCGTACCATTTTGTCCTGAGACATCTTTCTCACAAAAGACGCACACAAAAATATGCGTTCACGATATGCCTCATTGAAATAATATTTTGCTTTAATGATATATTACTATCAATATTAATCACATTAATTTGTTCATTGGCAATAGTTAATCGTCTTGATTGATATGATATACAAGTCACCTTAACGGATTGGGTAATACTTGGTTCCTCATCATTCGTAACACAGACTAAATACTGCTAAAACAGATGTTACACGTCGATTTCAATCTGCGTTGGCAATGGTTTCTTAGCAAAAAGTTACAAACACCTCCCCCGCACATCTAGAAGGAGGAACACAGAGTACGCGAGCTTTGCTCCAACCTTGAGTATTCCTTAGTGAACCCCGAGCTACCCGACCCTTAAGAGAAGAAAAATAAACATTGATAACATTGTTGATAAGTCAAGTCAAGTCTCCGGGAGATTTCCGTTCCGTGTTCGCCGGATAATCCAACAGGGCTGTTCCGACACACAGAGATCACATGGGTGGGCTGTTGGGCGTTTTGTAAGGAAAAAATGACAGGGAAGTTTTGGATTCATCTCGGTGAAAAACAAGCATTTGAACACGTCTCAGGGTCCTTAAGTTCTTGGTTTAGGTTAAGTGGCGCTGTGAAAATAAGCTGTATAACTTGTGCACAGTTACTGGTCTTAGCTATTGTTTCCGAATGATTTCATCAAAAAGGTTGTCCTGTCACCACTAAAAATCTATGACCTACATCATGTTGAAGTTCTTTAGTGCAGCGATTGTGATCAGCCGTGATTTCCTCATTTCCAGAGAAAGACGTGCGATAATTCATGTGAAACAACGAAAGACATGTTGAAATTGTTCTACATAAGGAAGAGCGAAAAGCGTGCAAAAAGTCACGGGTAGGACATTGTGACTCTATCCAGGCGGGAGTCGTGTTGGCGTGGCTCCAACGCCACCACAGACCCTCACACAAAATGTAACATCGGTTAAAACAACTTTAGGGTTTTAGCTAATGAATAAAGGATGGTGACCAAGTTGATTTGAGGATAAGGACAATCGTCCCATTTCCCCATTATGAATTGGCAGCACCCACTGAAAGCGAAAAGGGTCCTTGTACACTTTAATCTTCAACCATCAATCCCATGCAAAGGAACATCTTAAAACAGTAGTATTGGAGGAGATTCTCAGAAGAGGCCTAGAAAATAAGAAACGTACACGTGTAGCGCTCTCTGTACAGAATTAGTCCAGTACCATAGAATGGTAGCTTGGTGTCTCTCGATTATTTTTAGGTACAGATCCAGGTGGGACATCGTGCTTCAAGGGCTCTTTATGCAAATTAATGTAAATTAAGCAAATATGCCCAAAATTGAAAATAGCAGCATCAAGCTAACATGAGCAGACTTCCCGAAAACCGAAAACGAATGCAGAGGAGAGAAGATTTCTGTACTGAATGTCCATGATGTCACACCTCTGGAACAGGACAGTTGATGCCTGAACGTGATACTCTTCTGTGAACTTTTTATCTAGTTATCCTTTGTTAATGTATTGTGTGGGACAGTTTTGCGTAATGTTGTATCTATGTGTATATGTATTTGTATTTGTTTAAGGACCACAGGAAGAATAGCTGCACATTGTAAGCTAATTGTGGATCCCAATAAAGTCAAAGTCAAACATTTTATGGTAAAGGACTAATTGTGTACAGGGTGGGCTACGACACGAGTTTTGTTCAGGTTTCTCCGCCTGGAGCACACTGTGATAGATAGATGCACCTCTGCTTCTCCTCTAGACGACCGATATCATGGACCATTTGAAACCAGTAGGGCATGGTCACTAATCATGCTTTTCTTACACTCTCCTCCTCCACCAGAAGGTGACCACGTAGACTGATTTACGTGCGGTGTCACCCAATGACCTTTGCATCCTGGCAGTATCTGCCTGACCATTGCCGTGTCTTGTAGATGATGAACGCGTCTTATACAAGTGGCCCCCTTTTACAATTTGAGTCAACAGGCTTATCAGACGCGATGCACTACGTAATCAGTGATGACCCGGTATACCAGACCTGTCTGCGTATGTTATCAATAGCTAGACGTCATTCAAAATGATAAGACTTGTTTACCCGACCTGGTAGTCTTTGCGACGAAGGTCATAAGGAGGGTTGGTTGTATGTTTTGTTTTAACAGATGTGGAGCCCATTTTTTCTTGATACACTGTCCTACTTTCTACGTGTAGCGATTAATCAATATCTTCCTTGTGTGGCCTTTTTTAAAGCTTTTGTTCTTACTTGTTGCACGCCCGTGATTCCCTGTATGTCCAGATAGACCTTTCAGAACAGATCAACATCCTCTACCACATACGCACGGCACACGACCTTTCTGTGTCAAACGTAGTCACCTTTCCCCATCGTTGCCGAGGATATGTCTATCGTCTTCTGCCCTATCAGCCAGTTTTGTCCACGTAATTTGCCCAGCATTGGGGGACTCTACAGGTGGTTTCAGTGTATTTTTACAAAAAAGTAGTCATCCTCAATTGAGGCGAAGCATAATACTTTAAGTAGCTACTAGTGCAATGCGGCCTCGCTGTGGCTCGTGTTTTACTGCCAAGTACATCGGGTCACCCCTTCTTTTCTCGATAAGTGTGTTGGGTTCTTTTACGTATACGTTTGAGGATTATGCCTGAAGCTCCCTCGTACACAGGGCCGCCGGATTTACGTCACTATCCGAAATGACGAAAGTAATCCCTTACAACTAGTCCGAGCTGGGGCCGACGCTATAGGATCGAACTCTTTTTACGAGTGCAAAATCGCAGCCAGAACGTTCTTTAAAAGGATTGATAAAAGAAAAAAATAGCGTCTGTAAAAACTTGCTGATGCAACATCAACAAGAAAAGTTTCCTAGAAAAGCGTCTGTTTTTGTTTCCCGTCTCCTGGATATAAATAACTGTAGGGATTACCCGACAGGACTATTTTCCAATTACGGACATCCCGTGAGCTTTCGGGTTTTGCTTATTATCCGGGGAGAAGTGGCGGCCTAAAGGAAATCGCACAATGAAGCCAGCACCTTCTTTCCAATTATCCTAAGACCCTGGCCGGGGTCTTTGACCCTCCGTGACATCCCGCCATCTGTTGCTTGTGCGCAGGGGCACACACAGACAGAGACTGAGAGAGAGAGCACTGCGTGCGAACCCTCTGCTCTCAATCGAACCCTCTGCTTGGAGAACATGCGAACGATACGTGAAAGTGATGTTAAAGTACTTTTAAAGAGATTTGTTACAAAGCGTAGATAGATCCATTAGTAGATCTTCATCCAGAACGTTTATCTTTGGAAAATGGTTTCTGTTTGAAGTAATGAAACTGCTGTGTTGTACCACAATAGACATCTTAGACGACAATTCTAGAATAGCTGCTAAAATAGCTGTCTTTGCTAAATCCGGTTGCAGTCCGTGGGAATCTTCTGTCGTGTAGGGTCTTAAGAAGAACTCGTGTCTCTACCTTGGCACCCGACGTTCAGATTATATTTAGACCGTGGCCCCCAGCGCTACCAGGTGGTTCTGTACCTAATTGCTCCCCATTTCGCCGGTGATCTATTGCCACCGCGTCGCGGCATTTGCCTGGCCCTTGGGGAGTTAACATTCAAGGTCGCCCGCGCACCTGGAACGGGTCACGGCGAGGCTTGTCCCGATCACTGGTAATTGGGGAAAGCACGCTTAAGTCCCACCAGCACAGCGTGCGTTAATCACCGCGAAGGAAATAAAAATGGCATGAGATGGAACTGGAAACATGCTAGACTTCCTTCCCAAGTCATTAATCGTGTCGCGGCGCCCTGGGGTGTCTTAAGGGTGGCATGGTTTAAGAACTCTGAAGTTAAGAAAGGAGCGCTTTTGCTTTCGTCTTGCAGACGAAAACGGGTGGTCGAGCTTTGCCTTCTTGGTCGGCGGTGTGATTTGTCTTTTGAAGAGGGGTGCTTCGAGCGCAGGAGAGTTTTAAGAGTAGAAACGAGGTCCAGACACGCACATATCCCGTTGAGACGAAAGTGAGAAGGCATTCGGTAATTCTCCAGGAAAACCGCACGCACACTGTAAAACGCACTCTCACTTTACCCAGTGGTTTGTTCTGAGTTCAAAAGACGTCACAGCGCAAGGCGGCTGTCGTACAATCATTGGTTAATAGCGCGCTGCGCACTTGCGTATATAAGAACAGGGGAGCGCGGGAAGTCTGTCTGCAAAGATCTAAAAGCTGTGTGGGTTGTACGCTAAGTGACTCGTAAAATTGAGATCACTACGGTGAGAGCGGGGAGTTAGTCAAGTTCACAAGCCCCCCGATGGTCGACCTGTTTTCAAACACTTTAATTCTGAAGGCTTGGCTCCTGATTAGAGCCTTCCCCGAGGAGAAGTCAGGTGAACATCAGTCGTCGGGAAGCCCCTGGTGCGAGTCTGGATCTCCAACCTGCGGTAGGTACGCCAGGCCTTCTCTTCTGTAGTGACAGATACGATGGTAAACGGAGTTACTTCGGTTAGAATGAGGCTATGCAGCTGTAACGTTAGATCATAGGCTAGACATCGCTGAGTTCTGACTCCTGATTCAGAAATTTCTGTGGGCGGTTATCCCAAAGGAGGTGCGTTCTTAAAGGTCTCGACAACAACAACCAGTTCGTTCACAAATATTTTTCTATGATATGCACGAATGTTATAGACTTTATATCATATCAGTGAGATTTCCTGTATCATTTTCGTCTTATCATGATTTTGATGCGTCGCTTCCTGCATGCTTGTTGTGTGTGAACCGTAATACTTTCGCTATGTTTACAATGTACCTCAGCAAGTTTAGAAAGCGTTGCTAGGAAGTCAGATCCGGTAGGATGTGTTCTTATCGCTGTGGGGAATGGTTATCGGAATCTGCAAACCAGTAATTGGCAACGTTTAAGAGCAAGTCTCGAAGCAAATAGTCTTAGGCCTCAGAACAGCGTTCCGAAATGATTGTCGCCGATACTTTCTCAAACTTACAGAGGAAGGGGCGATTAAATTAGATTTTTTACAAGGGTCTTGCATTTCTGAATATGCTAGTATGAAAAACATTGCTAGGCGTGTCTTCAAGCATACTTGAACGGATACATATGCATTGTCTTTGACACTTCGACCAGAAATGTTGATTGGCAATCCCATGATGCAACAGTACTCGACCAAGTGTGTTGTCGGTCAGACCTGCCATGTAAGTTTACGTGATACTTGGATGCGCAGGTGTCACTAGCGAAGCTAAAATTAGAAACATTCTTTATTTTGCACCACAGGCAACGTTCTCTCTGAAACTTTGAAAACAGTGTCGGTTACACCGTACCCGAGTATAACTCATGATAAGTGTGTTGTCAGAACTGACATGTACCTTTACGTGATACTTGGATGCACAGGTGTCATCAGACAGTGAAGCTAAATTTAGAAACCTTCTTTGTTTTGCGCCAAACCACCACGGGCAACGTTCCCTCTGAAACTTTGAAACAGCAAACAGTGTCGGTTACACATGATAAGTGTGTTGTCAGAACTGTCATGTAATGTTACTTCTATGTGATACTTGGATGCACAGGTGTCATCAGACAGTGAACCTAAGTTTAGAAACAGTGTTTTGCACCAAACTACCATAGACAACGTTCCCTCGGAAACTTTGAAGCAGCAAACAGTGTCGACTGTGACTCGTGATAGTGTGTTGTCAGAACTGTCATGTACTTCTATGTGATACTTGGATGCACAGGTGTCATCAGACAGTGAAAGCTAAGTTTAGAAACATTCTTTATTTTGCACCAAACTACCACGGGCAACGTTCCCTCAGAAACTTTGAAACAGCAAACAGTGTCGGTTACACCCCGCTCCAGTATGACTCAGATGCCTCAAGTGGGAAAGCTGAGATGAAATGTCACCCGGCGACACTTTCCTGATCTTTCCAGATCACCTCAGCTTCGCGCACATGTTTCGGCCCAGAAGAGAAAACATTGCTGACAGATATTGCACATTGGTGCAGAGACCTTCCCTCTTTTGTATATTCTGTAGCTAACAGGACGACCTTAGATGGGATAGTGGGCGGTAGGGTGTTGGTGAAAACTTGTCGGTGGCACTTTTGCTCTTTAGGGCAAGAATTCGCTCACTTTTACCTTTGCCAGGAAGGTTACGTTTCGGGTTTGTTTGTATGTGTGTATGCATGAAGACAGCATAAATCTAGAAGTTGTATGAAGATCTTTATAAGATATTTGGTGTGTGGGCAAGTGTCAGCTACACGGAGGACCCTCTGGCGACTTTCTATGGTACTGCAGCGGAGCATCTGATATTTTTTCTAGTGCTGCATTTTATTTTTTATGACAACTTTTTGTGCGTTTTTTACTTTTGATTTTTCAATATGCATTTCCTGATCTGTACCCCTCCCCTATATATTCTTCCTCCTTCAAACAGTTCTTTTTTCCCTTTTGAGAGGCCAAAATGGAATCACCCCTCACAACCATCGAACCCTGTCGTCTGACTGTCAAGTTAAATCGGTGCTGACAGGACATCATCCAAGACTAGAAGCACGCTTGTCTGTTTACCCTTTGTAAATACACCTACCACTCGTCAAAGCCAAGTTTAGCTCCTTTAACACTGGCCAGCTTTTATTTGTATATATACACACGCACCGCCTTTCAAGTTTCAAGGAAAGGTTGGCAGCGGGGGAGCGTTTTATGGGTCTATTTAAGGGCCGCGAACCAGACCGTTAAGCTTAGATCTTTAGATGCTCCAGTTCCTCTGTTACTATTTTTAGCACATTACGTCATGTGCTGGTCTTTGTGCGATCACGACCCCCTCGCACTGGTGGGAGATTGTTTGTCTTTTAGTCTGAGTCTGTGGTCTATCCTTTAGACAGAGACTGATGTATCTGTGAGAGGAAATTATTAAGGCCCCATTCCACTTGAAAACGATCGCCCTGCGATCTGGCTGCGAACTGAGCTGGATTCCTGTCATCCTTGACTTCCTTGGAATATCATGAAAATGTAAAAGTGCGACTGAAAAGGCAACATAACACACGACGCATGAAAAGAGTTTTCATGTATGAAATTCCTTGAGTGCTCTGTCAAAATAGATCGTAGCGCGATCCTAGCAAGCTCGCCACACTCGCCGTGGAATGAGGGTGAAAGTATCTTAAGCCCCCCCCCCCTCTCACTGGACCCCCGGCACGCTGGCGGCGTCACTGCGTCCTAAACTGGATTGTAACCCTTGACTTTATAATGGGAATATCATTCAAAACGTTAAGTATGATCAAAAAGACAACAAAACACACAAAGCTGAAAAAGATTCGTTTTTTGTCTATGAAATTCGTTGAGTGATTTGCCAATTCGATCGGCCGCAGCGACGCCGCCAGCGTGCCGCGGGTCCAGTGAGAGGGGGCTTTGATGTCTGTCATATTAACGTTAAGGAGTGGACGGGATCATTGGCGGTTGACATGTTGGTGAGTGGTGGGTGTATTTCTTGGAAAGGTCCATAGTAATATTAGCATTGAACCTTTCGCTACGGTGTCAGAATGCGGTTAGTATTTTTCTCGTGTGGGGACTTGTCACTGACGGACACGGGATTGCTGTTGTTTACTCTGACAGAATGATTGGCGGTCACAGAACAGTAGCGAGACTTTGAGGGTCATAGAGTCAGGGACTTTGGGTTGACTGCTGCCATATGTAGCATTTATACGCAGATCCGACGTCTGTGTGATCTTGAGAAAGTTTTCATCAATGAAATTGACTTAATATCTCGCGTCCATTGATTGTGAATCTGTTTAAAAATAATCCTACACAACCTCATGAAGAGTACAAATCCCTGATACAAACGTGATCTTTCCACTCTTCCAACTTCTAGTCGAATGCGTGTTTTGTGTTCTGCAACCAAAACGTGCTAAATGGCAAGTTTCGGTAGGTTACCTTCAATAGGTTAGTCGGCTAAGAGTTAAGAAGACCAACGGTGACGTACTCCTAGTAAATTTCTGCGCGGCGTTGTCACCGGAACGTGTTCCGTAGATGACACACTCGTATTTCGTGCCTGAAAGTGACATATTGCGATTGGTCATGCTCCAGTTCAGTCGGCTAAGAGTGACGAAGTCCAAGAACGATTTAAATTTTGTAAAAGTGTGTCACAAGAGTCAGGATTCGAGTACCCTCCAAGACAGGGCACCCATTTGTTATCATCGTCTTACGTTTAGCTAGTAGGCTTGTTTGACAAGGTTGCCAAAAATAACAGGAGTGAGACGAGACCTTGGGTTCGGCTCCCGTCACCCCTTCTGTCCCGGCGTATACACCTTTAAACCATTGAAACGTTAAAGACCTTCCGCTGCCAAAACCTGTCGGTTCTAATTTGTCACGATTTAACCATTTTCACACATTCCCTCTTACATAACGTGTGAAACTTTGCTAACGAAGTTAGAGAGCCCAACTTGATGCCTACAATTGCTGCATAGACTGATACATTTTCTACGACTCGGTTTGTTTGTTTTGATTTCTACCCATTAGACATAAGCGACGATCTGTCTCTTCGGTCTAAGAAAGCGACCGATCACAATCGTGCCAAGTTGGACTCTATAAGCTTTCTCACGAACGCGAGCAAAACATTCGCACGTGTGAGAAAGTATCAGCCGGGCTGTCTATCGATCAATCTACTATGCTCCCCTCCCCCATTTGGAAACTTTGCGAATCGAGGGACGAGAGAGAGAAGGCACACCGGACCATGCGCCATTCGACCAAGCACACTGGATCACCCATAGGCCCTACTCTTCCTGACAAGTGTGTTGGGTTCTTTAACGTTTAAAGGTTTGACGTAAATACTTAAGGTGCCATCTAATTAGCCATTGAACCAATAAACAATATAGAAAATTTTGGTCTTCAGTTTCCTTGCGATGTGCTCTTTTTGCCCTTAACTTTCGTCACGTCGGAGGCAGACTACCCCACCTCACCCCCCCCCCCCACACACACACATTCTTGTAAAGGCGTTTTTACGTCATATACGGGGTCATCTCTAAATCCCTTTGTTAAGTACATTATTACTCACCATTTCTACAGTCACACCCCAAAATCCTTCTAAAAAATGCCCCTTTTCTTGTACACTTTCCTTGTCGCATCGTGGCGTTGGTCCTTATTACTTCAATCAGAAATCTAATCAAACGTGCAAGGGTTGTTTGTTCCCGAAGTTGTGCACCTCGCTGCCTCTAGTTCCTTACACATGACTCATACTAGAGGTCGCGTTGTAGGTCACGATCAGTCTGTAGATAAGATTACTATCAAACCTCTGCAGCCTGGGAGCGAAGAGCTCAGCAGATCTGCTAGCTACGTGCGGGTAAGATCATATATGTTGCCGTCGTTTTTTAAACGTTTGGATAGAAAGTCGCTTTGACAAGGTAGTACCATGTCAGACCAAATATTTGAGGTACGCGGGACCAAAAGTTCAACTCCGTATCACTCCATCTTGGCACATCTATCCTGAGGCCACGAAAACGTTGCATAACTCTTCTCTCTTCTAATTCTCTCGGTGTTTCCTCGTCGTAAATTGCCATCTAATAATAGCACTGGTCAGATAACGTTTCTGAATGAAGTTGATTTGAAACAAGCCATTAGACGTCGACCACCTTGTGTGTAAAAGTGTACGTGAGATTCGCGGCGTAGTTTCCGTTTGTTTGCTTAGATTCCTGTATAAGTTATGGGAAGGAGTGTCTCCTCGGCTTGAGGAGTCAACCCATCACGGTTCTTGTCGGGCTAGGGTTTCCCGGGTTTCTCACGGATGGGCGCGGGGCACACGTGCGAGTGCGGGGAATGTCAGGTGGTTCCCACACCCCGGACTGACAGTACCGGAAGGTTTACGACGCACCGGGTATCAACAGGTTGGAGAACGAAAATGGCGGAAAAAGTCTTTTTTAGAACGCGTCATTCTGTCTGCATGCACAATGCTCGTCAGACAAAAGGCCATCTAGTCGAAGGCCGGTGTTTCGATAGTTCTGGGAAGTTGATAACTCACCTTTTTTTAAATTTGACTCACCAGTTTTTAAATTGAAAAGGCTATACGCTAGCTTCAAGTTGTATGCATGTTAAGTTCTCAAAAGCAACAGGTTGATAATCAAAAATGGCAGGGAAACTTTAGTTGAAAAGGTGGGCAAATTGGTACCAATCTATGATCTTTTCCAGCCAGTGCGTGCTGGCCACCCTGATACGGCATTACCAGCCGCAATGCACTACTAGTATCTGCCAATAGGAAAAGCATTGTATTAAATTAAGGTCAATAGAAGCTAGAGGATGCCTTCTTTACCCTCTGTGTCGTACGCATGTATGTACAGTACAGTGCCCTCCAGTCGAAAAATACGAGAGTCCCAAGCAGTGTCATATCCGGTGCTTTGTAACCAGGATGCTGTTAAAACAAATATAGGAGACCGGGCTCGGCCATTCTTCAGTTCGAGGATGATAATTTGGCAATTTGGTAATACCTGTTTGAAATAGCTGTGCTTGAGATCAGGAAATTAGATTTTGATATTCGTTGGCGTGCATATCACGAGAACATAAATGTTAGTGGCTAGATTAATCATAGGACAGACTCTACAAGTGGCAATTTAAAAAATAAAATTCATATAGGGACTGTTGTTTTAGGAATACCCCTTGAAAATGTGGCAGATAGTAGAACCCTGTACGGAATCCGATAAACGTTCTCAGCTCTGATCCCACCACATGCGTTGTCATGTGGGACAACTCGCGCGAGATATCGCATGTCGTGATGTCCTAATCCCGCTTCAAGCAGGTGGGACAGCCGTAAGTGATAGCATGTGAGCTGAGGCAGAGGTGGAGAGGGCACTTTTGAACACCTTACACCCTCCCATTCCACTAGGGCGGCGACCGCGCTGCGACTGCGCTGTGACCTAAACTGTGTTGGATCGCCCAACAAATTTCATAGATAGAAAACGAATCTTTTTACGCCTTGTGTGTGTGTGTGTGTTTTCTTTTGCCTTCTCAGCCATACTTTTACATTTTACTTTTTTTATATTCCAATTATGAAATCACAATGCCAAAGACAAATCTGATTTAGGTCGCAGCGAGATCGCAGCAAGATTGGGGTGTAGTGGAATGGGGGCCTTTCATCTCACCATTTTGCACAAGTTCTTCTTCTTCAATCTACCGCTGACTAGCAAGCTTAGAACACGAGGGTGGTTCTTCGTTTGTAGTGTCTGTGTTTGTGTTAGATTCACGTCTCACCGTTTTGCGTAAGTTCTAATACAATCAACTGCCGAGGAAGTGCATTTGATATCATAGATGCACTACGTACACCTTTCTTCCTTCCAAAACTCTTAGAGAAAGATTTGCTGTCCACCTTTCTTATCGGAAAAATCGTGGATCTGTGCTGTTGATAGATTGCATTAGAGTCTATTAGTGCTAATAAGGAACAATTATCAACATTACTACCGGAGACATAGAGGGGCTGAGTATCAGTTGTTGTTGTTTTCTGTCTACCCGACTGCGTAATTTCAATGTTTGGTTACAGTCGTCAACCTAAGCGGTAAAAGAAACTCCATCCCCGCGCTTGGTGTCCGCGAGTCACTTGATCGCGAAGAGCGGTCGTTCTTGGGTCGTGCTCCAGTTCTCTGATCTTCCCAGCTTTGTTTAATATGTAGTGTGTGTAAACGCAGTGTCAGTGGGCTTTGCTAAATTGGCATCGGGTTTCCGACCTCGAGAAGTGATCCCGCCGCCTGACAAGCTACAGCTGCTCGCCATGTCACTCCCGGGATGCTCTCAAGGACACCACGCCTTGCGGCCATTCGCGGTAGTGCAGGTAATGAGCGGTGACGTGCCGTGTGATGAGCAACAGGTTTTACAAACTACTTACAGGCCGGAGACTTGGGACACACACACTCCTTCACGCTGTACTTGTCACTCTGCACGATTTCAACACCTAGAGCGCTTACTTGCCACAGTCTTGGTAGTAGCTTGCCTGTATTGAAAAGTAAGAAAGGGGCACGAAACATGCCACTTTTGAACAACTTGAGATTTCAAAGATTTCAGATTTGAATGACACCTTGATCGTTTGCCACCGTTTTGGTAGTAGCTCGTCTGTATGAGGAAGCAAGAAAATAGCTCGAAGCAAAACATGCCACTTTTGCCTGAACAACTTGAGATTTGAAAGACTTCAGATTTGGAAGACTCCAGCTTGCTGGACCAAGCGTGCCCTGAGGAAAAGATATCTTCTTACGTTTTCAGTGCGACCCCACGAGGTAACAGGATTACTCATAATCGGAACCTTCTCTTGTGCTCGGTCCAAGCTGCTAAGGAGGCCTAAAGCACTGGGGACAAAAATGTGGCCATTCATTATATTGTTTGTCAATGCTAGAGAAACATGCTTGGTATTCTTTGGGTCGCCTGTACATATTCACATCTGCGCTTTTAGTTCTTTATGTCATTTCTAGTTCCCTTCTAGCGGGTCCTTTCATCTTCTCTACCTTTTAACTTTTTGAAATCTTTATTCAACATACCCCTTAGCAGACTTGTTCGGAGTCAGAATTCTGTTGGTAGTTACTGGTACATACATTCTAGGAGAGAATGCCAAAAGGGCTGTCTAGTTAGACTATAGAGTACAATCAGTACATATCAGAATCCTGCTCAAACAACGATCATTGAGAATCTGTACGTAAACACTTTAAAAATACCTCTATCCTGCAGGCCTGTCTCCTGTCGTTGGTTGACATTTCTCCGATCCGTCGCACCTTGCACTGAAGGCGCATTTCTTAGAAACTTACAGGTACAACTACTCTGTTTCAAAACATATTTACCACAGTTTACTCCTATTATTTAAATCCTTCCGGCAACTGTACTTTACAGTTGGCATGTGCGCACTTGTCGACGGCTTATTTAGATAAAGTCCGGTTCTGTTCTTTGTCGACTCTATCCTTGGCGTACATACACGGCAGTAAATTTAACTTTATGTTCCCAGTTCAGAATGCCCTGAGTTTCACCCTGTTAGTTTACCGGGCTGCCATACGCTCCCCACCTGGTTTTCAGGGTCCGAATGAACTTTCAATGTTCAGAAAGGGGCCATTTCTTTTGCCATGGAAGTAGAAAGTTGGCATAGACTTGACTTTGAATCAATTATCCTCAAATGACTTGGAGAGCTGAGGAAGCCAAGTTTCTCTTCTGACGGCTTTCTGACTACTCTAGTCTAGTTTGCTTCCCAACACCTGTTGTGTGAAATGCATGCAGTGTGTTATATTGCCGCAGTACCGAATGTACAGTACATTTCCTACGTCGTTGCAAGTTGACCGGTTTCTAGAAGCCTGGATCGAGCGGGGGCGGCAGCAGGAGAGGGAAACGCCTGGAGTAAACGGCACTTTCATGCCAGCCATCCTCGATTACGAAATACGAACTAGAACATGGACCCGCTTCAAGACAAGCGACGCCTGGTTTTCATCTAAGTACTTTCGGTCACCTTTAGACATCGGCGGAATGTTTTACGTAGGTTTTACGCAGTCAGGTATGGTGTGGTGCCTTAGGCTTCTTTTCTTTGCACGCCACACACAGAAGAGAAAAGCACATGGAAAAACACGCGAGGAAACTTAAGCATCAGGGAGGTGGAAGAACTGGAGCAAATCAAACAGTATCCATGTCAAGAAGGTGTGGATATCACTTGCCTGTTCAACCAGGCATGAAACAGTGCTGTGAGAATCACATGACAATGCTACACGGCAGAACACGTACACATTCTTTCGAAGAAGTTGAGTAGCATTGGCATCAGGCGTCAAACTCCAGCTTTCTTCAAGGACAGAAAATCGTCATTGAACTCACAAGAATGTTGTCTACGAATGAAGTCAACAATGCGGATCGAAAACGCGTTTAGGTATTGGTGAGCAGTGATCATGAGATATAGCGTCGTAGAGCTTACTGTAAAGTTCCCAGCGATTAAAAGAAGCAAAGCTGTTTAAGCTATACATTACCAAGAAGCATGAAATGATGTTGATACATTTGTGAGTAGTGAGCTAGAGTGACGTAGTGCTTATCATAAAGTTCAAAGCGAATGAAACAAACAAAGAGCTGAAACCATATACTTTGACCAAGAAGCATCCACAGTCCACAATGTACTCGTACCTCAATCCTAGCGTTCACCCCTAAAAAGCAAGTGGTCTCGCCGCGGAGTCCGAAACGTGAGCATCTCTAGTGCGTAACAGTTAAGGGAAAATTTGTAGATGACCATAGGTGGCTCCATGCCATATCCCGTGATTGGGCGTCTGCCCCGGCAGTCCGTAGGTCACTCACAGTTGTAAAAGGCCGTAAAACCAAAGTTGAGGATAGTGTTTCTGTTTTCCATCCAAGATAAACTAACCATGTGATGATGTCATTAACTGGTTACACGCATGGATTACGCTTACCACACGTAGAACACGTCCTTTCAATTAACTTATCGCCATCTGCCTTTGACTCGTAAAGCGAAAAAGGTGTCCTAACTGTTGTTTCAGTCGTACCTAATATGTGTGTTCGGGTGCCTTCCTGATTTGTTTTGCGCCTGCTGCTATAAAAGCTACCACTGTCATTACCAGTATCATTCGACGACAGGGCAGATCCGACGGCAACAGGCTCTATCCTCGAACGACGCTCCGCAAACATCGCAGAGATTATCTCCCAGCTTTTACATTCACAGAGGTTTTTGCAAAGGTAAGTTGTCTTTGACTTCCTCATCATCTTAGGCAGTGTTTTATTTCTTAGGTAAGAGGTATTTTCATTGTGTTGCTTTTCTTCTGGTACCTAAGTACATGACGTACTTGGCTACCGCAATGCAGGTGGTTTGTAGGCTTCACGAAGGTCTTCCATTTGATTTTGTATACAAGCAAGCTCATCGCACCCGTATAACTCATACAAGCCGGTGTTGAACGTTTTCTGAGTTTCGTTTGATTGGTAGCTGTAAGAAGGTATTTCTTTTATACTTAGTCTATCCCCTCATATATAAACAGGGTCGTATCTGACAACAATTGGACACTCCATAAGATTTGCATCTTGAGACCACGTTTGTGCTACTTGTGCTTCAATATTCTTCAACTGACTATACCTGACAGAGTAGCGGCATTACCGAACTGAAGTGTCTTGAAAGGCTTAGCCAGCTTGATCTGTAATCAAATCCTTCTTCATGAGCATGCCTTAGCCTTTATCAGTCAAACTTGGACTTACGGAACACCTAACCATCGGCTGTGCGAAAGCTGCTAGTGAACAGTGTGACACGGTTGCGAACTTTCGATGATTAGAATCCGGCTCTAAAGATCTAGAGTTGCAGACTTTTCAATTGCAAACGTCCTTCACATACATTTGCCAATAACAAGAGCGAGTTGAAGACACGGTGTACACATCCAGATCCAATGTTATGGTTGAGTGAATCTAGTCTGTACTGGAAGAAACCTGTACTCTTGGCCGAGATTCGCCAGGAGGTCCCCGTTGTAGTTTGTTTTGCCGTGGAGGCAATCAGGATCTGATGACAGCTACCTGCCAAAGTAAGCTAACCTGGTCGGCACCCGGGCTGCCGATGACGCGAAGCCTGGGAACCTATCTCCACCGTAAACCTGGAAAATATACGACAACAACCAAGTTGGCGGAAGTGACTGGAACTTGAGAATGGAAAACAGTAACACGACTCTACGTCATGGCCAGGCTATAAAAGTAGTAAAAAGAAATGACGTTAGGCAGGTAGCCATGCTCGCCCGTGGATCAGGGCAATGAACTCCCCAGGGTTATCTGGGTTAGGTGACCGTAGTTGACTCCATTTCGGCTTGCATGTCAGTGTGACCTTTATCGTCATCAGAATCATTCCTACCTATGATCTAGATGGAGTATCTTTATTGCGGAGAAGGGAGCTGCTATCTTTTATTACGTCAACTGTTTGAGCATTTCAAGGCATTTCAGTTGAACTAGTTTGTGCAAAAAACATCGACGTAGCTCTTGATTTAATGTCTATGAAAACATAAATTGCGAAATGTGTTTTGAATATCAACTTTACTGCGGCATTGCCATCTGCTCTTTGAGTTAAGATCTTTTGAAGACGTCCTTTTTTCTCAAGAACCGCCCGTTGCCAGTCTCCAGTTCCGGAAGCCGGTCTCTTACGGTTAATTGTTTGTCTGTGCCTTTACTTAACACAAACAC
The DNA here is from genome assembly GCF_035083965.1 of Branchiostoma lanceolatum. Classification (NCBI taxonomy): domain Eukaryota; kingdom Metazoa; phylum Chordata; class Leptocardii; order Amphioxiformes; family Branchiostomatidae; genus Branchiostoma; species Branchiostoma lanceolatum. The sequence goes on along the minus strand of NC_089726.1, from coordinate 8,206,107 downwards.
CTATTACTGGCAAAACGACCATGCAATATGGGATTCTCATGTTGTAATCTTGAACAGGTTCCAAGAAAGGCTCCTGGACTTTAAGGCTCTTTGAGATTCTCAATGCACAGTGTATGCGTCATTATTATTTTTTGGTTCTTGCTGTTGTTGTTTCTGAGTTGTCGGTGTGTGGCACGACGCGTCTCCAGGGTGGAAGTGGACGTGAACTTGGAGGAAACCACATATGGAGAACCGTTACAGAGAACCGATGAACTTTAGGCGGTGATTCACCGAGACCGGCATCTTTGGGGACGTCCCCGGGTTACTCCAATGTCGTACCCTGCCAGTCCTTTCAGCTCCTACAATCCCATTCTTATCCTCCTGTTAAAAGGAGCTATTTGCGTCCTCTTAATCTTCGACTTACTGCCGTTTCTTGTGAAAGATTTCAAGAACACAGGCGGATTTGTAAGAGAGAGACCTCGAGCGGATTAACCAAGCCCTTCCGGTGATCCAGGTTAGCCCCTTGTTGAATAGATCGTTCTTGGCTTTGTCCCAAACCACCAGCATGTCCTATAATAATAACTAGAAGCGAAAGCGTTTGGACGTGACGGTCACGTCGTCCCTAGTGCTGATTAAGGTCTTAAGATTTCAGCCACGGGGTGTCTTAAAAGACTATATATACGTCTTATGTAGTAAACCTTCTTCCTCTTTTCGTCAAAGAAGCCACGGGGCCTACCCCTGAGTCTGACTTCAGCTGCGTGGACCAAAAATAGCTCCAACTTCTAAAGGACAAATACCTGTCTCCACACCACGACCGAGCTATATGCAGACACATGTTTTATAAGGTTTACTGCCTATTTGTGCCTTATGTGCAGTCAAATCTTTGACCTAGTTGCCTTGTACGTGGAGCGAAAGTTTCCCCATTCCCCGTCGTCTGTAACGGGGGCAACGCAGACTTCCATGGACGCACACAGATATTCCGTTTCCTTCAGCCCTTCTTTGTCGCTTTAATCTGACCCTGTGTAGGCCAACAAATTCCCCTGAAAAACGGTTTTTCACAGGAGATGACAACTATGTCTAATGGATGACACTGCCGGGCGAGAGGCTTTATCCGCCGACATCGCTTTTCAGGCGCTGACGATGTTACAATAATTAACTCAATCACTCAACAATGGCCGGCAACCATAGCAAATGCTCTCTCGCAGATACAATGTGCACTGACATTAAGTGAGAAGAAAGGAGGAAAGGCTACCTCCCAGTAGGACACCTTGTGGGTTCGCGCTCGCAGCCGTAGCGGCGAATCGGGGACCGGGTACATGCTCCGCGTACGAGGTGATGAAAGGCAGACTTACGTCAGATGACGTAGGACCGTTCCGGCGTGCCAAATTGTGAAGGAAACTCGCCCGGTCACCGTTCGACTCTTAATCGTCACGAATGGGGGAGGAGCCCGTCTGATCGACAGCTCTTTTATAACCTTTCTGCAGCGCGCGGGGTGAAACAAATTATTCTTTTTGGTCACCAAAGGTCAGAGCAGACCGTGCCTGCCTATCTGTTCTCGATATAGCCTGGCTCTATATAAACGCGCAGACACTACAGCCGTGGACACATTGTTATGTGCACCGACTCCCGGACCGCGGTGGTGTTGGATTAGAACCGAGGAGTTTGCTCGCGACAATCAGAGTTCAAGTGTCCCCTTTACTACACACGGAGGTACTAGCGCGGTGAGTGAGTATGACTTGGTGTGGGTACAAACTTCTGTACTTTCTTATTGCTTCGGAGGAAGAGTGTTTAGCTACTATACTACGAAGTGTGCGGGTGCTTCGCTTTAAATCGCTGTGCCCAAGTTGTATTGGGCGGTCCCATTTACGCAAACGGTGATTCCGGCGTGTACGGGACGGCAGCGATAAGCTCGTAGAATTTGGCATGGTTGAATTTCTAACTAACTCCTAATGATTTCCCTCAAGAAATATTTTGTTCCAGGAACTTCGCGTATGAATCAGATCAATGTCGTCCTTAAGTTGTAGGGCGGTCTCGTGTACGTAAGTCGCGGTTCTGGCGTATTAGGTGCGACGATAAGCTTGTAGAATTTGGCACTGCTGACTATCGTGCCCCTATAGTCTAAAGCTGAGACCTTGGACGAGCCTGTTAACGTGTGAAATGAATCCGTCGCGTTGCGGAGGTTCTCTCACCCACAGGAACCTACCCCTGGGTGTCTCTCCGTGGTCGGCTGCTAGCCTAAGCCGGATATTTCTTGTTTAATCATAGACGACACATCTCACAAACAATGTTTTCAATTTGCGATGGTTTGGATAAATAACCCGGTTCTTTGCCTTCGCGGCACCAGTCCGCTTCCCAACGTAGCAGGCCCCGCCAGTGTTGTTGCTGCCCCACGGCACTGCTTGTAGTTGTGGTTCGGCACAACAATTACCGTCTTGGAGGAATTCGAGTTATTCTTTGGTAGCATTGAAACCAGTCTCACGTCCAAGACCCGGTCACGTGCAGCCTGTCAACCCGCACCAGAGGTACCATAACCGTTTCCATCCTTCCCATTCGCAGGCTTGACGGCTGAGGGCGCAGGCAGTCCCGACGACAAGCATGAGGCACGCGGCACGAATCTTAGTCTTCTTCGCTTCTCTGGTGTGGACGGCGGGCCCGTCATGCACGGTGAGTACATTTCAAACATTTCTCTAGCTTTAACTCATGTGGCTGCTCTAATGTCAGTCGGTAAACAGTGTTTTTTCGTGTTCTTGCACAACGGGTGTAAATGTTCTTATACGGCAGACGAGACCGGCTTTGTGGGTTACGCAGAATTTGCCTCCGGAGAGAGAAAGTCAGGAATCGTGCAGCATTGCTAGAGGTAAAAAAAAAAACAGTAGTTGTTGTTTTGTTGCTGTGGAAAACAGTTCCGCGGCGGATCAGGTCTGTGAGATCTCCGTCATGAGTTATCATTGCGCTCGGGGGCATGTAGCGAGGGCGGCCGGGAATGGTTGGAAGGGTGTCGGGGTCGGCCGGACAAGTGCGGACAGGTGTAGCGCGCTGACAAACACGGGCTATCTCACATCAATCATCCATCTCTCTCCTCTTCATACCCATCTGCCGCGAGTTTATCCTGGCATCTATGGCGTCACTGCAGAGATATATCAATTAAGTAACGTAGCGAGCTGACATTGTTTACACAAACCAGGAACCGCAACTGTATGATTTTGTGTAACGTTACGTCGTCACAAGGAACCACAGTCGCCAGGAAGTTCCGAAGTTGCAAGCGAGGAGAAAAACGACACCGCCGTTTTTGTTACCCCGTCCTTAGATTGGCGAAGGAAAATAAACAGCATCTCTCCTCAGTTTAAACAATAATCATAGCCCTTGCCCCCTTTGTGAAACTTGTTGACTTTTACACACTTCCAGTTGATAAACAAATTTGCCCCACCACTTGACTGAATGAAGTACTTATGTCTTGTTTATCTTTTGTACTGAGTAGGGGTGCTCCTAGTGAGAAAAGGGATCGTCACATATTTCACCAGTATTTTTTCTATCCGTAGCACATGACAAGCCTACTTCTGTATGCTTGTGCACTAGGATTGTTCAAGGGAAGATAAAATAGAGGGAACACGGTAAAACTGTCGCATCCTCTGTGTTTCATTTTTTTCTTGGGTATTAGACCAAGTCGGGGGCCTCTATTGTAATGCAGATACAAAAGATCACAAATCGGTTCTTTCTCTGACTCAGATTGGGTAATATCAAAAACCGTTTATGCTACTGAAAAACAGCTGAAGCGTTTTATGCAATCATGCCAAGTGCAAGTACAAGTAATTCATCAAGCAGCATACCTTAAAGTTATGCAGATTGAAAAGACCACAAATTAGTTCTTTCTCTGACTCAGATTGTGTAATATCAAAAACCTTTACTGAAAAAAACGCTGCGACGTTTCATGCAAATCCTGTCAAAAGCAGAAGTAATTCAGCAAGCAGCAACTCGGAGATTTGTGCCGAAAACATCTTTATCTGTATATAGTGGGCATAACCGCCCTTCGGCGCAACACACACGGCTCAACGTAATACACAGGACAAGTGAACTCACGCGTTATGCGCATGTGGGACGGGAATGACGTCATGGCAATGCCCTTGACTTTGTGGTTTGGCCGGAAATGCTACATTTCAAACTTAAGGACAACGCCTTTTATGTATTATTCAACGAGACAAAAGATACAAATCTGCCCCTTACAATTATCCAATCCGGTCACGTTCGCTTCCGGTAGTTACGGGTCTCTACAACGGTGGCTATAGGGAGAATCATTTGCCAGGGGAGTTTGGCCACCGTTCACTTCCAAGGGGAAAAGTCACCCTTACTGCGAACTCACTCTCTTGGCCAATTCTCCACCCTATTTCCCCCGAATTCATAGTTCCGTAGGAAGGTCTGGTGGAGGCTAGGTGCTAGGTAGTCACCCCCTTCGCCGATACAACTCTACCGCTCAACAAATACACTAGGGCCGACAAGGGACGCGAGATTTCGTACATAACACAGTTTCGACGTTAGAAAGCTCGTGGAAAACAAACAGGCCTTGCATGAACCCAGTTGTGTCAGGTTTCTTATAGACGGATAAGGCATTCCAGAAACAACATCAAAGTCTTATCTACTTACTCCTGATATCACTCACCGATTGGAGGTTATAAGTAATCTCCAAGCAGGTCTACCGGTGGCAAGACAGTATCTTAAGGGCCAAAACAGTATCCAAATGGCCACCGGTAGATGTGCTTCGAGATTAGGTCATGAGTGCGCCGGGTAATAACGCGCTACTACTTGTATGGTCCTTGTGTTAATCTCCAAGTAGAGGTAGGGTTCAGCTTAGTGTGCACTTGGATTTGAATTTCTTAACACGTCTTTCTATAAGTACGCGTTGTTTTCTCTAGAAAGACGACGTATAGAAGGCCTCAAAAACATAGTGCCGCACCCTACATCTGCTTGGAGATCGCCATGTGTTGTTCCATGTCATCCCTGGGCGCTACCCGTCAGACTGGGCACTTTTCCAACCCGACGGCTTGTTTTAAGTTTCACCCAATTATCGCCAAAAAATCTTGACGAACTTTCATCCCAACCTGTGTCTGTCACTGGGAGCTGTGTTATCTGTGTCCTGTCTGGGCTTCAGTCGGCCCGATCAAAACAACCTCGAACTACGTCACTGCCCCGTCACACTTCGCGGGACTCTTTTATGGATGCCACCAAGGAGCTTTAAAACCTCCTAGCTGCCACTGACGTCATGCGATAAGGGGCTAGGTAGTAAATAGTCCGTCCGAAGTGCTGAACTGAACAATACGTTCTCGCCAAGTAATGATGCCAAAGGTTTCTGTTCTGGTTACGCTTTGTATAACGTTTGCCAGCACGAAAGGTGTTGCGTTACGACGTACACTTCTTCTTGACTGGCGAAGGTTCGCTACCCTACACCTACCGCCTCGTTATATGTTCAGTTTATACATGAGTGGCATTGACATGAGTATACTGAGACTCAATAGGAAAGTAACTCAAGAAACTGGATGTTTGTCAGTCATTGTATCACCGTTTACTAACTAATCAAGTTACTTGAGCAACTTTTGCATTCCGGTATCTCGTTACCTGGATGCCTAACCTTCATTTATGTTCGGTTTATGGCTGTTGGACTTTAAAGGCTTTCTGCCTACATGCAATGCCATCTGCAGGCTATAGTAGAACTGGGAGCGCATTACAACCTCCCAGTAAATCCCCACAGTTCAGAAACGGCAAGGAAACGTGATCGTGAGAGCCAGCCCTTGCCGTACACCAGAGTTTTAAAGAGTTAACTTAATGAGCTGGTGTGCAGAATAATTGAGGAACCCTTCTAAGAAATGACCAGTCGGCCTTATCGCCTCTTCTTGTTCCCTCTGACGTCATCTTACAACAGAGGCGTTGGTCTGTAACAACAAACAGCCAGCCTAAGCGTGACAGGAACAACTTTAGGTCCGTTCACACACCGAGAGTTACTGCATGCTTCCAGCATTCTTTCACTAAACCCAACTTGGGAGATGTTTTCCTTTGCTAGAGGCCCTGTGGCTTGAGGAAAAAAACCTCGACAGAAAAGGCAAGGAAATCATAACCTTGTGCCAAACTGACTTGAATGGTTCCAAGTCCTTTTTGTCCCCAGCATGCTTACTTCGCTGCCGCAAACCCTGGAGCGACAAATCCGGATGTTGAAACGACAACTGCTACCCATGACCTCGAGGAAAACCTCGTAACTTAAAAGGCGCTAATTTCCCAAATGATGCATGAACACGATAAACACTTTCCACGCTTAATGCATGCTTGAAGTCTTACAAATCAAGACACAGCCCTTAACAAATAGCCACCGGCTTACCCTCCATCAGTGACAGTGACTTTCTGTAAAACGTACGTCAAGAGTTATGACATGAAATGTTCACACATCGCGGCATCTGTTTTGAATGACATTAAAAGTTACAGTCATCATCCTTGGCACATCACATATGTCTGCCTATATGTCAGAGCCCATGAGAAAGAAACCTTGGCGGTAGGTGGTCGCAAATCCGGCTTTCCGAAGACGTCGCGCCTGCCGTCACACTCTGCCATCGTGTTATCGTCTGCACGAGCTTGCACGAGACGTGAAAGAAGTCTCCAAGAAGAAGGATATTCCGAGAAAGGTGACGGGACTGCTTCGGGCACCGCGAGACTGGAGTACATCACGCAATATGCCAGGGTTCAGACAAGAAGAGAGGATTCCTCCTCCAGGCCATGAGAGTTGTGGTCCCTCGTGGCTCGTCCAGGAGAGAAAGGTGTCTCTCCGAAACGTTTGCGTGCGAGAGCCTCGAAGTTACGCCAGCAAACTCTAACATAATCCTGGGTTTGAAAGCATTAAGACTACAAAGTCACATTATTCTCTTACACTCATCAATGCCTATCATTTCTTCCCATAGATGAGAGTAACCCCAAGAATACACCAACACATGACAAGGGACGAAATGAAGCTGCACTTAGGAACTGATGACCTACTTGGAAGTGAGTACGGAAAGATATGCTGATTTACAATGCATGTCAAGTTAAAGCTACTGATACGTTAGTCTGGCGAGTTCACAGTGCCCTTGTTCTCTTTCACCAGTGTCGTTGCGGGTAAGAGATAGAATGTTTTATTTCTGACCTTTGTCATGCTTCGTTAGTAGCTGATATCGGATGCTTCACAGCTTCCAATAGACCTGCTAGCCTCGGCGTTTCCAGCTTTAAATCAAACGTCCCGTCCTTGTACTACTTAAGCCACGACGCCGAAAAAGGAAGATTGGCAAAAACAAAGAGTCGACGCTAGCTCAACCTAATTTATCTTTTGGCAAAACAAGAAAGCGAAGAGATTATCATCTAGTCAAGACTTAAGCCTAGCAGATACACATCTGCACGTTTTAAAGGGCAAACGAAGACTGAAAAACAAGTTGAGATGACTAAGAACTATCCATCACTTTATCGTGTAGCCACTGACTGAGCAACAGACATGACAGAAGACGAACGGAAGTCCCGAACATTTATCTTGTCAGAGTAAACAATAGGTGTGTTACCGACAAAAGGAACACTGACGTCATCGGGATGAGTCATGACGTAGGCAACTTTTGAAAATTTTCCTTTCATGCCGAACACCAAAAAATGAAGAAAGAATGATTAGCTTCATTTAATTTCATTAGCTTCATGTAACTTTGTATATATTCTCATCTTTCAGTTCCAGAATATGACATCTTTACTCCACAAGAAGTTGACATGACAGCTGATTTGACCAGATCTGCCGGATGCTTCGACGACGGGGGCTGTGGAGACGGCGACAGACGGTTCTACTCCGTCCAACTCTTCGGCACCAAACATCTGTTGAACCTCACCCGAGACATGTCTGTGGCGGCGGCCGGTCTCCGGGTCGTGGGGAAGAACGGGGAGGTCATCCCTCGGACGCTGGATTGTTTTTTCACGGGGGAGGTACAAGGCTTACCCGGCAGCAGCGTTGCCCTCAGCACTTGTAACGGTCTGGTACGTGTAAATTCCTTATTCCTTACGTTTAACACGGAGAAAAAAACGAGCAAAGGTTATCCCTTGGTAAAGACCAGGCATGTCGAATTCATCACCGAGTCTATTCAGGAGTTGACTATAGAATTTGCTGCACAAAAGAACAGCATGTTGCCCGCGCTAAGGCCGCCTAAAAATAGTTAAGGGCATTGTTGGGTCTAAAAATACTCCCAGAAAGGATTATGCTGATGGCGTTTGGCACCTTCTCTGCAGCATGGCGTGGTGGTGGCTTCGGGAGAGGATTTCGTCATCACGCCGATGTCTGGGGGCTTGTCGCGTCGCACCCGGCACCCAAGGTCGCTGGACGGGCAGGCCGGTAGACCACACATCGTCTACAGGAGAAGTTCCCAGGCGCTGGACGACGTGACGGCTCTCAGCGAACATGGTCTTCATAAAGGTGATTAATAGATGCTGCATGGCTAGCAGGCAGTTTAATATGTATTTCTCCTATGCCTCAAGTTGCGGAAATGTTAAACTTTTGGAAAGATTTCTGAAAGGCTAATCCAACAACTACGTTGCGGCCCTCGTCGTCACAACTCATAGTTGTGGAAAATACTATATTTGCAAACTCGTCCAATCTTATATTCCATACATTCAACATATGACATATGGATACTCATCAAAAAGTTAGTTCACTTGAAGTTGCAATCGAGGCAGTGCATCCTGGGTAGACCATCAAAAATGACAAAACGATTCTGGGTCGAGATCTTACGCCAAATCGAATGCACAATCTTGCTCAATCAACGTTAACTTGTGCCGTTTGGTCGCTATTAAAGATGAGACTCATAGAGTGAGTGTGGCCTGCCGACGACTACATGAAAATGGTTGTCACTTCAACATTACCCAGAATGTAACCGTTCATTCGGAATGTTTTCACCCTCTTGCTCACAGATGCGGCGGTGGACCCCCTTCACCTCCGTCGCACCAAGCGGGACACGGCGCGTTCGGACTCGAGGAACAGGCTGTCCGCCGCCCGACGGCTCACCATCGAGCTGGCCCTGTTCGTGGACCGCAGCGCCTGGGACAAGGTGGAGAGTCTGCACGAGGGCGGCGCGGAGGAGAAGTTCCAATGGGCAACTACATACTACCTGTCCGTTATCAACACGGTAAGAAGTTTTTTCGTCGTAGCGTCATTGCCCTCCTCTGGTCGCTTCTCTGCCGATTATTAAGCAGAGCTAGAGCTCTAGAATAGGATGGATACAGCTTTGCTGGTGGTTAACACAGCAAACAGGAAGACTGCGTTCTGACATAACTAAGAAGTCTCGCTGAATTTCAAGCTGTGCGCACTGAAACCTTCATTATGTCTGAATGGCCAATCACTCAGGTCACGTGACCTTACGGGCACATGACGTCAGCAATGTGTTACAAGCACTTTTTTTATATGAGTGTAAACAGAGTGAAAGCTAAATTCCTCGGTACATTTTCTGTGTTCGTTGGAGGTCGATGAATGTCCAAAATTTGTCGAAGCTTACCTTCACTGTTTACGTGACGTACATGTTAGAAGTTACTTTGGGTTCAGACGAAAGCTATGTTAAACTTGTAAGAGCAGGTCTTAATTGACATTAGTTACAAAACAGTAACTCCATACAGGATTCCCATACAGGGGTTAGGATTGGGATCAACGGTTGTCTTAACATCTCTACAAAATAAAGCTACCGCAAATGGCAAGTTAACAACCTTCAAAGCCTCTCTGGTCATGGCTTTAGTCACTGTAAACAGAAGATGAAGTGTTGTTCAAAGCGACTGTGTTGGTGTCCTAACAGGTGCAGCTGCTCTACAACAGTGGGTCCCTCGGACACCGCGTCCAGCTCGCTGTTTTACGACTCCGGATAATTGAGGGCAATGAGGTGAGGCCGCCGGCAGATATACTCCAACTGGATACGTGTATCAAATTGGGTCCATACGGACCGCTTCAATCATCGATAAGTGGTGGATTGACGTCGAGTGGGCCCAATTATGAAAGATAATGTAAGGTTTTGGGCCGCCCTTAAGGCACTTGGCGGTAGACTTGAAAGGTCCCGTTGTTTTGACCAATCACTGCCCAATCAGAACAACTACAGTGCAGTCCGCACTAGAGGCATAACTTTGTTGACTGGCATTCCGAATATTCAGCATGATGAAGTATTGGTATGACTCAGTATGCAAGGTTGGTATGAAAGATGAATAAGAGAAAATTCAAGACAATCATAAGGCATTTTTGGGGTAATTGATATCTTTACCTCAAGGCAGTCACAAGACAATCATAGGGAATATTTTGGAGTAATTGATATCTCTATCATAAGACAGTCACGAGACAATCATAAGGAATATTTGAAATAGTGGACATTTCAATCATTAGACAGTCATAAGACAATCATAAGGCATATTTCAGGGTGATTGATATTTCAATATGTAGACAGCCACAAGATTGTGTAGTCACAAGACAGACACAAGACAGACATAGGAATGATTTTTGAATGGTTGACATCCTAATCAATACATTGTTCATGACTTTGGGATTTTCTGTGTTTTTTCACAGTTTACATCAGATAACACTGATACAGAAAAGACCCTACACAACTTCTGCAAGTGGCAGCACACCCAGAACCACGGGTACAACAACATCATGTACGACCTGCCTGACGACCACCCCGAACACTGGGACCATGCTGTCTTCATCACAGGGTTAGTTAAAACATGCACTTATGTTTTCATAACACACTTTTTATGCATGGAACCAATTTCACCTACATGCTCGATAATTGGGACAAGAGAACAAAGAAAACAGAAATATTTTTATAACACACGTTTTCTGCATGAAACCAATTTTGCCAACATGCAAATTGAGGCAAGATCAAAGAGATCATACACTAATATTTGCATAACACACATTTTCTGCATGAAGCCAATTTTCAGCAACACAGCTTATCATTGAGGCAGGATCATATAGAGCTTACAGAAGTGCTTTTACAGTTTGCCTAAGAGAGAACAGTGGAGTCTGGGCTAAAGAAAATAAGTGGTGCACTTTTTGCTCCTTGTGACATTTGGCACTTTGACCCACAGTTCCCACAACTCCTGACTGGGGCAAGATCATAGTGCTTACAAAATTGCTTTTAAAGGGTGTTAAAGATAGAACAGTGGAGTCTGAGCTAAAGAAAATAAGCGATGAATTATTTGCTTGCTATGACACTTGGCACTGTGACCCACAGAGCTACTACAACTCCCGTCAAACTCTATTACGATGTTAGCAGGTCTTACTTCACAGCTGCACAGCAAAGATGCAGCAAGTTTCAACACTTCTACATAGCACATTCTAACATGTTTATCTTATGTCTCTCACTACAGTATGGAGATGTGCAGGCCTGGTCAGTCATGTGCTATTGCAGGTATGTGCTCGTAATACCTTGTATCTATTTAGCATAATGGGGTATAAACATTGCAGGACAATTTCTTGACAAAGGTACAGAACTAACAAATTTTTATGGTCAGGTCTCAACAGTTCAGTTTTGTTACAATTGTGAAGATCTACTGACAGTTGGGAAGTGTTTTAGGTAGGCAAATTTGACAGGTGACTTCTGATCTATTGCTATGCATTCCAGTCAATATGAATGTTGAAACACACATTTTGGGGTAGAATAAAGCTCAGCAAATTTGCTTGCCTTTTCGCAGTTGCTTAACGTTAGCTCTTCTAGTTTCTTAGCTAGCTTTACCTCTTTCAAATCAAAGCATTCTAAGCTACTCCCTATGGCATTCAGCACTAACACACCCCATTACCTGTGACCTGTGACTCACCTGAGATATCGGTTCTGTCCGCAGGTATGGCACCTGTGTCGGGCATGTGTTCTGAAGACAGGAGCTGCTCACTGAACGAAGACAGCGGGCTGGGAAGTGCTTTCCTGCTGGGGCATGAGATTGGACACAAGTGAGTTGTTTTGATGTATAACCATTTATAACATATGACAACGGGACAATGTTGCTTGAGAAATGCAACCAGAGTACGAAAGTATATGCCAAATTCATTCTGCTCTTAAAAGCAAAACAATTTTAATACTTAGTTCTCTAGATTCTTAGCGAACAAGAATAAATCAACTGATGTGCCTTGATAATTGGGTGTTTTGGCGATAGAAAGTGTTTTAGGGCAAATGTGACATATTGCAAAGTTCATCAACTGATATAATGTAGAATGTAATGATAAGTGTGTGTTTCAATGATTAATAAGGTTCTTGATATGCATGCACGTTTGTGTTTCTCAGATTTTGTAAAGATTTGCTAATATACATGTATTTTGTTGTGGTCAGTCTGGGCATGCGCCATGACGGAGACCAGAACAACTGCGCTGACAGTCAGTTCATCATGGCCACTCACACCGGGCCAGGCCACATGGAGTGGTCACCCTGCAGTGCTGACCACTTCTCTCACTTCCTCTTGTAAGTACACACAATTCTCTTCACCTTTCAAACAAAACTTTGTTAGATTTTGTTATCTTGAACAAATGCCAAAGCATACAACCATGTAGGAAAAGGTAAAGGTAATCAAAAGGTAAAGGTAGTCCCATAGCCCTTTTGAGGCCATAGGGGCAGTGGGTTGTTCTGTCTTAAATCAGTCTCTTTAACCTCCTTGAAAAAAAAAATGGTTGAGGTCTCTAAGTGAGCAAATTTTGTCTATAAAAGGCTGCCTTCATTAAAATTATACAGTCTCACCTGTTGCTCGATAGAATATGAGAATTAAAAGTCAGAAATCAATTGAATTTTGTTGCCCATTGCTTTAGAAATGGTAAAAAAGAAACAATTAATCTCTGACTGGAAGGAGTCTTGGTGAACCATTGAGACAATCATCCCATTGCACTATTGGCACTCTCGCCTTGTTTTGATTCTACTGATTTGTGTCAAGGGTAGGTGGTCTGGGTTTGATTCTTGGGTCAGACCTACATCCAAGGTTCCAAGAATTCCCACGGACTCACTCTCTGAGTCAAGAGGTGACTGTGTCCTCGGGCAACTGGTTCATTTCGCTTTAACCGTGATTATGAGGAGTATATTCTGCGGGATTCTTTGACAGCTTGAAGCGCGATAGATCAGATCAAATTTTGGCAAACCATGGGATTGAATCTTGGTGTTCTTATTCCAGAACAGACCAATCGGATTGCCTGAACGACAGCCCCAGCCCCCGAGCCCCGCCCGAGTTGGCGCTGCCAACAGGAGAACTACCTGGTGAGCGCTACACCGCAGACCAGCAGTGTGAGCTGCGCTTCGGAAAAGGGACCGAAGAACACAAATACTTCCGCAGCGTAAGTTACTAGATTCAAACAGAAAAATTGCTTACTTGCTTATGTTGAGTCCTGAATATTCCGGTCTCGAGTGGTGATGGCAACCAGTGCATGTCTCTCTGTCCCTGAAACAGACAAAGAAGTATCAGAATGTTCTGGAAACTAGTTTGTGGCAACATTTTGCAATCTTGGTTACAGATTTTGATCAGCACTGATCATCCCTCAAGGACATTTGGTATCAACTTCGGTTCAACATTTTTCAGGTAGTTTTCCAAGTAATGGAGGCTCAGAAAGCTTCTAGTTGTCACCCGATTTTACCCTTCAGATAACAGCTTAAAGGAAAAGCCTTTTGATCAAAAGCATTGGGTCATCTGTTAGCAGAAGTGATTGACAATGTTGGTAAATGTTTTTAATAGAGCATCTGTACAAGATTCATTATTTTGTTAAACTGTTACAGATAATACTAATTCAGATGATACTAAATGATGATTGACAGGATAGTTTTCCAAGTAATGAAGGTCGAAAAATAGAGCTTATGGAAAAGATTTTGGACAAACATCTTCGGATATTGCATCTGTTGGCAGAAGTGAGTGACAGTGTTGGCAAATGTTTTTAACAGAGCATGTGTACGAGGCTGACGTGTCTGGACAGGCCCAACCACAAGATCTGGTGGAGTTCATCACCGGCTGTGGAGGGAACGAGCTGCGGCACTGGCAAGGTCAGAGCACATGCAACGTCCTCTAGTAGCTGCTTACGGTTCTTAATCAACATACCAGTCATAGCTACGCGTAGTACGGCCGACTTGATACACTAACTATGTCTGATGTCGGTGAGACCTTGATATGCTGTCGCAGAATGTTGCAATGTGGCTTATGCCTCTAGTCTAGGAGCATGTAAGACTTGTCACAGTGCCATTTATTTGAGAAGTCTTCCATTTTCTTGTGATAGTAGCTTCATTTCTCAGATATTGTTGTCACAGGTCCATTGATGCTACAAAACATAAGATCATTTGTAAAATAAACAAAACACAATTTTTGTTACAGAGTCATTAAGACATAACAAAAGAGTGATACTTAAAGATTGATTTAAGTTTGACTCTTTTGACAAAACAGTTGTAGGCAGCCTAGTCTGTAAGAAAAATCGTTAGCATGTGCATGAATCACTTGCCTTAAGTTAAGGCACAATTATGCATATACTCAAACATCTCTGGATCATCCCTCAGTGGTGTCGTGGGGGGGAGTGTGTCCTCCGTACCAGCACTGCCGCGGCTCCCGTGGACGGTGATTGGAGCGTCCCGTCTGAGGCTGACTTTGGCAGGTGCTCCCGCACGTGTGGCACCGGAGTGATGAAAGCAGAGAGGGCCTGCAACAACCCTGTGTGAGTGGTCCTCACAATAAGCTATCAAGTTATAAATTCATGTCTCCGCCTGCTAAATTGTTCTGTACAGATATTAATTTGAGGTACAGATGATGAGCCTATAGCAGAGAAAAGTGAAGAAATAATAACTTACCATTCATGGACAACTTACGTGCATGTGAAATTTTTCAAGTTTCACATACATTTGTAGGAGTAGCGTCTCCAAAGGAAAACACAGCGATAGAGTAATAAGTGATACTGTATGATAGTGCTGTATTCAAAATTCATTGTTATCTTCAGTGAAGATACATGTAGGCAGGCATGTTTACAACGTAACGAATTGAGAATCTTTAACGTTAATATCTTTTTATTGTTTGCACACTACAGTCCAGTGAATGGAGGCCGCTACTGTGTTGGAGAGAGACTGGTCTACAAGCTTTGTAACACTCAGGTATGTGGATGTTACACCTTCCAACATGTGTGTCAAGCGTCAAGTCTTTCCACTGTGTGTTACATAAGAACATCTAACCAACTGTCACAGAACACCCAAGCATCCCTGCATGAAGACTCAGCAATGTGAAAGTCCTGAAGGCAAGGGTATCAGTAGAGTACAAGATTATCCATGATCAGAGGCTGTCTTTATTGCTACTGACACTAACTGCTAACAGCTGGTTTAATGCTCCGCCAGTTACGTATTTTAGGAACTATCCAGAACATTTAAGACCAGGGACGACATAATAGAGCTGTGGCATTCGCACCTTTGTGACCGACCTAGGTGCAGGTAACAGTGTTTACAACTGGTAATCACTTGTAAGCACGCACTGTAAGGTAATCACAGTAAGGTAATCTCAGCAGTCGCAGCAGCTGTTATGTAATGTCTGTGATGTTGAACTTGAACCTGTCCTGTTTGTGTAGCCGTGCAGTGACCCTGAGCCTCACCCTGATGTATTGAGAGGGCACCAGTGCCAGGGCGCCACTCAGAGCAGGAGCAACAGCTCCTTCACCAAGAGCCTTGAAGGTCAGCGAACATGAGATTGGAATGGCCATTTAATGTCCTATTTGGCGTTACTTACTGTTAAGGGATAACCCCTTATTACATTTAAAGAGCCCCTTATGCTACTTTAAGGTAAAATGTTACTTAAATTTCGAATCAAATTGGAAGAAAGAAAGAAAGCTGATGGTTATTTTCTTAAGCTTGTTTCTACATTTGTCAAACAAAATGTTACCCTTAATTGGTTGGTCTACAAATGTTGTCACCAAAAACTGAACTGCTTTGTGATTTAATGGGAGGATAGCCTTGGCATAAAGAGTCAGTGGTTAAATTACTTGTATTAATCTTTCTTTTTATTTATTCTCTTCTCTACAATAGGTCCTGAGGCCTGTGAATTGTGGTGCCAGGTGGGTGGAATCTACAACTTCTTCGGCAGTGTGGAAGACGGCACAAGCTGTGGCAATGGCAGGAATGGAGACGTGTGCGTTGGAGGTGCCTGCAAGGTACGCTTTTGTACTTTTTTATTTTACTTATGTACATTTCATCTTCCAGCATGATGTTTTTCAGCAAAACCACATTTTTATCAATTTCATCATATTTCACCATAAAAGAATCTGCACCTATCTGATTGAAAATCACGTTAGTGAGGAAGGACAATATTATACAATCTTATTCATGTCCTGCTGCCCCCCTACAAATGTCTGATCATGAGTTACTCGAAGCGAGGAGGTCGATTTCAACCTCCTGGCTTAAAGGCATTTTGGTCTTGTTGTATAGAAATCTGTACGCAAGATGTTGTTGTTGTTTCGTTATACTCATGTTTGTATTGTTTGTTTCCCCCCAGCCGGTAGGATGTGATGGGAAGTTTGGTTCCTCTGCCAGCTATGACCAGTGTGGGGTGTGTCAGGGTCAGGGGTCAACCTGCAAGGTCGTGGAAGAAACCTACAAGGGAATGGTCAACAGCAGAGGTGAGACTGGCATTAACTGGGACATTTTGGTACAGCTCTGATATCTACCACACAATTATGCAGATCAATGCAATTATGTCTACATGTATAATTAAATGTCACATCACTGAATAAGAATATGACCAAGCACAATACTGGGTAAGCTCCATTTCTGTTTCCTCTTCATTTTCAAAAATCAAATATTACAGTTACAACTGTCTAGCATCAATTTGAACAGCTGAAGATCAAGCATTCTGTTTTTTCTAGTTTGTAAAAGTTTGTCATGTTTTCTGGAACAGGGGTCATTGACATGGCAACCATCCCCAAGGGCTCCTACGACATCAGAATCAGCACTTCCGAAATCCTGCGGCAGATGCCTCTATTCATTGGTGAGTTTTTCAATTACATAACTTTTTTACCTTAAGAAAAAAATTCATAAACGTTTTTCTTTAATCATTGAATGGATGATTTAATCTGCTGTATCAAGGACATTGTGTAAAAGTTGTGTGCATCAAAAATTCATAAATCAAATTTCTTTTAAAAGTTTGGTATAGAAGATAGCAAAACTTTGTTATACTAATAGTGGCATCTTTTGAGATTCCTTTACTATAGCTGTTCCTCAAAATTCTTTAAGGACTTCCGCAATGTCGCCCTTCAGGGTTTTCTGTAATGTTTTGTTCCTTTCCCCCACAGTTCTTAAGAATGAGGCAGGAGACATGAAGGTGATAAGAACCGGTCGTCACTACTTCATGTTTGCTGGAGCCGCCTGGAAGGCAGAGAGGTTCAGCAACCGTCTGCACTCCTTCCATACGCAAGGGAAACTCACAGAGGATCTTACAGTACAGGTAATAATCATATAAAGATATTCTACTTTGAAAAATCTCCAAAGCCAAATTCTTTCATTGTTGAATTTTTGTGTGTCATTCTCAAGACTAATACTCTGCATTATAAGATAAGCCCTGGAAGTTGGAGCACAATCCTTTCAACAATATAAACAGCAAGACTTTATAGATCTACAGTTAGTAGAGACCAGGCCGTTCTCAAATCCATCCACTGTATTTTGTAACAAGAGTTTTTGCAGCATTGTTAATCGTTCATTTTATAACTTCCAGCTTGCATCTACCTGGAGCCCCGCTGGAGCCAGTAAAGAGAAGGAAGTCCTCTACCGCTATCACCTTCCCATCTTCGGCAGATGTAAGCAGATTTCATTCTCTGCAGAATACTCTCGTTATAAAGATATTTCTCTTGTATCAACAAAAAAAAATTGAGATTTTATTGTAATTTCATGGGGGATATTTACGCCTGATATAAAAAAATTTGAGCTGGCAAAATGAATAATTCAGTGGTTTTCAAATGTTGGAAATCCTCCTTGTTAGGGACAACAGTAATGCAATATGATATTTCATAGGGAAATGTGAAGAGCAAAGCCTTTGTTACATACATCTCTCTGTATAAACTAATATTTATCCTTTCCCTCACACAGCCGTAGATGGAGGATGGAGTCAGCCTGAGTGGTCAGAATGCTCCAGAACATGTGGCACTGGTGTCCGCACTGGGAAGAGACTCTGCAACAGCCCAACGTAAGTACAGTCTACATAGTCTCCTGTAAAATGTTCTTTTGCTTAAAAGATTCAAGATGTCTTTGCTTTTCTTTGGCAGATTTATGAAGGTTTTCTATGTTTAGTGTGGGCCCTTTGGTCTCTGTGAGAACTTATAGGCAAGAATTTCAAACAATGTTGGGACAGTCTTATGAAGTGGCTTGTCTCAGATTTTGTTCTAATGCTGTTTTCTGAAAAGTCTAACGTTTATCACTTATATTCCAGGCCAGCCAATGGTGGTCGGCAGTGCCAAGGAGACTCCACCCTGCTGGAGTTGTGTGAGACCGAGGTCAGTCTTGCACTTCAAATGATATTGAAAGTAGTATAAACTAAATATCATTCAATTAGGTGTAAATTACTTGCATCGGTGTTTGCCCTGTCCCTTCCAAGTATTGCTGAGTAGTCGTTAAGTAAACATAGTCCTTTATTCTCTTACCAGTGTACAGAGCCAGTTCCTCACCTGGATGTAGAACTAGGAGCTGTGTGCAAGGCTGCCGGCTACTCTGAGGTCTCTTCACTGCGTGGATACACCGGTAAGCTTTCTAGCCTTCCTTCTTGTACCTTGTTTACTACAATGCTTTGTACAGACTTTCTGTTGGTTACAAAGTTAATATATGGTGCTATTGACAAATTCCAATAACCTCAACTGTTTATTCACAATCATGCATGTACCAAGGCCACAACCTAACAATCTTGACCACCCATGCAGGTGATGATGCATGTCGTCTATGGTGCCAGCATCAGAACGGTGCCTGGGCGTACCATGGACCTGTCCCTGATGGAGCGCCATGTAGCACCAAGGACAGCAGCATCTGTGTTAAAGGGTCGTGTAAGGTGAGAATCATTTCAAGTACTGCCACATGTAAACAGTACAAACATGGGTGTAGGAGAAAATCAGTAGAGAAGTAATGTCCTTAATGGAGTGCCATCTAGCACCAAGGACAGCAGCATCTGTGTCAAGGGTTCATGTAAGGTGAGAAAGTGTCATTTTCAAGCAGCGCTGATTACAACATAAATGTAATTGGTTACAACGGTGCAAGACATTGGCACAGGAGAAAATCTGCAGAGAAGTTATGTCCCTGGCGGAGTGCCATTCAGCACCAAGGACAGCAGCCTATGTCTCAAATAGTTCTATAAGATGAGAAACTACTCTGTGTATGGTAACATAAGTGCAGGAAAAGCCTTAAGACTTCCATAGAAGTTGATGTAGAAATATTGGTCTGTAGAATATTGAATGTGTAATATTCCACCAAGCTACAAAAACTACAACACGGTTTAAAGCTACCAGTAAGTCTGCTTAGCATTGATCCAGAGAAAGCTAGATTGATAAATCAACTAAAAACAGATCAGTGGATTTTAGCTACAAGGCTTCTGGTGTAACTGTTCTATTTTTGTTTCCAGCAAGTGGGCTGTGACGGTGAGTTTGGCTCCTCAGCGGAGTTTGACTCCTGCGGTGTGTGTAACGGTGACGGGTCCACGTGTTCTGTCATCCAGGGAACCTTCACAGGAAACAACCATGGTAAGAGAATCTGATGTTTCCTCTAAGACTGACTGCTTTATCTTAGCCTGGTGCCATCCTAGTAAGTTTAGTGGGACTCCCATACTAAATGGGAGCCCCAGGAAAGTAATTAGAACGACAGGCTATAGGTTTTAATATCTGTGCATCATTGAAGTTACATGCTAAATTTTGAGCCTCCTTGCGGTATAACACACCAATAACACACAAAACATTCAGCATTCTAATGTGGCAATTGGACACTTGATAGTATCACAATGAAACGTTTTGATTGCTGGAGAGTGCTTTGAATTTCTATAAATTGTACAATTTACTCTTTATTGCACAAAGAGCCATTGAAATGATGATGATGATGCATTGTCATTGCATTGTCATCTAAATAGAAAGTTGTCTCACCTGTCCTGATGTGTTGATGTCTTCTATACACAGGTACCTCCACTGTGGTCACCCTCCCTGAGTCGGCCTATGACATCACCATCTCGTCTGTAGTGCCTCTGGGGGAGATGTCTCGCAATCTTCTTGGTAAGGCTTTCTCAAGCAATTTCATGAATTCTGCAGTAGCTTTGTACAGTATCTATTACCTCTGCCAATATCATATTATATAACATATAACATGTACAGTATCTATTACTAATTTTCATTAGTTTGCTAGTTGCTTGTTTTGTTTCTGGTGTGTTTGTAAACTATGTAGAAAGAACAAGATGAAATGTTTCAGTCATTTTTTTTCTTTCGGGGTAAGGCTTGGCATAGGGAAAAAAATTGAAGCAATTCCTACAGCAGTTTCCTTTCAAACTAGAGATAACCAATATCTAAATCCTATAGAGAAAACTATATGCTGCCTTAGTCAAGGACTGTACTCTTCTAGTAATGTCCAGTATTGACGATATTTCATCATATGATAACTAGGCTTGGAGGCAGAAGGGGAGAGACCACTGCGACCCAATGCTGGACTGCACTACTTCTTCTACGGGGGTGCCGGCTGGAAAACCACACAGTACAACAACCTGAAACTTCTGTTTGAGGCAAAGGGGCCGCTGACAAAGCCTGTAGAAGTCACTGTAAGTAGGATTTTTCTTGGATCACTATTGATTTTTTGTTTTTTTGAATATGCATACATTTAAGGCTAGCCTATTTTCTAATTCAATGTAGTGTGGTTTTATTGACATTATACATTTCCCTACAGATGGTCCACTATACAGGCATCTCTATGGACAATAAGGGAATCACCTACAAGTTCAATGTGCTAAAAGGTAAGATTTCTTGTGAGTTGTCCTCTTGGAATTCTTGGATGCAATAGTGTTTATACTTGTAGTAAGCCATAAGATTTGATTGTGTATGATTGTTTGAATTCAGAAATAAAGTGTTTTGTACTTTATCCATGCTACTACATGTAATTCAAATATAGACATACATGTAGTTGATGAACAGTTGTTTTATCCATGTTTAGGAAAAGAGAGTCACATCCAGAGGAAATCACAGAGACAAACAACGAAAACGAAAAGCGAGCCCAGCCCGACCACAGATCCCACAGAGCTGTACGTCTGGGTCACGGAAGAAGGGGAATGTTCCAAAGACTGTGCTGGAGGTACAAAAAACTTGTCTTACCTAAAAGTTGTTTTACCTAAAAATGTCAAGTTCAAACAAAAGGGGGTATATGATAAATAGAAGATTTAAAAGGTATACAAACAATCTCTTTATCCTGTTTCAACTAAACTTCAAGGGAAAGTATTTTTAAAAAAATGAAAACCAGTAAGTGTCAAACCTGTACTAGCTCTGCATACCATTGTGGCCACTTTTTGGTCGTCCCTTAGATCATTTTCCCAATTGACACATTTAATAATCCTGTCTATAGTGACCACCTGTCCACTACATTGATTTATTGATCTGAAATAAAAACTGGATCCAAGAGTGAGCTTAGTGCATGGAGACCTTTGAGATACCAAATAACACAAACAGGTACACAGTTAGAGTAGAAAGAACTGATATTGAGATATTGCTGCTTTCATTGTTACAGGTACAAAAGCAGTGACGCTGTTCTGTCAGAGAAGTGACACAGGGTACGTGGTGGGGAATCAGTTCTGTCAACACCTGCCGAAGCCACACGAAGAACGCAGAATACCCTGCAACCTGGACCCCTGTCCTGTCAGGTCAGTACATGTACACTACCTGAGAAGTAGCTAGGTACAGTCAAACTATGCTCCAAGCAGATTTTTCAGTTGGGGAGCTAGTAGTGGCCACAATTTTTTTGTCTGAAGGAGGCAGATGAAAAAAATTGTGGCCACTAAGTCTAAGTCTACATGTAGCTCACAGACCGAAACCTCGCCTTGGAGAATAGTCAAACCTGGCCAACCACTTTGTGCAGCCAGCCATCTCCTGTCATAAGCCATTCTGAAATACACACAGCTAATTTAGCATGTACTACACATTCAAGCCAACCAAAATCTAACCCAACTTAAGTGGCAACCACTTTTTGACAGTCCCTTGAGTAATTGTTGATTCCAAGTTTGACTGTACAGTTAGCTTGAACTTGGCCATGAATCAACCTTGTATGAACTTACTAATAGTTATCTTGACCTTAGAAATATATAGTGTAACAGTTTCAATTTCTTTTCAATGCTGGCCATGAAAGAATCTTGTATGATTTTCCATTTTCACCCTAAATAGTTATATAACAGTTACATGAACATGACATTGGACATATTTCTTCAACCCTGGCCAAGAAACTGTCACGTTTGAACTTAGCCTCTCCAACCTTAAATACTTACGCCCACCCTTAAGAATTCTCTCTATCTCCACAAGGAATTATACAGGGTTGAATGAAGTACTGCTAAATATAGCACCATGCAGATTCAAACTGTAACATTATGTATCTCCTTAGTTAGGACATTGAGACGACCTTCACCAAATTCCAACCAATGTCAAAGCCTGAGGCTTTCCTGGCATCACTGCTGTTCTATAAGTTACAACATAAATTCCGAGCAATGTCAAGGATACATGATGAAGGTTTGAAACCCAGGTAATAAGATACGCAAGGTAACGTTAACAGTTATTCAAGCAACTGGATAGGTCTTTTACAGTTTCCAAAATCCATCCAATCACTTGAGTAATGTCATTTGTGTAACACGTGTGTGATGACTCAAGACGACAACAGGCGTGATTGGTGAGCAGACGGGTTTATTAACAACACTTGCGGAGAACTCACGAACGAAGCCACGAGGTCGACCTAGTGACGTCATGGGTTATCGGACCATACCAATAATAACATAGGGTGGCGTAACTGTTACCTTGCGAATGTCAAGGATCTTCTAGATTTCGGCTACGATTTTTCTGACGTATCTGCCATTTCGTTTCCAGATGGAGGGTTGG
Source organism: Branchiostoma lanceolatum (assembly GCF_035083965.1). Taxonomy (NCBI): domain Eukaryota; kingdom Metazoa; phylum Chordata; class Leptocardii; order Amphioxiformes; family Branchiostomatidae; genus Branchiostoma; species Branchiostoma lanceolatum. The sequence goes on along the minus strand of NC_089726.1, from coordinate 8,183,057 downwards.
TACGTGGGGCGAGTGTTCGAGAACGTGCGGGGAGGGTGTGATGGTGAGGTCGCTGACCTGCACGAGAGAGGTGTCGGAGGGCACGTGGGAGGATCTGGATCAGACGTACTGTGATCACATCACCAGACCCACCGACAGATATGAGTGCAATATCGGAGACTGTGGTGAGTACATAAAGAAATAAACTAAAGTGGTAGACCTCTTTCCAAACTCCAGCGCCATTACAAAATCTGCTCTCAAGAGAGCACAATATGACGAGCCCTCCACCCGACCCTCATATTCGCCCAACCCATGCATGTTCCAGCTAGATCATACTCTCGCAGGAGCAGCTTTTGCAATGGCACTGGAGTTTGGAAATGAAAAGGCTCATTTTGGAACTTTTGAGTTGGTATTTTGCGCTTGACAATGGTGTTCTTTAGTGCAAGTTGAAACTGGATTGGTACAAGTATTACATGTACATGTATGTGTATAAGCAATGTAGATAATATACATAATAAACATGGACTTAATTTCACTATATCCTTTCTCCACTGTTCTGCAGTGGACAGTAAGAAGCAGAAGGCCAAGACTGTCAGCCCCCGACTCAGCTACTGGATGCGAGCCTTACAGAAGCTGAGATCAACAACAACGTCATGATACGTCATCAACTACCTCATTGTTTCCTTAACTCCACAGGCAAATTTCTGTCTTGCTTGGAGTGATGTTACCTGTATGTTTTATTTGTTTTTGTTTCAACCTTTTTGAAGTTGTATACTGTATGTTGGAGAGCAGAGATAGGGAATTGTTGTCCTCTTTACTGCAAACACTGCCTTGAAGGAGTGAGCAGGGAAAAGAGGTATTCATACTAATGAGTACCTTTTGGTGAATCATTCTTTATATCAAAAGCCCACTGGAATAAATTTGTATAAAATTCTCGATCATCAAAACTCCACGGCATCATGTCAGGCAATTCTTTTGATTCTGAATAGCTTGTATAATGTCAGCTAGCACAACTTCACAACCGATGTTGGTCGGCCACAATGGGAATGCTCAAAGCCTTAACTGATGAAATTATACGTCAGTCTTTACAAACATTTGTAGGACAAGAGATAACGAATGCTACTGATGCTAAAAACAGGTGCTTAACACTGGTGCTTGAGTCTATTGTAAAATTTACAATTGTATACTGTAGATTGCTGTATACGCCTTGTTTCACAGAATCGTTTCTACAGCGGTTTACATGATTTTTGCTTGCTTACGTTCAGCTACATGTATATATTAACACAGTCTTGTAATATCATGTATCACTTCTTGATTAGATCAAGAAAGATGCAGCTATCAGTTAGAGATTTTCAACAGCAAGCCTCGATCTGGGTAAAATGTCTTCAGGGTTGGACAATTAGTAGGCTATAGGCCTGATTGCCTTGGGCAAGTGAAAGTACCAATATGTATGTGCCTGTGTATGTCCTCCTGTATGGGCCCTATCAGGCCAGTGGATTTTTTTTATGCCCTTCTCTATTTTCATTGAAAAGTAAAAGAAGTTCCTTACTGCAAAAAAAAAATGCATAGAAAAATGTCATTTAAATTTCTGGACGGTAAAATGTTGGGTCTGGAAAATGGAAATGACCATGTACTTGTCCTAAAGGGCCGAGTGAATTTTCCAAAACTTGTCCAACCCTGGAACTTTCTTGGCTCCCTGTTGTTTTTTTCAATGGTGAATATGATTCACAGCACAGCTGAGTGAAAGATGGGAACATGGCCCATTGTACTCATGGGAACAAAGTTATATATTCTGTAAAAAAAATGTCTGAAAACAAATCAAAATATTCCACAAAATTCATTGCTTAAGGCAAATTTAAGTGTACAGCTGGAATTAAGAATATCAATATTTCGAGGAAACAAAGTATTGAACAGAAAGTGGTGCCATGTGGCACCAGATTTATATTTGTTACCTGGGAATTTTGTGTGTGAAAAGTTAAATAAATCATTTCTTGGACAGGAAATCTGTCTGAATCTTAACAATGAGATAATGTTTGATGTACATTACACCAGAGCATTCAAAACATCATCTGTATCACTGCAAAGGAAAGGAAAATTGTGGTAGGTGAGGGTGTGGAAGGGAATTATGGTAGTCTAGACTTGTTCATTTAAAGAGTGCATAGCAGCATTTTGACTGTGGTAAAACCACGCATTGTACAGCATCTGTTTCTGAACTTAATGATCAACTTTGTGGTCAACACTTTTTGAGATTCAACTTTCAGCAAAACCCTTTCACACCCTCATAGTGGTTTGACAGGACGACAAGTTGATCTGGAAAATTCCAGACTTCTGAGTGATTGTAGCAGATCAGGGCAGTCGCAACTAACTCTAGACATACCGAGAGATGCCTTCTTCTGCAAGGCATCATTTCTTACGTAACTGAGTGAATTTAAACCCACCTAACTCCCCCTCTTGATTAATAGGGAGAATACGCCAAATATGGTAAACGGTATCCCTGATGTTGCTACTGATTGATCTCTTGCAATTGGTATTATTTTTTGAATGGAATTTATATATAGACTGTTACTATTGTATATAGTCATATTTTTCTACGAGAATAAAATCGTCGAAGTAGGGGCGAGGCGCCTACGGACTGGAGATTTTATATGTTGTTGCATTGGTAGGTTGTTGCTAAGTTATTTACCCTGAACTCTGTCATTTTTTGTAGTTACCTCTTATTTATTACCATGTCCATGGATGTAGCCAAGCTCTGTTACACAGGGAAGAAACCTTGTATAAATTGTGGGTGTTGTTGAGTGTTTCTGTGTACAGCGAGTGAAATAGAACATGCCCATAACATGACACTGTTACTTGTAATATATCATTAATAAAATATCAAACAAATGTCTTCTTCGTCTGTCTTTCCTTAATGAGAATCTATCTATGTTGTTTAAGCCTAGCACCTGGATGTCAAAAAGTTATGAATTTGCAGAGAGCCACGACATGAGAATGTTAAAGAACCCACCACACTTATTGATAAGAGTAGGGGTACTTCCTGGTAAGAGTGGATCGCCGTATCAAGAAGGTCTCACGCAGATTGCAATTAATGTTAGCTTCCCGTTTAATTGCTACAATCAAACTTCCTAGTTGTTACTTCATTTGACCCCAAGACTGGACTAACAGAGCCTCCTAGCAGTTTGGTTGTAAACTGCAGCATTAGCCACATTGAGAAGAGATTTACGAAATTTCTGACTCCAGAAGAGATTGACTCTTACCACAGGCCTTCCATAAACATCTTGTAATGCTTGTCAGTCCCAACTACCATAAGCTTCAGTCTGCAGGTCCTGCTTAGCATCAGATCTGCGTGTGACTAGGTTAGCGGGCACGAGATCTGGAGGTCATGGGTTTGATTCCTGGATACACGTTGTGTTCGAAAATAATTTCATCAGGTTGGTAGAACATATTAGGATATTGGAGTTTTCTTTTTTCACAACCGGTAAATCCTCACCTGCTGACTTACAGTGGCGAAAAGTAGTACTCTAGTCAGAAGCTCTGAAGAAGGTGTCTGACAGACACCGAAACGTCAGCAGGTTGAGGATTTACTGGCTGTGAAGAAAACTCCAATATCCTAGACGTTGTGTCCCGGGGAAAGGCACTTTACATTTACATGTACATGAACATGACTTTGTTCACTCCACTCAGGAATACAATCATGTAAAAATTGCTACCTGACTTTGGTTAGGGAGGTAAAATTTGCCATAGATACAGTGGATAACAGTCCACTGCCCTACGGCATCAAAACGGCCATGGGACTACCCGGTAACGGTAAGTTAAGAGTGCAAATAAGAATGCCAACATTAAATCCCTACAATGTACATGTGGGGATATACTTTCCAAAAATGACAAGAGAACACCATAGTTTAAAGAAATTATTTATCTTTATTGTATTCATATATTGTAAATGTACATATTAAGTTGTTTAAGTAGCATGCAATGTCTCTCTGGTTTTGATTCCTGTTATTTATAATGAATACACTACAATAATGATTCATATAGAAAAAGAACATACAAAAATACTTTTGTTGTTGATAACGTACCTCTAGACACTGATTGTTCTTGATACTATTGACTTTTATTTCATTGGTTTCTAAATACATTTGTCTAACGATCGGGTCCTATATCGAGACATGGAAGACCCAAAATCCTTGCAATATAATCCTTCTATTCTCTGTATGAAGGCACAATATGATGTTACACACAAGGACGTCTAATTTCAATTGTAGCTACACGATTGAAACAGTACCCCAGTACTTGCTGTAGCTATCATTTACATACATGTATGTCTGAATATTAAAACAACAAAAATAGAAGTGTAGATTAAAAAGTGTGAGTCACTGTTGCAGCCCATGGGCGAACACACACATTCAAGATAATCAAGTATCTAAACTGTACCCACTAAAGACTGCCTGCAGTTTTTGCACATGTGGAGCTAAACAAAGGAGCTAAGCACAAGTGTGAATTGGCAACATCTCTATGATTCCTATACATAACATAATGTCGTAAGGGGCAATATCATATTGATATATTCTTGCAATGATTATCATGCATTAAGGTATGATAAAATTCTTAACATAAGTGGCATGCAAATGAGGTATGCTGGCATGAGACAACTTTTCACATAAGGACTGTGCTCTGTACAAGCACCAGAAACATTGGTATGAGACCCTCTTTCAGCTACAGACATTACTTCTAAAGGCCACATTAATTCTGTATGTTGGATCAAAGGTGGAAAGTTAACCATGGTGACAAAATTCAGCTGTACTTTACTTGTGGTGGGTATGTACATGTATAACATACAAGAGTTAATTTGTTTCACTACATGTGTTTTTATATGCTGTAACTGCCACTTTTTTTCTCAAATGACTGTCATCAATCAATTTGGGCTAATTACGTAGTGATCTGTTGTCATAATTGCCATGAAATCAGCATGACTGAGTACTAAAATCCATTTGGCATCAGTCCAGTATGGACCACTTCATGCCTGACTAGTCTTCAAAAGGCAATTCAAACTTTTGAACCAGATTGTCAGGAGATAGATATTAGCCTCCACCAGGCATTCCTACGGGGGTACGGATCATAGAATTCGGCAAAAGGGAGAATAATTGGCCAGGAGAGTCAGTCCATGGGAAGGTTAACATTTCCCCCTCTTCCCCTGGCCAATGAAACCCTATGGCAGCTAAACTGGCAAAATTATTCTCCCTATAGCCATTATAGTAGTTAGTCTGGTAGGGACAAGATAAATATATGTTTGATACCTTAATTCATAGGATTTCCACATTTCAACATAAGTATCTTAAACATAAACCATGTAGTGTAATAGCTTAATACTGCTGTAACTTAATTACAGGGGTAATATCCATATCAAGCTAAAAGTGTAATGTAGTAGATTTCCAATGTGACAGCTACATGTACATTGTGTGTACTACAGTAGTACAGTGGAAGACTTTTTAAAAAGAAAACCTGTTTGGTGCCCCTCCAAATAACATAAACATGTTTTCAGCTCCTGGAAGCACACTGATCAATGTTTTTCATAATGTGCAAAATGATTGATCATTTATTCCAATCAATAACACATTAACTCCAAGAATTAAAAATCAATGAGGCCAAATGTTTGATTTACTGTATGTCCACATATGTTCACTGGTCCGAGAAAAGTTTTGCCTTCATGGATACACTCAACAGTTCTAGCCTCTGTTGCAGACTCCTTCTGGCTGTTTTCTTCTTCAAGTTACCGTTTTCTTATATGCCAGGAAGGACCAGCAATAAGAAAAAAAATGTAATAGTAAAACTCAGTAACTTGAAAAAGAAAACAGCCGGAAGGAGTCTGCAACGGAGGCTATAACAGTTCCTTCCAGACAGAAACAATACACCTGCCTCAAAGATGCTTGGCTGCAAAAGTAAGTTGTAAAACCCCACATGGAGTACATATTGAGAAACACAGTTATGTTTTTGATTCAAGGTCAGAGCACCAATCAAGTCTTTGTTCGTTGCATTCCCACATTTTTCCATTATTACCAGTCTTCATGCAACACAAAGCAATTCTTGCCTCCATTAAAAGAACAACTGTTAAGATTTAGTAGCAACGTAGAACTCCACCATTTTTTATGCTTATCTTACATCATTCACTAGTTCATCCTGTGTCTTTTATGCATCACCTCTTCCAAACACTTTCAACCATCAGTCTAGGACCAAGTTTGTTCATTCAAACAAGCCTGCAGGGACATATTAACCTGCTAGGGGGCATGCTTGAACAGCACAGTCTGCGACCATTACAAATGCACATCACAGATTGTCTATGAAACGAATGCTGTGGGAAAATCATGGTAAAAGAACAGTTAAAATGCACTATGCAGCTAGGTTAACTGTGATTGTTCAAGCTTAATAAAACTCTCTTTTACAAGTGAGAATATATTATGTAGATTTCCTTATGCCTTCCTTGTAATATGTATAAACACTGACTGGTATACCGGTAAGGTTTCCGGAATATGTTCTTCTGGGTGTAGAGCATACAAAATGTCATTCGTACTATTAAGTACTGCACTAGCCTAGAACTACCTGTTTTGACAACTTACTGGCTCTTTGTGTCTAAGGACATTGGGAAGGGCCCTACAACTATTTCAGGTGAGAATAAAATACCACATTAGGTGTAAACTGTCCTTTGCTATCTTTTTGTTACCTTTGCTATGTAGATGCCAGAAAATATTGCTTATGAATATTACATTCTTTTGCTTGGACTTGTGTGTTCAGTTCACAGAAACCCCATTCCTCGTACATGTATGACGGTATTCCGTCTACCATTGAGAATGTAAAAACAGATGTTAGATGGAGGATGTACAGAACGGAGCTACTGACGCTTTACCCAAATTTTCCTACACTTTCCAGCACAAAAAATAGATATCTCCATGACCGTTCATTCAGCAAATGCAGGCATTAGAAATTCTTGAACCAAGACATCTGGTTACTTTTCAGCACCAACTGCTTACAATACCTCCTTCTAAACTCATTGTCCTTCCAGGGACACCTGTGAAATTCTCGTCATCTTTCCAAGTTTCCAGCACTTCTGTAACTATAAGACCCTTGCCATCACTCCCTTTATCAAACAACAACACAAACCCATGTTTACATGTATGTGTGCAACCAACCCAAGACAGCTGCAGTGTTCTAAAAATGTGTTCTAGAAATGAGGACACCCCCAATCAATGCTCCTATGTTCTACAGATCTAGAGTTAGTTTTGAGCTCTATATATGTTGGCACCCCTAGGCCTCAAGGGGTTGAGCTGCAGCGTTTTGGAAGACTTTGTTTATGCTGGTATACTTCCCCCTCCCCCAGAGCTGTAGCTGTTCTGTGGTTGAGTTGTGGATGTTGGTCTGTCTCGGCCTTTCCTCTGTTCAAGTTTATGATGTTCAGTTGTAATTGTATTCTAGACTGTTTTGGAAGAGTGGTTAAGTTGTGGATGTTAGTTTGCCTCCCCCCTCCCTCAGTCCAAGTTTATGGTGTTCTCTAGAGTGTTTTGGAAGAGTTGTGGTTGAGTTGCGGGTGTGTGTACGCCTCCTCGCCCCACTCCAGGTTGGCCTGGGACATGTTCTGGGCCAGCGGGTTGCGACTGATGACCAGCTCGATCTTGTCGCCCGAAGCTGCGATCAGAGGCACGGCCAGGCAGCAGTCGAAATCCCGGGTCCTGCTGTTGTTCACCTATAGTTCAATGGAGATATACTGGGTAGTAAAATGAATTTGATTTCATTTGTTTTTGGTCTGTCTGTCTGTCTGTCTGCCTGTCTCTCTATCTGTCTGTTTGTGTTTCCGGATATTTTGGCCTACACATCATGGATAGATTGTAATGATATTTGGTACAGTGTTGGAGGCAAAACTCGTGTTTTCCTTACAATGATCTTCTTTTTGCCTGCAATTTCAAAACTCATGGCCCTCTTTGCAAATCCAGGCACTACAAACATCTTGACTGAGCCTTTAGAGGCTGTTTCTCCAGTGCCCACTTTTTGGTTTGTTTAATGTTATGACTACCTTTTATATGTTTTCCATTAGTACATGGCAACTTGAGGGTGAAGATTAGGTACATGTATGAGAACTATTTGCAAACAAAGATTAGACCTAAAACATTCCAAAGATTTCTTTTGTTGTAGAATTTGATTCCATAAATGAAATTCAGGAGCATATGAGAAGGTTTCAAATCAAAGAGATGGTGTAAAATGAAAAGGGGATGAAAAAGGAAAAAAATTCCAAATCATTTCCTCCTGTTTCAGAGAAAGAACCCTAAAGAGTGACTGAGTGCACATGTATTGTCTTTCCAGGGCCTCACTGTAAAGTATGGCCTGTTATCTGTGCAGCCACCCTGACTAAAGAATATAGAAATTCATAAAAAGTAGATAAAAAATACCTGTAGTATCCTGTCATACGGCCTGATGACCCCGCTGAGGTCAGCCGGCCCCCCCGGCCTGATGTTGTTGATGTACACGCCCTTCTCCACCAAACCATCCGACACACTGAACCCGAAATCTCCGTAGTCATCGTCCTTGAACAGAGTCACCTGAAAAGGACAAATGAAATGAACTTACAGTGAATTTGAAAGCAATCATTCCTGCATTAAAAAAAACGGTGCAAGGGCCTAGTGGGCAGAGTGTTCGCCTTGCACACTGTAGGTCATGAGTTTGATCCCTGGCCGGGTCCTACCAAAGACTTGAAAAATGGTACATACTGCTTGCTCTGCTTAGCACTCAGCATTTGGGAAAGAGTATGGAAGTTTTAACTTCCATACTACCAGTGGACTAGCCCCCTGCTGTAGTGATTGGACAAAGTTGTGTGGCCCAAGGGCTACTGAAACTGAGATGGGCGCCGCCCTATGCACCATCTGTGCGGGAAGGAACTTTGACTTTGATTCCTGCATAGCTTTGATATTTCAAACTTCTCAATGCTGTAAATGTAAATATGCATTCAAAGACACATGTAGTCCTGAAGTAAGAGTAAGGCAGTCATTCTCAGCTGAGTTGAAGCATGATGCTTTTCCATCAGTAACTAGAAGTGGTGGGATGCAGCTTTTCAACTTCAACTTCGATAACCCCCAAATAACCCCCCGAGGGGCAAAGTAGGGGGGATGAGGAACCAGGCTAAGGCGGGCAGGCCTCCAGGCTTTTCTACAGTTTGCATTTTCAGCCAAGCACACCAGGTAAGCCCTACTCTTCTCAATAAGTGTGTTAGTTTCTTGTAATACTACATATCTTCAGTCAAGGATTTTCACCACAATCACTGACATGCTCATGAAATCTGACACATTACTGAATTTTCTAAATCACACAAGTTGTTTAGAGTTTTAGCTATCATAACGTCATTCGTACCTTCTGAATCTCAATAGGTGTGGGTGAGAAGATGAGACTCATCTGATCCTGGATCTTCTTGCTGGAGGGGAGGGTGGGGGTCTGGCCCCTGTTGGACCCCGGGAGGGTCATGCTGTGGCTGTCGCTGTAGCTGATGACGGACTGGTTTGGCCTGGGGCGGCAGTTCAGCGTGTGCGCGTGGTTACTGCTGGGGCCGATGGTCTGCTCAATCTGACGCATCAGTTCGGAGTGACCGCAGGTTTCCAGGTCCTCAAGTGCCTAGATGGAGAGGGAGAGTGACGCTGGGATTTAGCTCCGACTTTTTGACCTGGATTGTACTTAAACTTTGTCTTAACTTGTCAACCACAAGATGTCCGACACTAAAGTATAAAATGTAGTAAGCTACAGCCAAACCTGTACAAGTGACCACCTCTACCATCTGGTCAATGTGACCACTTTCTGGTGGTCCCTTGGATTATTTTCCCACTGACAGAATCGTTACAAATTCTGTCTATAGTGACCACCAGTCCCATAGACCAGATTTTATCAGTACCCTGATGAGTGGTCTTTTGGGGCAATTTTAACTGTTTTGTAATATTGCTCGCTAAGAAGGGAGGATGGCTCACAAAAATGCCATCTACATCCACATTAAAGACAATTTCTTTTTTTATAATCTAGTTTAGCCGCTTTCATACCTACATGTATTGTGTACCCTGTTCTTTTATCTATGTTATTTGCAATTAGCCTTCGGGCAGGAATTGGCAATAAACTTATTATTATCCAGTAAAGGTCACATGAGAGCATTAGAACTACACAATGTACATGTATGGAAATTAAAGACTATACCATAGACTATTGCAAAAGCACCATGCTTCATCTGAAGTATTACGGTTTGAGTTTGTAAACAATCCATGCCTATCCCAGGCATTGGCAACACATGTATACAATGTAGTTCAGTTACAGAAAAAATTCTGACCAAAGCAAAGCGACAGCTTTAGCCCTATACAGTTATCAGCATAAGTATGCATCATGCAAAAACGACAAAACCACACCGCACAATGACACACATGCAACAAGATGCAGTTCTAACCCATTCAATGTACAAGTCACACCACACAACGACACACATCCAAGCAGTCAATAGAGTTTAGTAGTAAACAAGGGAACTGTACCTGTACCAGACCATACTCGTCCAGCTGTGGATTGTCCAGGATGTCACTGCTGCTCTTGTAGCTGTGGGATTGGGCGTCCCACTCGTCGTGCAGCCTCTCCCCCATCCTCCTGTCCCCCTTGGTAGAGTCCCTCCTCTGGGTGTGCCTTTCTGTCATGTGATTGGTCTGGTTGTCGTGGTGGTGCACCTGGGCGGTCACAACCATTCCTGAATGGGGGTGCTGCGAGTTTCCCTCAGGGTTGCCTACATACACAACAGAAAATGAACAGGAAACGTTTAAACTTTAAAACATTAACCTATCTTAACCCATCTATCATAAACTTTGTGAAGAATACAAGAGCCAAAACAAATGGTAGAGATAGATATACAAGTAGATATACATGTAGATGGAAATCCGTTACTATGCACATGTAGACCTAGTTGACACCATCAACTACATCAACTACATGTACAATGTAAATATGTATCCAACCCACACTAGACAGGGAACAATAGACACTAATGATGTTATACCCGAAACTACAGATGGTAAATTACTGTAAAAGGGGAGATGTTCGCAGTGGTTTTAAGTTCGCTGGGTTTTACTGTAAAAGGAGAAATGTTTGCGGCAGTTTTAATTTCACTGTGAAGAGGCCACTGTGAAAAACACAAACATAAAACCATTGTAAACATTTCACCTTTTACAAGTGTCAAATGCTTTACCTGGTTCCAAGGCTGAGCCATCCCATGATTCCACTGCACTATCCACACTGGGGACTGGGGTATGTTGAAGGGGCACCCTCTTCGTCTGGCTCTCTTCCTTTCCAATGCTGTCATTCTGCAGACATCAATCAATCAATCAATGTAGACATGGCAGACTCACATCATTCATGACTGTTGAATAACTCACATGTAACGTCAACTCAATAATTCCGCCTGGTGTCTAATACCGGGTCATTAAAAATACCCGGCAGTGAACGCCAGAAATCTACTAATGCAGCATCAGTAATCCCAGAGATGTGCACACTTCAGATATCTACATTGTAAGTGTTCAAGACATTATTGAGATGGCCTTGATAACAACTTTTTTAAACAGTCTAAGGGTACCCGGCAGAGAGTTGATGTCATATCATATAGCTTCAAATGGCAGTCAGTGTTAGGGTTAGATATGAATGGCTTAGGTGTGACAAATCATTTGGTGTGTTAGAGCCAGCCGCCACTGCGTGCCTGCCAAGCTGGGGTGTTATGCAGAATAACAAATTCAGATTCAGACCCTAAAAACTAGCAATGGAGGGGCAGGAAACTTTGACATTTGGAAACTTTAACTTTCTAATAATCTTAAATCTCAAGAGACATAGATCTACCTACATTGTACATGTACAAATGTACCAGGTCTATTCTAGAGTAGAAATAATCTTAATCACTGGATTCTTACCTCCTGATCTGACTTGGGTCCATCTACCACAAACTTATCTGCAATGTAAAATGAGACCATTGAATTCAAATACTCTGAAGAAAGAACACAAACATTGGATGCACAAATTGTATAAGTAAACACACAAAACAATGTTGTACATCCTACAAACAGATCACAACATAACATTAGGAATCAGTAGAGGTCAGATTCTTGCATTTCTCGTTAAATGACTAACTACACAGAAGCATTCCTACTTGTATTAAAAGTGTTCATGAAACCCCACAAAACACAGCATTTTTCTCAATGTCTCTAGCAAGGATAGTGTCATTCAATGGACATAACCGTCAACACCAAATATGCCATCACAGGTATGGTCAACATTTAATTAATCTAATTACCTGGCGTCAACAAGTATGCTTTCTTAGTGGTTAATACCATCAGAACGGTGTTTATTTGATGTCAACAGTTATGTTCATTGAATGATACTATCCTTGTTAGAGATGCTAAGAAAATGTTGTAAGTTGATGTCATGAACACTTTGAGGAAGGTCACCCAGCACTAATGTTTGGATGTCTGCAAAATTACTGTGGCCATTTTCTAAAAAAAAAAACTGATGCAGTTAAAGTAGTTCTGATTGTCATGTCTGATTTTGTCCTTTCTACACATTCCTAAGTCACATGCAGGCATTCTGTTGGTGGAAGCTTGACAGAGAGGCAAGTTTCAGTGCTGCACAGTGGCAAGTTAGAGTTGGAAGCAACCTACAGCTTTTATGTACACTTCCACGTTACCATGTATCTTCCTGAGAGTCCAGGGGGGGACTACAGGTCTGAGGAACAACAAAAAGGAGTCACTGAGAAACCCTTATAGATCCTCTGCACTAAACAAGGTATAAGGCATGGGTCTAATATGTCTAACGTTAAATCGGAGAGCACTGACTTCATGAGGGCCCAACAAATAGTTCCGAAGGATACTTCAGAGTATTTTCTGTCAAATTTTCCAATGTAAGGCAAATGATCTATTGATGGTTCTGTATTAAAAACTGGGTCAGGTTAAGATTGCCTTGCTCCTTTTTCTGTTAGTCAACAAACGGTTGTATGCCTCTATGTTATCTGTAACTTTCTTCTGATGCATGGTTTCCATGTGAAATACCGGTACAACATGTGCTACTCATACACGTACCCTAACAACGTAAACCGATATGAAGCACACATTCAATTTGGCATTCACAAGCAGATTATTTGCTAACAGCATTCACAAGCAGATTATTTGCTAACAGGACATTTTCCGTTGATAAGTTAGACAAGCTTTTTTAATTCCTTTCCATTTGAAATGAATTGTGATAATGAAATATGAATATCACTGACAGCACTGAAACTAAGAAATGAATTCAAAATGAATCATGAACCAACAATATAGTATAACGTCACCCCACAAAACATTTAACATTACTGTTTCTCAATGCTAGATGCCTGACTTGGAACAAATTCAGCTTCCTGTCTTGGGAATCTTCCACTTGAAAACTTCAAAGGGGTGATGATAGGTTAAAAATCATTCAAAACATGGGTAGAGGACAACTCAAATGTAAGAGAAAGGGGGACAAAAGTGTTAGGAACACCACCAGGTCCTCATGTTTTCAAATGGATATAGGCCTCAATGCCGGATGGTCTGTGACAGAGACTGTAGAAAACTAGTATAAGGTCTCATTCATGTATTACTCCAAGTGGATACCCTTAAGAATGCAGACCCAAAACATGTAAGTCTATGGGGAGAAAAAACTTATGAATGAGACCTTAACCCAGGTACAGTCAGGTAGCCAGCAAAGAGAGGGAGCGGACATGTTCTGAGTTACCTAGCGATGTCTGCCTACCCTCCTGTCTGCTGATTTTCAGAGTAACGGTGTCTCCAGCCGACTGGAGAAGCTGGATGGCCTCACTCAGGCGTTTCCCTCGCAATGACTGGCTGTTAATAGCCAGGATACGGTCTCCTACATGGATGGCTCCAGTCCTAAAAGATCACCAGAACAATCATTATAGTACTTTTTTTTCAAATTTTAACATAATAAGGATATCCACTCAATAGTTATATTTACAAGTTTAACTGTAATTGGGTAGACTTGACATTCAACAGCATTCACACAACAATATAATCTAAATTTGACGTTTCCCACTCAATGACTGGCTGTTAATGCTGTTGATATTCTTGCCTCCTATGATGTTGGTATTAATCAAAATAAGGATGTTAAAAAAATAAGTAAATAAAAAATCAGCCTCTACCTTTGCGCCAATCCTCCATCTGTCAGCCCAGACACTGTGACAGGGTCGAACGGCTCTTCTGTGCCTAAGTAACAAAATGGTATAGCCAATATCAGCATCACTGCACGTAAATTACCTACATACATATAATTTGCCACAGACTGTACAGTTGCAAGTTTCATGCCTGACAGCATCAGTAGGAGACTAACACTTTTCTTCCTACATTTAGTAAGTCGTTGCATCAATTTCTACTTTAGAAACATGTACAGGTGAAAAACAAGACGCCAAACTTAATGCTTTGGTGAATGTCAACAACCAAAAATGCAAAACATGTCTCTACTGACATGTTATCATTCCCTCTACTGTGGGGCCACTCATGTATCCAATATTGCAAAAGAAATAGTGTATGCAAGCAGAGAGTCATAAGCTTACCTGAAATAGTGATGCCCAACGGTCCACCGTGTCTGACCAGCTCCACTGAGTAGCAGATCGCTCCACTCACATCATGCTCCTCTGGAGGGACACGAAGATTCAATGGTATCAATTATAGTACAAGTAAAAGCTCTTAATAGTGAATATCCTATACACGTGTAACAGAAATAAGTACTGGGCAAGGTTTGCACATGATTCAGTTACTACATGTACTACTGGGCTTTTTATGTGACTGTGTCAGCCTGAAGTGAACCTTTGCTAAACATTTTCTTCAAGATCAAGCTTTTCCTTCAGTGTGCCTTTAAGTTCATGACTTTCCATGACTTTGAGACAGACACTACATGTATCATTCTTCTTGTGCTGCTTCTTCTTTCCATGACATTGTATCTTTTGCTGATGTTCGACAAGATTTTTTAGAATTTTCAGAATAAGCATTCCCATTATCACTTGAAAAAAATTGATAAAACAGCATAGGAAAGCCAATAGCAAAAGGCAGCTCTGGTGGCTGAATAGAGCAATTTTGAGTGTAAATAAAGGCAAAAACAAAATGGCAAGCTTTGATTAGAAATCAGTTTCAGCCAAAATGATGAAGCGGATGTCCAAGGCCCAGAGATGCTCAGCAGAGGGAGGAATAGTTCTATCCTACCTGGTTCTGCACTACAGAAGGACACTGCAGTTGCCATGCAGCATGGGGACAAACAACTCAAGTCAATTAACCAGGACAGACAATGCTTTACATGTACACATAAACATCACTACTCTCTCCAGCACCTGCCGTCTGTCCCTGGGCGGCATTTAGCTGTTGGGATGGACAAAAAATTTGAACCATCCTTTACCCCTTAACTTGAAACTTCAAGATAATTTCATGACGTCATCAGCAGTGCCACAAAACGTCCAGACAGTTAAGAGGACGCGATTTGAAATTTGACCCTCAAAATGTTTCAAATAGTGTTTCAGAGAATCAAGAAGTTCAAAATTTAAAGGGGGAGCATGCCCCAGTACCCCCTAGATTACTCTTTCAGTGCTGGTTCTGTAAAATTGATAAGATGGACAAAAAATCTAGAGCTGAAGAAAGCCCTGCATACAATGTACTTGTAAACATCAGTATTGGAACCGCCACAAGTGTTAAAACTGGATGCCTAGTTTGGCACCGTCTGTTGTTTAGTCTAGGAATAATCCATAGAGTTTGTTGTGAATGATATTTGAGAAAGTAAAATGCACTTTGCCTTTCCTGCTGAAAAGGGGGTTAAGAGCTTTACAAGAGCTGAGATCCTCCATTTACCTACTTTTTCAGAACTACAGGCCTTCAGTGTTTATATGACCTTAATTCAAAACAGGTGATGTACCATTCCTAGTTTGAGAGTAGCGATGAATCATGACATGTTTAGATGAAGCTTTTCAGTAAAACTGATGTGTTACTCCGAAAGGCAGATATACTGGCTATACAGTTAGAGTTGATTTTGAGAGTGCATAAGTTGGTCTATTAAACAATGAGATATATTTATGCACGCTAAAAACAGAATTTGAAGAAAAAAAGGTAAAGCTTCTTTCTGTATTTCCACAGTTTTTCTTTTATATATCTAACTTAACATCGTATGCCCCCTTGGAAAACACAGTAAATTTCAAGTACATGCAGTATGAAACATACATACATTGTGTATGAAAATGCGACAACTGATACCTGAGTACAGCTCATCTTTGCGTATCCTGAGCTTCACTATTTCATCACACTGTGCCAGGATCTGTGCTGCGTCCTCCATGGAGCAGTTATCCAGGCGGATGTTGTCGATGGCCAGGAGTTTGTCTCCAGGAGCCAGAGTACCGGTCCTGAACAACACAACCAGTCAAAACATCAGGATTACATAGGATTGTGTAATTTCACAGTTATTTTCCAACAACAAGAAGGGGTCCATCCCAATGTAAGTAGATTAAACCTATCAGTAAGGTCTTACGCAGCTTGTTCCTACAGTACACAACTGGCCTAAAGGTGATTTACTAGATACATGCAGAACAAAGAAAAGGGCAATAGGATTAAACAAAAAAGAAACACTAAGAGTAAGAGAGAGCCATCTCTAGCCAAGGGTCTCCCGCATAGGGTTGACATTCTTGCAATCTACAGTCATGTAGCAACATTTAGAAAGAATACTACTAGAGTAGCCCCAAATACACTTTTTCCTCTAAAGGAGAAGGCCTTTATCAACATAAAACGTATAGAGATCACAAAAATATAAAGAACATTTGAGTGACCCTGCTAGCTACTTACCTGTGTGCCACACTTCCCTTCTTGATGTCAGAGATGAGAAGTGGTTCTCCCTGTTTCCTGGTGCTGGGAGCTGAGAAAACAAAAAGTACAGCTTCCATCAGTTAGGGGCTTAAAAGAGGTTACAGGTCCTTACATGTACATTTACTGTCTTGCTTAATGTATATGTATGGCAAACAAATGTCTTACCTAAAAATTTGAAGAACACTTCCATATTAAAAAAAACACTCTTTAAAAAACTAAAACTGCAATAATCTCAATGCTGTAAGTATCATTTCAATGAATTTCCCTTTAAAAATTAATCTTACACAACGCATATGTTAGTCATTTAAAGGACTCATTACTTTCATACCCCTTGTGTGTAAGGTCTGCAATTAAAATAGCTGAGGATGAACTTACAATTGATGGTGATCCCCAGACCACCTGCTCTCTTGGGAAGCTTGATATTAAACGTTCCACTGCTGGGCACCACAGATTCTAATAGTACAAAAGGAATATCCTTCAAACAGTTGTATTCGCTTGTCAATGATAAAGTTTACTCCACAAGATGGAATCTGATCATGACATACAAAGTATATTGTGTTCTATTCATTGAAGAATACAGAATAAACAGCGTGTTTCAGAAAAAAATTCTCTCACTGCTGCTCAACCATGTCAGGGCCCCAGCAGCAGTATAATCAAATACAGTAACTAGATATTACTACAGTATTACTGCAAAAAATCATTGAATAAGCCAAGCTGCATATTCACGAAAATCAAGTTGATGTCTCAGAAGTTCCCGAATTCTGTATCCTATCATTTCATGGAAAGTGTAGCTGCAGTACTAGCAATCATTTTTTTCTATTTTTCACCTTTTTTTACATCCATTACTCAATCTAAAGATATAGTTCAGCTTACCAGCTACATCAAACTCCACTTCCAGGACACACTTGAGTCCCGACTCCCTCAGGAGCTGGTTAGCCTCCTCCAGGGTCAGCTCCTCTGTGGACATCCCATTGATGGACAGCACCCGATCGCCTACCTGCAGGATCCCCGTCCTGAGGGAGTAAACAAGAAACATTTTTACATTAAAACATCTGGACATGCATAGATCAGCCTTATTATAATAATATAAAACACAGGTATGTATGAACCAATGCTGATACCCATAAAATACTAGCTTAAGCACATTGATCATCAGTCTGCATTAGTGAAAGCAAAGTTTGTCTTGAAGCTTCTTCTAAATACATGTACAATGTATGTCTTTCTCAAGCAAAATACACATGAAACAGGTAATGGATCTCTGTTCATGATTCTGTGTATTGCCTATTGGTTAAAGTTACCGACATGCCTTTCAGCTAATTCATCCTATTCAATTGCTTTGAAATTCCTCAACACAAGACATGGTTTGAAATACATGTACAAACACTGTGACTGTGCATGAAAACAATTTTAACATTGTGCTGTGATGTCCACATCAACAAAGTTAGTAAACACAAATCCTGTATTTTTTAGTACCTCCACCAAAGCTAATAATTCTCAACAAATGTAGTCTAGATCTTGTCCTTAACATATCTGTATCGCTACAATGTACATACCTGTCAGCAGGTCCATCAGGATCGATGAAGCCGATGACGGGAGGTGACGTTAGCGTCTCTGTAGCGAAGACTCCGCCCTGCAGGCTGAACCCCAGGCCGGAGGGGTCGGGGTGGACCTGAACTTCCACAATCTCACCTCGTACAACCTGCTGGGGAGCATGGCTCGACGACACAGACACTGGGGGAAAAACACAGGAGAGGTTATGCTATAGGGTTTAATGACAATAAAGGAGTAGCATAAAATGTGTTTAGAATATCTTCTCTCATTTTCAAATCTATCAACACACATATCCATGTATTAAATCAGTTAAACTACATTTATCATTTATACTTACAAGTATACAACTTTTACAACCAGAGGTTGTTTCTACAACTACCTGAGCTGCAGAATACAGTGGATCATCATCATACAGCTTTTGCACATTACATGTACATATTACAGACAACTCAATCTCAGCAATGCAACTGGATAAGATACAGAGATTTTGAGTGACATCCATCTTCAGCGACACTAGAATTAACTGAAGTAATCTCCAAATCTTATCCAGTTGCAGAGATTGTCTGCATTATCTGTAAATATTGTTTTCCTAGAGGTCTTATCTTCATCAACGTACATGTAGTACTTACATTGTATGTCATTGTTGACTTACCAAACTCTCTCAGTTCCCAAACATCCTACAGCCCGCTTCTTATATGTTATAGAAAAAAATAAATCCCTCCTTACTTGCGGACGAGTTGAGCCTGTTCCTCCTGGGGGGTCTCCTGTTGCTCCTGCGAGCGAGCGACGCGCGGCTGATCGTGCCGGTGTGGATGCTGGACACGCTGGGGGAGGTGGGCGAGTCCATCGGGTAGGCGATCGGCAAGGCTGGAATGGCACCGGCAGTGGCTAAGTTTGTGAGTGAGCTGTACATGTACAGTAGTACTCAAAATTGAAAATTTCATCTTTATCAGAGTTGAAACAAGACAATATACTTGTAGAAGCCCAGATAGCACAGCTGTACAAAATGCTTTATGGCAGATGAGAAGGTAAACATTTGATTGGCAAGGTTGAAATGGCACCAACAGTGGCTAAGTTTGTGAGTAAGCTGTATAGTGGTACTTAAAATTGAAAATTTCGTTTCATCAAAGTTGCAACATACGATACTTAAGCTAGTGGAAGCCCAGAAAGCACAGCTTTTTGGCAGAAGAGATGGTAGATATTTGACTGGCAAGGCTGAGATGGCAACGACAGTGTTTAAATTTGTGAGCGAATGGGACTCAAAGTTTAAAAAAGAAAATTAGTTTCATCAGAGTTGCAACAAGACAACACTTGTGTAAGCTCAGGCAGCACAGCTGATTTGGGGGCACCATAGCTGTACAACAAGCTTTTTGTCAGATGATATGGCAAACATTTCATGTCACACCATTGTCAATAATCATAATATCAACCGTCTTTGAAAAATCAATAAGCTGTAGATTATTCTGATGTCAGATAAGCCCTGTGCGTGATCTTTGTGACAGCCTTGTGAAAGCTCATACAGTTCAGAGAAACTTGTGCATGTAATAGGAGAAAACGACAAAAGATGAAAAAGAGCAAAGAATAAAAAATGTTTTGTTTCATAAAACACTTCCTCATTGGGGTGAGCAGTGCAGGTGTAGCCAGCATTTGTGAGTGAGGTCAGCCTTACACAGGGCCAAAGCGAAACAATGACACAGTCTTTACCGTCACTAAGCATAGATTCACTGTTCGACCTTTGCTTGAAAGACGTGTCTAGAGTGGAACTGGACGAGGAAGAGGTAGTGGTAGTACCCGATTTGGAAGTTGATGTCCGCGGCTTTCGTTTCTTGGGAGGGAGGGCGGGAGGAGTGTCCACGATACGAGGGATTTGGGACACATTGACATAGACATGGTGGGAGGCTGCAGCACAGGAAAGAAAGAAGGAAAGAAAGAAAGCAGAAGAAAGAGCAAAACAGGTAACAATCAGAAGGCAATACACATAAAACAAGAAGCACTTGTATAGAGCTAGAATGCCCAGTCATTGCTGGAGACACAACAGTGAAGAGGGTAGAATCAACCTTTCAGGTGCGTGGCAAAGAAAGCAATACTATGGAGAGATGCGTATGCAGCAATGAATGAATGAATGAAAAAAAGAAGAACAGCAGCACTAAAAAGAATGTACAGTATAAAGATGATTACAGACAATTACATAATAAATGTGCAAACACAATGAGCGTAAGAAACACTTGATAGCAGGAATGCACTGTTTGTTCAATCATAATAAGTTCAACATAATTTCAGACATCTTCAATTTTGGTATCATGGCACAGCATCCAAAATGTACACAGCATCCCAAATTAATGATTGTGACATCACTCATTAACATGTATGCTTTAGAGTCTTAAGAGAGAACATGTATGCTTTAGAGCCCTAAGAGAACCAACTAAAATATATCTCTTTTCTTCTCCAACAAATGAAGAGGAGCATCTCTGGAATTCGTGTAGATACTGCGTGGATAATTGACATATACAATGTAGCCCAGTCCTTACCTGCCGAGTGGTGATGGGCACTCTCCCTCCAACTCCCCTCACCCCTCGTCTGTGCTTGGAGACTGGCAGATGTGGGCTGAACCTCCACTCGACAACCTGAAGTTAAGGAACATAATACTATAATCAATACTAGAATCTGTACCCGTGTTCTGCTGTTTCATTTGTGCCGTTGGGCAAATGACAGCGCTGAGATGGTATGTGTGCTGTTGCTCATCTTTTTGCTCATATACATGTGCATTGCTGGAATTTTCGTCAGCTAAGGAGATGGTTCTTCCCCATGAAACTCATTATGAATGAAAGTTCTTCACCATGAAACTCATTAATATGAATGTAATTTCCTAGCGTTTAAAAATTTCCCGTTGGGAAAATGACAGCACTGAGACGGTATGTGTGCTGTTGCTCATTTTCTTGCTCATATATATGTGCATTACTGGAATTTTCGTCAGCTAAGGAGATGGTTCTAGCCCTTTTCTTCTATTATTATGTTTAGCCATAAGTATGGCTAAACATATTGTTTTCTCTCGTGTTTCTTCTTCTTCTTCTTCTTCTTCTCCTGTCAAATTTTCAAATCGATTCATCTCTGTCATTTTTTGACCAAATGACCTGAAATTTGGTACAGAGGTAATGTAGGCAAAAACCAATGTGCGTTCTTTTCCTCCCTTTGATATTGACCTTGAAAGTGATTTTATTGAGGTTTTTAGGCTATTTTTAGCATATCTTGGCCTCCTGCGCCCTGGTATTTCAACCGAATGACCTGAAATTTGCTGTATATGTGGCTTGAACAAATATTTTAAGGACTACATTCCCATTTTTGGCATACATATATTCAAAACGATTTATTTTGGGCTTTCTTGACAATCTTTGCCACTTCTGTCACTTTCAATACTACATATGACCTACAGGTCATTGACCCCTAGTGCCTTGCACCTGGCCAAGCTTGAAGTTTGCTTACGAGGAGGAAAGACCGGACATAAACATTTAACGTGATTATCGGGAAAACACCATGTTCCCTTAAACTCGGTGGTTAAATTGCAGTTTAGGAAATTTTATAACAGAAAACAAGTTAAATCAATGATTTTGTGAATGTTTATTCTAGCATTAGTTATTCCAGATATTTTCAAACTCCAAATTCTTCAACACAACACGGGAGATCGTTTCTCCTCAGACTGGCGCGACACTCCTGTCAAAATTGATTGATGATCTCTCTCTGCCGCCGACTTCATACATGATCAAAGGCGGGTGGTAGGCGGTGCGCGCGAAGTGTTGCACAAGGAATTCTCACGCTGAGGGGTACATGAAATAATGCTACAAAATAGACCTCTATGAATCGGGCTACATTCAGCAATGGTAGACGGATTCGGGGCATGCCGCGCAAAACACATTGTCTCACTGGGGACAGGCGTTTTGGTCCCGAACGTTGTCGCAGCGGTGCGTCGCCGCTACGCGATCGAAAGCACGCCGCTGTCTGTCTCGGACCAACACGCGTCTCCCGTGATGTGTAGCGTCCACCACCAGGCCTTCCTACATGTCCTACGTACGGGCGTATGGATCGTAGAATTCGGCAAAAAAAGGAATGATTAGGCCAGTAGAGTCAGTCCCCGGTAAGGTCAATGATTCGCCCCTTTGCGCTAGCTTGTAACGTTAAATGAATGTACCCTCTGGTGGCCAAACTTCACTGACAAACTTTCTCCCTATTATCATCATGAGCTTGCGTTAGTCTGCTACTAGTGACTATTATGTGCCGGGAATGTTTATCTATCGCACGCCTTGGAAGGAAGTTCAACCATGATAAATGGTCGGCCGTTGCGAAAATTTGGAATCCCATGCTGTTGATTTTCGTGATTGAATCTGTAAGAAAATATATTTTCATGTCGTTCATGTTTTTGGGACGGACGCCGGGACGGGGTGAATTTTTTCTACCATTTTCGTCCCGTTAGTAATGCAAATCGAATCGTGTTGCACAAGAGGCAAAACACTAAAAACGTGGGTCTTGTGGAGTGTTTTGGAGCGGGAAAATGCCGGATATTAGCGGTGCCGAACAGTGTACATCGTCGCGCGCGGGTGACGCTCCGTCAAAACAAATCCGCTGGTGGTCTAGCGCGGCCACCGAAAATAGGCAGAAACACACAGGAGGACTTAGCACCTTCGTTTATGAGGGCAATTGTGAAAATCTTTTGTTACAAATTGTTCGAACATTGAAACATTTGGATAGATGGTTTGAAACTGTTCTAAATAAAGAGATTTTTGTGTAGTTACGTTCGAAATGTTTCCAACGTATGTGAAATAAGTTCAAACATGTTATAAGTTTCAATTCTAATTGTTTGAACACTTTAGAACTATTGTGACTTAGACATTCTTTTAATCAAAATAGTTCAAACATATTACAAATATTATATTAAAACCCTCTCGGTGACTTTAAATTGACTCAAATATGTTGTTTTTGGTCATTTCCTTCGTCTCCTGTCAAATCTGCATATGTATACTATGGAAAACTTCATTCTTCCCTGGGGTTGATCTTTTTTAATTCAATTTTGAACTGGGTTGATTATGCGCAAGAGTGTAATTTTCAGCGGATATTTTTCGACTGGTTTACATGGAAATGGCACGGGATATCCCATTCTTGCAAGGGGAGGATTCTTAAATTATTTCTTTCAATTTTGAGCTGGATGGTTATGAAAAAGTCCATTTTTTAGCAGAAGTGTATTTGTTAATCAATTAGTGGATATGGTTGTGGACTGGTCCATATTGTGTTGAGGTGCTACTGGAAGACTCAATTTTGGACTGGGGTGATTAATTTTTTTAGTGCAAGTATTTTAGAATGGTCCATTGTTATTTTGGGAGAGTCCATTTTTTGCATGGCGAGGAGTATGGCTAAACATGCTGTATTTGCTCGCAAATGTTGCCTTTCTAGTTCTAGTTATATTTCACTCCCCATAACATAGGTATGGGTAGTGTGAAATATATTGTTTTTTCTCAGGTTTCTTCTCCTCCTTCTCCTGTCATTTCAGTTAAATCGATTCACCTTCATCATTTTTGGGCCAAATGACCTGAAATTTGGCAATGAGGTAAAGAAGGCAAATAAATACCCCCAAAAACAGACATCAAAAACATTTTTATAGAGGTCTTTTTTGGCCATTTTTAGGCAAAAATTATATTTTTGGCTCAGGGCACAGGAGCCCAAATGACCTGAAATTTGGTACAAGGGTGCCTTGAACATGTCCCCACAGGAATTGAATAACGTTTTTGGTATACATCACTTCAAAATGCCTCATTTTGGGGACTTTTGGGCCCAATATCTCATTGTTCCGAAAAAAAACCTTACCATTACTGATGACGGCTTCGTTGCTGGCGCCTGCGTACTTCATGTGGCTGAGCGGCAGGATCTCCAGCTTGACCTCTGCCCCCGTACTGGCCAGCAGCTGCACAGCCTCGGGCAGAGTCAGATGTTCCGTGCTGGTGCCGTCTATGGATAACAACTGGTCGCCCGCGTGTAACGCACCACACCTGGAGCAGGGGAGTAGGATTATAGAACGTTCAATATAAATGAGGAATATCCATTTTTGATCCAAAGACAAGGAGCTTTCATCCTAACGTGGGGAAAATATGCTGTATTTGTTTTTGGACTGGATTGCAGAAAGTTATAATGTTACTTGGCATCTAAGTTTCAAGAATCAACCTCTAAGTCATCAAGTCGTATTTGAGGTGAGCTTGTCTCTCGCCATTCACAACACTCTCACTACATTGCAATTACAATATACAACAGCAGAAATAGGGAGTAAAACAAAGGTTGTCTCCTGACCTGTCTGCTATGCTCGCGGCCTTGATCTCCTTGATGATGAGTGCCTCCCTGTTCTTGACCACTGCCATACCAGGGGTGATGCCCAGACTGGCACCAGGAGCCTTCGTCACTTCTACCAGCAAAGGACCCTTGGCATTCTGTACTGCCTCTGTAAGATGGAATTTTATATGTATCAAAAACTGTCTTTTCTGAGGTGCTAATGTGATATGATAACAAAAAAAGATAACTTTATTGCGCAACAATTGTACAAGGTACAAAGCATGGCTGGTACATAAATACAGTTCTATATATATCTACAATGTAAGGGCTAATCTACCTAATATAAGGGTGTATGGTATGTTTTTTTTGGTGTGTTTTTTAATGATAAAAAAAAAAAATTATGATAACAGCAACATGATACTAATATAATAACAATCATGATGTATAATATGATGCATCAATATCAAATTCTGTTATTGTTGGTGTTTTATCAGCTTTTTTCAGTGGCTGATCACAAATGAATATGATTTATCGCAACATCGTAAAATTGGATATACTACACAGCATCTGCAGAAAGCTTACAGTAACAAATTTGCTTCAATGGTAATCTGACTTTCTGCTTAGTTCTACTGCATAAAATCTTCCCCATGGAATGTAACATTCACTGTCTGGCGACAGCTGGCAAAAAGAAAGTATCTCTCTTCATTTCCTCTAACTTGAATATACCGGTATAGAAACATGCTTTTATGTATTTACAGCTCTGAACCAGCTGGTTTCAAAGTATACAAAATACATACAGGAATGAATTTTCATGTTGTCAGGTTTAGTTCTAAATATAGTAATTCCAATACTACCTGCTGCAGATGAATCCAGAGGCATGAAAAAATAAAACAGTTTGTGCAAAACTTTCACAAAGTTCATACCTCTTCATACAACGTCTTAATGTATTGAAATCTTAGACAGTCTGTTTGGTTTGCTACACCTCGTAAAAAACCACTTAGGTTCCGCAGTCTATCCCACGGTTTAATTTTCCCATGGGAAGCCTTTGGGACAATCAAAAATGCCCACTGCCCACAGCAAATACTAAAGTTGCACACATCTGCTTAGACCAGAAAAATGGCCAAGTGGGTTTTGGCCTTGCAGTTAGTAGGTTGTGAGTATGATTCCCGGTCGAGTCATACCAAAGACTTTAAAAAACACACATATTGCTTTTTCTGCTCAGCACTCAGCATCTGGGAAATAGTATGATAGTTAAAAGCACACCACTACCAGTGGACTACCTATGCACCATGTGGGAAGGGCTTTATTGGCTATGGTACCCTATGCACCATGTGGGAAGGGCTTTATGGGCTATGGTACCCTATGCACCATGTGGGAAGGGCTTTATGGGCTATGGTACCCTATGCACCATGTGGGAAGGGCTTTATGGGCTATGGTTCCCTATGCACCATGTGGGAAGGGCTTTAAGGGCTGTGGTACCCTATGCACCATGTGGGAAGGGCTTTAAGGGCTATGGTACCCTATGCACCATGTGGGAAGGGCTTTAAGGGCTGTGGTACCCTATGCACCATGTGGGAAGGGCTTTAAGGGCTATGGTACCCTATGCACCATGTGGGAAGGGCTTTAAGGGCTATGGTACCCTATGCACCATGTGGGAAGGGCTTTAAGGGCTATGGTACCCTATGCACCATGTGGGAAGGGCTTTAAGGGCTATGGTACCCTATGCACCATGTGGGAAGGGCTTTAAGGGCTATGGTTCCCTATGCACCATGTGGGAAGGGCTTTAAGGGCTATGGTACCCTATGCACCATGTGGGAAGGGCTTTATGGGCTATGGTTCCCTATGCACCATGTGGGAAGGGCTTTAAGGGCTATGGTACCCTATGCACCATGTGGGAAGGGCTTTAAGGGCTATGGTACCCTATGCACCATGTGGGAAGGGCTTTAAGCGCTATGGTACTCTATGCACCATGTGGGAAGGGCTTTAAGCGCTATGGTACTCTATGCACCATGTGGGAAGGGCTTTAAGGGCTATGGTACCCTATGCACCATGTGGGAAGGGCTTTAATTCTAACACATCTGCTAGCCCCAAACTTTGCAGTTGGACTTGAACGCTTACACAAGAAAATTGGCTGAGCAGTCATGCCTAGAAATCGTTAAATTACATCAAATTTCTGCCATCAGGTCAGACAGTCTGGCAATGCTGCAATTTTCTGCTTGTTTAACTGTCGGCTGCTATATCTCACATCAATACGCAGGGAGATAATTCAATCTCATGCATGTATGCATCTTATTTCAGAGCTGGCAAATCCAGATGTAAAGGTTTTATGATCAAATGAGTCCTATACATGTAAAGTCAAACCTCTACAAGTGACCACCTCTACATATCCTTAAGGACCACCTGGTCATTGATACATGTACAAAGTCAAACCTGTGCACGTGACCAGCTCTAAATAAGGACCACTTTTTGGCGTCCCTTAGATAATCTTTCCCATTGACACAAGCATTAAGAATCCATAGTGATTACCTCTCCACACAGACCAGATTGTGTAAGTTTTTACTGTATGTTCAATGTATGTGCTTGTACGTTTCTGTATAAGTTGTAAATTGATATCATGAATCATACAAGCATTGTTCAAAATCAACATGATACAGTACCACACTTGTACCGCCTGCTGGTTCATTTGAATTCGATTCATTTAAATTCGATTGAATTCAAATGAATTCTGCTGGTTCATTTGAATAACGATTGATTGAATGATTAATAGATTGACTGAAGTATCCTACCCATGATTGACACATCGTATTCCACCAGAAGGCTGGCCTGCGTCCCACACTGCTTCAGCGCTGCCACTGCCTCCGCGTGCGTGGCCCCTGATAAGCTGATGTTGTCAATAGCCAACAGTCGATCTCCCACCGCCAACGTACCTTCCCTGGGGGGACACAAGGACGGCATGCATGATTTTTTTGTGCAGAAGAGAGATGTCCAGACTATCTATGCATGATGTATATTTTGTACAAAATGACTGGTGAACGTACATGTACCGACTACTTAGTATCTTATACCAGCTCAGAGCAGAAAAAGAAATAGTCATGCCTTCAAGTACCAGAGTTATCAACCCTAGGTTAATGTGTTCAAATGTCATATTTTTCCCTGGAGCTTTGGTAGGGTTGAGCTAGTCACCAAGTACAGTACGGGCATCCTCATTATATAGCTTTAAACAATGCTTGCAGCTAGAATTGCAAAGGTTAGGTGTGACACCTGCCATAGATCAAGTAAGTCAGTTGGTGTGAGAAGTTGTTCAGAGTAAGGTAACCAGCTGCTGCTGTACCGCATGCCTGGAGCTGGTGTGTTGTACCGACTATACAGATACAGTTGCTTGTAAAAACCTTTCACAGCCAACAAACCTTACCTTACCTGTAGGCATGGGGATAGATAACGACACACGAATTTATTTTTTACTTGGGACAGCAAGTTTAGCAAGAGTTCAAACTAAAAACAGGGCTGTGAGGATACCTTGCACTGACACTATATTAACACCTTACAACTGCGAATATCTCAGTACAGAGTACAGACTTTCTCCTCAGAATATGTTTTCATGTTAATTGTCTGGATCAGCATTATTCCTTTATCCCATAGCCAACAAATTGAATTGGCACAGCCTAAGCCATCACGCGTAATTTGCTGTGTGTCTGTTACACCGGTAATGCCTTAGTGAAAGCTGTTAAGTCTTCTTAACACTGAGTGACCCGATATCAGTGGTCCATTCCATTCCACATGACCTCAGAAAACCGCAATTCTGTCAAAGCATCTTGAACTATTCTCTCAAATTTGGACAGGTCCAGACAATTGGTAAAAAATATCTTATGCCGCAGTAAAAGCATGAAATTTGGCATGTACTCAACATTATCAGGGGCGGAGTCATTGCAAGAAGCATCCGTAGACAGTAGTATAATTATAATCAAAATACATGTGTATCTCTTATGACATGATACATATCATATCAACAATTCAACATCAAATCAAAATGTTCTGAAACATAAATCAAGGGCTCAAGTCACAATCCCAGTTTTCCTGGCATAGAATAAATACTACTACTGTAATAGCAGTCGACTGAAAAATGTGGAAGTTGTTGCAAAATTGTGTTCGGTCAATTTTTATTGGTAACGTCATTTCTGCACCCTGGGTGAAGAAATGACGTCCCTAGACATCAAATGGATGACTGGATTTAACTGTGTGCAACTCATGCCGCTTTCTTCACCACCACTCACTGTAAAAAGGTTACGACACATGGCACATTCTACAGGGAAAAATTGAAGTTCTATAAGCCATAGAACAGCCCTGACACAAAGTTGGGTTGATTCTTTATCAACTGTCGCACACAGAGCGAGCATTATCGATTGCCTGCACTTTGTAAAAATTGCGGCCGCACGTAAAACGCATGCTGGTGACATACATGTTATTCCTGCGCACATAAAACGCACCACAAAAACCTTCATGTCTCCCACGATGCGGTGATAAACAAATTTACCGTCTGTGAAACTGCACCATATTGCCATTTAATCCTGTGAAATATACGGGATAATCGGGCAAAATACATCATGTCTTGCCTTCGAAGTTGGGCAGCTTAAAACTGCACCACATTTTAATTTGAAAGTCATCCTCTAATGCTTCATTGCTATGTTCAACTTGTGGTCATATCATTAAAAAACAGGGCTTGAAACGTCTTTTAATATTGCAAGTTGTATGTGTCAATTCCTGAACAAACCATTATTTTATATATATAAAGTTGTTAGAAATCTTATATGCACTTAGGAAATGCTTTTGGAAAATGTCCAAACAATCGTTCATACAAGCTCCTTCAGGCTTATCTCAAGTAAAAGCATTTTGCCCGATTTACTGTAATTCTTACAAGTTTACAAGTCTTTGAGATTATAGTGTTGGAGAGACAGCATTCCTGGTTTCTTAAGCGTTATACTTGAAAGAATTTCTACAATGAAACATGGATCAATAATACGATCAAAGTGTCTCAAAACTCTTTTGAAAGAAGGAACCTAAGATGGCAGAGTTTACAGCATTTGGAGAGACAAAATTCCTTGTCCCTAATGCTTGCAAGAATTTCTATAATCAACCATAGATTGATAGATATACAATGAACAAATCTTGTAACTCTTTTTCAAAAGACATCAACAAAACCTAAGATGACAGATTTCCTTTGAGTCTACAGTGATAGGAGAGACAACATTCCTGCAAGAATTTCTCTAAAGCAGCATGGAATGATATACGATAAAAGTGTCTTGTAACTTACAATTCTTCGGAAGACAAGAAAACCTTAAGTAAGATGTCAAGATTTCTTTGAGTTTGGAAAGACTACATTCCTTGTTCCTAATACCAAGAATTTCTACAAAGAAGCATGGATTGATATACGATAAAAGTGTCTTGTAACTCTTCTTCGGAAGGCAAGGAGGCAGATTTCTTTGAGTTTACAGTGTTAGGTCTACTTAAAAAAATGTTGTAGAGACAACATTCCTTGTTTCTAATACTTGCAAGGATTTAACTAAAAAAGGCATGGATTGATATACGATGAAAGTGTCTTATAACTCTTCTTCCGAAGACGAGGAGGAAGCGTAAGAAGGCAGATTTATGACCAGCCTCACATACCTGTCTGCCGGTCCCCCGGGTCTGATGTTAGTCACCAGCAGCGGCCGCGACTGTCTCCTCTCATCTGCCACTCCCCCTGCAACACAACGGGTCAGAGTTCACCACAAATCTCAAGCTTCTGCACCATTCAAAAATCCTGACACATAGTTCGAACACCGGTATTCTCCACAGAAATATACGTAGCAGTAGAGTATAGCGGTGCTGTAGAAGGGTGCCATGCACCCTATGTGAGTTTTCATGAATTCTAGCAAAAGAAGTCAGATTATAGGGAAGGAACGCCCTAAATATGAAAAGCAGTATAGCGGTGCTGAGCTACCAGTACAGCGGTGCAGCATCATTATTCCACAGTCTGAGGAGAACCCTGCAAATATAACAATGTGACATAAAGCCTTACTGAAGAAGTCAAAGTACAATGAAGTCTGTTTCAAGGAAGAGTCGCTTGTAGAGTGACCTCTGTGGAATGCCAACGCAGATGGTAGAGGTCACCACAAATCTTAACTTCTAGCTGCACCATTCACAAATCCCGACACGCAATCCGAACACAACAACATGACAAAAACCCTGGCTGAAGAAGTGAAAGTAGTCTGTTTCTGGGAGGAGTCTCTTGTCCAGTCACCTCTGATGAATGCGACCGCTAGGATTACTACTTGTCTCCTCTGGGCAAGACTGAAGTGTACATGCATGTACATGTATGTGTCATGTCATTCAAACACCACTTGATAGGCAAAACAACTTGTGTACGTCAAACACTTCATCAAGGGCGGCCTGGTGTTGGACAAAGTGGTAGCCTTCTGTTTTATAATCCTTAAGCACTCTATCTTTCCCACCACCTCTGCTGTCACGTGTTAGTACAGTAACAGGAAGAGCAGATTTTCCTTTGGAGATACCAAATGAGCACAAGGAGTTTCAGACAGAATGTTTTTTATGACATACATGTAGTAAAAAAAAGTTACTATGGAAAGGAATTCCAACTACGTACTTTTAACTTAAAGGGGAAATACACTCATTGCAGTTAAAACTGTTATCAGCATTTGTGGACAGTAATCTTTGAAATACAACCTGCAAGCATTATGGACACTTGCATAAAGGCAATGAGTGACATGTGGTTTATGGAAAACTCCATGAAACACTGACTTCGTTAGATATCCTTATAAACAGTGTATGGGTTACGACAATGGGTTAGTGGAGGGTTTTCTCTTCTGCCAACTCATCAAATCAAGGCACGTAGCTACATGTATGACGTTTGTTGATATAAAGTGAAAATAAAATTTGTTTTTCATGTAGATGTGCCAAATACAATACAAACTTTAGGACACCAAAGAATCTGAAAATGACTGTACAATCTATGTATCTTTCTGTTCTATCAAAATTCTGTCTTACACAGTTATATAATCCTTAACTTAAATCAATTATAAGAGGAAATGAATACTGCATAAAAATACCATCAGGAACAATAATGAAACTTGGTAAAGTAATGACAGTTATCATGAGAGATAAAACAGAGCATCCACCTGCAATCTACATTATATATCACAATAACTATTAAGCTCACCTGTATTAGTGCAACACCTTTTACACCTTTAATATCTCAGAGATTCACCGATCAACATAAAATGTACCTTGGAAAATCTACTACTGTCAGTACTACAGAAGAAGTACAGTTGCACCAGCAATCCTGTCTCCTCGCTGAGCTTTACTGTAAGCAGCTCTTCTCGTCTGGAATCAAACCAAAATCCAGTCTTTCCTTATATGTCAGCTGTTATTCTATATTCCGTCTCCAAGTTTGATCCAACTTGGCAGGCTGAGATGTCCCGGGTTTACGTGATCTACCTAATCTTTGGCTGGGTGGATGTGACAAACAACTGTAGGTCATGATCAGATTTGCATAACAGCCAAGCTTTTCATAACCAATCTCAAGCCAAAGTAATTTAGTTGGTTGATTATCAGATTTAAGAAATCAATACTGAACTGGGAGATCAAGATAAAAAACTGAGTCTGAAGATGAAATCTTCAAGTGGTACACACAGCTTTTTTAGCCTGGGTACCATTCTCCATGGTAACTGCTGGCTCAATCTTTACGCTTGCTAACCACGGTTCTACACAGTTTCAGAGTGAACATACAACCAGTAAGTAGCTTCTAACCAGTCCTCTGTATTCATGTTGTCTTCTTCTTCACTTCAGATATTCACAGCCAGATATTCAGACTGCTTTCTTTCTTCCTACCTACTTAACATGGTGATGGTTTCAGACGTCTTTCCAGCAAAAACTTCACAGACCTCTGTCAAAATGTAAAACAGTCCCCTCCCCACACTTGTGCAATCACAAAGCCCCCCACAGGTACTTGTTGCGCAACTTGACCTCAAGGTCACCAATAAGGATAAAAGTGTGTCCTGTTAGCCAAAAGTCTAGAAGAAAAGGTTAGCCCTGTTATTTCTGTGATTTTTGTGTCCTTTTGGAGATGAAAACAAACAAAGATATACAATTGTGCTGTGTTTACATGTATCACTGATCAATGAGTAACTGGCTATACTGGTAGTCCAGAAAGTTTTGGAGCTGGCTGCAAATGTCAAAATATTTCCAACAGACTCCTGCCAATCAACAGAAGACGATATGAGTAAAGTTGACCTTTGTCTTCATTGACATAACTGACACTGGCTGTTGAAAACTTAGTAACATTGTCTGCAGATGGTGGAAGGTTTCTCATACCAAATAACACATCATCACTTTAAAGTTGGAAAGACCCAAGAAATTTGCTTGACTGGTGCAATAGCCAAGTCCTTTTGTTTCATTTGGGAGGGAGGGTGTAGGTTCAAATGTGTTCTCTGCTTCGCGCTCAGCACTTATGGGATTGACGAAGGAGTATGACGCACACTATCACAAGTAGACTAGCCCCCTGCTGCAGTGCTTGCACAACTGTGTGGCCCAAGGGCTATAGAAACAATGATGGGCACTGGTGCAACAAAAGGTGTGTGATAGCCTGGATACCAGACTTTTTGCGCGATGCGATGATAACCCCTTTTGGGCGGGGAAGATCTAGTAGTAGGGATAGAGTTGGCACCCGGGAGCGCTTGGCAGCCGAACCCTGATTTCTATCGAGAGGTAATTAGTGGGCCGTGTGCTATCTGTGGCGTAGGCGCGAGTTGCTTCCCCGGCCGAAGGATTAGCGCCAGGAGCGCGGTGGTCTGGCACCCAGGCTAGGTGTGTGAAGGATTAGACTCAAAACTTAAAAAGTGACCAGTATCATGCGTGTCTATTTCACCATCTACCAACACACGTCCTGGGGAACATCAGAGTATCAGTAACCCTGATAATAACCCCCACTGACCACTTGATAACCCTGAGTGATGTGAAAAGAGAGTGTAAGCATTCATAAAGCAGTCATCCTGATTACAAACAAAATCCTGCTCCCCAAACAAAGATAACATAAAGATTATAGCAATGAGGTCAAGCTGGGCAGTGACAGTGACAGATCTAGATACAGTCTAACAACACTTGACATACATGTACTCACTAGTGCTGCCTACCTGTACACCAGAGTGGAACTGGAATATTGTAAAAATGTTTAGGTTCAGTTCTGGACAAAAACTAAATGTCGGGAACCAGTTCCAGACTTGCAAAAACACTATCACTATGTGTTGCTTATATTCTCTTTTTGTTTTAAACCATCTAAGACCTTCCATAGATCATGAAATTCGCACTGGAAAAAGACAAAAAAATTGCTGTCTTTTTTTTTCATTACCGAGCTTTTGTGGTTGCCAGATCTTTTGTGGTGCCACAGCGGTCAGATACTAGTAGACTATGGGATAGATGAAATGAGATGAGATACAAACATATCATGCCAGGTAGTATGCAGTCATATCTGTCATTTCCCATTCATTGGTTTTAACCTAAAATCAAAACAGCCAAGAATTTATCTGAGTCATGGCAGGTGTTCCACCCTTTGGTACTGAATGTCAACTGTGATGAGTTCTGCTCTGATTGGTTGCTTGCCCTGAAGTTTTCTCAGTAATACCAGCTTGGCAAACTTTCATTCTATTTCTGGCCCAAGGTCAAGGTCAAGAAAACTGGTTGAAGATCCCTTCAGGTACAATATGATCCTGACTAGCATCTTTAAGGTCGATATTTGTCTTTGGCAAATTGTCAAGTTATTTATGACAGCATTCACAGAACAGTAAATTTCTACCTGATTATGCTTTAAATGAATTTTCTATAAGCCTCTAGGGATACCTTGTCTTGCAATTCAATAAGCTGTATAGAAAAGAGATACCTTTTATCAAATGAGTCCTCATCAATGAAGGTGCATACATTTTCTTAAACAGGTGATAATCACTAATGTCTTATTTGTTGTCAGTCAAGCATTCATTTTCTTGAAGGAGTATCATTTGTTTGATGTTTTCTGTGAGGTATATAATATTCATTATACAGCTAGCTTAATACAATACAATGCAATACAATGAAAGTGGTTTGAAGTACCATATAAGACATGTTGAAAGTAAACAACAAAATTACATCCATTCAGACTTGTTCTTCTCAACACGTCTTACCTCGAATTGTGAATCCAAAACTTCCACCCTCCTTCTGAAGACAAAGTTCCACCTCTTTGGTTACCACATTCCCACCTGCCTCTTGTGCTGGAAGGCAAAAGAAGAAGAAGAAAAACACATAAATTTTGTCCAGGTCAAAGTGGGTGATAAAAGCAGCCTTCAAAAGGTATTTTTGTTTCACAGACCGTTAAAAGTAGACCAACATAAACCTGTAAAACTAATGTACCCCCATCTGCAACAACAAACTCTAGATAAGAACAAGGTTAAAGAGATGAAAGCTTGCATAAGCACAAACAAATTCTAACAGCTAGGCATAAAACTAGTCTAAGATGTCATAAATCCTTACATCGTTCGGGACAGGCCATCTTGTCTTCATCACCAGTACATGGGAATGGGAAACATTTGATTTGTCCTCTTGACATCGTTCTAAAAACGGTGTTTACTTCCACGTAATTCCTTTATCTCTGATTCCCATGCCTGCTCACTTTTGACCACACCTCACACCCACACAACAGAAGCTGCTGGAGATGTCCCCCCTCGGTAGATACTGCTGCCTCCACAGATGTCTCCAGGGCAGGCCTGTCATGCACTGACCCCTGGTGAACCCCACCTTGTAGCTTGTGACAACTTGATCTACTTTCGCACATCTGCGTGCATTTCTTCTCTGTCTTATACTTTGTTTGGACAAGGTTAGTAAAACCTGCTCCTCACGTGTGCCTCCAAAGCCACTGACCATCATCACCCCACAATCATAGCCCCAAAATACAGGCATTAGAAAAATTACCACGGTTTCTGTTGGATGCAAACTTCGCTTTGAATCAGTGATTAACTGCGAAAGATGCTCCAGCCGAGATGGCATCCCAGGGTCAAGGGCTGAGGGCTGGCATTTCTGGCAGCGATATCTGTCTTTGTTTTGAATTCCGTCTGTAAAACTTTGTGCCCTGAGCTGCGTTCGTTGATGAGGAAAAGCTGTGGCAGGCCCTGATGTGACGCTTTGTACATGTACAACACTGTACAACACTGATACTTCCCACAAACTGCCCATGGGTTGCACACTTCTCTAGCTACAGTATCTAGGGGGTACAAAAGTACAAAATGTACATGTGCCAGGGTCCATCAATCAAAACGTAGGACAGGTAAATTTAAAAGTTTTCTCTAAATAGGATTGTCGCTAGCTGTTTTGAAGAAAAAAAGGCCTCTAAAAAACCCATCCCCTTAAAGGTTGGGCACACCTGACCACTTATTCCTTACGACATTCCGTGTCACATGACAAGACACAGGGAGCCCACATGTAAGTACAAGGCTGTTGGTTTACCGAGAAGAAAGGAGCCGAAGATGCTGGTTTCTAGATTAATAAACTTCATCTTCAATTATAGATTTCGCTGTCTGTTCTACTTATCTTCTGTTTGCCAACTGGACTGTTTACAATTACATGAGACGACCATGATCTGTTTAACTTTGACCCTTTCCTGATCTACAGATACACGTATGCTGGCATTTTGGGCAATACTATGTACTACATGTAACATCTCATTATGTATTGTCACCTCTCATGACTCCACTGGGTTCCCTAAGGCTGCCACATTAAAATGCTAAAAAGACAGTGAGATCTACTAATGCAGCATCAGCTATCCCCCAGGTACATATATGCGTGCATTCACGATAATACATTTTTTTAACACCATTTTTATGTCAGGGTCTTAGGGTAGCCAGCATAATTTTTAGAGTTGACGTTACATACTTTGACTTGAGAAAATGTCATGTGAGTTGCAGGATTCTGATCTGTGAAAGAAAGTCAAACAACTATTTCAAATTATCACATTGAAAAGAAAAAAAATTCTTACCTGTGAGCGGGATCTCATATTCGACCTCTAAGATGACCTTCTCCCCAGCGTTCTTCAGCAGGTTGATGATCTCGTCGTGACGGAGCTTCTCTGTCCTGATCCCGTTCACCGATAAGATGTAGTCCCCAATCTCCAAGGCATCACTCCTGAGCACAGACAATCACATGGGATTATGATGACGCTCCCTGATATCAGAAGGTTACCTCCTTATGGGTATTGAGGCCACAGCAATGCAATTGGTTGGTTCTTGGATACAAAAAACTAATACCAAACCACTGGGCAAATGAGAGTCAACATAGAAAAATATGAACCTTGGTACACACAAGTTGATGAAGGTTAGACATCCAGGTAATAAGACACACCAAAAATAGTTACTCAAGCAACTGGAAATGATTTTGAAACAGTAAGACGTTTCAGACAGCATCCGCTATCTTTCATCAGTGACTAAGGAAAGATCTGGCAGAACTAGATCTTGGTACACACAGTTTAAACTTTCAAGGATTGACTATGTACATTGTATATACAATGTAGCCAGATTGAAGTTTTCATCCCAGCCATCTTACTGAATTCTTTACTTTAAAATGACAGAGAACGAAACAAAATATATAGGTGTGGCCCAAAGCAAACAAAAGAAAACAGCCCTGACTAAACCTTTTCCCTGCGAAGTCACCTTTTGGCATGAATTCATATCAGACACAAGGCAGTAGGGAGAAGGTTAAACAGAAAGGATGGGGTATTTCAACAATTGTAATCATTTGTGTGTATGTGTGTGTATGTGTGTGTGTGCGTGTGGGGGGGGGGGGTGATTGGAGACAAACTGATGACTCTTTAAAGCAAATGAAAATGGTAACCGTTGTGCCCTCTGATTGTCTTATTCCTGACCAATCAAAGTCCTTGAGCCAAAACCTCATCACACTTTCTTGCCACTGGTTGCAACATTTTGCTGTTTGCACCATTTCAAACATTACATTCTCATTAAACAAGCCTTTAACTGGGTGGCATTAGTATGTAAGCAAAATAACAGAAGCAATGTTGAATAATCTGTTGGACACACCCTGTAAATGGATTACAACACAGAACATCACGACACAAACACTGCACGTTTTTGACACAAACACTGCACGTTTTAGTAAGAAGGTTGCAACATACCTAAGCCATGTCTGATACACGCTTGCACGTGAGTTAGAGAGAAAGTTAGAGAGGAAGAGCAAAATAATTCACAGGTAAAGCTTAACAATACATTTGTGTGGGACAAATTTGACATCCAGCTTTCATCATCATCTTCTTAGTTATCATAGGGATTACTAGCAGTTAAGCTTTGTTGGAAAAGCGTCATGCTTCACCTCAATTGAGGACAACGAAATAAGAAGCTTTGACTGACAGTTCAATTTGCAGAGCTCTAAAGAAGTAACAAAAACCAATATGCTAAACAAGTTTGAATCATAGAAGATAGGACAGGTTGGAAATGAGATGGTAAGTATTTCCCTTCGTGGCTAAAGGAGCAACAATTCTAAGAAACTAAAGATTATCAAGGTTGAATCACAGAATAAAGGACAGACAGTGAGAAACACGACAGTAATTCTCCTTGTGAATAATGTTCATCTGACGATTATTTCCTGCAGTTTGTGTAATCCTACATCTGTAACACTGCAGGAAGTTATTGTCAGATGAACATCATAATCATAGCACATGCATGCCACTGTAAGAATACCAATTATACCACAATCCTGTAGTTAGGCAGGACAAGTTAGGGACAATGTTCTCCCTCTCCCTAGCTACCTCAGGGACAGATGTTCAACAAGGCATATCTCATCAAATATTCCATATCAATTGCATGCTTGACTGAAAAAGCCCTGAAGCACAAATACATCTGCTTCTCCATTCAACCATTTCATACTGTTGTATATTCTATAAAGAAAAATATAAAAATCATGTTTTAAGACCAAAATTGGATAGGACAACCGAAACACGTGATTGACACATACTAAATATCATTGGGGAAATTACGCCTTTCCTTACAATTACTGGACTTCAGAATATGATAATCCATAGTAGACAGATCATACTACATGTATGTTCATATCTACCACACATTTCAAATGCACTGTGCTTTTTGTATAACATAATCAGCTTATAACGGGATTCACATAATCACAAGAGGCCTTTACAGCATGCAGATTCATAATTATGATAACATACTGGGACTGCTAACTACCTCTCAGGTGGTAATTGACGGATGGCCCCAAAACTGGATAACCTTTCCAAAAGTCAGGGAACCACCATATGGGAAATGTTAAATGGCCATAGTGCTCCATGGTACATTACTCTACATACCCTGCTGGCTAATTAGGACCGCCAGATGGGTATTACCACAGTAAATCAATCATAAGTAGATTGAATTCAATTACAATTGTATTAGGTTGGGATTATATTTTGCCGATCTAGGTCATTTCGGGGTTTCTTTTAATTTCCTGGCTAATGAATGATGGTGGCGTGCACATAAAACATTTGCCAGTGACAAGTTCTAATAAGCACATGTTCCCATAATTCGATATTGTTCAAATGGACAACAGGTATAGTTACAAATTTTTGTGGAATTTCCGAAACGCATTAAAATTCCTTGCAGATGCATGTACACTGCAAGAAAGGGTAGCACAGCAGTACATAGAGACATTGCATGTTTGGCTAATTTTTTTGGCACGTTTCCTTAGTTCTAGGTGATTCAAATGGTACGCAGGCACAGATAAGATATGAATTTTCATGGAAATGCTTTAAAATTTCTTTGCAGATACTGTATACTTCTACAACATTAAAATGAGACATTGCATGTTTTGCCAATTTTCTTTAGCACATTTTCATAGCTCTATTGTGATTCAAATGGTACACAGGCACAGTGTCATGTACGTGTACATTGTGTGTACATGTATGAATTTTCATGGAAATGTTTTTGTAGATTCAGTATCCTACATCGGAAGCTTTTCAAGGAAATTTCTTTGCAGATTCAGAATATTACTAGTTCTAGAATATCATACTGAGACATCCATGGAAATTTCAGTATTGCAGTACAAAATACATGATTGTGATACTATACAGGCACTATACTGCAACATTGCATGCTCTGCCAATTTTCTTTGCTCCAGTTCCTCTGCCAAGTCACCTTTGCACCTGGTAACTTCTGAGTCACCCAACTCGAAAAAAATCAAGCAATAAGCCCGCTGACCCGTAAAATTAATATGTTATGAAGACTTGCCACACTGACCCCTTTTTTAAGGACAAAGTGCATTTTAAAGGAAACCCAAGCAATATTAGGGCCTGAAAATTGGATTTTGAAAGTCAATTTATTAAGTCATTTCTATACATGATTAGTTCAAATAACACTATCACAATGTATAGTGACGTCCATGATGCAAACATTTGACGTCGGTGTGATGTGAGAACTCACTAAAAATCTTTGCGGGGTTTTGTAGGCTCGCGAAACTAAGGGGATCATTGTACAGCTCGTTTTTGCACGGTTTTAAGATGCTCAAAGTGTGAAGTTATTACTAACACTCTCCAGTTTAATTCCGGACTTCCATTTTAATTCCGGACTGACCTCCCATATCTCAGCAACCTTACATCTACTTGTACTAATATTGTAAACTATACGTA
Source organism: Branchiostoma lanceolatum (assembly GCF_035083965.1). Taxonomy (NCBI): domain Eukaryota; kingdom Metazoa; phylum Chordata; class Leptocardii; order Amphioxiformes; family Branchiostomatidae; genus Branchiostoma; species Branchiostoma lanceolatum. The sequence goes on along the minus strand of NC_089726.1, from coordinate 8,142,623 downwards.
AAAATGATGTAAGAAATAAGTAGCAGCCATCGATGACCCCCAGCGGATTAGCCCAAATCTGCAGAATTCAGCAGAAATCTGCAGATTTCTGTGACCTTGAGCCAGAAATCTGCAGAAATCTGGATCTTGAGCCAGAAATCTGCAGAAATCTGGCTCAAGTCTCAGATTTCTGGCTCAAGATCCAGATTTCTGCAGATTTCTGGCTCAAGGTCACAGAAATCTGCAGATTTCTGCAGAATTCTGCAGATTTGGGCTAATCCGCAGGGGGTCATCGATGGCTGCTACTTATTTCTTACATCATTTTTACGTATAGTTACAATATTAGTACAAGTAGGTGTAAGGTTGCTGAGATATGGGAGGTCAGTCCAGAATTAAAATGGAAGTCCGGAATTAAACTGGAGAGTGTTTTACGCAAATGTGCTTAACAGTGTTAATAAATGTCACTACCATAAAGATTTCAGCATTTTTTAATGTCTATATTTTGGGCCCTAAGATTGCTTTGGTTGCCTTTTTTTTAACGCTGGAGAATCACTGGGATGTCTTGATGTAAATGATCCAGGGATCTAGCCAGCTCCCATCATTCCATCGATCATTAGACAGAATTTGGTTGCATGATAATTATGATGGAAAACTTTTTAGACCTTTCTGTCCACCTTGAAGTACAACAATCCATGAGTAAATATGTAAAAGATGTAAAAATGTCCGGATCCAAATTGGAATAAATTGATAGAAGTTTGTACAGAAAAAAGAAGACTCTTTGTAGGATCTTTCCGTCAATTTTAATTGGGATGATGGAAGAAAATTTCAAGCTAGCTACATGTAGAACCCTGAGATGATCATACTACAATGTATTAGAGTGTTAATCAATGGAAGGTAGTTCACAGACAATACACCTGTGAGGACATATTTTCAAGGCTACAGTACATTTTGTACAAACAGTCAGGCCACTCAGACTTGATTTTATGGAATACATCCTCTAGAGCACCCAAAATGTGAGGAGAATCAATTTCAAAATCATGAAATTGCAAAATTTTGCAACAAGACACAACATAAAGGCACATGCAGCAAAGCAATCGGTAAAAAAAACAGGGCAATTCTGTGACATTGGTGGATCAATTATCAGTCAAAAGTGGCAAGATTTGTTTTTGCTGTTGTTGTTAAACAGATAAAATTCAATGCAGCCACAAAACCAAGTCAACGAACCCTTGCTGTAGCTTGTTGTGCAAGTTTTTGTCTTACCTCTGTGCGAGCCCTCCTGGCCTCAGATGCAGCACTCTTGCTCTGCTCCCCTTATCAAGACCACCTGGAACAACAAGAGGTCACACTAATGAAGTCTTTGACTTTCATGAGATGACAGTTACCATACACTTAAAGGTCAGACATCTTTAACAGTTAAAAAGTCAAGGATGCATTATGATTTCATGATAGCAATCCTTTTGATTTTTGTTAACTTAAGATTCACAAAATTCTTGTTGTGTAATCTCTTGTATAATCATATTTCCTAATATCAGCATCACTTTTGACGTTGTATACACAACGTAGTTTAAAAAAGCTGCTAGGGTGCCAAACCCTATGCCACTTCTTCATGAGCCCAAATCTACTATCTACCATTGAAAAATCATGACCATATACATGTATATTCTAAATAGTAATATAGCATGTCTAGAAAACGAGATCATGTATCAAACCCAGAAGTCCTGCTGCAGTACCATGGAAAGCCGCCAGGGGGCCCAGAAACTAATTCATTTCTTCATTTTTCCAACACATACATGTAGCAACATATCATATCATAAAGATCCATCCATACCTTATTGTGTTATGCTGTTCACAAACAAACAAACACATAGCCCCCAAAATATTTTTTGGCAAAGGTATTAAAGTATACCAATTACAATGCATCTGGGCTATACACTGCTGTTGTGTACAAATAAAGCAAGCTTAAGTCGAAGCTACATAACTGTGGTCTTGACATTCTCTTTGTTAAAAGGTCAAAATCAAGTTCATTTCAACCAGTGTTTTAAATTAAGGGCCTTGGAATCACTTTTCAGGAAAACAATTAGTATATCCACACGAAATGGGAATCAAAGACCACATCGTTATCACGAGGTTCTTTGATGCAGCCTCTGTCAAGGTTCCAAGTCCTGCCCTGTCTCCTGTTCCTGACTAATCAAGTCCAGATCTATACAGTGCCTGTTTTGTCCCAATGTCTAACCTTACAGGATGTTTCATTTTTCATGAACAAAAACACAAGGTCGAGCAGATTATGCTTACGATATACAAATTGTGGAGTACTGGCATGACATTTGTAGGATATCTTACATGCTCATTGTACATACATGTATAAGTCATCAGATGTTCTTCAATTCGTAACTAGTGAGTCTGCCCTTATACGTTGTAGTTTAGTTATACTGGAAATTCATTAATTTTTGCAGGGATTGAATTTTGTAGTAGGAAGGGAAAGGGGGGTTTTGCACTGTTTGATGTTCACAGTTGGAACAATTCTTTACCAAAGAAGTAATGCAAAAACACCAGTTCGTGGTGTCATGAATTTGCAGTTAAGCGTCACCCAGAAATAAAACCACCGTGAACATTTCAAGATTTACAGCACCAGTTTTTGTACCTCCCTCCCCAGCAAATTAATCCAATTGAGGTACAGTGATCTCACAAACCATAGGGTCAGGGAAGTACTCAAAGGTCTGGGACCTTAATTTCATTTAAATGGTAAGACTCCAGGCCAAGGCATGACTCCAAGACATGGATAATGTCAATGAGTCTCAAATAACTTGGCTCCAATGTATTATCTTTAGGAAACTAAAGGTTTTCATATGGCCTTGAACAAACTTATCTTTAAGATCATAAAACATACTGAAGGATGTTCATTCAAAAGATACATTATCTTGATCACTGTGTATACAAAACATGGAAAATGGTATAGAGTTCCTCATGTGACTGTGCAACAATACATGTGAACCCTGTATGTGTAAGGGGATAAATGATGTAGGGGGTGCACCTAGTTCCCTTTCCCAGAAGACATGTGCATGTTTCTGTACTGCAGGTTCTGCATGTACTACCAGATGGCGCATACCAACGATTTGCTGACAAGTCTGGATTTTATCTGATAACTTCTTTTAATTTCTTTTTGCCGCTGCATGTTGGGCCTAGCAACGTCTTTTCAAAATGAAGAGCAGGAATAGAAGCATGAAGGGCCCGAGATACCATCTGCATATGAAGGATTGGAGCTGTGCAGGTATTTCTGATGTCTACCCGTATAGCCGGTATACCTGCCCTTTGGCGTAACGCTCCAGCTTCGCAGGCACGCAGCACAGCAACAGGTGGTTATATTAGATAATACACTGAACGACCTGTCACACCTTATTTCTGCACGTCTAGCGGCAAACGTTCTTTAAAGCTTTCTAGTGAGGATGCCCCTACTGTGCTACGGTATTTCCTGCTTGCCGCAGAATCTACGCTGATGCCTTCACGCAGTAAGCGAGCTTAGGTCAGCCTTGAAGGGCGTCACATGACTCTGACTCGCTTCCAGCATGATGGAAAAAGAAAAGCCCTCAGAGCAACCGAGGAGATGGATCTACAAAATCAGCAATAAAATTGGGTAATACTGGGAGTTGGAGGGAGATAAAGTGATGAAAGAGCACCAGGGGGCCACTGTGCTCTTCTTGATGATCTATGGTATGTAATATACTCTCACAGCAAATACCCTGCATCCAACCTACCTCAGGGCTTGAAACAACACCTGTGGATGCAGGTTTGTGCAGGTAGAATTGGAGCTGTAAAGGTGTTTTTGATGTCTAAATGTACCTGCACTGGTGCATGGTAAAACCAGCTCGTGACACTATCGGGACACTGACATATGAAAGTAGTGGCAACAGTATGCCTTTGAAATTCACTCTTCATAATACAATGTACTACATAAAATCTGTGAATACAGCATATAACAGGATTTACATTACAATGGTACTTTCAAAAACATTGTTTTTTGACAACCGAAAAGCAGAATGAAAATGATTGATTGAGTGTCGATGAAGGTTATACATCCGGGTAATAAGATTAGCAAGGTAACAGTTACTCAAGCAACTGGATAGATTTTGGAAACGGTTAGACGTTTCAGGTAGCATCAACTACCTTTCCCTAGAGACTGGGATGCTACATGAAATATCTGGCCGTTTCCTAAAATCTATCCAGTTGCTTGAGCCACTGTTACCTTGCGATTGATTGAGTGTTGCAGCCTTGCAGGCAGAACTTGTCTGGTGTTGGTAATTTTGAATGTTTCTGGCACCAGTGCAGGTATGAAGAAAAAAAGGAAGAAGAAAAAGGATTTCAAGCCCCGCTCCTGATGAAACAGACGAACGGCAGTGAACTCGCACAGAAGGTTACTTATTGCTTTCAGAAACAGCAATCAGTTCTCTTACGACACTTCGTGGATCTCATAAGCTTTAGAAACTCAGTGCATCAAGGTGTTGTTCAGCCCACTGAAGCCATGGGGCAGGGCTATGGAGGTGTTATTGAAGATCAGGGGGCATGAGATGCTTCAAACTTTATAGGGTGTGTAATTTTGGACAGAAATGTCTTCACTGAAGATGACGTGCCATGATTGTTGAGCACATAACCTTGGCAACTGTCTCCTTTATTTCATTTTCAATGTTCCTACTTTAGATAAAGTGCAGCTTTGCCGACGGATTGATAATCCTCAATGGTCAATGTGAAGGCAGTTTCTTTTGACAGTTGTACCGGAAATGGATAAATTCACATCATGTGACTTGACATTGAACATAGTTTTCTTAGGTGCACAATCTTAATTTTTTCCTCTTAAAACATTTCAACAACCCATCTGCTGCCTTCATCGGTGTAGAAGAAAGCTATTTACCCATGTGACTTGACACTTTTGATAGTCTGTCAGTGAGCATACAGATTGCATTGACATTTTAGAACGTCAAAGTCACAATCATAATGGATCACTTAAGTTTTACTTGTACAAAGGGCTATCTCTGGGATCCGTCCTTCCGTCCAAGGACAGAAAAATACAAAAAGTTCACCCCTTCCATCCCAAAAAATCTGAATGACATAGCATTGATGAAAATATATTTTCGAAAGCTTAAAATCCCCTGTCAGGTTTAACAATGAAAATTTACAACATGGGCTCCCAAACAATGAGTGGGACGAAAAAAATTCAAAGCTTGAGACAGCCCTGCATGTATGTCACAAGACAAAGGAGTTTAGACTATAGAAGAGTAAGGTTTAAGGATATATAAAGAATACAACACGATGCGACCCGCGGGAGGGCCGGGACCAAGGGTGATGCAGAATACACTGTGTTGTATTTTTTTAATGTCATACCCACCCAAAAAAACACATTTCAATGCGAAATGCGCCTGAAGTTAAGAGAGCTTCGTGTCCTCGAACAAAAAAATGGTAACATCGATTCCAACCTCCAGATCCGGTATTCGAATTTTCGACAGTGGCGCAACCAGCACACTCGAAATACATTCTAAATATTCTATGGAAGCCTGTGTGATACAAGTATAGAACCCCATGTGATACGGAAAATTATCACACGATGCGGAACACCCGTATCAAACATTTTCGCGGCCAAGGTATGACATAACCTACAAGAAGTTAGTGTAATCCACCATGACTTTGCTGATATCCCAAGCAATATACACTTGGTTGATCAACCGTGACTACTGTATATGCACTGGACGGGAAAAAAATGTATGCAACATGAGGGATAGCCTTTTCTAGCTTTCGCATCCGTGAGGTATTGGACTGTATTAAGTGCACGAAGCGTGCGTGCACATCTTTGCCTTAGGGCAGGATATAGCGCTCATTGACTGGAATGTCCACTGAGCTAAGTACAGATGTTTCACAATGTTAGCAGATAAGGATGCAGGGGTGATACATGTATAGCTGTAAGAGCTGCCTTGCCCTAATGGTCAATTACTCTATAAGACTAGGACTATCCACAAGACTCTAACTCATCTTCAAGGGGGTGTAGACCTAAGATGGCCAAATAATGGTCCACGGGACTAGGATATGGTAGGTGATTTGGAAGGTGCAGAGGTCACAGACAAGTCTAGCATTGGAATTATACAGTTTACAGGAAATGGTCCCTGTGGCATTGTGGAATGCCTTTGCTCCAGTCTGTAACACACATGCAGTCATACATGTCCATGTACATTGTCCTTTATACAAGTCTTACAGTAATGCTGAATTCATGATTTCTGATGGCAGTTGGCCCTTCAACAATGTACTTACTGTATGTTCTAAGATTGACAAAACCCAAGCACAAGTTTTATTATTCCTGCAAAAAAACAGAGGGTGCCCCCCCCCCACCTTCTTGGATCTGACATCATACATTGTACATGTCTAAGGTGCATTTGAGTTAATATCCATTTCACTATGATAATCATTCTTTTTCTCCACATCACCTGACAAACACAGCAGCAGCAACCTCACCTGAAATCGTCAGCCCCAGGCCGCTGCCATCTTTCTTGGTGAGTTCCACCACGGACACTCCCCTCCGCTCATCTGCGAAAACAACAGACTTCATGTGAGCTTCAGTCGTCCCTGCCCTGGTCTTGAGCTGCGCATGATATACTGGCCAATTCCTGTGGCCATCCGCATGGATGTGTTGCACTTTCAGATGGGATTGGGAAGATGAATAGGATGATGGTGGCTGTTGGGAAGAACGAGACTTTACGCTGCCCATTGTGGCTATTAGTTCCTTCACAAGGTGCCCTCGCAAATGCTCCGGCTTCACCTTAGACCCTTCTGCATGCCGTAAATGGGGTTTTCTTGGGAAAATGAGATTTACTAGCGAGCGACCCTCACTGGGGTGTCCAGTAAAACATAGACAGACCACAAAATGGAGAATTTGTCCATGGAAAGTCTGACTCCATCCCATCTGTTACTGGTCAAGGAATGGCCATGCTCCTCCACCAGGGACCTTTGGGCAGCGGGCAGCCACAGGTCAACCTAACACTTTGTCCTCACCCTTCACCTACATTTTGTATGGTTTCCTACTGGCATTCCAGAATCTCTCACACTTTTCCTTTGAGTCAGTAGAAAATGTGTGTGAGTGCAGACTTATGTTTGGAAGCACTGACTGTGAACATGACAATTTCAAACTTTATCCCAAAAATGGAAAATACTTTAATGTGTTTTTTAGCATTGACCATGACCATGGAATTTTAACAAAGCTGTCCCCAGAGACAAGCTTAACTGGCAGGACGCCTCAACCTGCATGTAGCAGGTAAATGACTACAATATATGCCTGCAGGTATCTGCTATAATATAAATCTGAAATTAAAAGCAAACTTTTGGATCATGCACTTTTATTGGTAAGTCCAATTTTTGTGTTACAGTTACAGTTTAAAATTACAGTTAAAACTTGTTTCAGCATGCACTTTTATGTTACCTTAAATTTTCCTGCCATTTTTTCCTTCCTCAAGAATAATACATACTTGGCAAAACAAATCATTAATTGTCGTATTAAAATCAGTTGCCTTTGAATAAACCATATATTCTTTCAAGTTTCATTAAAGATGAACGGTTAGAAATTTCCCTGTGACAAAACATATGTAGGTTACACCATACCTCAGTGTAATTAGTGGGGTTTCATTCTGAAGTTAATCACACCACATTAGCATGTATAATATTGATCATCACTGCTGATTTCACCCCTGCAGGACACCATTCTGTTATCAACACCTCCATTTTCACTTCCGCATCCAAGCACATTTCCACTGACACTAGATTTCCCTCTTGGTTTCCAGTTTATCTCAGAGTCATCTGAGGTCAGCATCCTTCCTATTGTCCCTGGAGCAGACATGCCCTTGACCCTCTTGCATTGGCATACTGATATATAGTTGCTTTAATCAGGAGTTTAATATGCTATAATTTGTCATGCCATTATTTCCTATACAAATATTCGTCACTCCTACATGTGGCTGCCTCCAAGCACACCCCCAATCATCAATTGTCAACCCATCCTCATCTTCCCGATGGCATTGTCCCAGTGGTTACATACAACCTTGGCCTTCTCACATTGGCATATTGATGCCAATGTGCCAATGTGAAAAGGCCATGGTTGTTTTTCACCATGGAGAAAGTACCAGTGGAATTGGCATATTGATGCCTTTTTTGCACTTGACTGTTTGTACGTAAAGATTTAGCAGACCTTACGAAAGTCGCTGTACTTTTGTTGTGTCAATAAAGATTTCATTTTTATCATGTTTTGCCATTATTTCATCAAATTTTCATGTAACTGATACATTTTATCCAATTGTCCCCAACATTGGCCTTTCGCCATATTGATAAACAGGACTGGTGCTTCAATCAGTAGTTTACCACACTATCATTTGTCATGCCTTTATTTCCTACTCTGATATTGGACACTCCTATGTATATAGTTACCTCTTAACATGACTCCATTAACACTTTTTGTCCTGAAGTCATCTGCTGTCTACCCCTCCTCATCTCCCTAAAAAACTACTGTCACCACACATACAACAAAAGTACATATACAAATGTAACTTTGGCCTTTCCCCATTGGCATATGGACATGTAAGCTGGGTGCCATTCTAGTTACCGGTAGTTTTCAGTGGCTCCCACACTCTCCAGGTAAGCTAAATGATGTACAGTTGTCTCAAATCAGTGAGATTAAAAGGACACCATTTGTTTTGCCTTTATTCCATCAAACTAGTTAGCATTCAAACATGTGGCTGCCTCCCAGCACATCCCAATTGATAGTGATACTAGTAATATCTTCAATGCTTGCCCCAAATCCTTTGCTGCCTAACGCCCTCATTTACCCCTAAAGTACCTACCAAGTTCTATTGTCCTCATGGTTACAAAAACCTTGGCCTTCTCACACTGGCATATTGATAAACACGTTCCTCTATCAGTAGTCTAGCACTGTAGCATTTGTCTTGTCATCATTTAATGTGCTGATAATTGACACATCTGAATATGGTTTCCTCCTAGCACAACTACATTGACCTTCTGTCCACCCTTCCTCATTTTCCTCACAGCACATATTCTACAACTGTATTGTCCCTATGGTTACAGAAAACCTTGGCCTTCTCCCTATTGGTATTATGATATACAGATGGTTCAATCAGTAGTTTACCACACTAGTATTTGTCTCTGCCATTTATATGTGATGTATTGATAGTTGATGGGGCAGACAGATAGGTTTTACTGTCATCGCGCCTGCAGCACGTACCTGGGATGAGTTCACTTCCACAGGGAAGGTCGTCAGTCAGGAAGGCTGGTTTCTTGGCATACTCCCCATCCTCTGTAGCAAACAAACAAATCAACATCTTAGTAAGTGATACATAGCAGACGGATAAACTGTATTCCACGGCAACAAAGAAGTCATGAATGAAGGTTAGACATCCTGGTGATAAGATACACAATGCAAAAGTTACTCGAGCGACTAGATAGATTTCCTCAGTCACTGAGGAAAGATAGAGTCTAGTACTTAGATGCATTTACAAAATCTATGCAGTTGCTTTTGTATTGTACGACAAAGAAGTCCGGTGATTTTGGCTGCTAGCCTTGATCAGAGTTGAATTTCCAATCACTTTCATGTACATGTATACTATGACCTTACAGACACCTGACAGCATGATCAGCAATTGGTCAAAAGTCTCAGGAAGTTGAAACAAATCATACCACCTTTTTCCGTGACAGGAAATCCAAAAGTACATTTGTAGGTTGATGAAGGTAAGACTTACATGTACAAGTTCTGATCTATCTTCAACTTCACTAATGAATAACTCACCACACCTAGACAAAACTAGAGTTTTTAAGTGGGAGACAACATCTAAGATGTACAAGGCTCTAATTTTCTCCAGATGTACTGGGCTAGTAATAGTCCAATGACAATTTTGTTATCCGCAGATGAATTTTTGGTCACACTACTAGTCATAACAGCAACAATGGGACCCATACCGAGCTTAACGTCAAAACTTTATTCAGAATTCTTGCCTTTAAGGTGATAGAGTGTTTCATATTAGACAGAGTCTGTGGTCATGTAAGGTGAAGTATGATTTCATTTTCAAGGCCTGGCTGGTCAGGCAACACTCAATGGGTGTCCTGGGACACCAAACATGTATTGGTTATGGCCAAGTTCAATTGCTTTTAGGTTTCTGTTGCTTTTGTGCATTCAATGTCACGGAAATAAGATTGTAGGTTTTGCAACAGTTAGTGTAAGATTGGAAGAAGGTATAAGAGCCAGATAACTTTTGGATCCAATTTGGGACGGGAGATCCACAAAGAAAATGGTGTGATGGATTGCATTCATCATTTCGGATTGTGACGTAAAAGCAAATTGGTCCTGTGTCTGGGGGAGCCTCAGGTGTTAGCCTCAAGCATCAAACCTCTAGTCTATCTGTAAAAGAACCAAACACACTTATCCAAAAGAGTAGGAGTGACCCAGTGTGCTAGATTTAAGTTCAAACATGAGCTGTAGCAAAGCTGCAATGCATAGCTGAGCTTCACCCTAGCAGAGGATAAACTTTTTAACTAACATCGCTACTAGAAACTAGCCTGTCTCCCATCCTTGTTACTTAAAACTTGCCCCCACTGGCATCAGGTGTGAACGAGCCAGTACAAGCGAGCATAAACTAAAGAGGGTGATAGCCAGGATAGCCAGAAACAGCCATTGCTGCCAATCTTCCGCTGGCATCAGGCAGGCTCATCATGCCAAACAGCCACTAAATGGGGGATGAGCACCACAACTATGTAGGGCAATTATTTGCCATGTCATGTCCGACCTTTGTGGGCTAAGTGATGACCCGTCAAATATCTGATATCCAGGAAAAGGCCTGGTGTCAACGACCCCGAAGAAAACATTTTGAGGATGTTCAGATCTACCACAAGATGTACCGCAAGGAGTGATATAGCTTGAGTGATGTACATGTACAATGTATGATAACGATCCAGGGTCATTTGGTCAAAGATACTGTATATTTGAAATTCTGTTGACCAGCATCTGATATCAGGAAAGTCCTGCTGTCAAAGATTCTGTGGAAAACATTTTGAGGATGTTTACTACCAGTAGTGACGTACATGTACGATAAGAATTCAGGGTCATTTGGTATGCCATTTGTCAGCAGATTTACCAATGCTGTCAAAGATTTTGTGGAAGAAAACATTTTAACTTGAAGGATGCATTTATCACATTGATAAGGACAGCCAGATATCTGGTCAGAGATCATATGAGAAAATCTATTGACCACAGGACTTTGTACCTCCTTGGCCTAAATAGATGACCTATTGAGTTATCTGATAGGGAGAAAGCCTGCTGTCAAAGACACTGAAGGAAACATTTTGATGATGTTTACCGTATACCACAAGTAATGACGTACATGTTTGATAAAAATTCAGCGTCATCTGGTTTGAGATCACATGTGAAATTCTATTGACCAGTATCTGATAACAGATTGACCAATGCCATCAAAGATTTCGTGGAAGAAAACATTTTAAGGATGCATTTATCACATTGATAAGGATAGAGGGATATATCTGTCAGTGAATATGTGAAATCGTATCGACCACAGGACTTTGTAACCTCCTTGGCCTAAATGATGACCCATTAGGCTATCTGATAGAAGGCCTGTTGTCTAAGAGTGTAAGACACTGAAGGAATCAATTTGGTGATGTTTACCACAAGTAGTGACGTACATGTTTGATGGAAATTCAGTCATCTGGTTTGATATCATATGTGAAATTCTATTGACCAGTATCTGACAGCAGATTGACCAATGACGTCAAAGATTTTGTGGAAGAAAACAGTCATAAAATTTTAAGGATGTGCTTATCACATTGATAAGGATAGTGGCTATCTGGTCAGAGATGATAATATGTGAAATCGTATTGACCACAGGACTTTGTAACCTCCATGGCCTAAATGATGACCCATTCAGCTATCTGATAGCAGGCCAGATTCTGTAGGAAACATTTTGTGGATGTTTTCCACGAGTGACGCATGATAAATATCCAGCACACCAGGCTTACATGTACATGAAAATCCTGTATATTCATCTGGTAAGAGGTCATACATGTATATGAAATTCTGAAATTAAGAAATTATGAAATTCAATTTCCAACATCAGGGGAAAAAAAGGCCTACAGTACAAAACATTTTGATGACGTTCATATTAAATTATCGACTGATGGATGAATAAGGGACAATCTTGTCAGAGATCATACATGCATGTGAAATCCTATTTGCCAGTTTTCAGCATCTTGTTAACATTGCTGACAACCAAAGCCAAGCTACATGATGTATGATAAGATTGATATCACTTAATTGAAGTTAAAATATAAAATATTAAGACTATATTGTACATGCATATGCTATGACTTTGCCATTGTTCTCTACATCAAGATTTATTGCCTTTGTTAAAACATACTTAAAAAATCCAATTATATCACACAGGGTATAATTATACATATGACGCAGATATACATGTGTATGTGCGTCATGCAGTTCATGGAACATCACACACAATCATCTGCCTTATCCTCAGTTCCGCGAATGAATCATTATCACCATACAATAACTATAGTTTCCAGGAACAGAGGAAATAGCGCACATCACAACGCACGCATCTAAAAGGTCAGATGTTATCAACCCTCCTATGTAGGCTGGGGGAAATAAAGTTTCTCTGGAAATTTTTACAACTTTCATTCATCAGGCCTCTGAGAAATATCAAGGGTATTTTCCTCCGAAGTTCAGCAGCCAACAGAGCAATGGAGGAAGGCTTACAGGGGACCAATATTGGCTATGATCGCAGTCAACCTTGAACCCGGGGGTTCAGAAAGCTTTTAAAACCTCCTTGCCTGAATGAATCTTTGCCTGAAGACAATAAGATTGAGTCGTGTGGGAATTGGGGCCTCTGATTGGTAAAGGGTGAGTTAGGCTGAAGGGGTGGTTAAACAATACAGATAAAGACTGATACGATAAAGGTGAGTGAGTAAGTGAGTGAGTGAGTGAGTGAGTGAGTGAGTGAGTGAGTGAGTGAGTGAGTGAGTGAGTGAGTGAGTGAGTGAGTGAGTATGTAAGTGAATATAAATGAATGAATGGATGAAGGAAGGAAGGGAAAAATGAACAAACGAATGAATGAATGAATGAACTCCTGTATACAGAAAGGGCCATGGTCATAACCTCAAAGACAGTGAAGGAGTGATGATTCAGGGAAGAACAAATGATGTCTGATAGAACAGTTTATAGTTTAGCACTGAGACTGGTATAATGAAGATATGTGATGGAAAGTAAGGGTTTAAATTATACACAATTTTCTAGTCTGAGTACCGTCCTGGATTAAGTTTATGTCCGCTCCTATGGACCGACTTAGGGTGCAGACATTGTCCGACCACTATGGCGTTCAGACGAGCAATTTTCTGGCCACCCTGGCAAAGTGCTCAAATGGAACCGCCTTAGGGCTTACAACATTATGGACCATGTGTGCTGCATCTTTCACCATGAAGGCTGGAATGGCTACCATGTAGCAACTAGCAACAGTCGGTACTTATGCTTGAAAAATATCAACAGTATCAAAATAAGCATCACCCATGTAATGTATACTACAAGAGGTTTGTAGTTACCTCTTAGACTCTACCAGGCTCCAGAAGTCGATCGAAAGAGTGGAAATTGGCCAAATAGACAGATCATAACATGCCATAGGAGTTACCTAGCTAAGCCTACAATGTACATGTACATGTACGTATGATGTACCAGTTAAGTAGGTCACAAACTGTACTCCCTGGCCATCTAACTCCTCTGGCATGATTATCTTTAGCCTCCACCAGGCCTTTCTATGGGGGTATGGATCGTAGAATTCGGCAAAAAGTGGAACAAGAGTCCGTAGGACACAATTCTCCGTGAAGTATTTAAGTATGTACAAGTATTGACCCACACAAATTGCATCTCAGCTCAGTCCAAGTAGTGTTTTAGAGCAAGTAAAGAAAAAGTGTTTGTTTATCTTTTTCTTTCAATACAGGAGTGGTCAACCTGCTGAAAAGTATGTTTTTACAGCATGGCACAGATGGGATCTAGAAATTCCGGGAAAAGTCACAAAGTTAGATCTAGATGGCCCCTTTTCAATTATCAACGAACCATTCAGCCTTACAACTAAGATGTATCAGAAATCACAAATATGCAGTAAATCCTCTTTCCACAATTTATTGCAGGCCGGCCTGATCTATAGCTATCAAGCTATTTGCAATAAAAAAAGGCTAATTTATATCATCGTAACATTTCACGAAGGTCAAAGGTCACCGGATCTAACCACCCGGAAGTGACACTGGCGCGCGCACTTTTCTGAGATATATTTCTCAACAATCTTTCATCCCCTGCGTAAACTTCTTACATTGTCACAGCCTCCGTATTATAAACTACAAGTGTGGTAAGTTTGAAGGTCCAGAGATTTGCCATTTTCACACTGTGCGTAAAAATGCATCGTCCGTCCCGTGCCCATACTGTATGCGAGTTGTGACTCGGGACACGGCATACTTAATACACAGACTGGAGGTCACTATGCACATGTTCGCAGCTAAAACTCACAATTCCCGTTGCTGCATTGGTATGTAACTTGGTATATCGTTTGCTAGGTTGCGTGTGGTGATGCACGTTGTCTATTTTTCAATGTAACAGTGACTATACGATCACAGCAAGTAAGGAAGATTTATACCCCGTATCTGCCTGAAGTATTCCAGTCATGCATAACGGATTATAACATGGTCCCTATGGCAGGGCAGTGGGACATAGCATTAATCATAGGGGTGCAATTACGATATTGGATTGACGTTTAAAGTAGTTATGGTGTAACAAAGCTATTGTGCATCACCACGCCGAACCAGGCAAACGATATGCCAAGTTACACACCAGTGCGACAACGGGATCGTGAGTTATAGCTGCGAACGCGCAAACAAATGCATTCCCAATACTCCCAGAAGGAGGTCATCCTCCTTCCCGGAGTAATAATTGGCCAGGAGAGTCAGTCCACAGGAAGGTTAACATTTCCCCCTCCCCTGATGACTGCACCTGGCCAAAGAAACCCTATGGTGGCAAAACTCCCCTGGCAAAATTATTCTCCCTTCAGCCAGTGTAGTTAGTCTGGTAGAGACTACTACTACTGTACATTTGTATATGTTATCTGTCTATTTGGCCAATTTCTACTACTTCCAGCGACCCATGGAGCCTGGCACAGGTTAGCTACCTCTGGGCGATCCTGCATTTAAAAAGAGGCACAGTTATGCTCAGCTGAACAAATAAATCATGTATATAACGACTGTTGGCAGGGAAGCATCCTGTGCTGTAATTGCGTTCCGGTTCCTAATGAAGTGTTTCCAATAGGTGTCACAAGTCTTCGTTCGGGGTCGACTGATTGTTATTTCCCGAACCAGTAACATTACCATAACGGCATAACCTCAGATATTTCCAATTACGGGTTTCTTTTTACGGCTTTCCAACGACTTCTAGACAACGACCTTCAACTCCTGTAAAGAGAGGAATTCAATGGTTCTTGCCTGACTTACATTTGTGTGGGAACTTGGCTGAAATATGTGAACCATAACGAAGCTACATTGCACTACTACTAGCTAACGAAAAAGGGCCATCCTCAGTCTGAGATCGTCGCATCAGCTTTACCGAAACATTACATTTTGACTGTGAAGGGGGGGGGGGGGGGGGGGGACACGTATTTAATCTCCAAACAGCTGTTGGTGTGGAAAACTGTATCTGATCTGCTACTGTTTTTCTGACAGTAAAAGGTAAGTAAGGGCAGTGGGTTGTTATCCACTGTGTCTAGGGCACAGTATTAAAAGACAGAGCCCAATCCTCTCCTTCAACCACCTTTTACCTACCCAACCAAAGTCAGGTGTCCATTTTTACACCTGGGTAGAGGAAGGAAAGTTGTGTTAAGTGCCTTAGTGGCAAGTCAGGGGATTCGAAACAACACGATGCAACGAAATTGACAGCACTGTACAACAGTGCTGTCAGAGAACAGAGCAGATCAGAAACATTACGATTAACATTTAGTAAATGCAGTGTCACGAACAGTTGGGCAAAATTACATAATTCTTCGCACACAACATTCTTTCAGGCCAAAACAAGTCACACAAGCGCATTTAGAACTACGCTATTTCAGATCGTAATCAATGGGCACACGTTTGGTGCATCCTGTATGACTTTCGAGATCAATGAGCTCAAGGAAGGAAGCAGTCCGTCTTCTCCTAGAAGCAATTTCACAACTTCCTCCAGACATAAAAGAGCATGTACATCTGTCAATACGGGACTGGTAAAGGCCATTATAACACGTAGGTGTAGCCTAGATCCCCGGGCAATAAAGCATCAATTTTACACCATTAAGGGTCCATTAACCTTTGGCCTTTTATGGAGGCCCTGCAGCATCAAACTTGTGCTGGTGACCTGTCAACTCATGAGTGCTAAAATGTAAGGTCAACCTCTGCTGCGCTAGTCATTAAACTTGTGTTGTTCACAGTGTTGTTGGAATACTAAGTATTTAGGACACTGTTGCAAGTTAAGTTAACGTGCTTCCCGCACCAGATGTTGCATAGGGCAGCGCCCATCTCCATTTCAATAGCCCTTGGGCCACACAACTTTGCACAATCACTACAGCAGGGGGCTCGTCCACTGGTAGTGCTGTGTGCCATACTCTTTCCCAAATGCTAAAATTTCCACCAATCATAATGCTTTCACGGTGCTGTTAAAATATGGCACTAACTATTTAACACACTGCCAGAAATACAGTTCAATAGTAGTGTTTTCATGTGCCCCATTGTGGAAATATCATTTTAATGGTTACCTATTAGTAAGCACTTTCAGTAACTTATGCTTTGTAAGACTACATTTGTATAAAAGTTCTTGGTGTAATTTGCACTAATGGTGTGCCATGTTGTAACAAGGAGAATAAATGGTAAAGGTAATGAAGGAAAGTACATTCTTTGGACAAGTAGACCCATAGCCCTTTCTTTGAGTCCATTGGGGCAGTGCGATGTTATCCACAGTGACTATAGGGCAGTTACTTTTTACACCTGGGTGGAGTGAGGAAAATCGTGTGAAGTGCCTTTCCCAAGGTGAAGGACACAAGGATGTCTAGTGATGAATGCCAGGAATTGAACCCATGATCTGTAATTCTCATATCCGGTAGCCTAGTTGCTCGGCATTCGACGCCACACTAAGGAGAATACCCAATTCATTTGTAGTACAGTACTGTATATCTAATGTTCCTTGAAGTAGAAAACCTTGTCCTCAACCATGAACTCAGACTCTCTATACTGAAATGTAGGGTCAACTTCTCCTTTATCAGGTGATAACACATGTATGTAGTATTTCCACTATAATGAAGTGTGCAATGTTACCAGAATACTAACACCTAGTGTTTTTTATGTACCTCATTGTGGGGGAATAAAAACTTGACAATGTACTGGTTACTTGTGAACTCAGAGCACTAAAAAAAGTTACCTCAGAGCGCTTAAATAAAAGGCTAACTTCTCCTTTATCAGACCGTAAAACTTGACGGAACCATTTCCGCTAATGGTTTGAACTGTGCTGTTGGAATACAAATGTAGTAAAGAAACACAGATGCCGTTACATAGCCAGTCCATTCTTACTTCTTCGTGTACAGAACCTCATGACCAGGAGCAATAAAAATCTGTCATTTTACGCTATGAATAAAAGATTCTACCCTTTGTGTTGCATAACTACCATGATCCAATGACGTTCTTAGATTCTAGACAGCATGTAACTATTACACTAAGTTACAGATTGCAACTTCACTCTAGACTAACAAATTAGGGCATAGCCATACTACAGTGCAATGACCTACAAAATGTAGTGGGTAGAGTGTTCGCCTTGCATACAGTAGGTCGTGAGTTCGATCCCCGGCCGGGTCTTACCAAAGACTTAAAAAATGGTACTACAAATGTAGTTTCCTTGCAATCTAGGTCATGTCTACATTGCAGATGTTATCACAAAAAGCACAAACAGCCTTGCTATAAAAGATAAAAATATTATTGCTGTCTCCTGTAGTGAGTAACAGGACCCTTCAACTTGTTTTCTGAAACAATATGTGTGTAGCACTTGTAATATAATGTTCTCTTTACCCAAGATGACAACACTAACAGATAATAAATGGTTTGATCTGGTTTCAGTCTCTTATGGAAAATTTTAGGCGGCACAGATATGTGAAATGGAAAAGTACAAATGTACATCATGTATCAACATGCAGTTCACCTTTCTTAAGGTCAATTCAGGGCTGTGTCCAGCTTTAAACTTTTTCTATCCCACTCATTGTTTGAGAGCTAATGTTGTTAATTTTCATTGTTAAATCTATCATTTTAATTACAAAATACAATTTCTATCAATTTCATGTCATGAAGTTCAGGGGTTTTTTGACAGACGGGGTGAACTTTTTGTCCGTCCCAACAAGCATATTACATTTCCTGACAACAGCCCTGGGTTAATCCCATATTTGAAACCTCCCTATTCTAGATCAAATTTAGACATATTGTACATTCGGCAACCAACAAGCTAAGAGACCTGTAAATTGCCCTATCACTTGTGACAATGGAACAAAGTAATTAGACACACAGCCAGAAAGGTCACTTCCAGTGTTCACAGCCTTCATAATGTTCCAGCCAATTTAGATACAATATATTCCAGCTATCAACAAGGCAAAAGGCTGACAGTTTGTGTATCATTTGCGTTGGTGGAACAAAGCGATTCAAAACAGTGTCAAAAGAAGGTCCCCTTTCAGTGCCTCACAGGATAATCATTATGCACCTGAACACGCTGTTGACAAACCCCATGCATGGCCAAACCACATGGGTTGTATCATCCATGGCGCAAATCACCTCGGAAAGAGGCTGCTTTTACAAACCGTGACCGATCTGTTGAAACTTTCAGCAGGAAACGCTCCATTTGTAGGCGAGGAGCGACCCTGACTGAAACAGACAGGGTCAAACGCAGGGGCCACTGTAAGCCTACCCACCAAGGAGCGATACGTTAGACCTCTCCCTACCAGTTTCAAATGAGCTGTGTTTTTCAAACCACCTACCGCTACTAATCAATACTCAGATGTGGTTGTATAGCTGTTCAATTTTACGCTAGGTGGACACAGCTTCCGACGAATGTTTGTCAAACGCAACTGAAAAATAACAATATCGACAGAAGACTTGCGTTGTCTTTACAAAATGGTACACCGCCAGTTTTTCCAAGCGGAAGGCCCAAGAGGACAAGTGGGACTTCCTAGTATCTTTTTCCATTAACAAATCTCCCAGCGGTCTTTAACTTTCCGCCTGTAGCTATTTTTCACTACAATCTAATGACTTATGGATCGCTACCACCACAAGTACATCGATTGGATAAAGTACAAGAGGAAATACTGTAGTGACTTTTCAAAGTAATATTAATAATCTGTAAAGGCATCAAATTACAGTCAACTCATCGACATCATATGTAGTCTAATCCTTGGATAACGTAATTATCTCCTGAGTTATAGAAATGTAATTGCTGTCAACCCTATCCTCTCAATGCCTGAAGGGATGAATATGGATTTGTATGTTTGTGTTTTAGAGCTCAATTAGGTACTTTTTCTACTAAATGATAATGGTCACATAACCTCATTACATTACACTCAAACCCTGAGGCCTTGTGGAAAATGAGCAAAAGTCTGATAGATGATTTGACTGAAATCAAATTCAGTAACATCAAAATATTAATCCAGTAACATCAGACATGCGATGATTTAGTAATGAAATTTGTGAGTTTACCTGGATTCCTAACCATAACAAAGAATCAAAGACTTTGAGACTTTATCTAGAAGTAGATAAAAAATGAACTCAATGTAGTTCCTTGTACAAGCAATGACCGCCTATGAGTATGAGTGTGTATCTGGTATATCTTTGTTATTCTGACAGGCTGCACCAGTATTGTTTGTGTTCTTCTTCTGCCTTTGGTTATTTTTCTAACCTTGTGAGTTACTCAGAGCTCCCTGCTCTCTTTTATCACCACCGCTGACATGATTTAGTCGGCAGATGGAAACACCAGACTGTGTTCCACCTCCAGAACAATGCGTCACTTCAAATATTCCTTTCAGTTCGCACAGTTAGGTGCAGCTCATACGCTGCAACGGCAAACCTGCATGTACCCCAAATAAAATGTACGTTGTACGGGCCGTCCCTAATATTGATGTTAGCCAGCCTTGCAGCTAGGGCCAGCAATCAAGCGAAGACTGTTCAATGTAGCCTGGGTGCCATCCTAGTGCAAATGTATTGGGGCACCCGTAATGGCTGCCAATGTGCGTATTTCCGGTATACTGTAAATACAGAAATGTTTGCGGTGGTTTTGTGTTCGCAGTTTTTGCGGCGACCGTTTCACCGTGACCTTAAATTCACCGCAAACCTTTTGGTCCAATACTGCAGCAGTATATGACCATAGCGCTGTGGTTAACTTAAAACCACTGCAAACACTACATTTTCGCCTTAGTGCAAAATAAAAAACACACAAACCTAAATGCATTATTTTACAGTATCTTTATTCTTTGACTCCCCCTCCCAGCTAGGTTAGAAACTATGAAATTGGGAGGGGGGGAATATGGGAGCCCTGGTAAACTTACTACGATGGGATTCAGGGAAAGCTCGAAGCATAATGTTTGAAGAATCTTTGAGTGTGAACAATTTCTGGTACACCATCACATGCTCCGTTCCTTTCCTAAAAACTATTGTCACACATACTTTTGTCCTAGCTACCTTTTACTTTTAGTAGTCCAGGCCATCATCATCAATTTTTTTCGGGCATGTTGCCCGGACTAAGTTCATCCTCTCTTGCCAGAAGTTTTGGTCAACCATAGTGTTCTCAACCTGCAACCCAACATCCTGAGCTAGTTGGTCAATGTAAGTCAGTCAGGGTCGCCCAGCATGCATGTGTATATCCATGTGTTGGCATTCATAGTACCGGTATAAGTTCGCTTCCTAGTTCTTCTAGTTTCTGTAGCAGTGCCAAACGAATCTTCCAAGAAAACAGCAATTCAATCTTATCATTGGGTACAGATAACACATCCTTCTACCATAATATTCAACCTGTCAGAACCTTAATCAATCTACACAGTTTAAACATACAATATGAAGATAGTGTTTGTTTACATAGTTACCATGGTTATACATGGCACTACCACATGCATTTTAAACCTTTCTAACACATCAAGATCAAAGTGCAGAGGTCAGTTCCATTGATTCATACACAAGTGCACAACCTTGGCCATAGCATCCACTAGACCCAGCATGGGTGTGTGCACATCTGGGCATGGTTGGTTGGTGAAGAGGTATTTGGATAATGCTGTTTGATCAGAACATGGTTGAACCTCCAGTGAATTAATTAAGTTTGGGGCAGGTTGAAAATGGGGGTGGAAGGGTCTTTGATTGGATGTAATTGGATATAGCCAACTAAGGCAGCATCAATTGTTCTACTTGGTTATAGCTTGCAAATACAGCAAAAGCATATCTGATAATGCTTGCTTTTCCGTGTACAGTCAAACCTTTACAACTACAAGTGACCACCTCTATAGAAGGACCACCTGGCCAATGTGACCACTTTTTAGCATTCGTCAGATAATTTTTCCCATTGACACAAGCATCTAAGAATCCTGTCCATAGTGACCACCTGTCCACATAGACCAGATTTTATCAGTCCCCTGAGTGGTCTTTTTGGGCAGGTTTGACTAGTATATATTAATATTTCAGTATGAATTAATTGCATTGTTTATTTCAACCTTGGTGTGACATGTTTCTTTTAATTCTAGAATTTCTTTCCTTATTTTCTTTCTTTCTGTTTTTCTTACACTAAGTTACAGTGGAAAATTCAAAAGCAAGGAAAGCCATTGGGCTGGCCACTATTTTTCATCCCCATTAAATCAAAGTAATCACCTGTTCATTTCTCCTGTATACAGCTGCTCTGACCTGAATTTGCCAGTTGATCTGTTTCAGGTTTCACATTTTACACAATGAAATACAAATGAGCTTTTAGAAATTTTCACTGCCTTTCGAGAATACATGTACAAAAGAATGAAACTAATACATGTACAAAAGAAAAGGAAGAGCAGTCTAAACTGGAACAGTCCTACCTGACCGAAAATTCTACTCTACTCTACTCTACTCTACTCTACTCTACTCTACTCTACTCTACTCTACTCTACTCTACTGTACTCTACTCTACTCTACTCTACTCTACTCTACTCTACTCTACTCTACTCTACTCTACTCTACTCTACTCTACTCTACTCTACTCTACTCTACTCTACTCTACTCTACTCGCTGCTCAGTGGATGATCTGAAATCTGGTAGAATCCAATACATCATAAAAACTTGTACACAATGAAATACAAATATGCTTTTTTTCGAGAATGAAAATAATACAGGCTGTTCAGTGGATGATCTGAAATCTGGTTTGAAGACTCCATGCATCATGAAAACTTGTACACAATGAAATACAAATAGGCTTTTAGAAATTTTAACTGCCTTTCGAGAATGAAAATAATACAGGCTGTTCAGTGGATAATAAATGTACATACCATATGTATATATGGTGTTAGGGTATCTTAATTTACATGAAAGATAGTGCCAGTTCCATCTTTCTGTGAATGAGTGACAGCTGTCACAACACATATGGCTGGGGAGTCTACTTTTTAGTCTAGAAAGGCTATGTTTATGTAAGGGGTCACAGCAAATTACAGTACACTGTATGTCTAAATGAAGCATTTCTTAAGAACATGCACTTTGAGGAACCACATTTCCTTTTAATTTTGACAAACATTTCTAAAAATGTCAATTTGAGAAATGAAAACAAGAGTGTCTTTTTGGCCCAATTTCGGGATGCAAAATCAGCGATTATACATCTGACTGAGTGCTAACATTTAGTCTAATCACCTTTTAACCAGGACCTGACAACGAAAACAAACTTCAACTCTTGAAGAACAAAGACTACAGTCTTGCACACCTCTCGCTTCACGTTTTGAAAGGCCACATAAATATTGTTCTGGATCCCTGTTTCAGTTAGCCTGGGTGCCATCCTCTGTACGGTAGTAACCGCTGGCTCAATCTTTTCGCTTGCCATGGTTACCAAGCGAAAACGCTATGTTTCAGTACTGAGCACAATCATATATGTCATTCTGCCCATAACCTGGCAACCAGTCATCAGGAGGCCAGGGAAATTTTCCTTTGATGGGATGTTGGCATGTTGAAGCCAAAGAGCTGGCCGGTATAGGCCCTCTGAAACAGTCTGCCTACCAGGTTATTTTTCGAACAGACATACCACAAATTTTCACAAATATCTGCTGAACAAGATTCCACCAGAGGCTAGTACAACCTCCTGCTCCCTGGTGCGACATCTGACTTCTTACTTGACCTCTCAAAGGTCACAAAGTCGACCTAAGGTCTACAATCTCCTTCCCAGATAGACTCCTTTAGGCTGTCCTTCCAGCATGGTAAAGACAAGTGTAGACACATGCTGGATAAATGTATAGCCCAGGGGGTTTTGGACACCCTCTTACCCTTCCCTACTGTGAGGTGGCCCGGCACACTTTCATGTGCTGAACATACATATGTGAACATTTATGCAGGCAGCATATCGATCCTGCCACTTCTGAAAGGTGCTGTTTATAACTTCACGTCGGCTGAGAGGGATATTGTTTGGTAAACTCGTGATTTATCTACCGTTGTGAATAAATGCTTCCGAAGACCTTGACGCAGTAAACGTAGAGTGAAGTGAACAGAATAGCAATGAATGATGTCTTAGAATGAATGACACAAAAAAATGTTTCATCAGTTTCTTTTTTGCGCCTAAATGGATTGAAATTCCTGATGACATTAAAAGGTACTATACAAATTACTCAAACTGTTAAATCTATCGATAAGCAAGCCAAACATGGACCTTATACTCTTGAAAGAAAATGGATCCAACGTGTATTCAATAAAGAATGTAGAATCCTCTTTTTACAAATACAATTATATACATTCAGATGAAAACAATCTTGTATAACTAGAGGATACACACAGCAGATTGTATAACCTGGTCCTGATCAAACTGTATCAAAGACCGGTAAGCTACAATCCTGAAATCAATTGATTTTTCGGGTTGTGCCCAAAACGTATACTATTAGGATAATCCTTCAGCTGGATCCAATCAGATTGTGCACTTGGCATGGGGGTAATCTCCTGATCTTTCATGCTTCAGATCAATGGACCGCCTGCCACAATCATCATTATTACTTTATCCTGTCTCAATTGTTTTGTTTATCATATGTAATACTGTTTTACTATCACCATAGGGGGAGGCTTGATCTTCTGATCTTCCATGCCTTATATAATCGGACATCCTGCCGCACTCATCATTATTACTTTATCCTCTCTCAATTGTTTAGTTTTCTATGTGTATTACTGTTTTACTACAAGGGAGGCTGGATTACGCTTTATCTCTGTCAATATCATAGCCCCTCATCATCCATTGACTTAATCAAATCCAATGAAACATCATGCAAATTTTACATATTGATTTTCAGATATTAATCGTATATCTGTTTTGTTTGGACAGTAATTCATGCCGGATCAAGACATCAACACTCCGTTACATCAATATAAATATAGATGTATACACAAATTACTCCCATTTATAAGACCTTTCAAAAGCTGCTGTGTATAAGAATGGTGATACATTTGTGTAACATCAAAATGCTGGATACCCTCGACTGATTTAAGGTGTTTACGAAAGCTTTCAGGTTCAAAGCAGGCTTCGATGTCCGGTTTTGTGATAATTCTCGATCAATCTATAAATAGTTTTTATCTTGTTGACGCAAAGTGTATCAGCAGGAGGGTACAATGAAAGCGAACATGACGTGGTCGGTAAACTAAAATGTGTGCCATCACCTCCGCTGGACAGGCCTGTGTAAACCTTTCCAAACCTAACTTTACATCCCGATAAAACACCACATCAGCAATTATAAACACACACAAACTCTCTGTAGGATAAATGTGGGAGAAAATGAGAGAAACTTACCAAAATGTTTCTTTGGTATGCAGGCAAACATGCTTGTCCCCTAGTTGGTACATAAATGGAACCACTTGCAGGCAGGCTAGACTGTGTGACCACCCATGCGCTTTGCTAGATGGGATGGCTCATTTTCACCAAGGAGACATGAACGTACTATCAATGCCTCCCCTCTCTCTCTCACAGGCTAGTCAAGCTCCGCAAATCTCCTGCTCAGACGGGCCAATCCTTTAGCCTATAGGCTCACGGACAGTGCGGTCTCTCATCCGACTTGATTACAAGAGCGACTATAATTAATGGGTATGTAGAACATCAGGCATCTATATCACTATTCATTGGAGGAGGCATTTCCGGTTACAGGGGTACTGGGGGTTTTACCGGCAGCCACATACATCATCATCCCCTCACCCACTCCCGGACACAAACAGGTGACTGACGGTCTTCTTTTCTCTTATTTACATAACAAATGGCTTTATCAGAGAGGTGGAGTAGAATGATAGTGTATGACTTGAGCACCAAAAGTCGGTAATGACATTATAGATGTTCTCTAGATTAGGTAAATGCTTTGCTGGAACTGTCAGTGTGGTTAAAATCTCCCATTTGGACTCTCCCATCTGCCGGTACCCTTTGAAGTCAGAGCGGGAGACCTCATTGGTGGTCTGGGGAAGAGCCCCTGGAGTCACACGTATCATATTACACCCAACCATAACCTCTATTTTGTTATCTTACCCCTAAATTCATCAGGCCCTTTGCTAGTAGCCCCTGCCAGGGGATTTCTATCCAAACTGGGCTGTCATGTCCACTGTGATAACAAAGGCCTTTCATGTGGGGTCTGGGCAACATCAGCTCACACTGCATTTTCATGTTTGTTGGGAACACTGTTGCCTCTCACTCTCTTAGCAAACATCCCTACAGCCTCAACCCCAGGAAAACCTTTGACATCAGTGGGGTTCCCAGGCAAGATCGGAAAGCTCCAAAGGCATGTGGCCTACAGGCAGGGAGTACAGACAGACCAATACAGTTACCTGGTTCACATACTTTCACAAAAATAATGTCAGAGGGGGAGCGAAGAAAAAGCAACTTGTGACTTGACGTGATGATGATGATCATCATCCACTGTGGAACCCATGAAATACGAAATGTATATTCATTAGAAAAATAACATGCTCCAATAAGATTGAATGGCTTATCCTTATGTTAAATAACCCAGAAGTGCGAAGATGATACAAAAAGTCAGACGGGCAGGCGTTTGGCACAAGACGTCTTTGATAATGTTCAAGACGATGATGATGATACTTATGGTAATGATAACGATGATGGTCATAATAATGATAATAATGTTATTGTTTTTGATACTGTTTCATGTGTTTTTTAAATACTGTTTAATGTTATTAACCTAAGACATTGACTTTACTAACAAGCAGAAACAAAACAGGAAAATATATAAACAAACAATTGGAACAAGTACAGATTCCATGGGAAAAAGATAAAATGAAAAAATTCCACCTGAAAAAAATATGTCCCTGTTGATCATATTAGGACTGTAACAGCACATAATTGTGTTCTTAGAAAAATGTGACTTTGCAAAAAGGCAGATCATTACGCAAATTCAAGAAACACTGTTCCAAGTACACATAAATGACTTACTCCTGCCTAATAACCTGGAAGTGAAGGTCATTCTGACAGGTTGTCTCCTGTGTGGTGACTAGACTGAAAACTGATAAACCAAGTCAGCTGCTCTACCGAACAGCTCAAGCTTCCTCCCCGCTTAGATCAGCTTTCAGTTTAGTCTGCTCCACAGGATACAAGCTATCCAAGTGGCCTTCACCCAAACTGTTACAAATAATTCAGGACATGCATATCGACACATGGATGATTCATGAGCATTAGATCTAAGAGAAGGATGGCGTCATAACAGTTAAGTTATCTATAAGTGTAATAATGGCCAGCATCAATCTTTCCTTTTGTATCTCCTGTAGGCTTTCTCGTGGACCGGAAGAATTGACAGAATAGCTTTGGACAATTGGAGATGGGCTATTTATTACATTGTCAAGTACGGACTACGAAGCACAAGAGGGAAATGCACTGTGAGTACTTAATTTTTGTATATATAGTATTACGTATATGTTAGATAACAACGGTAGTCTTGACAAAGTACACTTCAACTTGGAGTTGTAGAACAATTACTCATGTAGTACTGTACTGCACAGAGGTATTTTCTGTGCTTTGTTCTGTTTTCTTCAGAGGTTTCGCCCGGGACAATGACACCGTTCCTCACCAGCTATAGTCACAAATCACGGCCTGCTCCTAATGCAGACTTTACTCGAGATTTGGTCCCTCTGGCGCAGCGCTCAAACGCTGCAACTTTCGACCTTGTGTAGTCTTACTCAAAGCCCGCTTATCGTGCACGAACTCATGAATGCTGCATCACGCTACCAATGATGTATTCCTGACGTTACATGAATTCCCCAGCAAGAAGCCCCTCGGAGCTACATGTACATTGTACGTGTATTGACGGCAGGAAAAGATGGCCATTTTCCATCCAAACCCGAATTGCTAATATCTCTAAGTCTAACACTAGACTATACATTATAGCTTGCAGGATCTGTCATGCTGCAATTTTCTACAGAGATTGATCTGCTACTTCCAACTTTCTGCTTCGAACTCCAAGGACGCCCAGGGCTGTCTCCAGGACCCATCACTCGGTCCCGGAAATTTGCATGTTGGGAAACTTGGGACGGACAAAACTTTCAACCTACCTGTCGAAAAATCTGAACTTCACGACACGAAATTGATGAAAATGTATTTTCATAAGCTTAAAATGACAGATGCAACAACAAAAATTAAGAACATGGGCTCCTGAACATTGAGCAGGACAGGGAAAAACTTAAAGCTGGCGATAGCCCTGCTTACGATGATGTATTAAATTACCTGCATCTCCAGGGTCCACCATCCAAGATGGGAAACCCATTCCCAAATGTCATGCGTAATAACAATATTATTACACCCCAAGCCACATCGTGATTAGCATAACATATAAATCGTAATATGGTCCACTTTATCTACGACCATTGCCTTTTAACCCTATCCCCAAATCTCATATAAGTCATAATCATCTCCGTAAACATGATTACCAGTGACTGATTCTCCATCTGGGTAGATAATCTTGCTATCTATGGCTTAATTGATGGATCTATCTTGTTGTGGCCTGGTCTGCCCAGAACTGCCTTATCATAAGCACCATTCATTGAGTCCGCTGCATTGTAGACTTTGACAGACCCACTGTCATCTTTTCTATATAGATCAACGGATGTCTAGTACGATAAGTTTTGCATGACTATGCGTCTTTTCTAAAGCAGACCAGTCCAGAGCGCTACACTGCTGCCGTCTTTTCCATAAACCAACAGATGCTTACTACGATAAGTTAAATGCGAACATCTTTCTTTTCTAAAGTCATTTATCCACTCAAGAGGTGAAGGACTTCAAGTTCACGGCAGTTCAATTTCATAGTATAGTAAAAATCAAGACTTTGCAGTACAAGTACCATTGAAGTTTGAGTTAGGGGGGAAAAAAGGACATCCATAGAAAAACAATTTAAGTCAGAGCATCTGTTTGTGGTATAATGAGAAACCCGAACTTAATTAAAGGTCCATGTACCTATCACAGAATTTTGACACCAAAACTGAGAGTCTAAAAAATCTCAATTCAGATTGATATTTCATTTTATTTGCAACTAGTTTTTAACATATTCACGTCATCTCTTCACATTTCCAGCATTAGTAAACAATTTGAAAGCAAGCTACGCGAACTCCCCTAGTTTTCGGTAGTCTACCAAAAACTGCCCAGCCACAGAACATAACATATTTCAAGACGTTTTCACGACACAACAAAGTCACATGCAAATATCACTGCAGTGTAATAAGATAGATTCAACTTACAATGTAGAAAAATGATGAAAAACAGTGACTTTTGTTTTGATTGGTCAGATTCTACAATATGTGCTTTAGATACACTGCAAAAATTGTTTGAAAACTACAGTACGTGAAACCTTTTAAGAATTCCATGATCGTACACATACATGTAGGTAAGACAGACTAATCTTTGCGACTGCCATATTGGATTAAGCGTGTCCAAAGAACAGATGCGACAAGCAGGTAATGGCGGATGTACCTGACATTATACAAGTATTCCTGCCGGCAAAGGCCTTAGAGGATTCCTGTTGAATTGAATTCACTCATCGTCATTCCCATATACATATACCTACATGTACATAGGTCTGATGTTCTAGCAGGGCTCAAAATGCATTTACATGTAAGTTAGCAGGGATTTGATTCTGCTCTAGGGAGAAAATGTGGTGTTCTCAGGTGAAACAAAGGGGTAGGCGGGCAAAAGACGGAACAAGCATGTTCACGGTGGTTTCAAGAAAATCGCAAACATTAAACCACAGCCAACATTTCAACTTTACAGTACCACCTGTATATGCAAGTGCACATAAAATTGGAGTTGTGCCTGCCAGGTATTTCTGCTGTCTATATCTTTACTCAACCTGCACGGGTCCACAGCATATACATTGGATACAATATGTTTACCAGATTTTTGTTTGCCACCTGTAAAATGCAAAACAAAGGATTGAAATGGTTTGTATGCAGAAAACTGTATTACGAGCCCCATCTAGAAACGTGAAAGGGCTGCATAAGATATGCTCAGACACGTAACGACATCCTGAAAGCTATTTCCAAAGCCAGACTTAGCATGACGTTTTTACTATCAAGAAAAATTTACAACCAACTGCAGGGAATATAGAATACCGCATTCAAATTTCATTACACATCAGAAATCAACTCTAAGAAAAGATCGCAATCTTCATTTACAGACAGCTTGCTGCTTATCTGAAATGAATACGAAGATTACAAACTTAAAACCTCACACAGGTGAGTCCACCACAATAGGATATTCTGATGATATATGACTCACATTAGAGGGTCACTTCATAAATCTTTAATACGTAAAACCAAACAATGGAAAAACTATAGCAGCCCTCAAGTAAAACCTGACGAAAGCCAACATGTCACTCCTGAAGGACGCCCGATCACTCGTCAAGCTGAACTTACTCAACCAAGCCTGGTCCTACGACGGCAAGATATTCATCAAGACTCTGAAAGATGAACGGCGACTTCTGTTTGCATCTGTCGACCTTGATATCTATCGGGTCTCCAAGTAATGTACCTATGGACCTAGCACTTATGGACAGATAACGTCTGGCATTTACAATCTGTAATGTCACACTTATCCCCTACACTACTCATTTCACTTTATTGTTATCATGTTTCATCTTGTATGTTCTGTGTTAAAGTTGTTTGTTATTGTTCCACACAGCAGAGTTGGTATCATCATTACCATATCAATTACCGAGGAATTCCTCCTCACAGGTGCGTGGCAGACAGAGGAGCGCTAGCATTACTCATTCATTACTGACCTACCCCAAACTCTAATAACATGAAATCTCTATCTGTCTGCCACGCAAACGTAAGGAGTCTTCCTGCAAATGACTTTGTGAAACTCCATGAACTAGAGTCTGTTGCCCTAGATGTGGGATTCGACGTAATTGCGCTAACAGAAACTTGGTGTGATGAATCCATCCCTGACTCAGATATTACATTGTCATCATATCAATCCCCGTTACGACGGGACCGCAATAGGCATGGGGGTGGGGTTGCGCTTTATGTATCAATTAATTTGTCATGTAAAAGAAGGTCTGATTTGGAAACACTCGGTTCCGAATCAATCTGGTGCGAGGTCAAAATAAGAAATTGGGATGTTTATATTTGCGCATGCTACAGACCACCTGGCCAGAATGTGGAGGAACGCTCAGCATTCATAGACCACCTGCAACGGTCTGTAGATACCGTTATGGCCAGTGGACCTTCCGAGCAAAGTGTAATTGTCTTACTCGGTGATTTTAATGGCAGCTCAGATAATGCAGCTGGTATAATAAGCAGTTTCGTGTCTGATAACAACTTTACCCAGTTGATATCAGAACCTACTCGCAGTACCAATACGTCATCATCGGTGCTTGATCTCATTATCACTGACTCACCTGGTCTTTTCGTGGACCATGGTACTTACCCTCCCCTGGCTAACTGTGATCATTCTCTTACTTATGGTATAATGTCTGTCAAGATCCCCAGAGCCAAAGCCTATAAACGAACTGTTTTTGACTTTACGAATGTTGACTATGAAGAACTTAACTCGAAGATTTTTGATGTAGATTGGAATTCCGTGATATCGGAACACATTCCAGACGTGAACGCCTCAGCCGAGGCTTTCATGGCAACTCTCACTAATGTCATAAAGCTGGTCATTCCTAGTAAAGTAGTCACCATTCGTCCTAGAGACAAGCCCTGGATGACATGTGAGATCAGGTGCTTGCTTAGGAAAAAGAGGCGACTGTACAGAAAACACAAAAGAACTAATATTCCAAATTTGTTTTGCGCCTATAAACAAGTCCGCAATCAGTGCACAGATTTGATTAGACAAGCAAAGAGAAATCATCGGGATAGCCTTTGTCTCGACCTTGCCAATCCAACTCTGAACCCCAAAAAATGGTGGTCCGTCTCCAAGGAAATCTTCCTTGGTAAGACCGATCGTGTTTTACCTTCTCTACTTGAAAATGGCACTGTTATATCGGAAGACAAGGCTAAAGCCGATATTCTTAATAGCTACTTTGCAGCTCAAACAAACCTTAATACCGAAGGCGCCTCTTTTCCCAACTTTGTACTCAGAACAGACTTATCTATCAACTCAATTACTTGTTGTCCCGCAGATGTGTACAAAGTAATATCAGACCTTAACATTAATAAGGCTACTGGTCCTGATGGCCTGAGTAATAGACTCTTGAAGAGTATTGCGCTTTCAGTATCAGAACCACTGTCACACTTGTTTAATGTTTCATTGAAATACGCCTGTTTCCCGTCTATTTGGAAACTTTCTAATGTCGTCCCTGTGTATAAGAAAGGCGATAAGCAGGCGAAGGAAAACTACAGGCCTATTTCACTTTTATGCGCTGTCTCTAAAGTGTTCGAACGTATAGTTTATGTTCCATTATCTACCTATTTACATGGCAACAACCTGCTTACCGATCGAAATTCTGGTTTCACTCCCGGTGATTCAACTGTTAATTCATTGACGCACCTTGTTCACAAGCTACACAAAGCAGTAGACCAAGGTCTAGAAGTCCGTGCCGTTTTCTTGGATATATCCAAAGCTTTTGATAAAGTATGGCATGCTGGGCTTATTTTCAAGTTGCGTCAACTGGGAGTATCCGGATCACTTCTGGAATGGATTGAGTCGTACCTTACGAATCGAAAGCAGCGTGTCGTCATCAATGGGTCATGTTCCAGCTGGTTACCTATTGATGCAGGTGTCCCACAGGGGTCACTCCTGGGGCCACTTCTTTTTCTAGTTTTTATTAATGATCTGGTGGACAATCTGCTAACTGAAGCCAATCTTTTTGCTGACGACACGTCGCTGATGGAAATAGTTTTGGATAGTCTTGTCTCAGCAAATAGATTGAACCACGATCTTAAATTGGTGGGTGACTGGTCAGACCAGTGGTTGGTAACTTTTAACCCCCTCAAAACCG
This sequence comes from Branchiostoma lanceolatum, assembly GCF_035083965.1. NCBI lineage: Eukaryota > Metazoa > Chordata > Leptocardii > Amphioxiformes > Branchiostomatidae > Branchiostoma > Branchiostoma lanceolatum. Next base: position 8,109,894 of record NC_089726.1, on the reverse strand, counting down.
TACTAATGACATTTTCTATGAAAAAGATCAAGGTCCATCACCCACCGTTAGTGTTCAAGGGAGTTGAACTGAAGGAAGCTGATTGTCATAAGCACTTGGGACTACATTTAAAACGTGATTTGTCTTGGTCATACCATGTATCCGAATTAACATCCAAGGCAATGAAACGTATAAACCTTTTGAAAAGGATACAACATTTTGTTCCCCGGGGAACTCTGGAAACCTTGTATTTAAGTATGATTCGGCCATTAATCGAATATGCAGATGTTGTTTGGTGTAGCCTCCTCGGCAAAGACTCAGATTTACTTGAATCTGTTCAAATATCTGCGGCACGGGTTTGTACTGGAGCCATGAGAGGCACTAAACACGAGTCTCTGTTAGCCGAGGTTGGATGGGACACACTGGCTATCAGGAGACAAAAACATAAGCTGATCCACTTTTGGAAAATATTGAATGGTTTCGTACCACAATACCTTCAAGACCTCATCCCACCACGTGTTTGTGACATTGTCCCATACAATCTCCGTGCCAACCAGAATTTCACCTCCATTGTTTGTAAAACTGAAAAGTGTAAAAAATCTTTCTTGCCCTCAACTATTCACTTGTGGAATGAACTGCCCTCTAATGTCCAAGCATCGCTTACGATCAACATCTATAAAAAGGAACTGGACTCACATTTCAATAGACCGATCAAACACCCTCACTTCTCTCACGACCAAAGACATTATGCAGTTCATCTTACAAGGCTTCGTTTAAATTTCAGTCAGTTAAACCACCACCTATTTCTACACCATTGTATAGATTGTCCTACATGTAAATGTGGCCATTATAGTGAAACAACTGAACATTATCTCCTACACTGTAAACTTTATACCACCCAAAGAAGTACCATGTTATCACCTCTCTCCAACATAACTGACCTTCAACAACTTAACGACAGCTCACTATGTTCTATTCTGTTACGCGGTTCCACTTCACTCTCATACTTACAAAACTGTAATATATTCGACATAGTTCATACTTACATCCATTGTACTGGAAGATTCATTTAGCGATTGATACCAACTTGTACTGTCTATTGTTAATTTTCTTTTATCCATTTTGTATTTATGCATGTCATTATGTCTCTTTGTTGTATGTGTTGAGTAGAAGGCTTCATATAAGCTATCGCTTTCTGCCTTATACTCCATAAACATATACGAATAAATAAAGTAAAAGTCTTCAATACTTGTAATGTGTGGCCAGAAACTTTGGGGCAAGCCCTTCAGAATAATTGTTTTTTAATATTTTGTTTACAACTCAAAATTTACTTTGTAGTTCCTCTTCTTTTCATTTGTTTCATTGATTTATGTTAAAATTCCAATTTCTTGTTTCGTTAGTTTTTCTTAGTCTCGATGATATATGATTTTGTAAAAATTTGTAGTTTTGGGGGAGGCCCCCGAAAAGCCGTATAGGCTTCTGGCCTCTCCTGCATGTATTCTTTACTCTACTTCTCTTTGTTTTTATATTGTATTGTACATATGCGAAGAAACAATAAACAATAAACAATAAACAAATAATTAGCATTTCGCATGCCTGTCCAGTCTATAGACTGATTTACACATCTGACCTGACTCCTACAGCAAAGCCTAAACCTCCCCAAGGTCTGCATCTGATAGCTTTTATCCATGTATAAATATACATTGCCTGGTTGTACCACAAAATGTCAACTACGGTGCAGCAAAAAGGCACCAGCATAAATTTTCCTTCCAGCACACAAATCCCCACTTGTGGTATAATCTACCATCTACAAGTGGGTTCGTCACCTTTGCAGAGTGCCTTCTTTAATACTTTATAACGGGATTCAGGAAGGCCATTATGGAGAGATGTAATCTTTACTTGGAGCAGAGCCCAAGACTTTCAAGTACACAGAGTTGGGGTCATAACCTTCTTTCTGGAAGTTGTGTGGTACAAATATTCAAGTACATGTAGTTCAGAATCCAGTTGATGAAAAAGTTTTCCAACCCCCTTCAAAAGTTTTGAAATGGAACAGTCCTGAGGAATTGTGGGAAGAGGCATAAATATACCGTCCCCCATCCTTTAAATATTTACAGACAGTTTAGCTTTGGGCAAGTCATCTTCTTAATGCGAAAGCGCAGTAAATTGAGTCTGCTCGGTTCTGCTATCTATCACAAAAGATCAGAGACTGTTTAAAGTAAAGGAAACATCTGTTTGGAGATGACTACAACTAACGATTGGGTTTGAAGTAAGACACAACACAACAGAGGGTGTGAAAGCTAAGACACAAAGTTCCCACAGTTAGTTGGTGCATGCTGCTACATTTCTGGCCTCTAATCTGACAGCGTTTCTCAACACTTTCTTAATTCATAATTAAAGTCTCCTATGATGGATTAGCATGGCTAACTTGAGACTCCCAATGATCTCGAGTCAAGGTATTTTCTTCAAGCTACCAGAAAAATTTTACATTTTTCATCACCCATGCAGGTAATACATCAAATTTCCATCCCTCTCCGCCCCTGATACATACTTAAATACCAAGCAAAGAAATCAGAGATGGCAGACTTCACCCCCTTATCCATACTGCTTTTTGTAATTTTGACCTTTCAAATCCCACAGACAAAAACAGCAGTGCACTGACAGCGTATGGCAATATTAAGATTTTGATGTTAAGAAAAAGCATTGTCTTATGTATGAATCCAGATCAAACTCAACAATCATACATCAGGCATTCCTATCATGGCCACAAATATCAACAGCGCCCCCATGCTATAAACTCAAGTAGTGCAACTGCATGTTCCAAGATAATCCTTGCCTAACCTCTTATACAGATTCAGCTGAATTTCACTGCATTTCTGCCTAACTGAACAAGTAATAAAATCATGCTATTAGCTGCCTAAATTGTCTGATACCCAGCAATGAAATGGAACATCCCAGTGGGACTTACAGTCTTATGGGATAATCGTAACCAATGCCAAGAGTTATTGCTCTTGCACACCAATGGATTTAACGTTGGTCTTTTATCTGGGCTGTCATATCGATTTCACAGACATTTTACTGTATAGCTACAGTAAATGACCATATAGGACAGTACACATAAAAATATTATAGATTAAGGTAATATTTATCTAGCTACAAAGGTATGAAAGCAATATAGGGGACAAAAAAACTCACAATGGCTGTCATTCTTAAACTCCTGATTTTGATAATTCAATACAAAAAATGCATGTATTTGTATTGTTTTTTTGTGTAAAAATGAGAGATACAGTAACATACTGTAAGTCATGAAATATTTGCGGTGGTTTTATCTTCCCATCTTTTGTAGTGACCTCCCCACTTGGAGTTCATGATACTCTCAATATATTACAATTCCAACATGTACAGTAACAACGTGTATTTCTAATGTACTACAGAATTGTTTCAACCAGGAATTTAAAACACTGCAAAAACCTTTTCCGTCCTACCACAAAATAAAACCATAATGAAATAAACGAAGTTGCATAGTCTGATTTACCAACAATCATTATACTGAACTTTATGATCTGAACATAAAGAATGGGCCGCATACTTGAAGTATGGCAGTAATATCTGCTGTACGTAGCTTGATTATAATCTTGCAGTTACTACTGTAGTAAAACAGGAAAAAGCTTGATGAGTTTTGCACTTGAGTCTATTGGAGGAGTAATATTTTAACACATTTACATATACTTGCAACACCCAAAGAACTTGTCCCTCATTGTATGGATTTTTGTATGCATGGGATCACGCTGTCTCATGATTACCTATAGTATAACACATGCTGTGGGAACGATTCTATATACTGTAACAGAGAAGGATTGTTACAAGGACATCTCTTACAGTTCATTATCTCTATGCATCACAATTCCAGTGAGGACTTCGACAGAGGCACTTGGCAGAGAGTTAGGGCCAATTTACACACAGCTTGTCTAGATATCTGGACTGCAGATATCTGCCAGGCGACAGCTTTTTTCTGTGTCTAAACAGGAATTTTATGGTCTTAATGAGGGTTTTTTTAGATGTCGGGAAAATTTCAGCCGACCACTCTGAAGCATTCGCCCGACAACTCAGCCGGAGTCCCCGACCGCTCCAGCCGGACGTCTAAACAGAATGTGTCGCGTAGTAGACATCTGGAGGTCGGGGTTCACGCTAGTTTGCATATTTGGCGGGCGATAAAGCGGGAAAACTTCTTAGCATCAAGGACCATTTGTTCTCAAACGGACGACGGACTTCTTTCGTGATGCCAGCTCGTTCGGTGGATCGGCCCTCCCCCCTCCGCCACGACAAGGGCAGCGAGTAGGAACGCAGCGTTGATTCTGACCGGTCGCTGTCGTCTTCCCCGGTACCTCAAACGCCTCTTACGCTCAACCCTTGCTTGCTGCCTCATGTTTAGCCACACGCGAGTCAGATAAAGAAAGAATACCATATTCATCATGACGAAAAGCACAGGCGGTTCTCCCGCCATTTTGAAACGCGCGCTAAAGGTTAAATAGGGTCACGAGTGCAATCAGCGCGCTGCGTGAGTCCTGCGGTACTTCCTGTCGGTATGTATAAATGCATCCAGATATCTAAGGCTCAGATGTCGGCGGATTTTTAGATATCTGAAAAAACTCTGTATAAATTGGGCCTTAGTCAAGAATGCGTACTGAAGTATTTAGTGTTACCGTTATCAATCATGAATGGCACAATACATGCATATTTGCGGGTACATGTGCTGCAATAGCTGGGATGTACCCTAATTTTAGCCCAGCTGGTAGCAGCCTCACAGTTGAGCTCCTGGTTCCAAAGTTGCTAACTGAGAGACTGAGACCAGGTTCAATCTTGTGTAGGACATCACAGTTGGAGCTGCACCAGTCTTTCGGAAGGGACGTAAAATGGGGGTCCCTGTTCAAGGAGGTGATCATGTTAAAGGGAAGGGCTAGCAACCCCTCCCTTTAATAAGTTCTTAACATCCAGGAAATTTGCAGTCCAATGTGCCACTACAAGGGTCTGAATGAACTGCAGAGTGCAGTAGCTTGGAATGCACTGTCTTTTAACTTTAGTCTGCGTCTCGTTTTTGGGTGGTTGCAGTTTTTGTATAGACTGATAGATGGCTCTGCTGAGCAGTGGACAACATTACACCATACAACCATACAACAATGTAACACTATCCACCTCATACATCACACAAACATCTCGCAGACACAATTCATACAGGCTTTGATCGAACAAATCACAATCTGCGGAAGCACCAATCTATTAGGTCAACAGACAAATCCAATATTTCCTTTACTACTCTAAATGAACAAGGCAATTAGGGGTTCATGTTTTCCCCGAAATGTAGTTACGGGAACATAGTCCATCTACAATGTGGGCCAATTTCTGCCAGCAAAAAATCTTTAAAAGCATTGTCATGTGGATTGTACACATAGCTTCATTAGGTTGTTTTTTTTGGGGGGGGGGGGACCAGGGACTACCAGGAACAGTACTCACATACAGATGAGCACAAACATATGTCCTGAAATAGATACATCAATTTTTTAGTCCATTCCCCGTCAATTTTTGTCAATCTACTCTTCTCTTTGTTTATCTTTTTTGTACAATATCATTGAAAACTAGAAAGGTCAAGAAGAGACGCTGAAAACTGCGCAACAGAGGCAGGTTACGTAAGGAATGACTCCTGCTATCCATCTCCTCAGACCTTGGCCCAAAAGTGTGTTTACAAGATCAACAAAAGATCACGATTATCAAAATGAAAATGTTTTTCCTGAAGTCAAAAATTACGACCCACAATACAGGACACTACGTAGCAATGTTTTTTTAGACGATCACAAAAATGCAAAAGGCGGGAACAACAAAGACACACCCTGCCGTGTGATGTTTAGAGGAATTTGGCACTTACAGCCCATCTGGAAGCATTTCAAGTTCAAGTTCAATGGGTAACTACCAAAGGAACCATTACCAAGTACATGGGAAACCATTAAAGGAGAGTTTTGACAAAGCCAGGTTTGTTATAATTATGGTCTTTATCAATGTCTGAATTTCTGAATTTGGCCTTTCAACAGTATGTGTGGTTGGAGGAAGGTAATGAGGTTGTTCACACACACACACACACACACACACACACACACACACACACATACACACACACACCTTGTTCTTCAAGACTCAAAATAGTGGGTGCATGTGCACCTGTGTGCACCCAAAATTGGAGCTGCGCACCTTATCTTTGACTGTGGGTGCACCAGTGCTATTGTACACTAGTTTACAGAATATTCTTGAAATGTAAGTATCAGAAAAAGCAATATAATTGTATCAGTTATACTTTATTGGATGTATTACTTGTTTGAAATTTAGAAGTTAGCTATAGAATTATAGACTGAAGTTCTTAAGAGCATTAAACTTTGTAATTATGTTCTGCTGACATTCAACTTTAGTTTGTGGTGCACCCAAAATTCTTTCTGTGCACCTAATCTTTATGGTTGGGTGCACCAGTGCACATATTTCCAAAAATGAATTTCGAGCCCTGCACTAAATCTTAGACCGATACACACAATGGAACAAGGAGCTCAACTGGGATTGGAGAAAATCTTAAATCATCAGTAATACTACTGTGCTAGAAGTTCTAATACCCGAACACAAACCAATACTGCTGCTCTTCCCTAGTATAAACCAATACTGTTCAGATATCTGCTGACGGCGTTGTAGCTTCCCTGTTCCACTCCAAGCAAATTACAGCTTTACGTAGCAAAACCTTTGTTGGCTCCGTTGGCATGTGTGCTGGCCACCATCTTGATTTTGTGACGTCACAGGATAGCCATACCATTTCATTGGGAGGGGTGTTTTTGGGGTCGCTAGCGTTCTCTCTATTTTTAACAAATCGGCACACAACTATCACACATTCAACTCAAATAAAGAGAAAAATTCAAGACCGATTCATATTGATAAAAAGACCCCATAATCGCTAAACTAACATGGCAAACCTGAAGTATATGTAGCACATTTCTTAACCTCCTCTTTATGCTGTGCTCATCCAGCCACCAAATCACTGATCCACTCCATCTAAAAGTACTTGCAGTATTATTAAGAAGACCCGCAGGGCACGAAATGGTGGATGAACTGGGGAAAAAGCTCCTGTGAATTCACACAAGGACGTAGGCATCAAGTGTAAATATTCCTGCAACTGCCTGTGGCCCTGTCAGCGCAGATGATGCAAAAAACGTTCAGTCTTCCGGTCACAGCCAAACACCCACACAACTGCTCTCTGTCTGACTGAGCCGGTTGACCTAACCTTACACTAGAACTGGTTACCATCAAGCCATGGAGGAATGTTCAAATGTGTGTTTCTTGTGCCTTACTCCCCAGGACTTCTGAAATTTAAGGGCAACTCGAGATCTGGCTGTCCAACATAAACAATTTTTTTTGTGATAAGTTAGGTCACACCACATAACTCATTCTTCCCTTAGGAAGACAGGCTTGGAATGGTTCCCAGTTCTTTACTTTAGATAGAAATCTCTTCCAACCACTTCAGACTTTTCACACCTCTAATCAATCAGCTAATCAACATTCAACCAAAAACTGAAAACCATTACTCTCCAAGCTGAGGTTGTTGGGGAAGGGCGGACAAAAAACGGGCCATATGACGAGAAGGTCACAATTTTCCCCAACAACCTCTGCTTGGAGAGTAGAAAGCCATGTCTCTTGTCTTGGTTTCATAAAGACCATATACATACAGCTTTGATGTATTGACTTTAAGCTTTAACCTGTATATTTTTATCAAAAACTAGGACGCTAAAACTCTCCTCTAAGAAACTTGTGTATGTTATAAGGAGTTTGGAAGCTGCCTTGTTTCCCCTACCTTCCTCACAATGTAAACACATCGGAGAAAAGACACTTTCCAGAAAGATTAACACAAAATCTACCCATCCTCTGGTGGCTTGCTTCCACTCCAAAATCTCAGCACCAAAAATCTCTCCAAGACCCAAGATAAACACTTCCTTCTTCTTCTTGAGCTCTATAGTTAGATTATGCAGTTTTGATATCAAAGCAGATTATTGGTTGATTTTGGTTAAAAGAATAATTTATTACACATACAGGAAGTAAAGGTTAATGGATTTATGCATGTTATCAAACATGTCACTTCGCCAGTTTCTGGAAACCATAAACTACTGTAAATGCATTTAAGTTTGTGTGCTTTTATTTTGCGGTAGGGAGAAAATGTGGCGGTTTTAAGCTTGCGTATGGGGTTTGAGACAATAGTTGACATTAGGGGGTAGGAGGGCCAAAAATTTTGCAGTGGTTTTAAGTTCGCGGCGAAGAGCATAAATCCACCGTGAACATTTCTGTATTTACAGTATTGTGCTGGGCAGGGAAGCTGCATTCACTCACCATTATTTTCTCAGGGGTGGAAATTTCACCAAAAAGTGTTAAAAGTTTTAATGATTTAAAAGAAGATGGGAGAAAAAAAACTGTTCACAATACTAATAGGGAAATTTTGAGAAATTTTATTAAGATAAAGATTTACTACTAAATTCACTACTTCTTTCACCACAGTGGAGGGCAATGTTTCCTTTTTGTTTTCTTATTATCAAACTATCATTATGAACATAATAAATCATATCAACAGTATGTGACACTGAATATAGAGCTTCTCCTTCAAGGATATTGAAGATGGTTACAGGTAAATTCATCAAAGGTATATTGCAATCAAATAAAGTCAAGTGGTTGAGTTTTATTATACAATTGTAACAAAGTACATTTACTGTGAAATAGGCATAACGTAAAAGCAAAATGAAAAACAATATCCACTCAAAGCTTTATCAAGTGCTCTGCAATAAAACATTTGCTGATGGAAAGCTCTGGGCCCAACCTCAAGGTTCTCAGCCACCCATATAAAATTTACATCTTGATTCCAACAGTTCAGCAACACTGCACATGTGGTAGCTGCCACGCAACATAAACCCTGCATCTGCCTCAGGACATTTGGAGCAGTGATGGCTTAGGACACCACTGTGTATGTGAACTTCATTGCCAAATGTCCTTCAGAAGCACATTTCGCACCAAGGGAGTTGTCCCTATCTTCTAGGCACCTATCAACTATAATCAAGTACAAGTATGTGAAGATTGGATCCATTTCAAAGCCCCTCCCCCATTTAAGGACCATGGTCTTTTTCAATGTCGTAGCTACCATCTATGGTAGACAAACACTGATAATATCATTTATCAAAGAGGTCACTAAGAATGAGTCTCATGCGCATTGTCTTCCACCCAAAATAATAATATTCATAGCCCGTCCCCAATTAAGGGCTATGGTCTTTTTCAATGTCATAGCTGCCTTCTATAGAACTTCTGTACAGTAGAAGACAAACATATGTAGTAAAACTAATAGTACTGTAATATCATATTCATAGATCAGTCTTTTGTTACATGCACCATATGATGTCATGGAACATGGAACATTTTAAGCTCTCCAGCAATTGTGAATTTGTCCCAACTCGTGAAATAAATAAAAGACTACCTCTCAGATTTTTATGAATACAAACATTTAACATATTAAACCTCCTTGGCCAAGGTAATAAATGATCTGACAGTCAGTCTGTCATTATGAAGTCAGCAAGATTAGCATAAAAGTTCATCTGTGTGAGATCATAAAATTATGGAAATGATGAAACTGCTAAATCAAAACACAATGTCAGATATACTAAAGGCAACTGAAGATGAAATGGTAAGCAAGGTAGAACGGCCCTAGTAATAGTATGAAACCAATTTCTTTTTATGGCGCCTGGGTTCCATGGCATTTCAGAAGTATGGGGTCGTCCTGTGACACGTGGCTGCTGTAAAACGTTATGATTAATCAAATAGACAGCCTGAGACATCCACATGGTAAAGACATTTCTCCTTCAGGACACTTCAAGGTTAAACACAAATAGAATCCAGACCAACAACATTGTGCAACTTCTCAACGGTCGGTAGATTACATTGATCAAAGTCATATGGAGGACATTTTTCAAGATGCAAGTATGTCATTATGTATACATAACATTACATGTTTGTGATCACATGGCTTATACGCCTTCGTCACGTTTCAAAACCGGCACACGGTCAGGCAGTTTTCCCAAACGAAAAATATTGAAAGACAACATGACACACAGAACGTTGAAAAAATAGTCATGAGCATAATGTTTGCATATTTATTCATATTCACTTTAATTCTTTGTTTCCGCAAGCAGACTGGCTAGGACTAAATCTGCGGATTGGAAATGTGACCTAAGCATTAGTTGTAATCAAGAGATGTGACACTGATGGAAGTGCAGAAGAATCAAACTCAAAGTTTACCCCATGCTAGAAGTTGCCACCAAAGCAAGATCATACATCATCGTCATCATCATGCCAGGGTGACATTGCTCCCGAGGAGAAACCCCTCCCTTGACTGACTTGAGTTTATGAAGAACATACAGCCAAGGTTAAATCACTGGGAGTTATATGTAAATAAGTCATCTGTACTTGTCATGACTGTAACTTGACCTCATCTGGCCATGACTCCAAACTATGCTGTAAAGTGTGTAAAAGCAAGTTCACAATGGTTTTATGTTTACCGTTTTCACTTCTTGACCGCAAACTCAAAACAACCACGAAAATGTTTGTACTGTTTTCTGCCCACCTATCCGCTATATCATACAATTTGCAAGTCCTATATACATTGTACAGTATTATGATATGTAAGAGGTGACTGTAGAGTCCATTCCGAGTCACCGTGAGGGTTTTATAATAATATTTGTAATCATTTTGAAAAGTTTCTAATAAAAGAATATCTGACTGACAATAGTTCTAAATTTTTCTAAAAGATCAAATACAAAAATATGAATTTATTTGAATTTAATTAGATAATTTAGAAATATTTTGAAAGTAACTGCACAAAAACCTCTTTATTTGTAATAATTTCTAAACATCTATGTGATTATTTAACTTTTATAAATATTAACAAGAAATGGTAGAAAATGGTTAACAATGGCAGAATGGTGATTGCCCCCATAAAAGTAGGTGCTAATCTGGCCCTTCTGTCTGCCTTTGTACATCTTTAGACTTCACTGCAGGACACCGCTCGGTCCTTTGTGGAAAGCATTCTTCCCTAAACTTCGCAAGGATGTGTGAATTGCTTTCTTCCCAGCCCTCTGACCTATTTATAGACATGTTACAAATAATGGTAGAAAATGGTAAGAAATTGTAAAAAATTGTAAATAATGGTAGAATGCTGTTACCATTATTTAGAAACCATTGTAAATATCATATTCTACATCATGAATATTTCTAAAGTTTTAGAAAACTTAAGAAATATTTAGAAAGTTGAAATCACATTCAAAATATTTCAAAAGTATCAAATCTCTTACAAAAATAATAACAATAACTTGAAAATAGTTCTAAATTATGACAATAACAACCCTCGCGGTGACTTGGAATGGACTCTACTGTCCGTCTGTAGCACCCATGCCAAATTGCTAGTAGGTGGTTTTCGACTGGCTCTACGCAAAATGGCTGGAGTTTCCATTACTGAAGCAATATGTGACTATAGCACTATCATGGACTCAAAACCACCCCAAACACTCCATTTTCTCCATACCATGAAATTTAATCACCACGAACTTAAATGTATTTACAGTAGTCTGATGGTTAACCTCAAAAAAGGACATAATCTTCTTTACTTGAAATGATTTATACATACTTTTATTTTAAATGATACTTTTAATGATGCAGCACTCCTTTTTCAAAAACAAACTATAAATACAGACATTTTTGCAGTTTTTGAGGTGACCATCAACTCAAAACCACTGCAAAAATGCTTGTTCTGTCTTCTGCCCGCCTACCCAAGAACTTAAAACCACCGAGAACACTCCACTTTCTCCCTAGCGCAAAATTAAATCCCCGCAAACTTAAATGCAGTTACAGTACTGTGATATGATATGATAGACTAACTCAGAGTCAAAACGGGCTCAGTACTATTTTCTATTAGTCACAAATACTACAGTACCCTCCCAGTCCCATCTATCTAATTATCATCTCCCTAATACACCTTTTTAGAATTCCCCTGGCCTTTATAGTATATCATTATTTCATACAAATTAGTGCCCTACATGTACATACATGTACCTCTAACCAGTCGAAGCTCCGGAAGTGACTTTCATAAATGCCTTGTGGTAGTATTGTCCCATTGGAAATGAATGTTAGAGACTAACATCAAATATAAACATTAAGCAGTAGGTCATTATAAAAGGTAACCATACCATACATCAGATTTGACATCAAAGGGTCTGTCCCAGAAAATAAGCTTTTTCCTGGTAAAAATAATCTATCAACTTGTTCAATCAGACTTCCTGATCACATACAGTGATAGGAAACATCTTGACAAATTCCTGCTTTGGAAACTAAGCGGAAGTTTGGTCGAAATCGATGGAGATCATCACGGATAAAATGGCTATAGGAAAAGGTGTCCCTTCCTGTCATGTGGCTTTGGATAAAATCCCGGGTCAAATACAAAGTACTTTTCAAGGTGACTTGTCCCTCGGACGTGTACATTCATACTAGATCAAATGGAACCCAGCCAAAAGCGCCTACCAATCCAGCTGCACCGGATTGAACTGGAAAAAACCTCATTGGTTCCATCCAAACAAACGGCAGCTTCAGGTTCAAGTTCAGACTTGGACCATAACGAGTCCTTGACCTTGACATCGACCTGAAACAAGTCGGACTGGTAGTGTATACAGAACTATGTCTGATATCAAATGGGGCGTGCCTGTAGAGTAATCATTGAAACCTGCATGAAAAAAACATTCAGCTCAAATTTTTAAACATAACGTTACAACTCCATTCAGAGATGATATGGGTTTCCAAGGTTCAAACCTTGTCATATCTGATTATCATGATGAGAATTTTGGTAATTTCCAGTGAGTATCTGCATGCAGGGCATTGGTGGGCTTTTGAAATCAATGTCATATCTAAAATTTGCATACAACAACATAGACTCTAAACAATGCCCAAAGTCTATAACCAATTACAGTAGAACAAGTAATAGTGTACATTAACAAAGAAAATAGAAGGAAAATGTTTGGTCTATTACACGACTTCGCTGTTAAAGGGTTTGAATTCTTCTTTGAAGACTGTGACTAATGAAATGTACCAACACTTTTGTACACTTCCGTCCACCCTTGATCTCTGCTGCTCTGCCATACTACAGTCAGTCAACCATGGCATATAAAATAACAGAACACCAGTGGATTCAGCCTGCCCTCAAAGTGGGGAACAACGCTTTACGCTAAATTCAGAAGAACCGCCTAGTCCCCTACGTATTACGCTAAAATCAAGGAAGGTAATCATGAAAAATTTGGTCGCCTTGCTGCTACAAATAACATGTGACTAAAACGACCATCCCTACAAATGACGGGAAATTAAAGAGTACTGTCTAGCTTGTCTACACCTTGTGAAAAAGGGTCATGTAGGTCCTCAGTGCTCTTGAGGAAGCTGAAGTCATTCCCTGATTAGAATACATTATCTGGTCTCCAGATAATCCTGTGTCCTACTGAGGCCAGATTATACTCTGAATTTATAATAATCCCTTCTTCACTCCCACCTTTTAGTTTTGATTTCCCAGCACTGGCCATTCCCCCCTGATTAGAATCACCAGACTCCCTTCCAAGGTGGGACTATCACATTGAAATTTCAATTTCACACATTAACTTTGTTGTCATGCATGACCCACTTCTTTTCTCTTTAATAGTCTACTACACAAAGAACAGTTACCCAATTATTTCCCCATCAGTCCCAAACAGGTTTATTCATAGTTTAGACCCACTTTACACTGAGTCTACTTCAGATAATCCGAACCGGTTCCGAACCGGATCAGTTGTCTTTAGACCTACGGGCTGAAGGGGAGTGCGCCACCCGTGGTGCAAGATATTACAGTCGCTCCTCTCATATTTCTTATGTTTGCTACAAGCGTTTTGTGGCATATGAAATAGTACGAGCCCAACAAAAAAAGGAGGATGAGACGCATGTACAGGGACAGGCAAGACCAGGCTTGAACCCGCCGGCGTTCGTCCTCGCCGCCCTGGCTGTACTGCAAGCCGGGCACGTTGATCGGGTCATAGGAGAATACCAAAGAAGAAGCAGCCACGGGTGGCAGGCTATTGCACTTGAAACATTCGAAAACTTTCAATGACAATTGCACAAATGTTTCAGAATGAAGAAAATATGCTTCTATCGCTAGCGCAGGCTTATTAGCATATCATTATCATGATACCGAAAGCGGTCTCGGAGCCAGTTTCCTCTTTACACACAGATCGGAACCGCATCGACCCCCCGCTGATGTGGACTAGACCAGGGTTGGGATGTGGTCTGGTGCGGTTCCTGGAGAAACCGGATTCTCCTCTTTAGACTGGGAACGGGAGGCGAACTAGTCCAGTTAAAGTGGACTAGTTCGGGTAAAGTGGTCTCAGTGTAAAGCCACTCTAACACATTCAGTACCCTCTTGAGTTGAGTTTTGTCATTCAGATGAAATATTTACACTAAATTACAGCATTATTTAATTCATAGTAATTTATACCAAACTATCAATGAACATGCATATCCAGTATACTAGTATATACCTTGGCCTGATAGTTATCAATGTTCAACAGGCATGTTTAATATGCCTAGATGATAAAAAATATCATGATTTGAGTTGTGATCGGAAGACCATTCCTAAATCTCAACTTCCATGGGGATCTAAAAGCCTAGTCTAAACCAAGTCTATATAACCTCCTTGTCTAAACAGAATTAAAGTTGAAAAGTAATTTGCAATGGATCCAGCTTAGGACATTCCAGAGTCCGTGACACGATACACAAATGCACATTTGTTGTACAACACACCGTCTACATGTACTTCTGTTAGTACTAGATGTTCCAACTGTTAACATGAAGCAACAGGCCATGTACATGTAGGAAGGGGATGCCGTACGTGGTGGGGTGGGGGTTGAAAATAGAGTGACACTGGTAATAAAATCTACAAAATGAAGGTCTTACATCCTTGATGCAACTTGGCATAAAGAATTAAGACACAACAAACGGCAAATATCTATACTACGTACTGTTGAAAGAAATGAAATATGACTTTCAACGCCCTAATAATGCTTAGATGGCCTTCACAAATCACACACACACACACACTATTTTAGTTCTTCAGGACCTATCTGTCCCTAGATATAGCCAACATTTTGATAGCCTAGCACGTGACAACCTATCTACATTCTATTACCAGGATAAAATCTTCATGCTGTCACACAGGAACTTCCAATGGAGGGGACCTTCATTAGTTAAACATGTACAGTTCTAGCTGGCCATGACTTCTGAGTAATAGGACTAGCCATTACTTTGAGGCTAGTCTGTTTCACTGACATGACTGACAGCTAGCTATACAGTTCAATTTCTTAGGCTGTGCAACAGGCTTTATTTCAACATACCAATCAATATTGACCCAAGAAAAAATATATTTTCACTCATCCTAAGTTGAAATCATACATTACAAGAAAGATTCTAAACAAGAGAAATTGGATATTTTGTGCCAGAAATATCTATTTGGATTCTCCCAACCACAGGAAGTTCAGCCACATGCTGCTGTTATTTCACATAATTGGAACCAAGTGTCTGTCAGACAGACTTGAAAAGTGGAATGTGTGTTATTCTAGGTCCATTTGTCTTTCAACAAGGTCTCTGTGGCTGTCTGTTCTGTGCTATAGCCATACGTCAACACAAGGTGACAAGTCTGGAGCTTTGTCTGCTCAGCTGGTGGGATCAGCAATAGTTGGATGGAATCAAGGTTGCAGTCTGTATATAGTACAGGCTTAGCAATAATTGCAGCGGGAGCCTGGCAATCTGTTATATCTGGCAGGATTCCCTTATATGCCTTAGGCTTTGACCTCCTATGGTTCAGAATTATTCTAGAAATCTGAAACGTGAAGGGAAGAAGGTGATATTTCAAAGTTTCAAGTACAACTTTTTGCTCGCCTGATATCCAAACCTATTATGAGTCTCTTCTGTCCAGACTAGGTAGTTTTAATAGGTTAGGATACCAGGCTAACTTTTTGCTACATGAAGATAATTGATATGATTTAAACGTATGGCTGTAATCCTATACCTTGCCCTTTTAATTTCCTCCTTTACTGGCGCAGCTCATCAATGTTAGCTTGGGTGCCAGGATTTTTAGCTTTACCCCCACTCTTTACTCGGTGGCTACTAAGGTAACCCAGAGAGTGGAGTAAAGCTCAAAAGGCTGCTGTTGTATGGTACCCAATCACCTAATCATCTAGGTCATCATCATCATCATCACAGGGTAATCAAAGGATTGAATGGTCACCCCCCCCCCCCACCTTTATCTTGATCACCTTCTTCATCATATTGGGTACATGACTATGCATCTTCTATGCAAATTATGAAAGATTTGTGATTTTAAAAAACTCATTCAAAACAAGTTGATGTATAAATACTATAATACCTCTGGACTTTCTTTTGGTTAGGCCTTAGAATTTCTATCAAAGCCTCAACTCATGAGTCATCACTGCCTTTTATTTCAAATACACAGTTCTGTTTGGTTTCTGTTTGATTTCTTAAAAGGTGGGAGGAAAATTAACTGGAACTGCTTCCAATTTACTGGAGATCCCTGGGTTAGAAAGTCTGGGGGAGAGTGCCTTTTATCTCCCTAAGAATCTTAGGCTCTTTTTCAAGTGAAATTTTCTCATGTAGCATTGCTGCCTCATACTAAGTGTTTTCCATCAAGACCAGAGGAGCTGTTGCTCAGAGAACAAGGGTTGTAATGAAAGCCTGACCCAAATAGAGGCCATCGTATTAGCCAGGTGACAATCTTCCAATATGCAGATGCCCAAGACAGGTCAGGGGGTCAGAGTAGTGGCATGATGAAATGGCCAGGAGGTAAGCGGGTGGAAAATTGGCGATGGTTTATTCCTGTTTCCTCTAAGCAGACATCACTGTACAACACCCCTGGAGTATTAACTCTATTGATTCTCTGGATACACGTTTCCTTGACCCTACGATTCCAATAGATCGAGCGGCACTTCTGTTTTGTAATTCGGTGGATTTGTTTTCTGTCAAAGGGGTAACCACACTTAGGTGGACCTTACTTAGTAGTAACTGAGTATAAGGTTATGGGGTGAACACAACATCCATGCATAGATCAATATGAGGGAAGTTGAGAGACACTCTAAAAAGCCAATAACTTTGAGCAGCCAATACATGTACAGTATCAGCCTTGTACAATTTATAATCTGATAAGGACAAAGTTGTTGCTTTGCTTTTCTGTACGTGCATATTAATCATTTCTTCTATTGTCTGTGTTCATTTTCATTTTCATATCTTCATTTTCATATTATCTTCATATCTTTCACTAGGAAAAGCTTCCTATAGAAAATGATAAATGTTGAATATGCTTTTGGCAGTTTAGTATCTTTCACCTCTTTTTTTGTTTTCAAACATACTTTTAGTTTTAGGTGCAATGTCAAGATATTTGTTACTTTTGCTCTAAAGGTTACCCTCTGTACAGGAGCATGACAGTTGTTTGTTGCCATTTTGGCAAGGAAAAATAAACCAGTTTCAAACAAAATTTACGAAGATAGCAGTGGCAAACACTCCTAACATGCTTTACTATGTTGGCAAATTAAACCACTTAGGAGAATTAAACATCTCATGAATCAAAGTCAACACTTCTTATTTATGAATTCTCCTTACTGCTGGACCTGGCACAAGTACTAGGCGACCTGGAATTTTGACAGCTTCCAGCTGTGTAACTCAACAACTGACAATCTCACATTTGTATGGCTCTTCAAACCTCCTCAATCAAACTTACACTGTTTACAAGAGGCTTGGTACAATACTGAATGCAAATTAGGATTTCCAACTATACTCAGGTCTTTGTAAACTTTGGGTAAATGGCAGGTGTTTCAGCTTAAGAATGATGATAAAAACAGAACCTTGATTAGTGCCATACCTGTACACTATGAAGTACAGCTCCCTGCCATTCCTTCTAAGTTATGAGCAATTTTACTGTGTCTTTTGATAGCAGCGGTCTCTATCAATTTGGCTCAAGAAAACCCACATAACTGCAACTATTACTAGTCCAGAGACCACCAAGCATAACCAGGGACTCCCTCCACAGCTGGGAATCCATTCTTTCAGCAAGTATAAAAGCCAGTTCTGCTTGGTTTCCAGTTTAATCAAACAGCATGGCCCCGACAAGCTCAGCAGTATCCAAGTTACCCTAAACCCTATTAGCAAAACCCCATGACTCTCCAAAATGGGCGTCTGCAAAATGCCTCTTTGAGGTGAAGCACAGAGTGTGTGACCTGGGTTGGGATTTACTAGTTTTATGATTCTAACTTTAGGCACAAGGAACTACCAAGCAGTTGGAAAAAGTTCATTGCAAAACCAAGGATTTAACCCGGTAAATGATGAAATAGATGCCACACAATTGACACGAATATTGAAAAATTGCCCTAAGCACAAGCAGATCTAAGGTTACGTTGTTCCATGGGGTGACCAAGTATGCTGTGCACTGATTGGCAACCAGGGGACTCTGGTATGAGGAAAATAGTTCTACCTCACAATCTAATTATGATACCTGTTTTCAATAAATCGCTTTCCTTTCACATGCCTTTTATGCCGAACAAAAGCGTAGCTCCTTGAAGTAAGAGAGAACTGTGCTGTCTATAAAAACACTTCAGTCTAGTAGACTAGAGTAGTCTTCGGTTTCATAAATACATGCACACTGCCCTGTTAGAGCCAGAATGTAGGGCACTGGGAGGATGTGTGTTCCTCCCTGCATACTTGTATACATCAACTGTCAACAATTAGTAGAGCTGAGCAAAGAAATAACAGACCAGCGAGGGGGCCCACCAGATGCACCCTCATGTGAAGCATCCCTTGTCAACAAATACATGCCTACTGTGAACTAACAGAAAAACACACAGACCAACAGAAAAATGAGGTAAAGCCTCAACACTGTCCTGGCAGTGATCTATCACTCAACTCATCTGTAGCTGAGTTTGTGACAATAGATAACATTACAGTAATGACATATTACATTTCTCCAGCATTCTTGAAAGCTGCAGTGCATTACATGTCTGTTTGGATTTGGGTAAGTTTACATAGGATGATGCAGCTGTCCAGCTACACAGTAATTGTAATTGCAAAGTTTTAGCTACCCCCCAACTTCCATACCTATACCCCCTCGGAGCAACAAGACCTACTATATGTACATAATCTGCAATCAGACGTTAGGATAGAAGAGCATAATGTTTTCTGTAACCCTGTTTCGGGTGGTTGTGTGAAACACAAACAGAGCAGCCAGAAAAATTCCTTTCCAATATCCACTGTTCGTCTGTTCCTACTTCAGTACCTGGCCAAAGACTCAACTCAAAGAAAAATCTGCTTGCAGATGATGACAATTTATCATACAGTCCTAGCTGTGCTCTTATGGTATGACGTGGCCAATATCATGCCAAATCTACGATCTAGCCTAATTTCTGTGCCAGATGACCCTACACAGTCATGATACATGAACATACGTGACAATATTTCCTTTACTGACCCCCAGGTTGGTGGCATAGAAAAACACAGGGTTAAATTTCAGCAGATGTTTCTCCCTCTGGAGGCCAGGGATGTCAACTTCAGGGGATTACTGATCTTCAGCCATGTCACTTCTGACTTGGTTTCTCAGATACACACCAAACTCCTGCCTAAACAAACTTCTCTAGCGATACACATGGGGGTGGAGATATACACTAAAGTATCATCAACATGGCTGTATGTTGGACATCACATACACCGGGTCTTTTTTCTTACATATCCGCACATAAAAAAACATTTCTAGTTGCAGTTTCAAGTAGAAGTCTTGCAAATTGCAAGGAGGTTATATAACCTCCTTGCAAGTTGGAAGTTATATTCAACTTTTGTATTACATTGTATAAGGCACCTCTTAGAAGATTTGCTGCAAAGATAAGGAATCTTGGGCCTCCGAGGGGTCATCCAATGATCGACATTATCTTTCCTACATCACAATTAGGACATCCTACATCACCACAGGGATGATAAATTCTGAACTTGGACTTCGGGGTTATTTTTACAGAGCTGACCCATTGAACTTCTGCATACCTGATACAAAATAGACGAGACCATAAATTCAAGTTTTCAACGCTGCAGATCTGGAATCAATTAGACTCCTTGATAAAATGATTAAGATAAATCCGGTCCAAGGTCGATCTGAATCTTGGTGATTTCGAAAACCGTTTGGTTTTCAAGCTTGGTAGGAAATGGCGTGGCCATGTTGGTAACGGTAGTGACCTGTGGCTGAGCCACAAATACGCCACATATCCAACATTCAGAACCGTAACACCCTTGCAAACAACAACGCAAGGTCAACACACAGTCTCTAAATAGGTCTCCTTCTCCAAAAGATCCGCTTACACTAGTTACAGTGCCTCCCACGAAATTATGTACCACGCAGGAGAAACAACGCGCGCCGAGAAGTTTCACAACTTCGCCAGGAGTTCACCAATTTTAGAGATGTGTGGCGTGCGTGCTAGCTGTAAAGTCTGTGGCTCGTTTCTATTTTAGATCGACCCCGTTTTTTTTCTGCCACACACACAGCCCACGCCGCCGGACATCCGTGTTTGTATTTTCCCGAGAATCGCGCCAAGCCACCAACTTTATCTACCCCGCGGGCCATTCACCGAAAACTACAACAACGTGTAAACAAAACTCGGGGATTCCCTTCCTCACTTCTAAAACACTCACCGCTCTCCAAAGCTTTGAGGCACGAGGGCTTCCATGCAGGCATATCGCGGCTGCTGACTTGTTGGGAGTCTCTGCACCGATTTTACCGACACCCAGGCCTGGTCTCTCTCGGTCGGGAAGGGAAACCCTTATGGTAAATGTCCTTTGAGACTGATGGCTATCAGTTCGGCGAGATCGCCTCTGGGCAAAGCAAAGCAGCTGGAACAGATAGAAACACCGCGGCAAAACGAAACCAACGAGGACCAAAATAAATCATTTTAAACTTAATCTTGGCTGAAATATGTAATATATCATTTTGATACGAACAAATAGCAAAGTATATGATGTTGAATTTGTTTGAAAATTATTTTGTATTCAATGAGCGTCATTACGGGGCTTTTTGGTACGTTCGGATGCCTTATCATTTTGGATCAAACGACTATGTAAAAGGGGATACATATTTATCATATTCTTAGTAAAGGCAGAAATATGGAGTAAAAGAAAAGACGTGAGTGAATAATAATATTTTTCATAATACAAAATGTTATTATTCAATTTTTGTAAGGAACAATAGCTAAGTTACATACATGTATAGAATATTCTATCCCTCTTAATGAATGGACTATCCTTTGTTTTCCAATATGGCCAACACAGACAGACGTGTCTTTGATCACCGGTGTGAATACATGTAGGTAATTTTACACTTTACGACGTTCTGACTAAAGTGTACATGCCAACAATAAGCTACAACCTTGCTTAGGTGTTCAGGACCAAGCTGTACAGTTAGGAACGGTATCTAAAACGTCGCGGGCGGCTTTGAAAGTGCAAGGGGGCGGTCCCGGAGAAGAAAATCATATCATCTTGGATCCATCTTGTCTCGATTATGATGTCTCAGCAAGCACCTCTTTACGTAATACTGTTTAAAAATAGGTCTGGTCGGTGTAAAACAAATCTATCTTACATCAAGTACTAAACGCGTTGGCTTTAAGAGATTGACATTTCAAGGATACCACTCTCTGTAACCAGTTGTATTAGTTGTACACACGTTACATGAATATTGTTTATATGCCTAAGGCAGGTGTCTTTTGCTGACTGTGATCATGAGCCTTAGGGTATACTTAACTGGATGATACAGCACTCCTCTAGGAGAACAAGGATATTCTGATATTAAGCAGTGTTCAGACAGCTTGACCTGTGTTCGCACTCCGACCTTTGGATACAGAGACATGATTACTACCCACTTGACCACTGTATGTCATTTGTTAGATGTCAGAAAAAGCGCAGGCTGCGCTGGTTGGGTCATGTCTCCCGCATGGATCACTCGCGCCTACCACACCAGGTATTGTACGGTCAGCTTGCAGATGGCAAACGTGCCAGGGGACGCCCCAAGCTCCGCTTTGTCGACGTCTGCAAGCGGGACCTGAAACTCTTCAACATTGCCGCGGACTGGGAGCACTTAGCTCAAGACCGCTCTGCATGGCGGCACAAAATCCACCAAGGTGCGAAAAAACTGGAACTTGACTTGGAACTTAACGAGTTTGCCAGAAGGCAAAAGAGACACACACCATGCCAAACAACAGCTTTCATCTGCGCTGTCTGTGGCAAACACTGCAAGAGTAAAGCTGGACTCGTCGCTCACGGACGAGCCCACCGACGCTGAACTGATCGTCCGGCAGGATGAAAAGGAACTGATGATGAGATGTCAGAATTATGTGACTGTCTGGTTGCAGCCATTAACCTTAAAGTACACGCTAGACTCGTTTTTATATCATAGCACTGTCTTCATATTCACAGGGCTGTCTCCAGGACCCATCACGGAAATTTGCTTGTAGGGATGGAACAAAAATTTCACCAACAAAATGATATTGATGAAAATATACTTTTGTAAGCTTAAACTGACAGCAAAAATTAGAAACATAAGCCCCCCCCCCCCCAAAAAAAAAAAATTATTGGTAAGGAAAAACATTGACAGCCCAGGTATATTACTAGTATGTCAATTTATTGAATTAACATATTATTCCTTTTGCAGGAGGCCTTGAGGGGTGCTGTAAGATGAAGCTATTTGAAAGGACCAATCCTTAACACCCTGGAACTGTCAATTCACCTTTAACGATGCCTGGAGCCAGACTTAACAAGAAGCTTCTTCTATGTGGATTCTTCGTGGCCACCTTTTCAGTCTTTGGCTGGTTGAGACTCTTGTTCTTGATAAACTCCTATGAGTTCAAACCTAGAAGACATGCTCCGGAGGCAATGAGATTGTTCAGCACAGCAGTACCAAATCATGCGGTAATTTTTCACTTTTAGTTTCATTAGCTCAATGCATGATGTACAAAATGTCAAATAAACTGATGGACGTACCGACTAATAACTATCTAGTACCAGCTCAGAAAAAAACAAGAAATAGTCATGCCTTCAAGTACCTACCAGAGTTATCATCCCAAAATTGCTGTGTTCAAAAATTCATTTTTCCCTAGAACTGTCATAGAGTGGAACTCATTGCCACCAAGGACTGTAGCATACTCGCTTGATAGCTTTAAACAACGCTACGGTAATATAACCAGCTGCTGCTGCGCTGCGTGCCTGTGAAACTGCCGTGTTACGCCAAATGGCCGTTATACCGGCTATATAGATACAAATACAGATACAGAATTCACAAGAAAAATGATGAAATATTTGGACTTTTGTTCAATGTATTTCAATTCTCCAGGACTGGTATAGACAGCACTGTTTTGGGAACACAAAGGAAAATTTCACTATAGGTAAACTGGAGGACCTTCTGGAAGGATGGCATTCAGCACAGCACCCTGACTGCAGGTAATGCTGTCATTTGTATTCACTGACAGTCAAATACCACAGACATACTGCACAAATATGTATTATCACATAGGTAGATGGCGTCGACCAATCAGAAGCCTCCATTGCCCACAATAAGTGGTCTGTTATCACGCCATAACACACCACTTATTGACGTCATGTCAGAACACAACCGTTCCATTTTGAAGAGGGGGTATCTTTTTGATGAATCTTTTTCTTAACCTTGTTTAAAAAATCTTTATAACCGTTGCATTTTGTAGAGGGGGTATCTATTTGATGAATCTTTTTCTTAACCTTGTTTAAGAAAATCTTTATTGTCTTAGAATTCCTAAAAATTTCCTTAGAATACATGAAAAAGGAAAAAAAAATTTAAAATTCCCAAAAATGTTCCGCGTGTTCCATTTGCTGTTGGCCGAAGAAACCACGTTCTATCTAAGGTTCCGCGCGTTCCATTTCCTGCTGGCCAAAGAACCTGTGTTCTATTCAGGTTACCTGAGGTCATGTTGCAGGGAGATTCTTCAATGATAACATTTTCTGACTGACCTGAAACCGACCCTCCTATCCTGTGTGGTTGAAATAAATAAATCAGACAACAGTTATACATATTCTTCATCATCTTCTGTTAAAAAAGGACATGTGAATTCTGAAATGCATTCTTAATAGTATAAGGGATCTATGCGTCAAACAGAAATTGTCTACTCTTATATGCGTCAGTTTGGATAAGCTATATGATAATAACGTTAATGACCCGCCTCTTCCTCGGTGTATATGGTGTCATAACGCCTGGTCATGTGCTATAACCACCTCATAAAACCACCTCGTTCGCTTCGCTCACTCGGTGGTTTTATTCGGTGGTTATAGCACATGGCCAGGCGTTATGACACCATATACCCCTCGGGGCGGGTCATTAACCCTTAATTGAACAACAACCTAAGTTTTGATATCATCCATACTCAAGCTAAACAAGTGGTTGTTATAACTAATACCTTGTTGCATACATGATGATACCATTCAACGGGGTATAGACATGGTGAGCAATAACAAAAGGTGTCAAGAGGCTTAAGCACTTTAAGACTGTTTAAACTGCAAAAACTGCAAACTGCTAGGGTGTAAACAGGAGTGATTAGTATGTGAATGGTGTTGTAATATGTTGATAATCTGATAACTTTTTTTTATTGATTTTTCAGAGAGTTGCACAGAATATTTGATGACCTCTACTTGGTGACCAGAAAGTCTGGGCAGGTGGTGATACCTGACACCTTCCAAACCAAAGTACTGAAGTGGCTGGGAAATAACTACGACTTACTTAAGGATGTAAAACTACAGGTAAGATAAAAGATGTATAATCATGTGTTTTTGTAATGTCTGTCCTAAAATGAGTTACTGTCTTGCAAGTAATTTGCTAGTCAAATAGAAAATACAAATTACATGTATGTCTGGTCAATTCTTGCATATTGTTTGAACAGATAACAGTATGAAATGCTCACGTGATGCTGACAAATTATCTTTTGTCTTCCACAGTTTGTGACCACGGTGTTCAACCTGATCACACACGAGAGTTCTGTATTCAACCCCATTCGCTCCAAAAGACCTGGAGTTGCAACAGCAGACAAGGATGTAACAAACTAGTATGTAACAATCCTTGATTTGCAGACCCATTGTTGAATTGGTGAATGGAGCATGAATGTCTTTATGAAATATGGATTTCCCACAAGTTTATGCAAGGTATGCAATTGTATCTCAATGATTTCACTTTGAACTTTTGTAAATCTGTAAAAAACGTATTAGACTGTTCAGGAATTCAGTACAGTTTAGGTTTAGATAAAGACTTGAACTTTGCTTAATTCCTTATGTTCCAACAGTGTAGATGAGTTGGCCAAAGAGACAGAGAATGAGTGTGACTTCTGTGCATACCAATTGTAAGTATATATCATCCTCCACTTTTTCAGATTTTTTTTGTTTAAAATGTTCACTTGGATATTCATATGTTTGTAATACTTGTGTCTTAATTTTAATGAAGTATATTGTTAAGTCTTAGGTACTAGTAAGTCAATGGCCGTGTACAGTTTCAAGAACACCTTAATGCCAGCTTGCATCAGGTGCATTTTTGTGAAATAACCTTTCCTTTGTAGTAAAACAGCAGAGGACACGTTCGGCAGGATAGAATCCACGCACTCGGCCACTGCTGCCAACACCTTCAAGTACGACAGCTTCCACGCCATCATTCTTTTCAAGACACATCATCCAACTGCCTTCACTGAGGAACAGTTTATGGATTTTACAAGCACAGCCATGAAATGGTAAATCAAATACTATGTATTGTTCTATGGAGTTGTGTTATATACTCATGAAGAGTGTGTCACTTATGCAGTGGTCATCTCGAAGCAGATGATAGAAGGTAAAATTTAAACCTTCTCTGGCCACATTTGTTTTTCTGGCACAAATGATGCTATGTCAGAAAAAACTTAGCAACCTGAAAACTTAACGATTTACCATCCTAACATCTGCTTGGAGATTGTTGACAAACATGTGTATGTATTCACTTCAATTGCTGTACATGTACATGTATAAAGTTTAAGATTCTCTTGATGTATATTTTCATACATATGCACGTGTATGTCATCATTGCTTAAAAGTTACAATGTCACATGTACCAAAGGCATCTGACAATGCATTTGGTTAACATATAATCATATCCACAAGTGAAAACTGACATTCCCTTTATCTCAGGTTCATGAAGTGCTATGACACAGACAAGCAGTACCGCTATCCCCACCTGATGTGGGACAGTCTACCCAAAGCCAGCGCCAGTCAGGTTCACCCGCATGCACAGGCTAGCCTCAGTGCCGCCAGACATTACGGTGGGTCTTTTAACACTGTGCACAACAGACAATATAACTATACAACCTATATCAAGTCTTATATTCTTTTACAGTATTGCTGAGTGAAAAGTCAGATGTTAACGTTGCTAACTGGGAGATCCCAATTCAATCCTGGGGCTACTCCTGTTTTCAGGAAGGGATGTAAAATGGGGTCCCATGTTCGAGGAGGTGCCTCACACCTGTTAAAGGGGAAGGGCTAGCATTGCTGCAACCCCTTTACCCTGCTACAGAAGCAGCAAGGAAACATGCTACCCTAGGTCCACCACTAGGCACTACAAGGGTCTGAACAAATGAACAATTTTCGTGCACACAACCATGTGTGATAGTCTGTCTTCTGCCTTCCTGAGAGCGGTAGGTAGTACACAGAAGACTACAGAAACAATATGTCTGTGTAGAAGAAAACTCCAATGTCCTTTGATTAACCAACCTGGTGAAACTATACACAGATGAATGCAATGTTCTTGGATTTGATTGGCCTGGTCTGGAATAGTGATCAATGTTGAGATCATGCTCCTTGTCTCTTTGACCACATTCAGGTCTGATGGAACACATCCACCTGTCAGCAGAGCACTATGCAGATCAACATGACGGCAACAACTACTTTTCACACCTTTTACAGGTACATGTGATATAATGCATTTCATGGGATGTCTCTGTAGCACAACTGGTAGTAGTCTTACAGTTGAGCTCCTAGTTCCAATTAGACCCCAGTTCAAGCCTGGGCAGGACGTCTCGGTTGGATATACCCTACTACTGGAAACTAGGCACTACAAGGGTCTGAAACAAATGAATGAAAAATGCTGTTCCCATCATTGTTTTGCTGACTACATGTATCTTCAACATTGTGCTTAAAAATGTGTTATCTTTTTGTATCCACAGGTCCATAACGCACTTGGTTTGACTACCTTCCTTGGCAATGCCTCGGCCATGGCCTACCTGGTATGTTAATGGAAGCACATTCTAGATAGAAGTAGTTAGAAGAAAAATATCAGATACCCACACACAAAAAAAACCTTGGATTTTATGAGTAAATGATGCAACAGTGCATTAGTATGTATTCCCTTAAAATTATGATGTACCAATCAGAGTCAAAATAGAGTTACAGTGTATTTTGAATGTCCAATGAGAACCACTTGGTAAGATACATGTACATATAAATGTGGAAGAAATCCACATCCACTGATTCTCTTATGAAACCAACCTGATCTCACCTCGTAGACACCTAAGAAAGACCATGAAGTCTTCATCATGAGCCGAACATCTGGAGAGGACTTCTTCAGACTCATCTACTATACCATAAGGAGTAAGTATACTTCTTCCCTAGACATACCTTGGAATGATGCCAATGTAGTCCTTGTTGCCTTAACCTATTAACACGACGAAAAACAGCGGATGCTGTCTGAAACGTCCGACTGCTTCAAAATTTTATCTAGTTGCTTGAGTAACTATTTTCGGCGTAGTTCTTGTTGTAATCATTTCTTACAACGCAAGGTTGTGATGGGCCTAAATATTCCGAACAATGTAACCAGGTGTGATGATGACTGATATCTTATTTCTTCCAGCTTTTATTGATGACCTGAAACTTCCAGCCTTCAGTATGGCCATGTTCTTACCCAGACTGGTAGGAAACTTCACTCACTTTTTATTCACTTTGCAGAAAACTGAACAAATACATAGCAGTAGCCATACATAGTAGTAGCAAGTCTCACAGTTCATAAGCATATGTTGTAATAAAGTGTTGAACAGACAGTGTAATGCTAAATTGTTATTCCCAGAAAACCTTTAACAGTATTGTGTTGAAACCAATTGGGACAATTGGGAAAAACCAAATTGTTTTCTTGTATTTGAACATCTTTACTCACTTAAAAAAGTCTGAACCACCTGCCAGTATACATAGTTACACAGCTTCCCAGTGTGTGGTCCCTTTTATACCTTAACTTCATTCAAAGTCACATGATGTCTTGTGGTCTTTTCCAGGAGCCGTTCAGTGCGCCCACATCAGATGACATCCCCGCTGTAGCCAGGATCATCACTCGTGGTCCCCCAGACAACCCCAGAAACGACATCAGTGCCATGGAACTCTTTGCAGTAAGTCTCCTTCCTCTTTGGTTAGTGTAGCTGGCATGTTCTTCTTCTTCTTGCCTTTAATGCCCACGGTCTTGATGACGACCATTCTGGCATGTAGGGAAAGTTGTGTAAAGTGCCTTTCCTAAGGGCACAAGATTGGTGATACGGCAGGATTCGAACCCGGGACCCCTTGGTTCTGAGCAGAACATGCTGCCGTTGTGCCACATGACCCCACATGTAAATGATTCAATCAAATCTACCTAGTATACAGACTTTTCAGATGACGTCGTTTGTGCCATATTGTACTGGATTATATTGTACGTCTGTTAAACATGCCAACTTTCTTCTGCTGTAATTCAATTGCTTGCCTTAATGTTCACGAGGGGGATTCAAATCATAATTACTACAAATGAAAAGATTGCTTTTCATAGACGAAAATGATAACAGTGTCAACTATATTATATAGAAAAGATTCTGTATGCTTGGGTCAAAGGTGAAATTATCTAAAGGATCTGCTAAAAGTGGCAAAATGGCCAGGTAGGTTGTACAGGTTTCACTGTATATGTACCATCTATTTAGCATTTTGAAATATATTCTTACACACATCTATACAGAAATCATGTGAAATTTTAAAACATTGTTGTGTTGCAGGCATCCAATGTGAACGTCGACCCTTTCGCTGTGATTAAGCATATTAAGAACACCATAAGTAGAAACAAGAAGGAAGTACAGCCGTCTCCACATGGAGATGATGTCCTGATCAATCAGAAGAAAGAAGAGGTACTACAGGCGACTCCAGAGAAGCCTGGGATTAAACAGGACAGCAAGGATGTAGAAAACCAAGTGCAAGAAGCATTATGACCAACCAGACAAAATTTTGTTGGTTTTCATGTAGTCATGAAGTTGTACATATTGCTTAGCAATAACTCCACTTGTCTTCCAAAATATGAGGCTACAAATCTTCTTATCTATTAGAGTTTTTATGTTAATAGGTGCAAAATTTGAGATGTTATAACTTAAAGACAGATAAGGAAGTGGGAAGAAATGTGTACATTTTAAGCATGATTGGTACATGGTGTGATTTTGAGATTCAAAGGAAAATAGGTCAAACCTGCATGTTTTAAAAAGGTGGTCTATGTGGATTAATGTATAAGGCCCGACCTCTGTTTTCGTGTGAAATATCCTGCCCAGAGGATTTAATGGCTACAAAATTGGTTTCCTCAGTGATCATGTTCCTAAGTCTATAGAAGCTCCTAAATGTGTCCTTATATAGGTTGCCCCAACCCACACTGGGGATTGATGCAGTGTAATGACACTGTGTGATCAAGTAATATTATCCATGTCATTTCAAATTGCTCATTTTGCATTCCAATCAAACCCTGGTATCAAGACTTTTTTAGTTTTCAGCAGTACGTGTATGTGCAGACGACATGCTGCCAAACTGAGATTAACACAGCTTGACCTGTATAGTTCTTGCATTAAGCCAAAGGGGAGTTATATCAGCAATACCATACAGATGCAGTTGGACATACATGTATGAGTCAGAAAAATTGCAGGAGATTTATCTTTAAATTTGAGATTTAGATCACGTGAGATTGAAACTGCTTTTCATTTATGTAAATGCAGTAAATTCCATATGTAAAAAGAGGAGAGATTGGAGAGAAATCTTAGATATTTCTGAAAAATACAATTTTATTCATACCTATACTGTTGTGGTATCATCATATTTACTGTGCCATTATTGAATACTATACATATTCAGGGAGTGATAACAAGGATCTCTGTGAAGTGAATTGCATGTACAATGTGTCTCATAAGTTTATCCAGACATGTTTCTGTGACTTTAAGCCTTACAGGTGGCTTAAGTCTAACATCCATTATGGATAAGGATGTCGGGAGAGCAGTTCTGAATTTGTTATGAGGGTGGTAGGTCAGACATACATTATTCATATAGAGTCGTAGTAGGATTTGTAGTATATTTTAGTATATTTTTTAAAATATACTAAAATATACTACAAATCCTTTTAACGATTTGTAGTATATTTTAGTATATTTTAAAAAGATCTTTTTCAGCATACATTTATGCAACAATATGATAAGTGAACACATGTTGTAAAAGTTAGACCTTGCAAAGGCACCAGTCCTGGTGTAGAAACAACTGTAATATCTTTCGGCATTCAAAACATTCACATTCGAAACAAACACTCAACCATATCCCAACATCTTAGATCTCCAGCACAGCCATACGATGCAGGTGAAGGGCTGACAATAAAAAGTCACCACATCCAACATCTTTTCTTGCTGCCCTACATGCCGGGATTGACATTAAGGGTACCGGTACATAACGCCAGTCTTCTCTGTCACGCCCAGTTGATTAGATTAGCTCTTCAGTGAGCTGAGATGGATCGAGATCACTTTCACATCCCACCAGTAGCATCCACCTCAGCATCTGTCATCTTAAAGGGAACCAGTCAAAGCTCCTCCTTTGGATGCATATGAGTAGAGGGGAATGCAGGATGGTTGAACACATACATGATGGCTTTCTCCACCAACCGTCTGAATTCTGTAGGGTTGACGGTGTAGTTCACAAACTTGTCGTAATCCCCTCGTCCTTTATATGTGCCCAACTGAAATGATATGAGAGTTCTTCCTTGCATTTGTCTCAAATGTCTAGCCTCCGTTGCAGGCTCTGAACCGGCTTTTTGGGGGGCTAAATAATGCACTTTTTGCAGCCAGCCCGTAACTATCAGCCAACACCGTAACTATTAGCCGGCTAGTTATGGTGTTGGCTGATAGTTACGGGCTGGCTGCAAAAAGTGTATTATTTAGCCCCCCAAAAAGCCGGTTCAGAGCCTGCAACGGAGGCCATCAAATGTCAAGGAAAGACAAAATTTGTATTGAATCGTCTTTAACAAAAAATGGCATTTTTGGATCTTATTTAATATTTCATTTGAACAAAACCTTTGATTTCAAAGTCTTCTTTTTTATTTCAAAAGAATATTCTCTTTCATAACAAAACTAACATTCTGAAGAAAAGCAGACAAGCTTTCCCTCTCATCAAACAGACAAGTTGACTTTGTTTCTTAACCACAGCAAATTTGTACTGCCCCAAAAGACAGTGTTTTAAGGTATTAAGACCTTGATTGCGTGAAAAGGGTACCTCGTCCATCTGTGTAACGCCGGCGCTGCCTTCCCATGTGATGTATCCGACCCCTCGCAGTGCTGCTAGGTTACGGTAACATGGCTCGTCACCACAGTTGTAGCTGAGGAATTTTTTTAAAAATCAACCACTTGTACTTAAACAGATTTCATCTTTTAGCAAGGAACATTTTATGATCCTTTGCACTTTCATACATCAGATCAGCCAGTCAATAGAAAAGCCGACCCGAAGCGACCTCTTTGAAACTCAGATTCGAATCAGCCATGACCCGACAAATCGCTTTCTTAGTTTCTAGTTTCTAGGTGTCAGCTTTTAAAGGATGTTTTCAGTTTGACAATTTTGGCACTTTGGAAATGATACAAGCCGACCGCCATAAGACCTTTGAAGAAAAGTAGCAGAATCTCTTTTTTTTTAAAGCTTAATCGCGGTCGGCTTGTATCATTTTCAAAGTGCCAAAATTGTCAATCTGAAAACATTCTTTAAAAGCTGACACTTTCCCACATCTCACTGGCGAGTTTGTGTTGCCCGATTTAGTCGTTAAGGCAAACTAGAAAGCGATTTATCGGGTCATGGCTGATTCGAATCTGAGTTTCAAAGAGGTCAAATGTTCGGGGTGATGATATGACATAGGTTTGTTGCCATATTGCACACATGAATACCACTGTTGCCACTCACATCTCCAGCAGACAGGCCCAGTCAGGTAAGAACAGGGCGTGGGTCAGCCCAGCACCATGGATCCCGATGAAGATGTCAGTGTTCTGTGTGTGCTGAAATTTGATATATGAATTAGAAAATATGGGAATAGCAACAAGGTCAAAAAAAAATAGTTATTTGTACTACAATTCCCTTATCCTTCACAAATACTTCAGTATTCCTTGATTGAGCATAAAATGATGATACTGTATAACCAAGTCACTCGTACATTGTACATGTATGACAAACCGTGCAAGCATACTTTACCTGTAACTGTTCCAGAAATGACATTTTTCTGCAAAGTAAAAAGATGATTCATTTGTTATGAATAAGTCATATGAGAAGTTATTTTCCGAAGTTTTCACAACCAAATTGTGCCAACTTTCTATTCTCCAAGCAGAGGTTTCGGTCGAGTGGGGTAGGAGT
The DNA here is from genome assembly GCF_035083965.1 of Branchiostoma lanceolatum. NCBI lineage: Eukaryota > Metazoa > Chordata > Leptocardii > Amphioxiformes > Branchiostomatidae > Branchiostoma > Branchiostoma lanceolatum. The sequence goes on along the minus strand of NC_089726.1, from coordinate 8,077,050 downwards.
GTCCGGGATTTTTTTTTTACGTTCCTAGGAAGAGGAACGTAAAAAATCCCTGACACTCCTACCCCACTCGACCGAAACCTCTGCTTGGAGAATACCAACTTTCTGCCTCCATAACTTTCCAATCTTTATCATGTACGTTACCACACAATAAAGCATGCCTAGCTCGTCGTTAGGCGGCACCAATGTGATGGAGATGAAAGGGGAACGCACCTGTGCTTATAGTCAACCTTACTGACGTGAAGTCTTGGATCCGTTCTTAGTTGTGCCAGGAGCTGTGGAGAAAAGCATTGGGCAGCTCCAAATGAAAATGCTTTAAATAACCTTGAGAACACTGGACAACGAGACTTATTTCCTACTTTGTCCACTAAATAAAACTGATACCGAGACAGGTAGAAGTATAGATACAATTTAGCCTCACGTCTGATTGGAGATAACAGGTGCTTTTAAAGCTCGCCTGAATATGGTAACTATAAAATGATATTCAACCCCTTGTAAAGGATGGCCAAGGGGTGAGTCTCCACTGTTAATATCTTTATCTTAAGTCACAGCACGCTAAGAACTGGTCTTGTTCAAGGCCACCGGGCTTCGGAAGGCGCCCCACTGACCTGGTCTTCATTCAGCACCTGGCGGAACCGTGTCGTTCTGGACAGGAAGGTGACTCGCAGGCGCCCGTCCTGAGCAAAACACAGACCACAAGACTGAAGGAACAGCTAAACACAACAAAATCAACTATATAGAAGATACGGGCGCCTTTGTTATTGTTATTGGGTGGGCCGACTACTCTTTCTTCGCAGCCAGGGGCTGAATTTGGAGGAGCGCACATTTGACGGGGCTAGATCGCAAGGGTCTGTAGCGACTGCCTGTCACTGCCATTCGGCTCGCAGGTGACCTCAATACGACAATTGCCCCATGTGTGGCCATAGGACTGTAGGTTTTGAACCACTCACACTATCGTTTTAGGACTGTAGGTTTTGAACCACTCACACCAGGAAGGACCCCTACTCTAGTGTTATAAGTGCGGTGGGTTCTTTAACGTGCTCGAGGTGTGGCTCTCCTCAAACACGGGACCTCCATTTAACGTCCTATCCGAGAGACGTCCCTAACCGAAGCTAGGTACTCATTTACACCTGAGTGAAGTGAGGAAAGTCGTGTAAAGTGCCTTTGGGAACCCCGGATTCGAACTCAGTACCTCTGGGTTCTGGGGCCAAACACCCTGCCACTGCGCCACCGCGACGCCACTGACAAGGAGGATTTATATCCCATTATTGTGCAGCGGCCTTGGCATTTTGCCTTTAAAGTTTTTACCATTCGTGATTCTCAGTAAAAGATGTCCGGATCCGCGTTATTGAAGGCACTCAACGGTTTCCATCAAGCATCACTTCAGGTCGTCTATATTTCTGCACATGACTACAGAGTCTGGTATCGTTTTAAACTAATGGAAATCATTGTCATCCAATTCGACTTCAAGCATCGACTGTCCCCATTATATCTCTAGATCAGTCGGTGTTTCCAGGATGGTACCTTACCTGGGGTTGTCCATGGTCGATTCCTAGCCTGTATAGGACATGGCGGGAAAAGGCACGAACAAGTCCGCTGTTTTTGCAGCCTGGTACCTAAAAGAAACAAGAAATTAACGCACATGAATATATTGCGTGACTTTGTATTTTGTGTCCAAACTTTACTCCTTGTTTTCCCGGCTATACTATCGTTACTGAATTAATGTAAAAGTGAATAGAATTATTTATAGCTAGCTGTAAAGTTGCGTTTGTCGCACTCGTTGTCTTTCTTTGTTACGACACTTCTCAAAGATCCTCAAATATATGAAAGGAATGACACTTAAGCGATTGTGTTTATCAAATTCGTTCATACCAAGGGCAAGTTGTAGTACAGTCCTAATGCTATTCTGGGCAGCAGGGGGAAAATGGCTTCACGGACACACACCTTCGAGAGACAGGAAAATACCAATGAGAACATCGCGTTTTAGGCAAAAGCGCATTCATTTTTTTAATCAATGACAATTACAACATTGAGGAATCGACTTGTGCATTTGCAGGAGATGATAGCCTACGTCAAGCACTTTTTGGTGAAATGTACAAGAAGCAATCTAATGTTATCTGGGAAAGAAATTAAACAAAACTTCACTCGTTATTCATTGTCGGTAAATTGCGATTATGGGTCGAATAAATCTAAAAAAAAGACACGTAGGAGTACTTACCCGTTTGCCGTCGTAATTCTTGAGGTGGATGAGAGGGTGATCAGTGAAGGCCCGCCAGGTGTCGCCGAACATGTCCTTGTAAGAACGACCGCTCTGAAGTTCAACATATGCTTCTTGCGATTATCATGTGAGTTACAGAGTATCTGGTCATGTTGTCGACATTTAATGACCAAAATTGACATGGCATTTACTAAAGAAAAGTTCGTGTTATCAAATATAGTGCTTCCGTCATAGTGTGATATCACGCAAAACACAACTACATCAGAGAGACGTCGGTGGAGGTTAGACATCCTGGTACTGTAGCCCGCCATAAGATACGTGATAAGATACGCGAGGTAACAGTTATTCAAGCAACTGGATAAAATTTGGAAACAGGTCACTGACGAAAGACTGTTGAAATGTCTGACCGTTTCCGGCAATTGTTATACAGTTACTAGTACTTGAGTAACTATTACCTTGCGCATATGAGAGATGATTTACAGCAAGTACCTGCTTGGAGATCACGACTGTGACCTTGCATTGAACACTATGTAAGCTGCCCTACCGTGTCCCAGACGATGATGTTTACATCCGTGGAAAAGGACCCGTTGACGTGCTGAGAGATGTAGAGGTTCAGGAAATCACAGAAGTGGTGGTACATGTTTATACCTGCGGAAAGGGACACAACATCAACATCAAGTTACAGAAGTGGTGGTACATGTTTATACCTGCGGAAAGAGACACAACATCAACATCAAGTTACAGAAGTGGTGGTACATGTTTATACCTGCGGAAAGGGACACAACATCAACATCAAGTTACAGAAGTGGTGGTACATGTTTATACCTGCGGAAAGCGACACAACCGCATTGCATATCTTCATAATTTCATTGCACATCTTTCACTTCCCAAAAGATACTACTCGTCCTTGATATCGCATATCAATTAAATTGCTATATTGTGATTGTTGTTCACCTTGTAGTGCTTAGTGACATATACGGTTTCTGTAGAAGGGTATAACAGGCTTTAGCGTGCTCAAGGCACCTCCTCGAACACGATACCGCCGGTCGACTACAATTTTACGTCCCTTCCGAAAGATGGTGCAGCCCCAACCGAGATGCCGCGTTCCCAGGATTTGCACCGGGGTCTCCCAGTTACAGTTGGTAACTGGGAGACCCCGGTGCAAATCCAGGAACCAGGAACTCAGCTGCGATGCTGCTACCAGTTGAGCTACAAAGGCATTTTGTAGTATGCTCTTTAAAAGAAGAATATGCACTGTGTTCCTATACCTAAGTCCAGCTTCATGAAATAGGTGGGCGTGTCCAAAATTACGTCACAGTTTTCGTTGCCTGCGGTTGGTCGGAAGTTGAGTGACGTAAAGTTTTCCAGTTCTGCGTACCTGCAAAAGTGCAAAGACGATGTATGATGCCTGTTTTCATTTATATTCACGGCCAATGGGTTAATATTCGCAACAGAGTTGAAGGTTGGTACTGTATCTTCAGATATTAGTAACTTACCAAGACATGAGACCATGGACTTCGTGGCCTGCCATGTTTGTCAGTCTGTCAGTTATAACTTTGCAATGTCCTCCTATGTCACCAGGTCCAAGTATATCTCTTTTAAATCTGGAAGATTTGCAGATGATAATCAAGAAATAAATGCGTTATTACAACTCAAAATCATTCTATTCGTGGCGCCCATCGGCTCCAAACACACTGGCTTGATCGCTCGTATGCCTGAAGTTTGTGTTGACAGTCGACGTACCTTACAGGAATGCTCTTACGAGAATGGTGAAACTGAGCAAGTTCAGAAATGGAAATTACAGCAACAAGTTATTTTAGATGGGAAAGACTAACATGTGTGTGATTTCTCTTTTGTTGAACACAAGAATTGGTAAAACGTCAACATATTCAAAGAACGACAAAGCAACTTAGTCGGTGGCACTAACGTATTGTTAATGGGAAAATATGTTACTTGACTCAGCTCAGTTCCAAACCTTTTCCCGAAGTGGTTTTCGTGGATTTTGAGCCGGCGGAAGTCCAGATAAAGGTTTCTCCCTTTGCAGTAGCGCGCGTAGTGAGAACACTCCAGCCACGAGTCCTCCTGGAGAGAACAACAGCGTATTACGTAACGTTACGAACGTCTTCATTTCTGAGGATCGAGGTCTTTTTTTCAACTTCATCTTCTTTTCTGAAGATCGAGGTCTTTATTTGGCTAAATTTCAATAGTTATTTCAATATTCTAGAGGAAACACAGCAATACCTGACTCCTAGCCTCGCATAGCGTAACGAGTTGTCTCCTCTGCTCTCTGGCATATCCAAACCCCGCCTGCCACCAGAACCGTTCCGTGTTGGACAGTTTGTGACGTTTCCCTCTGTTATTACGCCAGTACCGAGAAAAAAATCGATAAGAAGAAAGCAATGAATCGTTGAAAAAGATAATCAAAGCCATTATCAATCCATCCATTCAAATTATTCAGACAAGTATAAGAAGCTGTTATAATTAAGACTATTGCTTTTGGACCTAGGTAAATCGCCTTTCTAAATTTTCGATAGGTTTGCGATTTCAATAGCGATAATTTCCAGGTCTGACAGTGCAAAACACAACAGTCGACAGGCTTTCATCGTCGACAAGTTAATGGGTAAGATCATACACTAAGATGCAAGCATTAGTTCTTTTCTGTGAACTTTGTGGTACACTAAACTCTTGCTGTTGACGTACTCCAAGTGACCCCCTCCCTTTCCATACAACACTATCATAGGCTCTTCCACGGTCCGTCCTTACTTTTCCCATTCCTGGGCGCACACTGGCGGGCTGTACCGAGATTCGGGAGGACAGTCCTCCTCGTACCCCCAGCACGGCAGTAGTGCTCTGTGTTGCCGGTAACATTGCGTGTCGTTGCGCACAGCTGCAGCCACCTCTGGGTGCGAGTACAGGTAGTACGGCAGGTGTTCAGGTGGCAGACGCAGGTGTGCCAGAGCAGGACAGGTGGGCGGAGTACTGACGTCACTAGTGTGCGAGGACCCTGACCATGACATCACCAGACCGATGGCATAACTCACCAGCACAGGCGGCCATCTAGATCTAGTATATAATACCGACTGGGGAAATGTGAAAAGAGTCAACAAAGAATTATTGTTATGGTCGTCATGTCATTCCGCTTCACGTGTAGATCAGCTGGTCACAATATTTTAAACCAGGCAAAAGTACATGGAAACGTTTCAGTTTAGCGGCCAGCAACAGACGGATATACTGATTGAATGCTATACCTTTATTGTACGTTTATTCTCTTATCAGCTAAGTACAGGTTATGGTGATAAAGGCAGAAGTACAGTTACAGTGATTTTAGAACGTGATATCTTACTACACCTACAGTAGCAGCGACTGATGTAACGTTATACTCTACGTTACAGTTTCAAATGCCTAAATCAGTCACGGTTGTGAGAAAATAGAACATTTACAGTAATCAAACGCTGCTGGTACCGAATCCGTGTAGTTGACTTCAGTATCCTGAGGAAAAACGTGTCCAGTTCATGAATCACACCCTTTGCACTACACAACATCGAAATCAAGACATAAACGTGGCTGTAACGTTACCATTTTCATGATGCGTCCGTGCTTGAGTTTCTCTATGCTAAACCAAATATTCTGGCGACCTCTGTCGTCTGACACTGTACAACCTTTGTTTGGTACTAAACAGCGCCACACCCATGTCGCAATGGCCCTGCTAATCTCGCCTTAAGTACAAGGCCATGGTTCCTTTGAAGGGCTTTGAAATATTCATAGCCCAACTGCTCTAGCATATATGTTCTTTTTCCACAGAGCCTTCGGGGTTTGCCACTGACGTCACTGGCGGACATGCGTCTTTACTAATAACAAGGGCACAAAACGTGTCACTACGATTGTCAATCCAAAAATGCAAAACAACAACAACGGTATATGTGATGCTTATCTATCTACCCACAGTTGACCTGTCTGGTATTTTCCTACGGTGAGGATTTGCTGTCAACATGTAAAAGCGCCACGGTTTCTTGATATACTGTCAAAGAAGCCAACGGCTGGTTTTCTGACTCACTTTGTGTGAGGCGTGGTGGATGATTTGAGGCAACGGGTTGTGTAGAGTATGTACGTGTTCCATTCTACAGAATGACGGCAACACTGACAACAAGTAAACCTTTCATACTTATCCAGGTAAACATTGACAATTGAAGATAGGCGTACCCACAAGTTTGGTTTACGTACGGTATACATTTAAGCGACGTTTTGGGGGTTTAGAAAGCTGAGTATGTGAAGTTGTGAACAATGACGGCACAACAGCCAAACATTCATGTATGTACACAACACCAAACATCAATCGGTGCGGGATCCCGAAACAAAGGAAGTGCCCCAAGGGTAGGATCGATTTCTAACATCATTCAAGAGGCTTATGCGCAGTGAGGGTAGGATCAACGTACGACAAGAAGTACAGACTGATAGGTTGGGGTATCTCACTAGACTGCGTCAAATTGCGCCAGGCATTCTTATATAAGTTATAATGGGTACCCGGGTGCAAACCGGCGATCGAGCAGTCAACTAGCTAGTGAGATACATGTCTGGTATTCACCACCATGAATGAAGCGGTCAATCTATTGTATCAAGGTCAAGGTCAATCTATTACTCAATGACATAATCAAGAAAGTTACACGTTGCATTTTGAGCATATTAAACAAGTCATTTTACAGTAGTCTGACTGTTACTGTACATGCGCGGATCCAGAGATGGTTCTAAAATGCACCAGGGAGCATCTAGATTTTTAAAAGTTTCCGGAGGAGGCCCCCCAGACCCCCCAACGAGAGGGGGTGGAACCCCCTCTCGTGCTCTCCCCCCGCGCAGCTTACGCTGCGCGCCTTCGGCCACGACTGATATTGCGCCCCCCGTTCCCAAAATCCTGGATCCGTCTGTGTGATGTCTTATAAATGAATCAAAATGCAAGTTTAGTGACTAACCTTGCATTTTGATTCATTTATAAGACATCACACTTGAACATTATGATAATTTTGTCAGTTTTTTTCATTTTGTTCACGGTGTTCAAACTGACTGTGTTCCCTTTTACAACATGAGGGCATAATGTTAGATTTGGAACATAAGCAGCAAATGGAGTCTGTTAGCCCAAAGTCAGCAACTTTTGGAAAATAAAATGGGGTTAAACACAACTTGATGATAGTGTGGCATTGCACATTTGTTCATTAAACGGTGCGTATTGGCTGACAAATCACAGGCCCACTTTTCATTTATTTCTAAACGTTTAAGAGCAAAATGGAGGAACAAAGGTCAAAGTTGTTTCCGGACCTGTTGTTTGCCCTTAACTCCGGACTGATCTTAAATGTAAATGTCAACAGGAGTCAGTGTGCCAATATTGTACAAATACAATAATCTATCTCTACGCAGTGGTCAAGGTACACATTTTCTTTCTTGTAGAAATGTAGAGACTCACAAAGAGAAAACACACAGACACTTGTGTTTCTTTCCAAAATCATCTTATTTAAATGTCAGCAAAGACAGTTGAAAACCATGAAGCCACAGGGGGGAAATAGACAACTAAGTTGGGGGTAGTTTTAACAATGAAATCACGATTAGAACAGCTGAGAAGTTGCACATTGGGAGTCTTAGTTTCATTGACAGGACTTTTCCTTGTCAATGTTATTCACTGGAATGGTCATAGGTTCAACCTAACAAGCTGTACCCCCACAACAAGTTACTCAGCTGCAAACGATTATACCCACTAGGCTGTAATTAATTATTCAAATTTTCAATCATCCGAAGCACTTAAAAAACGATTAAAAAGAAAAAACGACAACTCTATTGCAAAAATATCACAAACCAACGATTCCTAATACATTCAAATCTGAGTCCTGTACATATTATTCACATTTCTTTCAGCCAGGTGAGAGGTTCGTAGATCAGTCCATTCTTTCCAAGGAAGTACCGGTGTTAAAGTACTCTTGAACATTGGCACCTAAGTGTATTGTACGGTTTTTTATACCACACACCATGTTCCCACTAGCTCTAGCCATAAGCTTACACTCACATATAGAACCCCGGTGTTATAAAACAGTCATCTTTCCATAGATAGCCACAGCGTACAAACACCCTCTATATATTGCCGCAAACCACATTTACATCATTTTCGTCTACTCTTAGCGGCTCTCACAAGGATTTTAGTTTCTTAACAACCCGGGATCTGTAGTCAACTTAAAACTCCAAAAATGTTGTCCCAACGGACCTCTATGTCAAGACAACTCTCCCCCTCCTGTTCCAACCCCTTCGTTATAATCTGCTAACAGTATTAAACAATTCTTAATTAAAAATTACAATACGTTGAAAACACACTAGGATTACCACTTATCTGGCTTCGAATTAAAATACATCATATGTGAGTGCAATGTTCCGTGGCAAACAGCTGGGTAGCAAATTTCATTTCAGTGTTAAGGGTTTGCTTCTTCTAAGGTACACAACGACACACGGGTGGTTAATGAACAATCTACATACAACTACCTCCAAAATACAATTCCATCACAATAACGGATTGATTGGAAAAGAAACGTGACAAATGTCTTATATGTATGGTTTATCAACAGTCTTATCTTCCAGGGACCCCCAATCCTTCTGCTGGTCTTCACTATGGTACAAGGCACATTATCGTTGCTTGAAACATTATCGTCTACTTGATGGGACACCACACTGGTCACAACCGTCCGACTGATTCTCTCTCTACCGCAAGCCCTCCGAGTTTTAACTACGTCACACGAGGTCCCGATGGAATCACACTGGTGGATAGACACATGTACAGATTCTTACACCTTTACCCACAGGAAATTTGACTTGGTCAATTGTAGTGCTGCTCTATTTACATGGCGGATAATCAGGAGTAGACCAGCGTCGGGTGAGGAGTGCCCGCTTGGCGGGGCCTCACTGACCGCACAGGAAAGCATGCCAGGTATACACGTAGTTGCTAGAGGGTTGTCAATGTAAGTACAAATGTCAAAATTTTCAACCTAGATCCCTTCAACCTGAGCCGAGGGTTTGTCTTCTTATCTGTAGAACAAACAGACTTACCGGAGTAAGCCAATCAGTGTTCAGATTGTAGGGTATGTTCTGTTGAAGCATACAAATATTTGTGGTCACCAAATGAATTTTTTTCTTCCATCCTACTTCACATTCATTCTTTGTATTTGCTGATAAGTGTGATACCGTGCCTACAAATGAATTCCTACGGTGCACAGTATCACACAGAAGACACCAACAGACGGCAGTAGACACATCAAACCCAGAAGACTACACCATGGGGAAAAATCTTACACGAGCTGATCTCAAGGTCTGTGAACTTCAGTATTGTTCTCCACAAAATGTCTCACCCTTTTCTAGACTGCCACATGTCCTGTTCTACAAGTGGACAACAATGTACAGAGTGTGAACTAATAAACAGGATAGAACATGTTGTATTGTGCTGTATTTATGTGTGGGTTTGGGATAGCTGGCCCTCTCTATTGCGAGGTCCCCCCGATCTGGCTGTTGTAGTCGGCGGTCTCCATACGAAGGATGTACGGAATGATGCTGTCGATCTGCACGTTGCCGATCAGTCCTGCAAAGAACAGCTCCTCCATGATGGACGGAGACAGCAGACGCAGGGCAGGTAGCCGCAGGAGAAGCTTCGCAAACCTGAAAAAAAAAACAATATTCGTCAGTCATTTGATGTCAAAGTGGGCAAGATCATTGTGAAAGACATTAACCACTACAGGTTGGGAAGGTTTGAAGGATGTTTAAGTAGTTGTGGCCTATACAATATACCTTGAAGAGGCTCTTCTAAACAGTGCTGAAGTTTCCACTCTTGTGGGAGTGGCTTCTAAAAAACAGCTGTCAGCCAATAAGAGCATTGCTTAATTTTTTTTCTTTAGGTAAAGCCGATTCTCTGATTGGCTGACAGCTGGTTAGAAGCCATACCTACAAAAGTGGAAACCTCAGCAGAGTTTAGCAGAGCCTCCCAAAGGTATATTGTATAGGCTGCATAGGCAAATGGTGCAAGTTATAAGGTGCAGTACCTGTCTGTGTCGTCAGGGTGTGCTTGAGCTTCGTACTCCTTCAACTCTTCATGGGCCTTCTCCTGGAACTTCTCGATCTGGCGAGGGTTCAGCAGGCCTGGGTGGTCTGGGAAAACATAAGACAGAGCTGGTATTTAGGAAGACATTGAAACAGCAGTGGTACTTCTATTCTTTCTAAATTTTTCCTGCAAAAGTTACCTCAGACGTACTAACAGAAATACTGCAGATAACAGCCAATTAACAATACAAAGTTTTTTATCAATGCTCATTCCTATGTGTCCTTGTTTGAATGCCTTCTGATGAAAAATAAACAAACCATAGTTTAAACTTAATATAGCTGAGTTGATTCAGAATTTCTTGCCGCTATGTAACACTTGAGAAAAAATCCAGCTATTTGAAGAGCACAATGATAACCTGCCTGGAATTTTCTTCCTTTGCATAGGTACAAATCTATACAAACTTTGGCAAACAGGATGCAGAGGTTTGTATTGTCTGTACCACTCTGTAGGTTCATGACCCACCTGTGCTGAAGAGAACCAAGGCCTTCATGTAGGCGTACTCTGTAGGGTCCACAGTCAGGGCGGCCATCTTGTTGATGAACTCCTGAAGCTTCCAGATGTGTTCCATCACGACCTTCACTCTGTCTGCACTCAACTTGTCTGCACAGGGAAGACACAATATCAAAATTTTACGTTCAGACCCTTGAAGTGCCGAGTAGCACATAGGGCAGCAAGTTTCCTTGCTGTTTCAGTAGCAGGGTATATTTTACAGGCAGTGCCAGCCCTTCCCCTCTAACATGCTTGAGGCACCTCCTCGAACACGGGACCCCCATTTTACGTCCCTTCTGAAAGACCGGTGCAGCTGTAACCAAGATGTCCTGACCCCGGGACTTGAACTGGTGTCTTCCATGATCCAGTTAGCAACTTATTGGAACCAGGAGGTCAACTGTGAGGCGAGTACCAGTTGAGTCACAGGGATATCCCAACAGAGGTTTACACTCATATACGATATAGATCTGGTCTAAATCATGTAACTGGTAAATTTCCAACTTGAAATCGTAATCGAGTCATAATCCATCTGATTTGCTTTACATTCATTTTCATTTCCCCACGGGCCATTCCCAATCCATGTTTGCCGTACAGGCAAACCTAGCCGAACAATCATCTGGCGAGGGCAACCACCTGGCGCAGGCAACCGCATTTAAACAGTCCCGTCCATTTTTATATAGTTAAAACCACCCTGTCCTCAGCAAGCATGATTATGAGGACTGGTTTGACTGTGGTACCCTTCTGATAACAGTAAGATAACTGTGATACTGACCTGCCTGCACGCTGGACTGCAGGTGGTTGACGATGGCTGTGAGGATGGTTGGGAGGGACATGACGGCCGAACACTGGCTCAGTCCGAGGGTGAACAGCTCACTCCAACACACACGCACAAGCCCCGTGTGGCACTCTTGTCTGTAAAAACACAGTATAGATATGAGATGATCCGAACAACTATTGGGTTATCCTGTTATTAGCTGTCTTACGTTGTCTTAAGTTGTTCACAACACACGTCTTACTAACTATCTAGATGAAGATTAGTAAGAATATGGCTGCAAATTTTCCATATATCTCACCCGAGGGCCTGGAAGGCAGGGATGGAGCGTGCCCAGTGCATGGTGAGGAACAGCAGCCGGGACGCCGACTCGCAGATGTAGTGCACGTTGAGGAACTCAGGCATGGGCGACGGCGTGGTGAGCTTGAAGGCCGTGTGCGCGTCCGTGAGCAGCGGACCCTCCAGCTCGATCACGGTCGTCTGGTCCTGGTCTGACGTGCCCTCCATCGCCTGCGAACCGTCTGATGAGATCCCCTGTTCACCTGGGGACAACAGTAAAAGTTAGGCTTGGGAAAAAAAGGTTGTGTTTCCAAATGCAGGACTGATTCTAGCAAAAACCTGCCAACCCTAGCCTTTTTGGGGGGTCAACCAAGGGCAAGGGACATATAATTTTTGATCTGACATCAACTGTTAGCAAAGTACTCCGGGATGGCCACTGTTTGCAGAAATATTCCTGAATTGGTAAAACTCCCATATGTATCAGTACTTTGACAAATCTAGACTACAGTATCCTTTATACAGTGCCAGAAGTAGAATATTATCATCAGACTAGTTTCAGTTTTTCTAGTTATAACTTATACTGAGATCTTTTGGTACTGGTTGACACCAACTTCTACGGGGAAACTGTTTTAGACTACAAAAACCTACATCATTTTGTAGAAACATACCTGTTTGAGACATGTTTAGGGCCTTGGTGAAGTTATCGAAGGCCTTGGTTTGAAGAAGTTGCCAACTGTTTTAGGCTACAAAAGCCTATACATTTTACAGAAACATACCTGTTTGAGATGTGTTTAGGGCCTTGGTGAGGTTATCGAAGGCCTTGGAGATGTCCGTGGACGTCTGGACCTCCATCACAGTCCCGTCACTGCTGATTGCAGCGTCCCCCTCCCCGCCGTTCTGCTGCGCCTGGCCTTCCTTGTTCTTACTCATACTTGCCAGCGTAGTCACCACGTTGGCCAGGGTGCTCAGGTCCGTGTTCCCGTCCCCCTCCTTCCCGTCCGACTTGGTAGGGTCCACGGCAAGCAGAATGGGTGCATTGCTGTCACCTTGCTGTTTAAGTGCCTCCTGTAAAAGAGGAGGCACCGAGTAAATCAAAGAAAGACTCACCCGAGCTTCACGTAGCTTGCTCGTCACTGTTCAAGTTCAAATACAAATACAAGGACACACAAGAGATGCAATGGTCTACGCATACACTATAATTCTCACAAACATACTTTCCTTTGTAGTTTGTTCCACTGTCAGACACTGTTCTATCTAATCCTGGAAACATCCAGAACATTATGCCATAGAGAGAGATTAGACCTCTTATACTTATTCCTGCTTGTCTCACCGAACATCATTCTCAGCAAAAGCTCGATGTTCTGGTACACATACTCTCTGCCACATTACAACAGTGATCTATAAAGATGTAAGTTTGTACATTATGTTGTCAATGCACCACTAATCTAAAGTTTCTGCAACAAGCCTAAGAAGAAATCAATTCTATCAATAGTTTTCCCCCTCCCCATGTTTGTTCCTTCCACTGACTAAATGTTGTATTACACTATCTCTCACTGTCATGGACAGGTTGTTAGAAATGTGATTTGGTCAGGCTAGTGTATACTAGCTGCCTGTATGTAAGTTTGCACATTATGATGTTGCATCAAGCCAAAACAGCACTAACTTACTAATCTACAATCCCAAGAAGAAATCAATGCTATCAATGGATTGGTCTTCCATGGTAACCAAATGCATGAAGGCTACCTGTATGTTTGCAAGCATGCCAGCATCAAAGAGCCCTCCGGACTTGGGTTCTCTCTCTGTCACGAACGTGGGCGTGGCAGCCAGCGGGCTGCGCAGATCCTTGCGGATGTAGATTTTCTCTGTCGAGGTGGCACAGTTGGGCGGGCGCTCGCGAGCTGTTGGATCAAGAGGCTTCCTTTCACACTGGACCGCTGTGTAAGGCCATGCAGAAACATTCAACATGTCTCCACCCATGTGTTCATTCCAGCAGCGGTGCATGTGTCAAACAACTCTCAAGTTTCAAATCGCTCACCACTGTTTCCTTGGATCCATGAACGGATTTGGAGGATCCACAACTGCTTTACTCAAACGTGGGTTTCAGAGATCCTTGCAATTTCATGGATCAACAACTGTTGTTTTAAGGAGCCGTAACTGTTTTTCAAAGGATTTACACTGTACATTTTAAGAAGCCATTGTTAGTTTTTACACAATCTGTAATTTGTTGCTATCTATGCATGAGATGGATCTATAAACAGTTTTATATTTGTTACATCTTTGTTTGTAAGAAATCACAGTTGGGATCCAAAACTAGTTTTCAACAAACAATGCAACTCAACAAAATGAAAAACGTAAGAAGCATATAAAATGATTAAGAATGGTGAATGGTTAAGTGGTGAGTTTTCTATACTATTACTGTCAGGACAAACTCCCCTGCTGAAAATTCTACCACAAAGTAGAAGCAAGCACCCCCATTCAAACAATACATCTATTCTGTTACACTTAACCCCATGCCCTTCCAATCCTTTCATTAAGAAAGGCAATGGAAAGCCAAGCGAGGAAAAGACACAACACAGATTAATAATACAAAATTGTGACAACTTTGGCAACATTGAAGCAATCTAGTTTTCTTCTATCCTTTGGATATCACGGTCCATTTTCAGGTTTTACATGACGTTTCAAATTTGCAGTGCTAAACAACAATTGTACATTTGCACAACAGCTCCGCCACCAATGGCAGTTTTAAAACTAGAGTGCTGCCACACCACCTCTACAAGTGCAGAAGGCAGGGTCTCTTAATCTCCAAGCAGATGCATCAGTTGGGCTTCTTTTTTTGGTCTTTTGTGGCCTTTTCTACATACGCCTTCCTCAACAAATGCATTTTTCTCTGTTCTACCTCCCTAGTAATGGTAGCAGAAGTAGGAGGTGAAGGGTTAAAATAAAGGTACACTACTACAAAAGTTGTGGCGCCATGCTGGCGTAACACTTAGGGTATTTGGCCCAGAAGCAAGAGGTCCAGCCTGGGCCCCGGGTCCTAGGTTTGGAAGGCACTTAACATGACTTTCCTCACTTCAGTCAGGTGTAAAAATGGGTACCTGACTTTGGTTGGGGCAGTAAAAGGAGGTGGGAGGAGAGGGTTGGGCTCTGAGATCCTGAGACTGACCCTACATCTGCTTGTAGACTATGAGTCTCTGCTAGCAGTCACACTGACATCCACTCACTAGACAAGTGACGCATACTCACACTCCGACCTCATGCCCACGGTCAGGCACTTCTGGAGGCGGCAGTACTGGCAGCGGTTGCGATGGTGCTTGTTGATTGGACAGTCCTTGCTGCTCCGACACACGTACCCCAGGTTCTTCCGAATGCTGCGCTTGAAGAATCCCTTGCAGCCCTCACAGCTTATTGCTCCATAGTGCCGCCCTGGAGGAAATAAACAAGCCATGCAAGTCGTCAAGAAGGTCACCATTAAATATGTCTCACAACTTCAATATTTATTGTGCACTGGGTACTGTAATTATTGTTTCTTTCACTGTAACTTTAGGTTCACTGTTTTCACTGTCACCTCTGTACCGTGAACTTATCATCACCGTGAAAAACCTATTTATGATTTCTCCACACATCCTTAGTGTAAATCCGTGAAGTTAAAGTTCAGTGAAAATGTAGATTTTTGTTACACAGTGAAATTTTGCTACCGTGAACTTAAAGTGATTTACAGTATTTCCTACCAGCATTTGTCTTTCTAGACCCTTTTAACACACAGTACTGTTACTAAATGTTAGAAAGCTGCTTTTAACAGTCAAGAATCAAATCTTTTTCTCTACAGAATCAAAAGAAATGCTAATCTTTTACTATCATTACCTTTATACTACTCTACTGCAGCAGCAGAACACAATGGACTACTACTAGTCACTACTACTACTTAAACAGCTTTAGAGAGAAGCTCACCTGATGCCTTGTCTCCACACACTACACACAGCTCCTGTGGTTTGGTGTCGCCCGAGCCGTGAGGGGTGAACATCACACTGTTGGGGGACATCATGACCGCCGTGGGGGTCCCTAAGGGGGTTCCGCCGGGCGTCATCATCAGTGTAGTGGAGGACACCATGGGGGTACTCGTGGGAGATACCATCAGGGTGGTAGGGGTGGTCAGGTGAGCACCTGCTGCACTCAGCTGTAACAGTCACACAACAGGAGCTAAATTTCATGACAGCATAAAATCATTCATCAAAAATGTAGTGGTACGCACTGATAGCCAACTACATTGCATGTCTCTGCAAATGTCAATGAATATGATTAGGTTGTGTTGTATCAGTATGTTTCAGACCTTATGACTCTATATAGATTTGAAGACAAATATCAAGGATTGAAAGAAATACTGCAGTTACATGACTTGAAAGCACTGCATCTTCTTTCTACTAAACGGTTTAGAACTTGCATTGTAGCACAGACTGCTTCAAAAGCTGACAACCAGTCATTTATCTAACCAATATATCAAATGGAAAGTTTCAATTTTGTTTTTGTCAAGAAATCTCCCAAAGTAACGGTTTGCTAAATACATTGTACCATTGACATCACCTGATTTATAGCTATTACTGTAAACATACTAATTGACACATGACATTGTAAAACACAAATCACATGTTGTGTTGTAAACAGGTATGCTGGCCAGGTGAGACCTACCTGTTGAGGGGTGACCGTGATGGTAACCGTCGCCGTGGAGGTGGACATGGGCGTTCCGGGAGACACCGTCACGGTCTCCGTCATGGCAACAGTCTCCTGACCCCCCTGCGCCGTGGCCACCGTCGTCTCGATGGGCTGTTCTACGCTCACCGTCTGGCCCTCGCTCATCGCAACGGCTTCCTGCATGGCGTCCATGGTGACCTGGTAGTACGTGTGATCGACCGGCGGAGACTTATCGCTCATGCAACCCTGCCTGGCCAGAAGCACCACTCAGGTGCTCTCTGCTGGGAACACAGGAGGAGAATCGAAGATAAATTAAACATACAGGAAAACACTGTTCTTGAGACACAACCTAAGAAATGTTGATCTGTTTAACTTCAGAGATGTTTCAATAACTACTCAGCTACTTTCCACACTTTTACACCCTTCCTGACCAAGATGCACCACTCAGGTGCTCTCTGCTGGGGACACAGGGCAAGAACAGTATATAAACATGATGGAAAAACAGGAAAATGTTCTTGTAGCACAAACATTAGAAAATTAACCTGGCTAACATTTCTTTCAGTTAATCTACAGCTACCTTTCTTGGGACTTGACAGGACTCTACTATTCCTTGGCACAAAATTACCATGCAGTCCCAAGCATGTCTGAAAACACCTAAAGATTATTGACCTGGGAGATTTTTCAGTAAATCCATGGGGCCTGAAATTAAATTAATGGATAAGGACCTAAACATGACCAAGTCTATGTATTTCCCCTTGCCTTGTCTCCATTCATGACTGGTGTGGATTTTCTAATCCAGATGGTCTCCTTTGTCCAACAAGTTATCTTCCTATGACCAACCAATTGCAACCCAATGCAAGTATTTACACTACTGAAAATTCGTCCAATACCTGACTTCCTAGTACTAACAGTAACACCACATTCTTCAGTACTCTCAAATCTAGTAACATGCCTTTCTATACCGCTAGCTTTTGATCATTACAGAAAATATTTTTAACGTTCATTTTGTAAACTGTGTTAATTGTAGAATAGAGCTAATCTTGTGCAATAGTGTTGATGCTATTGTCCAGGACTCCTGAATAAACTACCAAAGAAAATGTTAATCATTGTAGTTGATATTGGTAGTTCAACATGTGAATGGCAGCATCATAATCAATGCACCAGTACCTGGGTATCACTAACAGTGTCTGTTTACTGTTACCTAACCAAGGAATACTAATCAATATTCACAATGTAGAAATAAAAAATGTGCCATGAAAACAGGACCATACACACTACCAGATGACTGTCTGATTACATTTTCAAAATTTTTTTACTGCAAACAACACATTCATGAATGAATTTGTCAACAGATCAATTCTAAAAGAAGTTATCCACAGGAACACTACAAAAGTACAATCATTTATTTAATGTATAATAGAAACGTAGAATAAAATGTCCATGTACATGTATAACTATAAAACATGCTGTTGGGTTTCACTTTCAAATAGACTAAGAGAAGAAGTCAGACAGGGCCCCCGGGGCATGCACTTATGATTTACCGGCTGCCTGTTCTTTTTCAGCTGTCGTACATCCGTGAAAAATAATACCCGTTATGTCAGTCTGCGTGTATCATACATATACATTCATGTCTATGTTTGTATCATATATACCAAACACAAGGCAGCTGCAATCTGCATGTAATACAGTTATTCTGTATCATTAATTTGTAAAATACACTCATCTCTACAAGTGCTGCATACCTAAATACTGGACCTGAACTGGACTAAATGCCTGAAAACAAGTCCGGACTTGCAAAAAAATCTCACACTTATATTCTCCTTTTTGTTCGAAACCATCTTAAACCTTCCTTAGAATTTAGATGGTGAAATTTGAGCTAGAAAAATATGAAAACATTGGGGACACTGACACAAATGCTATGCAATACTGTCTGCAAATAAAAAAACTACTGGTAGTGGTAGTCTGGTACTGTATTATGTTTGCATCTAGTACATGACCAACACAAAAGCCTATTCTACTGGACACTGCAGAGTTTCAAAGTGGGTGACAAAAGCATATTGTTCTCATCTCAAGGCAAAACTTTTGAACTACCGCTACTGAGTTAATTTTTGTCACTTCACGTATTGATTGCATTGAAGCCAAAATACACCATTGTTATTCATAAGACCACGTTTTGCCTCAGGAATAGTACTGCTGTAATTCTTCATCTGTTAACTGTAACTTAATTTTAGCTACTTTAAACCCCTAAAAATTTTTCAGCGCAAACAGTTGTTTACTAACATAGTAACATTCAAGACAATTATGCTTATTCCCACCGTTAAAACCAGATGCTGTGATTGTGAACTACTCCCTTTCCCACCCGACTGCAGTATACCGTATATGTATATGAAAAATTACTACCTAAGAGGTATGTCCTATCCATGATTGCTCGAGTACCATTTACTTCATGCTCGGGATATTTATTTCTCTGGCATGTTTATTTCTTTGTCCTTCAGACACAGCCCAGGTGTCCCAAGATTTACGGGACATATCAGACTTTATGTGGCATCAGATCATAAAAACCTGCAAAATTGGACTATAAACATTGCTCCAGCATTGTCATTCTCATCACAGCTTAATCTCCAAGCAGATCTATCGGTGGTCACTGGTGGTTGGCATGGTTCTTCTCTAGACACGGGAGAAGAACTGGCTTTGGATACCGTTGGCCCTTTTGATACTGCCTAAGGCTTGCCATGATAACCAAATACATAAGTCAAACAAGCTATTAAAGCTAGTAGAAATACAGCACACATCCAGGTTGAGTTTATGAGAATTTTACATACTTTTTAGTTATTTTCCATTTGGTTTGAAAAGGGTGGAGATAGAAAATGTCCATACATAGGAAGACATGCAAATGTCAGACATATATCTTCAGTACTGTTATGAAAGTAACAGTGGGGAACAGACAAAGGTATTTATTGTAATGTGTGAATCAGATTTGTATTCATTCACTCAACTGTATGTGACTCTGTCCTGTTATCTTGTAGACACAGAACATCCTGTTTAGGTTGAGCGTTCCAAAATATTTTCCACCATCACTATTCACTACATGAAACATTGCTGTTTTGGTCGATAGATTTTTAGCTTCTCATGCTGAAAGAGCAAGTTGGTGTGCAGTTTACAGGAAAATACACTTTCATGTGAAATCCTACTGGCGTATCAATAACTCAAATTTCAAAGACCGGCAATGTACAAAAGAAACAATACAGCCCGCAGAAAGTACATGTGTATATACAGTATATATAAACTACTGCACACAATACAGAGATACTGGTTTGTTATCCAGGTTCACCAGATTTGTGGTTAAATCCTTAAATCTCCACTTATAACAGTACCAATTAGGTATGCACAGAATTGAAAATTACATGTATGTATTACACTGGTGGTCTTGTGGTTAGGAATCTAGAGCCACAGTTCCCACGGTCTGCCTTGGGAAAGACACAAAGACAAATTTCCTCACTGGACTTAGGTGAAAGTGAGTAGCATATTTGTGGAAAACCACACCTCAAGCACGTTTAAAAACCCACAAGAACGGATAAAAGTAGGGCTCAAACACATCATCCTCGTCTTACACAGCTTGTCTTAAACATACAAAACTGGTCTGTTAGTGTTACGTGGGTTTACCGGCTATTCGATGCAAACAGTCGTAATTTCTGCTTTTCCAGTCTAAGCCTAAAATTTTCCCATAAAAATGCCTCGAAAAAAATTATTTACAAAATTTGACCATCGGGTGCTGGGTTGAGGCTGCTGGGTTGAGGCGGAACTGCCGGCGGGTCCCGGGTCCCCACCCCGCTCTATAAAAACACCGAGGTCGGGCTTGGCGCGTGAGACTATTTCATACCACTGATCAAATAGCAAACAACACGATAACCGCAAGGCCATTGTCGACCAGTCGTGCATTTTTCACCCCAAAATTTGAGTTATCACATTAAAAACACGGACAGATGATGTTAGGATGATCCACGGGGCCTTGACAGGGCCGGAGACCGGAGATGAGGGGGGCAGGGGACAGAGGACAAGGGGTAAAAGGGTAAAGGGTGGTGCCTCATCTCTGGCGTACCGCCCGCACAAGAAATGGCGGGCCTGCAAGCCCGCCGCCCAAAAGCCTCCTGTCTGGAAAATCGAGCCTCCCTGCACCAAAAATCCTGCTACACATACGTGACCAGGGCGGTAGCATAGGTAGGGACCGCAGCTTTGTACCTAGGGTCCCTCCGAAGGGGAGATTTTTGCCGTTATTGTGGGGATGGGGCGTGTGTCCAGAATTCAGAATTCAAGATGTCCTCCGAACCATGCACAGAGAGAAGGCAAGGGTCACTCACCACCCAACAACAACACAAAGGTCATCCGGCCTAACAACCCAGCTAAACTCATTCTTCCCGCCCAGAACAAAACGCCAGGCTTCCCGATAGAGCTCAAAGATCGGTTGAGGTATGTTCTAGGTGGAGGCAACCCTTGGTGAAAATTATTTGAATTTCCTTCAGTGGAAAAATGTGTTTTGCTGACTGCGAAATGCGTCTCGGTGGCGGCGCAGCAGCGCGAAGAAAATGGAAGCAGACATCGCTTCTTTTCGGAGAGGAATCTTACACCGTGGAGCTCTTTGTTTCCGATTAGCGTCACGCTACGAACAAACAGATACATGAACTACCATATTCTGGCGATTTTAGGTTAAAACAGTTCACTTACCTGCAGAAAATGGGTGAAAAATGGGCAGAAGAAATAAGCACGCAGTCCAACGGGTCAGAGTTCGTGACCTGGCGTTTTTCCTGCTTGTCACGTGGTGAAGGCACGCTTTCGTCTGATTGGTTAGACATGACGTCGCGGGATCAGCTCGAGCTCTGATTGGCTAGACTTAATTAGATCTCGCCATTTCTCGCCGAAATGCGTCTCGCGTTTCGCGAGATTTAGCTTCTCTGCCTTCTTTCCTCATCCATCCAGGTGTGCTGTTCCCATCTACCTGGCTATTGTGCACAGGCTGGACCTGAGGTCTGCATGCAACAACAAACAGGTGGGATCATGATTTCAAAGTCATGCACAATATACTTTCTATTTCTCTTTGTTACGAAAGAAGCTTTAAAACGATCACCCGGGAAATCACAGCTAAAAACTTTGTTTTCGCAATCCTTTACAACAATTGTTGTTATAGCATGTGTGGGAACTGACAGATTTCTTTGCTTATAATGACAAATATTCTGAAATAAATTGAGGATAACAAAGAGAGCAGGAGTAGAAACAATTTGGAGCTGAAAACTGTACTGCATTTGATTTGCTATGCCAACATATGTTTCATTTCAAACTTCTGGAATGTCTCAGTTCAAGAAGATTCTCTCTTTAACTTCCTTGCAGAGTTGCAGCTTTAGATGCACTGAGCTTGCATGTTGGATTGATTTTCCAAGTCAGAAGAAATTAGTAAAACAAGCTAGCTGTGAAGCAATGAGTCAAAAGTTTAAGCTCAGGACTTTCGTGAAGTCAGAAAAAAAATAAGCTCAGTATGATCAGTATGATCAAAGATTTGGAAATTTTCTGTAGTGTTGACCTGTCACATTCTGGTGGGTGATTGATCATGACTCTTTAGCAAAATAGATTTTGTCAATTATTTTTCAAGAGCTGGAAAGGTATCATTTTAGTTAAAAACACTATATCTTTTTCCTCTGCAGAAGACTAAAAGTCTGAGTCTTAGAAATATTTTATGCATAAATGTAGATTTGATTAGTCTGTGTAATACTAGCTCCATGTTGTTGTGAATCATCAAAGGACTGCAGTTTCAGAGGATTTGATTTTCATGAAAAGCAGTGGTCTGGAACAAGTCTGGCAGCTGGGCAGGTTAGGCCTATTGGAATTCTTAGGCCATATATCATTAGTGGTGCAGAAATTATATCAAAGCAGATGTTGGGGTAAAAGATTGTAATGTGTTTTCTGATGGCCGGGCTTCTCTGAGGGGAGGGACTTTCAGAGAAGAAAACATTTTGATCTTTCACCCCAATGTCTGCTTGAAAATAAGTGCAGAGGGCCCCGTGCACATGACATCCCTTCAAGTCCATAATTCAGGTGCTAAACCAAATGGTTCAACAGC
This sequence comes from Branchiostoma lanceolatum, assembly GCF_035083965.1. Taxonomy (NCBI): domain Eukaryota; kingdom Metazoa; phylum Chordata; class Leptocardii; order Amphioxiformes; family Branchiostomatidae; genus Branchiostoma; species Branchiostoma lanceolatum. The sequence goes on along the minus strand of NC_089726.1, from coordinate 8,054,384 downwards.
CACCAGTCTAACTGGTCCGGACCTTTTAGCCTTGTGGTATAAGTGCGTTGGGTCCGATACTGTACTACTGGCCTCATGCGTTACATGATGAAAAAACACACACACAAGATTGGCATAACGAATAAAGTAGATTTCCTTGTTTGTTTTTTCCAGCTATCCTGAGATGTCCATGCCAACTGCAAGTCTGCTGCTGCTAGCGATCATATTGCAAAGTTCACCCCAAGTCACCCAACCACTGCAACATCTTAACTTACCCGAGTCCCATCTCCCGTACTTCTTCTCTTCCCATCATGCACTGGCACGCGCTTGCGAGAGGGATGACGAATGCCTGTATAAGGTAATGACCAATACCACCTTTACTATCGTGCCCGAGCCAATTTTTTAAAATGACTTTTTTTGTGGTCCTGGGGATCGTCAAACAAAGTTTAACCAAACAGTTATTGAAAATGATAAGTTGTCAAAAGTCACAAAATAGCATTGAATTCAGAAGTACATGTACCCCTACGTATTACGCTAAAATCAAGGAAGGCAATATACACAGTTTTGTCGCCTCCCAATAAAGACGGCTCTCCCAATGAATTACGGGAAATATCTTTAGACAGTCTACACTATACAAAAGTGAGCATGCAGACCCTTGATTACATAGAAGCAGACACATCAAGATGGTGCCCAGGATACAAGCATTTTGTTTATGGATCAATTCTAATCCACTTTACAAGAAAACCAATCAGTGCCTAGAGTGCAGTAATTTGTATAGCTGAAGGGATTTTCAGTGACCATTTCCTTGGGGCATACATCAATGAGACTGCATGCAAATGTTTCTGTATTGTCTTCTTCTGGGAGAATTTTTTGAGCAAACAGTCTATATTAATAAAATTATTATATAATTCATGAGGTCATTGTATGAATTTGTTGTTTCAGGAATACCTTGGTAAGAAGGTATGCTGGGGGTATGAGAAAAACTGCAAGAAGAAAAACAGATTTCACAACCCCACATGCACTATTGCCAACACTGGATGGTGAGATTTCATTTTAATTTGATTTTCTTCATTGACAATACATTGCAACATACATGTACCTCTAAGTGTGATGGTGGGGCCTACCTAATATGATGAGAAATGCTTACGGGTAAAAGATACTGGGTTATTCTTCCAGTAGTGGTTCAGCTGATATATCATAAAACCATTCATGCTATTCTGATGTAATTTACTGTGGCCTTGATGTGGTGCAGGTTTGAACCTTGGAAGCCTGTCTTATCAAAGGAATTCAATTTAGATCTCTCTGATTCAATTGTTTGTGATCGTCTCTCCATGACAAACAAAGGCAGCTGTTTATTGCAGAATCACAGTCTCCATGAAATTTGTTAGGGACTATATTGATTGTACATATTTTTCATTACGAATCAATTCTCTTATCATATATTAAGAAAGGGTTTTGGTTGCATAAATCATTTGAGGCATCCCAGTTGTTTGTAAGTCTGCCACATGGAAACTGCATGTGTCTTTTCCATTTGCAAGTTGACTGCAAGATATTTTTAACTTTAAGGATGACCAGGTTCTTTCTTCACTACCAAGATATTTACAACAACAGATTATGTTTCTGTGACTGTCTAAAGATATTCTAAAGACTTGAATGAAACTTGAACTGCAATTGCCAACACAAAAATTGGACTTTAAGTACCCAAATTTTTGACTGATCAGCTCTAGTCTTTGTAAAGGAATGAGCAATCCACTGCTTCTGTGACGTCACGTTATGTAGATAGAACACATGACTCAGTGAGCAGTGGATCACATGTTGCAGAAATTCTATGGCTCCCCCGTCTCTGTTGAGGGATGGTCGTAAAGCCCGGATGTAGATGGCCTCTTTCAGATCTCTTGAAGATCCTGTTTTCTTTTTGCGTATCTGTATATACAGGGGATCTCGTACTGTTGAGGAGACTGCTGACCTGTTCTGGAAGGAGGCAGACTTTGGCTATGTGTGGGAGCGACTGCAGGAGATGACAGTCATGTGTAAAGCACAGGAAGAGGTAAGGCACCAGTCGAGTCTTATTTCTTTGCCAACTAGGTTATGTTTTTGGATATGTGTATGTGTGTGTGTGTGTGTGTGTGCATGTGTGTATGCATGTGTGTGTGTGTGTGTGTGAAAACATAACTTCAGAAGTTGTAGATGAATTTTTATAACATTTGTTATGCTGGAAACTGGTAGGTGATGGCAAAATGCAGGACAAGTTCATTTATTTGCACCTGATTTACACTGAGAATGAACAAATTATGGACCCTCCTACCAGCTTTCTATGGCACCGCAGCAGAATTCCTGGTTTGATATTACTTGTTCTTGACAAAATTGTTACGGTTATAACTTTTCACTCAGTAGCTAGGTCTTGCTTGAGGTTCTTAAAATTGTGTTTCAAAAATGTTGAAAACAATGCAGCCATGAACTGCCATCATCTATGATGATATCAAAAGTTATGACATGATTTAATTTAGCAGGACGCATAACACTTCGGCTGTTTTCACCATTTCCAGGGAGACTCCTCCCTCAGTTGTGTCAAACATTCGCGATACTGCCGGGCTACAAACATCTACATGGACTTCATTAACCTGGATTCAGAGAACAACAATAACAGGTGTGTACAGGCCCACTTCTTACTGTGCCTGAGTGTCCACTGTACATCTTACAGTTTTACACTGTAAACCAAGGAGGCTGTGATGACTTTCCGAAGATTCTCTCTAGTCCTTTATTCATTTTGTGGCATCCATAATGAAATAATGTATGATTTTAATCAAATTAACAAAAATGTTTACTGACTACTCAGGGGACCTATAAGATCTAGTCTATGTGGACAGGTGGACGCTATAGACAGGATTCTTAATGCTTCTGTCAATGGGAAAAATCATCTGGGATCTCCAAAAAGTGGTCACATTGGCCAGGTGGTCCTTTATGTAGAGGTGGTCACTTGTACACGTTGGACTGTATAATGTCATGTATACTAGTAGTATGTTATCTGTATACAGCACATGTATATGATAACCCCAAGTCCTTTTCATCTCTTGTTAACCATGGCATTGATGTGTATTACTTTATCTCCCAGGTACAGGGAGAATCTGTTCAATGCTGGACAAATCGGAGGCCACTGCAAGCTGTACCCCACCAGGCTGTCTGCAGAGGGAAAACACAAAAGTGCACTGCAGTCTTGGTAAGGAACTAAGTTCTCATGGTGATGAAGCTGTAAGGAGAAGGATGTGTGCTATTCATTGATAGAAGATGATATGACAAGTTCTATCATACACTTGGTGATGATATGACTGTGCTGTTATAATGTAGGCTTGGTAAATAAGTATAGAATATTTTTTTGCATATTGAAATGTGACGCAGCTTTCATAACATCACATGCATCATACTCAAACACCTTCATTTTGATATTTGTATTTTTAAACTTTATTATGATCCAGGTATGCAGAGTTGGAGATGTTTTCTTCGCTGCCTTTCCGACCGATCGATGATGGCAAGTGCGACCTTGTGTTGGACAAACCAACTTACCTCATGAAGCTAGATGCTGGTAGGTCTTAAATTCAACTAAAATTGAAAAGTCTTGCTGGTTTTTGTAATTACATCTGTACTTAATGGCATTTCTTAAAAATTGTGTTCAACTGTTTGCAGAAATTTGAAGACTGGATTTCCTTTTTTTCAAATTGTTATTTTTGTCTGTATTTTGAAATTTTTGATGCATTGTACTACTACACTCACTTTGATTTGTGTATTTTCAGGGGTGAACATGTACCATCATTTCTGTGACTTCATCAACTTCTATGCCTCACAGCACATCAACGGGTCCTTCTCTCAGGACGTCAACATCATCATGTGGGACACGGTAAGATTTCATCTTTCTCCAGACCTGTACCATTTTACTTTTGTTTGTTTGTTTGTTTGCAGAATCGGTAAACCATCTTAAGGCACAGCACACAAGTTTAGTGTGTTAAGTACGAGCTGTGTAAGCCCAGACTGATAAGTTTTTTTCCACCCACACAAGGAAGGACCTCTACTCTTATTGATATGCATTCTTTGTAATCATACTATTGTTGCCAACATGTGTGACGAAGAGTGTTTCAGCTTGGTAGTTATTGTTACATATCTGTATTTCAGAGTGGACTTGGGTATGGAGATTTCTTCAGCGCAACATGGAAGGCTTTCTCAGACTATCCAGTCATTCACCTGAAAGAGTATGATGGCAAGAAGGTACGGTAGCTTCCACCTGTTTATAACGAGTGCCATAAGCATATATATAACTAACATGCTATATTATGATTTATTGGAATTACTGGAAGTACTGTTGTATAGAGGATGCACATAACTGTGTACAATATTGTGATTTCGATTTGTTGACAAACTTGTTTTCTCTCCTTTTGTCCAGGTGTGTATCCGTGATGCCGTCTTCCCTCTGCTGCCCCGCATGCAGTACGGCATGTACTACAACATGCCACTTGTAAGTATTTGTCTTTCTCCACTGCTGCTAAATGATGGATCCCATCACTCCAGGACCTGTTCATTCGTCCATCCTGGGACCGAAATTTGCCTTTTTGGACAGACAAAAATTTCACCTTGCCTGACCAATACATCTGAACTTCATGACATGAAATTGATGAAAATATATTTTCATAATCTTAAATAGCAGATTTAACAACGAAAATTAACAACATGGGTTCCCGAACAATGAGTGGGACGGAAAATTTTTTTAGAGTTGGAGACCGCCCTGCATTAGCCTGAACTGTTCATGAAGAAATTGTACAGCTACCACCCCAAGGGTAAAATCTATGTTGATTGTTGAAATGTCAGGAGTTCATTGCAGACTCCATCTAAATGATCTTACCTACCATTATCCCATTACAAAGTAGTGCTTAGTTTCACTTGGGGTGTGTAGATGTTCCTTTTGGGGCTATAGGTAATGGCTTGTATTACTATTCATGTTTGGCCTTTACCATAGTTTGTTGTCGATTCATCTCAGTTATCCTAATCATCCTTTTTCCATTATATGGAATATCTTCATTACATTAAGTCTTTCATATCTTCTACATACTATTAGCTTATGAATCATTTGAATATCAACCCTAAACCCAGACAATATCAGATTACTGTTATGATAAAGACAAAGCTTGTGCAATATTTTTTATTCCAACTCATTCAAGTAAGATATAGTGATGATTACATTTTAGAAGTACAGAAGATCTTAATGTATTGTAGACACAATTAATTTCAGAGTTAATGTATTTGATTTAGCTATTTGTTATCGTCTGAATGTTTTATTGTATTGTCAGCAGTGCAATTGTTTTTTCTGCCATTAATACGGCCCAGGTCCCAGGCTGCAGCGGAACAGCTTTGTTTAAAGCGTTTTCTGAACATGTTTTACATCGACTGAACGTCACACAGGAAGGGCCACTGGTAAGGCTTTCTTAGTTTCCAATCCCCATTAAATAGAAAACAGCCAATTGTGGACTCCGGTGAAGCAGATGATAATCGAGTGCATAGTCATATTCCTGTTCTTTTCTTATGGAATTAACATGAAAATGTTTTCATATTTATTTTCATTTGTGTCATGATTTAACATTATTTGTGCGATTGGCTGTGTGGCATCTTGTGATACATTGAAAGATGTGAAGAATCAAATAAAAGTCCAGATTTGAGACTAAGTTTTGAAGACAGAGTATGTTGTCAGTTGTCAACTCTGATTTGTATTAAGGTGGAAAACGATGGTAAACTGTGTTTAAAGATAATATCTCTGTATTCCAGAAGGATAAGGTACGGGTGACTCTCCTGAGCAGATCTACAAAGTGGAGAAGGATCCTCAATGAAGAAGAGGTCAGAAAACTCTAAATACTGGCTATATTTCACAAGTACTGCACTGTATTCGCAATAATAACATACTGTAATACAATTATTGTGGTACCCTAACTTTGAAAATATTGTGTGTATTTTTGTAATTTATAAAAAATGGTTCTCTTGTCATGAAATTCAGTATATTTTGCAGACCATGAACAGAATATTGAACCCCAGTGAAGCCATTATGCATGTCTGAAAATGTTATACATTGTGTACTGAACATTACTACATTCTTTGTATCATGTTTCTCTGCAGCTGCTGAGTGCTATGAAGTCTGAAACCAGACTGGAAGTCAGGAGAGTGGACTACAATTGGAAGTATGTGATGATTGATTATCACTATCAATGTGTAGGGCTGTTAAGTGTGAATTTATCTACCACAGAAAAGTGTCATATTTTGCATTATGTGTGGGGTGAGGTTACTCTTGTAGAAGCTGTTTCTAACAATTCTGTCTTCTCTTGTGGTGGTGGTTCCATTGATTTTGTGGGAAACAGGAAGATGTCCTTCACAGAGCAACTTAAGGTATGAATTTGCTCTTTTAAAATGCACTGTTCCTTCTTAAAATACACTCAAACCTGCCCAAGAAGACCACTTGGGGTACTGAGAAAATCTATTCTATGTGGTCAATATAGACAGGATTCTTAATAATTGTGTCAGTGGGAAAAGTATCTATAAGGGGACCATCAACAAAGTGGTCACAATGGCCAGGTGGCAAACCATGTGTAGATGTGGTCACTTGTACAAGTTTGACTGTAATGGAAAATAGTTAAGTAGCAATTACATTTCTTCCTCTTTGAAAACTAGATATGCTTGTAGTACCATTTTCTGATTTCCTTGTGGATTTGATATTGTGATTACATAATACAAGTAGCCTCTACCAGGCCCCGCAGATCGCTGGAAAAATATTAGAAATTGGCCAAATAGAGTGAATTGTATGAAGAGAGTCAGCTATGCAGATAGGGTCCAATCTGCAATCCTAGGCCTGCGAATGAAACCCTCCATGGCCAAACTCCACTGGCAAATATTTTCCCTGTAGCCGGCAGGGTTAGTCTGGTAGATACTATAATACAAGAGCTCATGATTTTGTTTGCAAGGTGAAAACAAAAAAAATCTAAATCTATTACCTGGATGTCTAACCTTCATTAACGTAAATTTAAAGCATGTTGATGAATGAAGTTAAACGTTAATTGCGGTGCTTCACCTGCTGTCACCATTTCAACCGGTAGTTGATGTTGAATCTGATACTGTAATTCTTGATTTGCTAACTGTACCTTAATTGTAGCTAATTCAACGGCCACTAGTCAACCACTAAAATTTCATCATCGCAAATATTTGATAACTAACATTTGAGACAGTAATGTTTGTTTCCACCGTTAAAAATTAAGTGCAGTGAACTACTCCCTTCTCCCCCAACCACTTAAATTACCGACCGCTATATTAAAAGTGATTTACAGTAACCCACATTCAAATGCTCATTAACATATCTGTAGGTAACCCAGAACTCAGACCTGCTGATCGGCATGCATGGAGCTGGCCTCACCCATTCACTCTTCCTGCCAGACTGGGGCGTGTTGTTCGAACTGTAAGTCACTTATCCATAACTTACCCATAGTAGTAATTAAGTTACTTAAGCTTAGAGTAGATAACACAAAAAAGTATGACAGGAGATGTTTACTGTTAACACACATAAACACGAACACAAAGGTTTTACTGTTCCAATATAAAATGGGAGCGTCAACTCAAGTGAAATGTTTTATCATAAGCACACAAATTAAGTATATCATCATACATGTCTCAAATAGAAAAGAGCTCTAAAGATGGACTGTTAAGTATCTGATATAAACCACTTTTCGTATTCAGGATTGCACTTTTCCTCCTAAACGTTATAGCATGGAAACTTGACTTAATGAAAATTGCAAAACTTATGGACACATTTGTATATACAAAAATTCAATCTTATCAACATTGTATCTTCCTTAGTTACAACTGTGAGGATCCTCGCTGTTACAAAGATCTGGCTCGTCTGCGTGGTGTGCAATACTACACATGGGAGAAGGAGGAGAAAATCACACAGAGGGAAAAGGTGAGAAAAAACAACAACATTCCAATGATAAGTCTGTACAAGAAATGTTATGTCGTTTGACTTGTAGATTTCATGCAGCTGAATTTCAGTGTTTTGTGTGTGTTTTTGCCTTATGTGTAGCAATGTTACTCTTTGTATATTTTACTGTGTAGTCTAAACCATTGTCAGCTTGGTTTATTTTGTATGACACTTGCAGCTACTTAGAGAAACGTATAAACAAGGCTATCGTCGGTGTATTTATTTTCTTTCTCTTATTTTCCAGGGATCCCATCCATCCGTTGGGGAACACTCCAAGTTTGTGAACTACGGGTTTGACGTTGCTGAGTTCATGAGAATTGTGCAGAATGCTGCTGACTACATCCAGGGCCATCCCCAGTTTGTAGCAAAACAAAACAAAACACACGGAAGTGGGGATCACCACACTGAGTTGTAACAATTAAGCTATTTATGAAAACTTTGATGATTTTATGCAATTTTATTATTAAATGTGCTTGCCTCAGGTACTCATCCAATTAAGGAAAATTAAGACAGCAACAAATTTTTATGCTAGAATTCCAGTGGTCTATACTACTGACTTTTGGCCATTATCGTGTTATCAAATTACAAGGTCTCTGAATTTAAAAAAATTCAATTGCACCGAACATTTCCTCCAATAGGAAATCAGTCATGATATCTTAGAATCTAATGTATTATTTTATTACATCATTTATGATGTTGTTATGCAAACAGTGGAATATCAAACAGTTGCAAACATGTGTTTGTGAACTTCAGGGAACAAGTATGTGCCAAAGATATGAAAAAAGAAGGGGAGGATATTCTAAAAGCTACTGTACTATATTATAATGAATACCTAATCCTGTATGGATAAGAATATCTTCATGTACAATGTACATTGTACTGATCATGAACAGGCTTTTATTCCAAACAGGTACCACTGTAGAAGAAATTGTGAATTGTTGTGATTGTTGTTTCTTTGTAGCATCAAGTAAAAGGAACTTTTTACAAATATGGAAAGTGGGTGAATGCACAATTATTGTGATGTAATTTAGAAAGGATGCAACCTGTATCTAGTAGCAATCATTTGATTGGTATGCAGTAGTTCTTTCAACATTTGGTTCCGTTTCTGTGGTCAGGAAAATTACAGCTTACCTTAATAAGGGACAGCATGTAGTTTACAGTGTAATAAGAGCTTTTATATTTTTAGAATTGAAATGTTGTAGGTTTGATGCCAAATGTAAAGCCCAGTGGAGGGTTTAATACTTGAGACCAAAATGTAGAAAGTTAGATGGTACATAATAGTGATGTACTGGTTCCTACAAACTGTCATTCACAGCAAAGATTCACGGCACATAGAATTTACACCAGTACTGTATTAGGAATGGTAGACATGCATCTGATGGCTGAGAACAGACTTACTGTTCTATTAAGAATTATTCAATACGTAGGTGTCAAATCTGATTGACAATTTTTTTAGTCATTACATTTTGAACCTTACACCTCTGGCATGTGTACATCCTACATCACTCAGGCCATTTGGTTAGGTCTTCAAGACATTCTTCTTGTCTCATTCTGAAGAGCAAGTACTGATGGTGCTGGTCTCAGGTGACTGTAGCTGAGTGCTGTACAGAACTTTAAATTGTGTTGTGTAGCATTAAGAACTGACAATAGAGTAATTTACCAACCTAATGAGCGTATTATTATTATTATTTTTTACTTTCTGAGTCATTATTTCAGTTCTGTCAGTTTAAATTTAAACCTCCTTGGTCAGTACTCCTACTGTCTTTTCAGTCTTTTGATTCTCAAGGAGACCAAAATAGAAAAGTCTCCTCACGCTATAAGAAGCTTGCTATGGCTATTATGACATGCGGTCAATAGATATATCTTTCACAGAAAAATCTTGTGACTCATTGATTTTAGAAATTAAGTTTGATATTCAAGACATGAAGCTGTCTGCAGATACCTTGCCATAATTTAAGTTGTCTTAATTGGTCACTTTTGAATGTAAGGGTTGTAGGTAGCTGTTCACGGTAACCTTAGCCTCAACGGAGTGTCCCTTACGAAGTTCGTTAGTATAGCTGCGATGTTAGTGGTACGGTCAGGACCAACGCCGGAGCCATAGTACGTTTGAAGACTTCTGTATTCGTTCTCTCGTCTGTCCAAGATTCTGGTCGGATCTTAACTCACTACAGGCGTTGCATTTCTGTATTTATATGTTACCTTACCGCCTACACATCAATTTCTAAGAAAAAGGTGCATTGTTCTAAAGACTGTTCCCATCTCCGGATGGTCCCTTGACCTATTTCCCCAAATATGGTGTGCCTTGGACCTCCTGGGGCAAGGGTGGTCATTACTCAGGGTGACTCTAAACGCCCCCTCTTTCCCAGAAAAGAACAAGGAAAAAAGTGGTGGCTGATACAGCTTCTCGACATGAGGATCTTGGAATATAACTAGAGTTAAGATGCACCAGGAACTAAGTAACTATCTTAGTACTAGAGAAAGGCACCTTATCATGCGAACTTTTGCAGAAACTTGGTGTTAGATAAGGTCCATAAGGTTTTGGATAAAAAAACTAGTACGGTACTACGCAAAAAAGGTAGGTTGTCTTGTTTGTTTGTTTGTTTGTTTGTTATGAAACAAAAAATCAGCTCTCCCTAACGCCCAAGGTTACATTGCACCGTTAAAAAAGGCATACACATTACAAAACGCATTCTGAAAGGAAAATCAGATCTGATAAAAGACAAACGATAACACCATAATTGCACCTCCTTGCTTCAGAGAACAAGGTTGAAATTTGAACTGGTAGCCTTTCAGAAAGTGACAATTTACCGATGATATATATAACGTTACCTCACCATTTCTATTGATAAAACACAAAGGAGGCGTTATGCCCTAAAATCGCATTGTACCGTTTGTGGTTTGTGGAATGTCTTGAAATTTTTCATTGAAGACCAATTTGAAAGATTTTGCGTGGTTTTGAACAGAAGAAACTTAGATAGCAGAAACACACTTTTCGTGCTAAGGTAAGATAGGAACTTTTCTGCGTCTTGCATCGCACCCGGTAGTAAGTAAATACGAATGGATCAGGGAGAGAGGCGCCCTTGATGAACTCCTGGCGCGTTTGAATATGTAACGTTATCTCGCATGTCCACATGGAGCCTATCGGAAAGCAGGGGTATTACTGAGTAACGTGTTCCAGGAATAACGCTTAATCCACGCATATGTCATCCAGTAAGTTCTCAGTGGTAGCCTGGAGTCCATCCTTGTTAGCTTAGCTGTTGGCGACGTTGGGAGCGGACCAAAAGCTAAACAAGGCTGGACTCTAGGCTAGCCAGTAAACTAAACGAAGGGCCCTTCGGTAGTCGCCACGGCTAGACTCTAGGCTAAGTTCTAATCTAGGGTAAGGCAGTATGTAAACTAAAAAAGTTTGAAAGCCCCAAAGCTTGGTTATCAATGTAAGCAAGCAAGCAAGTAACTCACTCAATTTCACTTGCAATGGTCCTTTCTGAAAGTTCAGTACCTTAGATTCTGGTGTTTACATGGTTTTTATGAGGAGGAAAGAAGCCGCCGGGAAACAGAAAGAAACTTTTCGCGCAAGGGCCGACGGGAGTATTTTGCGTCTCAGACTCTCACCTGACTCTCTCAGGGCATCGAACCCGGAAGTAGATTAATACTACTCAACAGGAAGAGAGACGAGCTTGAGGTTGATGAATTCCTTACCACGCTTGAATACAACTCGCGGGAACATAGAACCTATCGGGGTGCAGGGGTATTACTTAAGAATTTCCACCTGATGTAACTCAAAGTTTAAAACCCACGCACCGAAAAGTGCAGCTGCTTGTGTGATTCAGTTTAACGGAAGTGCATGTGCAGTGACAATATCGCCGGTTCCAACCCACCCTGTGACTGTAGCAGCTATTTCGGTGTATTAAAATTTACAGAAGTAAAGTTACAAGGACGTCTTCCTTTTTTATGAGTTCACGACAACGTGGCCATGGCGGGAGGCGGGTGCACACAGGAGTTTGACGACGAAGAGGAGTATTACCATGTTCTCAAAAAGGAGGTGAGTTTTGGTTACATTCACAGGTTGTTAGCAAGACCGTGAGAATCGATTTAATACCAACGACCTGTAGAACCTTTAGCAGGACTCACATGTGGGTGGCCCCTGTGTGGGTTAAACAGTGACCGGTTGGCTTTCGTTTTGACTGTAAACATGGCGAACTTCCAGTACCATGATATAGCTTATTTGTTTGATCTCTTTCTTGTAGCCTTTTTATTTTTCATCCATTTATGACTCTTCAGGGTAATCCCTTCAGTTACTAAACTAAGTATTATAAACTGGTTTCCAATTGAGCCCTTACAGAATCATAACAAATCAGGATATAAAGGAAATACTCAAAATAAATCATACATTCAGGACACATTGACATAATTATAACATCATGTAGTAATCATCAAACATAGCGGCATAATAAGTCATAAAAACAACTCAAAACAATAAAACATACTTGTTCAATGGTCCGACTGATGTCCCTTGCACTCCCTACAGTTACAAGGAAGTCGTCACATGAGTTAATTCACAATTTTTATATCAGAGTCAAGATATAAGATAGTTTGAGATAATGCAATAATTTCTAAGTAGTTTATTTAGGTAGGAACATTTCCTAAATCTTGATTTACGCCTTATTCATTGATATTTCATCCACTATTTAAATCATAATGAAAAAAGTGTCTTTAATCTGCTATAAAACTAGCATTCACAATATTCTATAACAGCTCTGGACACATTTAGTTTCTTCATGGTCCTCCCCTCATTTCACACTCTGTCTTAATTATTGCATGACTGTAGGTCCTTGAAAATCTTCGGAGCGAGCTGTGTGACAACCGACTGGAGTTTGAGAAGCTCCTACCGTACCTCAGGTCGCAGCGGACGTTAGATCGCGACGCGGAGGAAATCATCGAAAGACGCCCGACGTCTGCGGAAAAGATCAGCAAATTCATCGACCTGATACAACAGGGCGGTCCCAATGCATTCGACATCATGTGTGAGGCTATGACTAAGAAAAGGACCCAAGTGCACTTAGTTACAAAATTACTGAAGGAATTTGACAGAATAAAGGCAGATCCACCCTGTAAGTATGAAATCACAGTGTTCTTAACCACAGAGCTAATATTCTTGTGTTCTTGACTTTGAACCCTTGCTGGTACATCTAACTGTAACGTCTAAGTGTCACATTATCATGCTCAACTGTCAAGTAAATGAGCATAATGTATTGGAATCCTGATGTTGTGCAGGTGTTGTAAGGGCTCAGTAGCCCTTATGTACCGTACCAGTGTGTCCTATCGCCAGCATTCATTGTACAGTTATTTATCTTTAGCCTCTATTGTTCAGTTCTCACTATGGTTAGTCCTAGTTAACATCTGTCTGCATAGCCTATGGCTAAACAGTTGTATTCGTGAGGAAGAGTCTCTGCCACATAGGTCACATCTGTAGGTTGATTCAGTTTGGGAGTTTACAGAATGTTCATCTTCTATCATGCTCCAGAGGACTCATGGAAACATCTTTCTCTTATTTTTTCCAGCGAACTTGAGACTTGTGACGACAGAAGGGTCAAGTGATGCTGGCTTTACTGGTGTCAGGGTTGTGGAGTCAACAGCAGGGTTACCAGTTCCCGGTGCGCCGGGCGGTCCGTCCGTACCAAGTGTGGACGACAATGTCATCGAACGGCGTAAGGACTGTTTTATTACATGTACATGTATTTCTATAGATACAGGCAATCGCAAGGAAGTTTACTCACTTGAAAGGATAGTTACTATGGTCTTGTCATAAATACTAACCAATTGCAAGGTCTTAAGAGAGAAATATTCAGTTCAAAGTACTTAGGACTAAACTGGGAAGTATCCTTAGACTTATGAAAGCAGTAAAAAAGACCTTATAGCTGTTTTATTAGAATGTTGGAAACAAGAAGAAGAAGGCTTCGCAGAATAACTTGAGTTCTTGGTATTAGCAACGATGCATATAACAATCTTCAATGATACAGATGTAATATCTGAACATTTGAATGTCTAAATGCAATGATTTCCCTAAATATATTTCAGGCACACCGTCTCCAACTTCTGCTCCTTACTGGGCCCATTCCTGACCAAGCCTGCAGAAGATTACGAGGTCCATGATACATGTTCTAGTATTGGCATTTACCAACAAATTAAGACTGTGCAACAGCTGCTCAAGACAACAGTTACTTAAGCAACTGGATAGATTGTGTTATCTTATAGAATTTATCCAATTGCTTTAGTAACTATTATCTTGTGTATCTTTAATATTACATGTACCTGGAAGTCTAACCTTCATTGATGTATAAAAAGCTGATTACTCAATTTACTTTTAAATCATGTATCATTAACGTTGGGTAACATAAATTCGCGGGGTACTTAAATTCGGGATTTTTCGAAAACGGGGTATTTAGGGATATGTGCTAGATGCAACATCAGTAATACCGCTAGAAATGCAAACTTGACAGACTAACGTATTCAGAACACTGTCTGAAAAGCTTCGATAACCATGCATTAGAAGTTGGCTACGTCAAAAACTCTCCGCCCCTTATTGTCACAGTCTTAGGGCTTCGTGGGAGAATTACACAACATGGTTGTCGGCTGGTTTATAAGAAAAATGTCACATCCGCTTCCTGCTAAACACAATTATTTACAAGACAACTTATTACAATCTCTTTTGCTAACCTGCAACTGGATTCTAAGTGTGATCAATCATCAAAACTCCTCTCTGTTGCTACAACCTACGGCACGTGTATTTTCCCGCCGCCATATTGTTAACCAGAATCCTGTTGTCAAGCAGACGACAAAGGTTTGTGAGGAACACTTTTTTGTCTAAATGCTGCGTGTGATAGTGGACTGAGGAAGATATTTTCCTCAAAGTTTGCTCCTAACACAACAAGGAACACATGGGCATAGTAGTATTACCATTGCTACGGCATCCAGCTAACTTGCCATGAATAATGTAACGTTACACGTTGCCCGATGATGACGCCATGATGGGCCGACTTTGAGTGAAGTTCTACCGACTCAACACACGGGTTATTCCCGAACTGGCCTGAAGTGTGCGGTACGGCCGTTTTTTCGTGTATTTTTTTTACTTGGACACGTCTATATCCATAACACTCTCCTCAAGCCAAGGATGGAACGAATAGCTGCTGTATAAAATGTGATTAGCGGTAAGATATTCAAGACGAATCTTCTCTCCCGAATTAATGTGCCCCCCTGTCCGACAGCACCGTCATTGTGCGTGCGGCGGACGATAGTTTCAAGTTGAAATATTATGGTGTCAGCACGACTAGAGACAAAATCTACCATATATATGATTAGTGCAAAGATAGTACATGATACTGAAAGAATAATAGAAAAAAAGGATGGTTTATTGTTCTGCTAGATTGATTTCAGTCAACCATTATCGGAAAAATCCCGAATTTATGTTACCCAACGTTACATGTAAAATTCAGTACCAACAGGCACAGAGTTTATTGATACTGATGATGTTTTATGCTATTAATAATCCAATGTTCATTTTTTTTATGTCAGCAAAGTAACACTAACAGTGTGTTACATATACCAGAACAAGTTCTAGTAGTCGCGTATAGAAGTACAATTTCTACCTCCGTAGTACAATGTAGTTTTCCTTTACAATGGGTAGCTTTTGTGTTCCAGTTTTTCCATACTTTCATTGTATACATGTACAATGTACATGTATCTAATAGACTGTATGTTTGAAATATATGAATTACAAATAAAAAGGGTAAAACCGCCAATAATAGCAGCCTATCTTTTCACATTTATTTGCATCTAGTTCCCAGAGGATATAATGTGAAGTTAATGTTTATGTTCTTGGGCAGTTATTGCCCAAGAACAAACATCTCTTTACAGTGCAGGTGTACAGAAGCTTTGTGCATCTGTACTACTAGTATAAGACTCATGTGTGGGATCCTTAAGTCCTAGTAGCTGTAATGTCCAGAGGAAATATTTGGGGAGGGGGTAGTTATTGCCCAAGAACAACCATCTCTTTACAGTGCTGGTGTTTAGAAACTTTGTGCATCTGTACTTTAAGACTCATGTGTACTTTAGTCCTAGTAGCTGTAGTGTCCAGAGGAAAAGTTTGTGGGGGGCGGCAGTGATTGCCTGTCTAGCTAGGACTCTTCACAGTGCAGCAGTACACAACCTTACTGCATCTGTACTTCATAAATCTTGTGTTGGATCCTTCAGTCCTAGCAGCTGTAGTGTCCAGAGGAAATGTTTGGGGAGGGGTGCAGTAATTCTGACGTCCCGTCCCCTGTACCTGGGCAGGACCATCTCCCCACAGTGCAGGTGGACGGGGACTTGGTGCATCTGGATCGCACGCAGGTTCATCTTCTTCAGGATATCCTTCGGCACCCTCTGAAAGGCAAAGGGAAACATAGACCTTAAGACTCTTTACAACAGCTAGGGATGTCCCTGTGGCTCAACTGGTAGCAGCCTCACAGTTGAGCTCCCGGCTCCAATAAGTTCGTAACTGGGAGACCCCGGTTCAATGCTGGGACAGGACTTCTTGGTTAAATAGGGCTGCACCCATCCTTCAGAAGGGAAGTAAAATAGGGGTCCCATGTTCAAATAGGTGGTTCAAGCGGGCTAGTACTCCCTCCCCCACCAACCCTTTAAAAATATACCCTGGTACAGAAACATGGAAAAAAGTGTTCATGTTTTGACCTAAACTTTGAAATATGATATGAATACTAGACCCCTAGTTCAAGAAATATGAAGGGTGATAAAAAAGACAGTGCAGCAACCCTATGTTTCCTAAAAAAATCAGACATGATAAATGCATGTATGAAAGTAAAACGACAGAAGACTACCTGTGTCCTTGGGCCTACATTGGTTGGTTCCATGAGTGCAGGCATTCCTGCGACACTCCCCACACGTGAGGAGTACACATGGTCCCCCAGGATACTGCACAGCTTGGTGGACAGATGGACCTGCAGTTGGTCCACAAACACTAGAAAGTACAGAGTAACAAGGTCAGAAATAATGACTTTATCAAAGAAAGAAAATACATTCTTTAAATCATACTACTTAATGTACAAGTAGTGCAAATAAAATTCAGAATTCAATATCAACAGCAGAAATCTAACCATGGAGTTAATGTATGAAAACTCCTTAATCCAACAATGACACTCACAGCAAATGCATTTAAAAATTATAGATCATAATAATACAGGCAAACCTGTACAAGTGACCACCTGTACATAAGGACCACTTGGCCATTGTGACCACTTTTTGGAAGTCCCCTAGATATTTTTTCCCGTTGACACAAGCAATAAGAATCCTGTCTATAGTGACCACCAGTCAACATAGCCTAGATTTTATCGCTCCCCTCAGTGGTCATCTTGGGCAGCTTTGACTGAAGTCTAAAATGTTTTGAAGAAAGGAAACATCTCTCGTACTTTGCCTCGGCTCCAGCTGGACCAGTGCATATCCCTGCCCCTGACTCAGGACCTTGTACCGCGTCAGACAGTTCCGTGCCTCCTTTCTTCTCACTGCAGCTTGAGTTGGGTTTAACACTGGTACAGTCTGAAGGTACAGAATGACAGCAAGTTACAACAGTTTAGTAAGCTTTGACTTTCAATCAAATATGCATAAAAATGGACTGGTCTTACCAAATAACTCGTCACGCAACATAACAAACAAAAAAAGTATAATCATCATTTCCCTAAGTATATGCTACTCAACATGAGCAATTCAAGCTGGTTTGTAACCTTTCTGGTAACCTATCCATAAGCTAGTACCAAGTTGATACCTTTTCATTCTGTTGTAGTATTTCATTCATGAATCATGACAACTTGCAGAATGACAAACCTACCATTGTGTGATCTCCAATTTTCTGCTGGGCAAGGTGGCACTTGATTTCACCTAAGACAAAATGAAAAAGTAATATTTCTTCAAAAGCCATCCAAAAAATCATAAGTTCTGAATATCAAACATTGATATGACTTGATCAACCCTTTTCAAACTTGACACTTACTTGAACCTTTCTCTATAAATTAGTAACAGTTAAGTACTTGGTAAAGGATGGAGTGTACAGCTAACATAGAAAAACACAGATACACAAACAATTTTACATGTGAAAAGTAGAAATAAAGAACCATGTTACCTTCAGGTGAGTCGAGTGTCCCAATAACTACACCCCTGTGAAGTAAGAAACACAAGCTGCTGTTAGTCTAAGATTACAGAGATCTTAATTATTTTTTAAATGAATATTAACAGTGAACATACATTTTAAAAACTTCAATTTAGAAAAAACATATACATTGTGTGGCATTATTCATGGCATGCTTCATGGTAAAGACGACGACACCAAGTGCACTATTGTTGCAGGTTATGACACTGCTAAAGCTCACAATTTATAACAAGATTACTGATGGAACCTATGAGTTACTAGTAACAAGTCAACAGCTACAAACTAGCACAGCGATGTTGACTTGTTTGTACTACCTACCAGTATTTCCTGTAGAATTTGTTGCGTTGTGTGGCAGCTTTTGTTACGTTGAAGACTTCTGCTCTAGCTTCTGGTGTCCTGGCCAGCAGTACAATCCCAGATAGGTGCCTGTGGTGTAGAAAAGTAAGGGAACACATTCCACTTGCTGTCACTTATCAATAATCGTGAATAATTTCATCAGCGAATGACTGAATAGCAAGGTTCTTTTTAATATTCACAACCAAGTATTTTACAAGAGCCGACTTAACATTTGGAACCGCATCATCTCACCATTGTTGCTTAACAGTACTTATTAATGAAACAATACTTTACATTTGGGACTGCATTGTTAGCAGTAACACCTAGCTTCAGTGCACTGTGAACTAGTCAGTATTGCTCTGATGAAGATGGCTGACAGCTGTCGAAACGTCGGCTCTTGTAAAATGCTTGGTTGTGAATAAAAGAGCCTTGCTATTCACTTATCAATGTTGTTAGCTAATCATTTTGGTAATCATACCTGTTCCTTGCTCATATCTGACTGGTTATAATGAGTAAATCTCAAGAAGCCTGGAAGATACAAACAAAGAAAAAATGAATAAGACTGCACATCTCACCAGTCTAAGGGTTTGACTATGGACAAGTCTGGAGCTTCCAGTACAGCACCTAGTTCAGGAAGTAGACTGTTCAGACTCAGCTGTTCTGGATTCTGACCTGCAATGACACAGAGAAACTTGTTTGTTAGCAATCATAATGGCCAAGACTTTTGTTTGTGCTCCCAACGTTTTATAGTGGTGCACCTAGATTTTTGCTGGTGTGCCCAATTTTGGGGGTTGGGAGCACAGTGCTCCTGTTAAAGTCAAAAAGTTAGTCTAGAGCCCTGTCATGGCGAATTTTGAATTGATATAAATAAAGTCTGTATTTTAGCAGACTTTAGCAGAACAATGAGAAAAACCTGAAGATCCATCTCCAGCATACTTTCAAGAAATAAAATCTAAAGCAGTACCATGTGTAACTGTATATGAAAATGTATAACGAAATAGACAAAATGCAATACTGTATAACAATTGACAATTATGGTGGCAAAGTTTGATTTACCCTACGCAAAAGCACAAATTCGATAATTTGATATATCCAAGGAGGTTTCCTTGATATATCCTAACACTTAGCAACTTACCTTGCACAGGTAAACCTGCCAGCTTGTTGATTGCTACAATGTGACCTGGAAAAATATTCATACCTCAATATCATCATTCTGCTGTTTGACAAAATTCTGCAAACATATTGGCATAAACTAAAAGGAAACACAACTTCTACTAGAATAGATTAGAATTTAGAGAAGATTCAACACCAAGTACACAATTCGGCGTATGTAAAACACTGTAATGTGCTGGAAGACTGTGATCAATCTATAAATTGTTCTTATAATTATCATTATCATTAAATATACAAAACATTTTTGTCAAGTATCTGTGATATCAATATTACCATCATCATAAACAATGCCTCTGCTCTGAATCCGTCCCAGGAGTTGCTTCTTCGTAAGTTTGTCGATCCTCGGTATTGTCCGACCATTCAAGATGTTCTTCTTTTCCGATACCTTCTTTTCTGAGGCCTTCTTAACACTACCAAGATCCTCAGATACCTCTTGCTTTCCCCTTTGAACTTCAAGTTCACGATCGTCCAAGTGTTCCACCATTTCTAGAGGGTTCTGTGGATCCAAAAACCAAGGAATGTCGTCATCTCTTTCAGCTGAAAGCTGTCGTTTACACACGGCACTACTGGCGGTGGCGACGTTGGCGACTGGGTTGGAGAAACTGTGGCGAACTGTACTAGTTTTTGTCCTTCTAGACACGTGAACGTCTGACAGACATTTGACTCTGGTCCGAGCCGATATTGGAAAATGTTGGCTTTGGCCGGCTTTGGAGGACAGTAAGCGATGAATCCGAGTTAGAAACAGGACGTCCACCTCCCGAAGAAGTCGCTTGGGTAACATCGCCATGCTAGGTTGAGAGTTGTTGAACTTTAGAAGCAAAATTCGTGAAAAATTGCAGCGGTGACGCCTTCAAAGGCACACGGACAGCGACATGTTGGTTGGAATAGTACACGTGTAAAAGGGTAAAACTAGAAATCGCCTAAATATAAAGAAATATATAAAATATAAAATAATGAATATTATTATTGCAAATAGAATAATGTATGAATTGCTCTCTTAAAACATATTTGTTTTACATTATATATGTCATTATCTATGTAGAGTTTTAAAATAATTTCTGACACGTAACCCTATTTGACATAGTGGCACACTCTCCTAACCCATGACCTGACAGGACGCAATCACACGTGCACAGCTGTTCGGAACTGCTCAGAACTCCAGAGGGTGAGAAAACCTTTTATGTCAAACACATGACCTTAAGAGACTAAAAAATATGTGTCGGACAATCCGTGGTTACCCCAGGTCTATGTAGAACATATATAATCAGTTACTCCAGTGGAAATAAATTGTAAAAGAGGAGGGGTGACTCAGATTCAGAATCTGATCTTCGGTGTGCTGTGGGGAGGGGGGCACGTGGGACCTCAGTGCAGTGAAACAGCGCTACATACATACATGTAGTTTTAAGACTTCCGACCTTCTCCCCCCCCCCCCTACTTTGCCCCTCGCGGGGTTATCTGGGGGTAGTTGAAGTTGAACTAGGTGACATATCATCAGTGCAAGAAATTATGTCTGACAAATTATACGGCCGGACTATTGAAATTTTCCTTATATGATACATATGCAAAGTTGTTTGGAAAAATGATGAGAAAATAAGGATATGTTTCCTATCAATAATTTGTAGTTCACATCCTTTCAATATTTATCAGTAAATAGGTAGCAGATCGTCAACTCAAGTTTTCAAAACGAAAGATCGAACCGCACCACTAAGAATCACATATAACGTTATACATACATCTTGTCAATAAATTGTAGTTCTCATCCCTTCAATGTCTTCCGGAAAACAGGTCACAGATCACCAACTAAAAACGAAAGATCAAACCTTCACCACAAGCAGAATGGCAAAGAGCATGCGCAGCAAACGGAAGAGGGCGTTCCGCGCCCTGAAGAGGGAAAAGTACGCCAAGAAAGAACTTGTGAAGCTGAAGCAGCTGCTGGGTGTGGGGGACCAGGAGATGAAGGAAGCTGGCAGCAGTCAGTCTGAGGGTACGGCAGCAGAGAAATCTACACAAGACTCCAAAAGTACTGAGGACACCAGCATGGAAGTTGTTGCAAATGAAGGTACATGTACGTGTAATATAATACATGTACGTTATGATTAGGGCAAATCACGAAGAATAATATTTAAGATAGATATTGCACATTAAACCTGAAGAATCCCATTTTCATGGGGCTCAGCAATACAAAAGAAGACAGAAAGCATGATTCTAGACGTTGTAGCAGATCTTGATCAGTCGTACGTAAGCCATGGTCATTCTTGATCTGTCCTGTTCCTTACATGTACTTGTGGGTACTGGTTTTCATTTTACACTGCCTTATTGGCTCATTATGAGATTCTATGTTGTTATCAAAATGCAGCTGTTTTTAGGATACACTTTGAATTCTGAAGAAATCAAAATTACAGTGGATCCAAATCTGTCTTGAATGTTATTTTCTGTAGATGATGTTGTGTTATTATTCCACCTTTACTACATCACAGTAAACACTTAACATTGGTTTCAGACACATGTGGCAAGATGGACATTGACAGGAAGACGTCTGGAAAGAAAAAGATTTCCATGAAGGACCTTCGTGACGAACACGGTACCTACCCCGTCTGGGTCAGCGGCAGACAGATCAAGAAGGCCAAGGCCAGAAAACAGGGCAAGAAGGCAAAGAGAGCAGGGAAGGGGAGACGTACGGCCAAGGGGAAAGGACTAGAGTGGTAGACTGGACATTACTGGCCTACATGGATCATGTTTGAATACAAAGACAATTTTCCTAATGACACTACAAATGAGATATCACTTCCAAGGCATTGATGTCATTTTCCATGTTCTTTAATTTCCTCGGGTTTCACAAGAATGTGACTGACGAGCAAGTCGTCTCCATTTTCTTTCAAGAAATGTGACACAACACACAGAGTATTCGCAATGACTCGTAATTTCATTAGCTTCAAACGAGTAGTACATTGCATGTCTAACACTTGAGCGATCATACTTTTTATAGTGCTTCAAGTATCGTTAATTTGTAATTGTATGGTTCTAAACTCAACCAAAGCCAGCATGTAGTAAGTGTACATTTAGAAGAGACTGGAAATAGATTTACTCACACAAAAGTCTAGTTCTTCTTCTCAGTAACTGTCGAAGATTGAGAAACACTTAGCCCAATTCAACTTGTGTATACATCCATTATACTTGTACAGTACTTGTGATGTGCTGTAAAAGGGGAAATATTTGCAGGGATTTAATTTGGCAACAGGGAGAAAATATCGTGTTTGCGGTGGTTTTCATTTTGCAGTTGAAACAAGGGGGTAGGTGGGCAGAAGACAGAACAAAACTTTTTGCGGTAATTTAAGTTTCTTGTGAAAAATGTGAATATAAAACCAACACAAACATTTCCCCTTTTACAGTATTTTACACATGGCATTTTGTCATTCCATCATACAACCTAGATTTCTACTCAGACACAAAACAGGGTACCTCACACATAGAAAGGCCGCCAAATGGTCAGTACAGTCTTAGGCACACTTTTAACATTGACGCCAACTCTGGACACATTTCAATATGGAATTTCCAAGCTGCAGCTTCCTTCAGGAATTATTACTATCATTTCACTGCAAAACTAGTCATCAATTGTAATGTTCCTTCTTTCTTAGCAGTTAGTTGGAAGAACATTTTAGTAACATGACATACAAAGGAGAAAATGCAACAGTTCCTTTTAGAAAGGAGAAAAACTACCTAAATCTTACAATCTTTTATCATAATTTTTTCTGTCAGACTCAATACAGCCATCATTTCGTATTCTTTAGAAAGATATTTGGCATAACACCCTGACTAGTCGGCAAAAGTTTGCCAGTTGTCCCATGTACTTTGAAAATGGGTACAAAGCAAAAATGTTCCATTTGAGAAGTCACCACCAGAAATGCAAATTATTGCTTCTTTCCCCACACAGAACAGCAATAACTGTAGGCCACACTCATATACTTTCAAAATAACCATCAATATTCAAATTCATCAAGACTTAGTCAAACTAGTACAATTTCCAGCATTTCTCTCAGCTTGAAAAAAACAATGCTGCCCTTGACTTCACAGTAAACCAGTCTAGACAACTACAGAAGACATTTCAAACATAGGGAACATTGAATATATGTTATGTACAATGCTGGATTTCCAGTGAGCATATTAATTTTGATACCACAGGAATTCAGAATGATAATTATAATTCCCTAACGATGAACATTTGGTAGTTACACAAATTATACTTCTTTCTATTACCAGTAATCACCAACTTTGAAGAAATTAATTTGGTTTTAATGCCCCACAGGCTTTCAATATTTCACGCTGAAATTGTAGCAACTACAGCATAAGTCGGCAGGAAAAATAGCACAAACTACTGAATACAGAAGTCAAAAACACTGCTCTGTTCCACTTGCCTTATCCTAAAATAGAGACCTTGTAATTTTCTACAAATATAGGTGAAGAGCCAGCATAAAAAAAAGCACCCTGCAACATATGGTTACACAGACTTACACACATTTAAGCCAGTATATGAAAGTTTACAATAATTTCAGCTGTTGGTTGGCAGGGCATTCTTTGGTAGCTTTGATGGCAGTGTTAACTTTGAAGCAACACAGCATGCAAGAGCAACTGGGATCAAGCACTAGATCACTATAGGGCAGAGCTATTTAGAACACATATCTTTGAGTTTGATACTGTAAATGCAGAAATGTTCGTGGGGATTTAAGTTTGCGGTAAGGGAGAAAATGAAGTGTTTGCTGTGGTTTTGAGGTCGCATTTGAAACAATAGTAGCGCTACAGTCACACAATGGAATGGCTTTCGCGGTGGTTTTCAGTTCTCGCGAAAAAGTTCACTGCAATAAACGCAAACATAAAACCACCACGAACATTTTTGCATTTACAGTATATAACAAGCAACATGCCAATTACACTACTGAGTAGCACCCTATTTTTAACTCAACACCTAACATGCGGCTCATGAGATTCTAAGCCCTTGCTATCAGAGCTGAAGTCATTTTGATAACACTTCCAAGGCAGAGCTTACTTGGGTATGAAATGGGCACAGACAATTCTACTGGGGGCTGGTGTAATATTGTTTGACATCTACTCATATGAAAAAACAGCTCATAATGAATGGAAAGAAAGTCTATTGTGCAAATGGTTCCACAATTTTCTTATAAACAAATAGTAGCGTATGTATATACATATATTTGATATATGCAATAAAATCTAAGTTTGAGGAAATGACTGCAAAAGGTCTACAGATAAAATTGGCAAAGTACAAATAATACCATATCACATCTTTAGAAGAGGAAGCTGTGTACACACACTCTATGCCGTAATGTTTCATAATACAAATTAACATTTGTCGCGAATTGGTTTCCCTGTATGGTGGGCTTACTTGATCAGATAAGGTAAGTCGTTGCTAGATATTTTTGTCTCTCTGCACACAAGAACAAATTTTCAAACATATGTTGTAGTGAAGTAGTCTCTATTCAAGTTTATCTGGCTGATTATTGTAACACTCTTATAAGCACCTCAAGACAAATGCTACCAGGGCTCGAAATACAACCTGTATACTATTCAGGTTAAAAAGTGGTAGAATTCCAGTTGTGCAGGAATTTCCGGTGTCTACCTGCACCAGGGTAAAAGAATGGGTCCCCGACACTTTCAATGCAATTAAAACAAGCAATGTAGGTATAATTTGACTGGCCAGTTGTACGTATGCAGAACAAAGTATTTCGAGCCCTAGTATTGTTATAGGCTATAGGCTAGTGTTAGATGAATCTGGGTTGGTAAAGGACATCATGTAAAGAATACACCTTTCTTCCAACACGGAAAATTTTTAGCCTTCCTTAGATAAAATGACTTTCTGGCACATGTGACTTGTTCTTTGAGTCCTGTGTCTACAAGGTCACATGACAAAAGTAGTGGGTCATCCTATATGAAGAAGGCTGCAGAAAATAGCTAAAAATGTCCCTTTCCCTAAAACACAGCAAACAATTTGGTGTGCTAATATGAAAAGTCTGTCTATGTTGGTAGAATTAGAAAAGTTTAGTCTTTCCACAATGCTAATGTCAGATGAGTTATGAAGGCCTGGGGCATATGTAAATTTCCTGTGGATAAATCCCCTGGTTGCTCCCAGGAGCGCTAAACTGGAATGCCGATGGAAGCCAGGACGCGTTTCTCGGAGTCGGTGAGATGCTGCAGGAAGGCAGAGTGGCAGGGCTGCTGCGCCAGCTGCTGTAGGTAGTCTGTCAGATAAGCCTGCGGAACAATGTGGAAAAATGCAGTTTTATGCGAGCGAATTCCTAGAAAAAGGTAGGTAACCCAACCCATGTTTCTTAGAGGATATGACACTACGCGTCCTGATTGGTTCAGGCGATGTGGTTCAATCAGCGGAAAGCGTCCCCTGCCCACTTCTAATCACGAGCGCTCCTTGCATGAATACTTTGCAAAGAGCTGTGGAGCTGCTTTCTGTTTCAAAACAAATAGGAGAAAAGGCTGACAGATACATGTACACATATATTACTGCAGTGGGGTTTGACTATTTGCTTGAATACAGTGGAATACATGTAAATAAGGGCGAATCTACCGAAATACAGTATGCTTTTACTTATGCTTATGCTAACATTGCAACTTGCTGTATTTTGTTGAGCCCTGGGCCCACTAACAAAATTTTCCTCACTTGATGGCGGACTGACGCCCACCGGGCCACTTGGCTAATCTGTTTAAATAAAGTGTGTCCTACATGTAACATTGATGAAGACACATAGATTTTGTGCCCCAATGTGCCAAGAACTGCACATTTGCCACTGTTAAGTTGTAGGTTCTTTAGCCATACACGAGCACACCGGTATCTTCAGGAGCACCAACTTTATTCTACCTTCTTCCAGGACTCTGGTCACCTGAGTGCCCTTTGCCCCCTGGGTTCTAACACTTCCCCTAAGGGGTCATAGTGGGTCACCACAGCCACTAGGAACCATATCTTTATTAATGACTTACCTGGAGGTCCACCTGGTTCAACTCGTCTTTGGCAGCATCCGGGTCATCCTCTTCCTCATCATCAAAGTCATCATAACCTGTAGTCGTGGAAACAGCATCAATATGACATCATCTTCGGACAGCTCCGTTTCAAGATCATCCACGGTTATCTGCCTTTGGCATAACATCAGTACTGTCTAAAGGTACTGTTGCATGGGGGCAGGGCTGTCTCCATTTTTCCGCCCCACTCATTGTTTGGGAGCCCATGTTGTTGATTTTCCTTGTTATTTCTGTCAATTTTTTACCAAGGTACATTTTTACAAGAGGGGTTGCAAGCCCTTCCCCTTTAATGTGCTTGAGGCACCTCCTCGAACACCGGACCCCCATTTTACGTCCCTTCTGAAAGACTGGTGCAGCCCCAACCAAGATGCCCTTCCCCGGATCGAACCTGGGTCTCCCGGTTACCAAGGCAACTCATTGGAACCAGGAGCTCAACTGTGAAGCTGTTACCAGTTGAGCTACAGGGACATCCCTAAGATAAACAAATGCTTACCATACATTCCTGCTCCCCCGACATCTAGCAGCTGGGACAGTGTCTGGCCCATGGCCTCCTCGTCACCCGCATCATCATCATCGTCATCATCCCACCCTTCCTCCTGGAGCAATTGGAAGGACAGGCAGATATTTCATTATCCGTCAACGTAAAGTCAGTCACAGTGGCATGTAGTGATTTGTATCTATATGCTGCTGACTATTTACTGAGTGTTTGGTGGCTAGAATGGGTAAAAATCATCAGAATACGCAATAACACTACCGGTACTACAGATTTACTACGTTGTCATCATCCCACCCTTCCTCCTGGAACAGTTGGAACGACAGGCAGAAGTCAGTAACAATGGCATGTACTGACTTATATTAATACTGCTGTCTATTTTGTGTTTAGTGGCTAGAAGGGGTTAACATCATCAGTATATGCAAAACCGGGTACCACTTCTATAGATTTACTACATTGTATGTGTTTGCATTAGATTGCTGCATTACGTAAATGAAAAAAAAGTGATGTCAACAATACATAAGTTTGATAGATCTCCTACAGCAACATACCAAGTCTACATCAGTTGACTGCTTTTAAACAACACAACAAAGAAATCTGATACCCCCTTGTGTCAAGGGCCCAAACCCTTGTCCAGATTATGTGCAGGTAGACATAAAACTAACGGTACTACAACTCCAAATTTACCTTAACTAACCTGTAGATGGTATCATGTTTCACAAGTATTAAGTACCATTTCTTAGCCTTCAGAACATCACAAACTGGCTGAACTCACATCGTCCAGGTCCTCTCCACCTGCGGAGGCCTGTCTGGACATGTTGTTCTCAATCTGACTGGACAGCTCGTTGATCAGCAGCTTGTACAACTTCACCAGGACTGGAACCATGGTCCACTGCTCCGGCTCTGAAAGGAAGGAAAATATGTGCAACTTAAAGCTCGGTCTCACCAACTCTGGTGGTACGAACACTTTGAAAGAGCCAGTGGCTGCATCAACACCATCGCCAAATTGCAGTTGCCAGGCAACAGAGGTTGCGGTAGACCGAGGAATCTTGGATGGATTGTGTCAAGAAGGACATTAAGGTGTGCGGCCACACCAGCGTGGACCTGCTGGACAGAGCCGCTTGGAAGTACAGTGTGAAGACTAGTCGACTAGTGACAGGGACCCCAGCAGTAGTATAATCAAATAATGGATACTACTACTTTAGACTTTAAGCTTGAGACTGGACTATAGTGGGGCAGTGTTCAACTTACGGGACGCTGCCTTGGATCTAGTCCTGATTCCCTCGTGGTTGAAGATCTGGTCGCCCTTGACCGTCACCTCCTGTAACTTCTTTGTTACATCGTTGTTCTTGCTGATCCCATGGCTCAGCAGTTTGGACAACGCTACAGAACTGAGACCAACAGAGAGAACATGCATGTTACTCTTAGTACAGGTCTTGGACATCTTTAATGCTGCAATCCAATGTAACTGAGGACATTTTAGAGTCTGTACGGTAAATCTACTGTATACTGGAGGAAAGGTGTCATTTGTCAAAGTCTTGATTTCATTCATTCATATAACTAAAAAGTGCTAAAGAATGTTGCTACAACTCAGTTATGAGAATTAGCTTTCAAATATTAAGTTTAAGGCTACAATTTCAAATATCATGTTAGAGGCTAAGACAGGAGACTACGGAAATGTATATCTTATCATAGTCACAACCATTGATAAGCCATGACCCCATCATAATCAGCTAGAAATCACATCTCACTCTGCCATCATGAACACAAGCACTAACGCTGGACCTACCTTACTTTCCCTTCATATGCTCCATAGAACAGGTGTTGTTTCTCACACCACTCTGAGAGGACGAACTCCAGGGCTGTGTTTCCCGTGGGGCCGGGCACGCTGCACAGGAACTCCAACAGGTCCTCTAGACGAGTGTGCATCAGGTGGGCAAACACCATCACTAAGGACTGGAGTAAGAATTACAGAATGATTCAGTTACTACTTGGAAATTTGCCTGACACACACACACACACACACACATATTCAAGCACATCAATTTGCCACACACAAATACACACATGCAAGCACATACATTCAAAAAGATACATAAAAACCCACGATACAAACATGATACAACATTATTCTTTCATCTTAAAACTTACAATTTGCAGTTTACCTACTTAAGGTCTAAGATGAAACGTTACTGTCTTTGCCTTACATTTATCATCAAGGCTCTACAAAACCTAGACTGTATTTTACAGAAGATCCTTCAAAACTTTGATAGATACTCTTATTGTAGAAAAACAAGTGGACTACCTGTATGACACTGAGTGTCTCCGCCTGCTGCAGTTTACTCAGCACTGCTCTCAGCAGCATGTCCAGACTGTCCCCTAATCTCTCCCCGGCCTTCTTAAACAGGGCCGTCAGCAGCTTCCCCACGAACGACGCGCAGAACTCGGACGTCCGCGGGTCCAGGAGGTGCAAGGCGACTTGGATGACGTAGTATATGCCATTGTTGCCAGCGTCGTCGTGCCACGCGATTATCTGTTCGCAGGCGACAGAGACATACGCCCGTATACATTCACCTCCACTCTGAAACACAATCATTATGGCAATGATTTAAAAAATGTGGAATATTGTTGAACAAGACATACAGAAACTTAATGGCCAAACTTTCCATAGACCTAAAAAAATATGTACTTGGGGAAGGCAATGGTGCATTTGTTGGTGCATATTTTGGAAGCATTTGTATTCTTATATTTGTCATTCGTAACAGTAGTTCACCCACCATCTATAGATTTGATTTGACCCATAGCTAAAGGTGACCTAAATTACATTTTTACAATACTCAGATCTTGTGTTTGATATCTAAGACAGAAAAACTTATAAACTAGTTATTCATGAAGTGTGGATGACCTTACCTGTAGTGCTGAGTTGTCGTCTGTTCTAAGTGTAGCCTGTGCACACGCAGGGAAAGCCTGGGAGATGAGAACATCAGACAGGGGGGTGGCACTGCTCCGAACAACACCACACAGGATGTCCATGGAGATCTGTAATGCAGAAAACAAAACTGAATATAACATACAAACCTCTAGGTTGCATTTGGACACAGTCCTACTTTTTATGTGCCTATGACAAGTAAATCTGTGTTTATCTTGGTTATACCATACCGACTTGGCAGGCATGCAGTAGCAGTTGGTTCTGTAACTACTATAATGTAGAAGGGCTAGTGATTCCTATGCCTAAGTTCTTCTAAGACTAAGAACTGTTTAAAGATGCCAGTTGAAGAAGCTCGTACATGGTAACATGTTTCTTACTTCCTCCTCACTACAGAGATTACAAAGAACATTGTTCAAACAGCTGTGAAGAAGAATGAACTTGAAAACATTTTGCTTGTGAGTGTACTTACAGAACAGAGCCCGTGTGGTACTTTGTCTGCCGGGGCCTGCATGATGCTGATGAGGGTGGGGAGTAACCTCTGCTGAAGAGGCTGGAAAACAAACAAATAAACAATTTAGGACTGTTCCATTTCAGGAGTTTTTTTTTTTTCAAAACGAAAGAATGTGTGTGTCAAGGACTATTGTATGAATACCACAATGTAGAGGAGCAAAGTTGGGGTTGAATACAAAAGCTTGAAGTGCTTTCCAGAAACTAACCTGCTGACACGTTGGAATACTTGCTAACTCTTTGAAGATGTCTTCTGTCAGGGAAGCTATAAGGGGATCTGTAATATGATGTAACATATTCTGTTACCACAGTTGTGACTATGAAACAAGGCTTCACATGATTCTGTCAATTTAATAGTTCTCGTCCATTATCAACTTTAGGCATTTTCAGCTCTAGTTTCCAATCCGCAAATGTATTCATAAACTTTGTTGCTAGAAGACAGTGCATTCCTTAAGTTTGCAAAAAAAATCAATAGCTGTTTTTTATATCTATAAACGAACGGACACATTTGAATCAGCAAACTACATTCAACAAAGAAGAGAATTTACGAACATTATCACAGAAAAAAAGCTGATAAGGTTCTGTTACAGCCACTGGTTCCAGACTTACCGTGGTTATACTTGAGGAACACGGCTATGGACAGGGGGATGATCTTGGACTCGTACGAGGCAGTAAAACTATGGTCGATGGTTAAGACTATCCTGAGCGTTTCTAACACCAGGGCTAGGACCTGGGGGTGAAGAGATTAACACAAAATTTAACTTCAGTGTAACAATTTATTGCATCAATTCTTTGTATGGTCTAGGAAGAATGGAAGTATCATGCAGGGGTGGGTGTAATTGTTGCAGCGTCTTTCTTCTGTCAATATTTTTGTGATGAATTTTTTTGGAATCAGTTTCTTTTTTGCTTTTCACCATACCTTTGCCTGAGCCCTAATTCTTCCAAGTGCAACTATCATCATGTAATCTTTGCATTAGCCTGTACTTCATTCAAAATGAAGGGTAGGGTCACTGAACTGAATGATATACAAATGCATTTCAAATCACCTGGTCATTCAGATGCCAAGTTCATATCAGGAAAATGCCAACTTTCAAAAGAATTTCACTGGAAAAAAGTCAAGAGATACAGCTACAGCTACTAAGAAGTACATGTATGCTCCATTGACAGATTACTTTTAAATTTTTTTAGCAGAACTAAATATCACTTTTAAATTCTTTTAGCAGAACTAAATATCACGAAATCGCAGGGATGTAAACTGTTGACTGGTATGAGAAGCTGTTACCTCTGATGCGTACTGTGTTGCTATACTGATGAGCCCTTCTGTGACGTGGGGGAGATACGGCACCAGCAGCTGGGTGTTTCCTGACTGCTTCAAGTGGTCACAATACCTGGACATTAACAATGGGACATCAAAGGTATAAAAGATGGGAGCAACAGTAGGAAAAACAGGTATTACATGCACATCACAAGTGTTCACTTGTTGATATTCTTAAACCTCTCACACTCCAAGGAATCTATCTCTAGGACCAAACTTGTAGCAGTTAGCTAAGTCAGGAAATATGTCTCGACAGATTGTATGTGAGGGGGTGGGGTGGAGAAGGATGGTGCTGGAAGTACTATGCTACCATAGTCCCAGACCCTCTAATGCAAGGATGGGAGTAGGTTAAAAAGATCGTAAGGTAAGGTAATGTAAGAGGGTGGTGAAAATCTCGCCAAAATACTATGCATAACAAAAACTTTTGACTTAATAGAAGTCAGTAAAACTTTGAGAGAAAACATGGACCTAATACAAGCTTCTTATGATACTTAACGAACAATACTTAACTATAACGAAGTATCTCACCCAAAGATTGCTCGTACAGCTGATATTCTGACTGACGGTGACTGGTTAGGCTGTAGCCCATTCACTGTAGCTTCTAAAAACCTTTGTACTAGTTCAGGAGACATTGCTAAGGTGAACCTGCTGGCAGCCCACAGAGCTCTCCCCAACAGGAATGGAGAAACTACAGAAAAACAGGACGTTGTCAGGTAAGAAAATGGTCTGGTTATAACTTCTATATCACTTTACAATATGAAATCAAAACACAATGACTCTATCATGTCTTAAAACATTATCTGGTTCACAACCCAAGAAACAAAGTCTGGTAAAAACATGTTCCCCTTGCCATGCCAGAAATATTACTGTCTACTGATCTCAAAACAGAAAGAAATGCCACAGAGCAGGAGAGCAAGGAGCTGCATCAAGTGTGCTACTTTAAATTGTAAATATTGGTTGGTGCTCTTCGAAGTGAGCTCTCACAGCGAACTCTTCACACCATGAACATGTGTACTGACTTGTATGCGTTACTATGGTTGTTTCAACCTTGATCTTAAGTTAAAATACTACAAAGGCCCCCTTATCTGTATCTGTATCTGTATAGCCGGTATAACCGCCTTTCGGCGTAACACACCCATAACCTTCCTACTGTGAAATTATGTCCTCACAAACTAAAATAAATTAACTGTACCATAAATCTTGTGATATATTTAACAATTTTCAACAGAAACTGGTGTACCTGGCATGTTCAGATCAGCCAACACTACAGACGTCAGGAAGCCGTTCAGGTCAAACTGGATCTTCCCACTGTTACACATGTCGATGATGAGACTCTTGATGGAGCCCAAAGCCAGCATACAGGACTCGTGTAGTTTCCACCTGGACAGGGTACACAGAAACACACGTGTGAGGAAACTGCTTTTCAAGTAAGCATCCCATATGAAACCAATAGCTAGGTAAAAAGAGCATGTATGTATCTAATAGAGAAGGTTGATCGATATCAATGGAAACCTCAAATTCATTCAAAAGTTACAAAAGTGCAACTAGGGAATTATATGTTTTTCGAGGATCTGTCATTAGGTACTGCTTGCCACATAAGCATGTTTTATTAGTATCTACAGAGCCAAAAGAACTTTTCAAGGTAAATGCATGAATATCGTAACATCAACTGTTTTTTTTTATGATCTAGAAATTGTGAGAAGTAGAACATTATTCCAATGTCAATGCTAATGATCTGGATAATAATGTGAGCTGCTAATATTCCTCCCTTGTTTATATACATGCAGTGACGTTATGATTTGGTATGCCATGAATATTGTGAGAAGTTAGCCATTATTCTAATGATATCCTAGAGATCTGCATACCAGTGAGGGCTGCCAGCGTTCTTCGCCTGTTCAGCCTCCTGCAGATGCTGCGTGACAGCTGCTGTGATCCCAGCCGCACTCTCCGTCTGGAACTCAGATGACACAGCCTGGAACAGAACATTATAGTACATACAATCACTGCCTAGAACTCTGATTAGTTTGTACATGTATTCAAGTTAAAGTCTTTACAAGCCATGTGGTGTATAGGGTACAAGCTATCTTTTTTTCCTTTTCCCTTGAGCCACACAGTTATGCAAGCACAGATGTAACTACAGCTGCGGGCTATCGGTACTAGTAGTACATTTTGTACTGTGTCAATTTCCTTACTCATATTTGCTGAGTGACAAACCAGAAAAGCAACATTTATCATTTTTCAAACACTGCAGCATGGAAAGTGAGCTCTCTATCCACTTGACTATTGCTGCAGTGACTGTTTGTGTACCACTGTAAAATGCCAACATTTTTTTATCCCCAACATGATAAAATAACACAATCTTACCAGCAGCAGATCTTGTGCAGAGATCCTGACAGAGTAAGAGAAAGTGTCATCATCTTCATCCTCTACAAACTGGTCTGGGTTCTCTGTCCACACTTTGATCTGTAGGGGGAAACTTTCTTGATCAATGTGTAATAACCCTTGGTCCTTTCTACCAGTAGCATGCTGTATTGTAATGGGTACAAGTAAGTTATGGTACTTTTTCAGGTCACCTGTTGGAACACATTTTCTTCTGTTGTCCTTTATTTTCCCCTTTTTTATATCAAGTTGAACACATTTTGTCTTCATACATATCAAACATCATGTACAGTGAGAAATAGCACCCATCTAGCTTTTTTCATTCTAGATAAAGGTTCACAAAGATAAGCATACAAACAGATGAAAACCATTTTACAGATTTGATGCAATCACAAAATTGAAAGAAAATCCAAGGCAACCATCCCTACCTGTTCCTCGGTAATTTGCATGTAAGGTATGATGTAATAGATGAGCTCTCTCATGCTCTTCTTCACAGTGCTGCGGAACTTGGGGGTCTCAATCAGGCCGTGGATGAAGTCAAAGATACTGAAGATCAGGTTCTCAAAACCCAGTACTTCACCTGAGGATGGTAAAGACAGATGACTTACATCAACATTCTATCTACTAAGGAGTCCATCCATTCACTAAATGTGCATTGAGGCAGCAAGGGGAGGGTTAAAATATAGATTCAGAGTATTGGACCACTTTTTATTTTTTGGCTCTTTGCGCCTCGGAAGACGGTCGACAGCTTCTGCCAGTCTCTGGGCTTCAGTCAGTTACTCTGTGTAGTCCTGGCTTGGTAGTGCCTCGCATGGCTCATGAGGCTTATTTTTGCACTGCAAGCTTTTTATAAGCAAATAACAAAACCCAAGATAACTTTAAATGTAGAACACTAGAAAAAGAATTACTAATAATTTCAGATCAAGAAGGATGACTCTGCTCTCATGGTGTACGTTTTTCAAACTTGATTTTTCTAGAAAACCCAGAGAACAGTTGAAAAGAGCTTTGGGAACGAGACAATAGTACTTCTCACCATCAGAGTCTACAGGATCATCAGCGTCCTCTGCATTGTTCACCTCGGTGCTCACATAAGTAGGACTGGTTAAGGAATGGTTCTTTCCGGTGGCTTTTTATAATGATGTTAACAAGTTGTAATGATGTTTATTCATCTATTTTACTTTATTCACATTTATTTATCTAAGATAGAGCAAAAAGCAAAATGCTTATAAGAAATCCTCTCCTCGAAAACAAATGTCATGTCTAAATGTACATGCCTATGAATGTGACATCAACAAACAGAAGGATATAAAGAGGCGCTCTGAGTGAAGATGGTCCACACAGCTGGCAGGATCTGTGCCATCCAACCCAACATCTGCTTGGGGAAGTTCTTTACCAGTGCAGTCAGAGCCTGGAGAAAATTGAATTGCAATTAACAATTTTTTGGGGAAATGTACAGTTTATGCCATGATATTCATGTATGATTATTACAAATATCTATGCTTTGTAATTCAAAGCAATATCATAACATCTTTCATAGTTGAATAAAAGAAAAATTATCATTTCTTCAAAGAAAAAAGACGAATATGGATTTGTAAAAGAATCCAATTATTATACTGATTCTTGGTTACCTTGAGTACTTCCATTCTCAGCCCACTGTCAGAAGTAGGGCCGTCCGGTACACTGAGTGCCTGACCCAAGGCCTCCACAAACTGGTTCAGCACAGGGAACAGCAGTGTCTTGGCTGCTCCCTAGAATAACATACAACAAACATTGTATTTCATGAGTGACATCTTTTCTCCATTTGTTTTGCTCAAATACAAATTATGTAAGCATCTGAAAGCAGCTGGCCTGTGTCCTTTTCATTTGTACATCTTAGCCTTTTTTTACATGACTTTGTCATTAAGCTATTGGGCTACTGTAGTGTAAATTGTCAAATGTTAGCAGTGTTTTATTTTCGCTTTACCTCTTACTGCCAAATCATAACACAGCAAATGTGTGTTTTGTAATTCTCCTTTACTACAGAAATGTTTCAACTGCTAACGTTAGGCACTGCAAAAACATCCATTTCCCTCCTACCACAAAATAAAACCACCGCAAAAGTAAACATATTTACAGTATCATGATTGCATGATCCATTGAACACTATTTCAACAACAAGCCACAACATCAATTGATATAGTATAAGTATAAAGTAAAGCCCAAACCTTGTTGATCTCGTTGATGGTATAGATAAGGTTGGCACACGTAGTGAAGATCTCCACTGCACGCCCTCGAGTACGGATACTGTACACCTGTGCACACATAATCATATATTCAGAAAATCACCACTCAAGTATAATATGATATTGGCTTTCTAAAATTAAAAGTGTAACAGAGTGGACTTCTCATCATCTCATAGGGACAAGCTTCCGTACATTGTGGCAGGAGACATCAGAGACAGTGGCCACTACCATCTTCTTTCTCTATACAATCATAGTAACTACTGTACATGGGGGTTGAAAGGTCTCTAAGTTGGCAGCTGTGAACCATTAATTGGCCACTGAATAAGTGTACTATATAGAGATTTATAGCTTATCTAAGTCATTGATGGTCATGTCCAACTTTCAGTGGCTATTGCAGAGCATGTTATAGAAACAGTAAGGAAGCACACCTCGGCTTGTGTGAAGATCTTGTACATCTCAGGTAGGATGACAGGTGCCACCTGAGGCATCTGCGCATCTGTCACCTCACGGGTGAACTCTAGGGGTAGAGAAACAGACAAATTTTAAATGGAAAATATGTATCACAAACGAGCTAATCCGGCTAACTCACCAAACAAATGGTTCTCCCAAAGTTGTACTTGTAGTTAATCTACCCTTAATTTTCCTACAACTTAAATTAACTAGGCATAAATCATCTAAGCCACTAGTACGATTTTGCCAATGGACTTCCCTTGAAAGTCAGATTTTCACATTTATGGCAAGGAAGAAGCAAAAAGGGATTGAAAACACCTTAAAAGAAACCAGTAAAAGAACCACTCTCATTATGTATCAATGGCCCGTCATGCCCACTTGTTGGGACTCTCATGGCACCCTTGATAGCATTGGCATCTGGTCAAACATGACTCAAGTACTCTATTACAGTCAACTTTATCAAAAGGAGGGACTGATGACACATCTTGTTACACTGGGAGAAGTATACTGTCTTTTAAAACATTAACTATCCATACCCACCTGTCAGAACTCTCATGGCACCGTGCACAGCATTGAAATCCCCGCTGGTCAGGGCCTGCATCAGCTGCAGAAACAGGTCCGGCCAGGCCTCGGGCCAGTCCCAGTGAGCGATGGCCGAGATGGCGTAGGCGACGCTGGACCGAACCTTACTGATGGACTCCTTCAGGCCGATGGGCAGAAGCTGTCTGATGTGGTGCTTAGCCTGGAGTGAATAGAAACATTTACAATGACAATAATCTGAGTTTCTGCCCAAAAGGGCTAAATGCAATATGTTAGATAACTAAAAGCAATAGCATGTACTACATCTGTATTACACTGCATCTAAATCGGTGCAGTTTATATCTTTCTTATCCTTAACAACAACACTGCTAGAACATGGGGTAGAACATTGACTGGCAGGCAGCAGGTAGAAGGTTTGAGACATTACAAAAGCGTACCTGCTCAGTAGTCTCAGGTGGGCGGAACTTCTCCGACTGTGCTGACCAGTGAGTCTCCACATACTGCTTCAGGACCACAGATGCCAGCTGGGGGAAAAAGTCACAAGCATTTCTTTAAATGCATACAAATCTTTGAAAGCATAATTTCATTCATTACTGCATATGCAATACAACACTAAGGTACAATGTATTTGTTTATGATAATGAAACAAGGCATTGTCACTGTAATACTTGCTATTATGTAGCCTGTATAACGCAAACTCCAGCTGTCCGGGGTTTCTCTCCCCTCCCCTTGGGTTGCGAGGTGGTTACAGGGCCGCGAGCGGTCACAAGAGGCTTGATTGAATTCAGGCTAGCTATTATGTACATGCATGTGAAGCTTCTAACAGAGTCAGCATTACATTTGAAGATTAAACATCCCAACAGATACATTGAAAAGGTGACAATGGTTGATTACGCATGTGAGTTGTTCTTCCCTCCCCATCATAACTCACCTGCCGTATGGCTAACGCTCCTTGTGGATCAACCGTAAACTCTGCCAGGTGCACACCGAATTCTGCAACATAAAAACCACAGTTCTCATTCATGGCAAGAAATCAACAACATTTCCTTTCTTAAGCAAAAGCATTTAAGATACCTTACAGATGAGATGTATTAATTCAATCAATCAAAAAGGGTCATGAACGATGTGACAAACTGTAATTATGTTACATTTGCATAGTATTTGTACAATAGCACTAGTGGTGACTGCAATGAGTTTCAAAATTATACACCATCTTTGATCTCTCTCTCTCTCCCTCAAATAGCTCGACTTTTGAAACCAATGAAAGACTCAAGTAGTGCGAAACATCAACAACAAACATTTACAGCACGATAAATGATGATTTCTGTAACATAATTTGTGGATGCAGGTGGCTTTGTCACCTACTACTGTTCTTTGCATCTTCCATTGGGCACATTATCGACATACCACACTGAACAGTCTAGAAGACAGGCCTCATTGCTGCCTTGTGTACACACCGGCAATTCTTATCAAGCCCGATAGAAGCGCTCAAAATCAATTCCGTGATGTCATGCTTCCGCACTCGCTCCGCGCGCCAAATGTCTGGACGCCCCCCTCCCTCATCTTTCCGAAAGGTGTCCCCTTTTCATTCGCGCTGCGCAGCACGCAGCAAGTCATGTAGACGTGAACGCACCTTCTGTCACTTCCAGAACCTTGATCTGCTCCTCCCCAGCGATTCTGACCTCGTGTTGCGGGGACAGGATAGCTGTGAGACTCTCCAAGAGCGCCTCTTTCAGGGAGCGGCTCACGTCTGCTCCCTGCGCCGCCATCTTGGCCGTGGATTCCGGAGTGAGCATGCGTCAGAAAGACGCGCGAAACTCAAATCACGTGATTGTCCCACATTTAAAGGCATGACACTGTTGAAGTAACTTGTAAGTTGTAACTGCAGCAAAGTTTTATTTGTCAGTCTTGGCGCACTTAGTAGGCATGAATACATTGCAATGCCTTAAAAAGGCTCAGGTGGACCAGTTTTTGGAACCTAAAAATCAATTTCCTATCAAATGAATGCATTCTTGGAGGATGAAGAGGCAGCGACGGACTTCCGGATCGATCCCTCGAAATGTTCTCCGTACTTTATCCAGTCGTAGAGCTAAATTTGTCTGTAGATATTGTTTAATCGGATGCCTAATCTTCATCAACGTACAATACTTTTACTTTCTGGCGCTAACTGGCATCCGTACTCCCGTCTTGAATGAAACTATCGGCTGATCACAATGATTTTGCAAGGTGATTTTGAATTCAGAATCAAGAAAATTGTGCTAGCCATAATTTTCTATAACGTTACATCCATTGATTCACAGAATTTCAAACTTTGTGCATCGCGTCACCTGAGAGAAAAACACAGAGAAATCAGAGTGTCATACAAATTGATTTACTTTGATCACATTGGTTATTTACATGTCCTGTGATTCCAGTGAAAGCAACATAAGATAAAACAAAACACAACAACGTAAAAATGCCATGGTTGATAGTTGAAGTTGTTCACATACATGTACGTCTACAAAAAGTGTGGCTGTCGCTCGATCAAATGGCTTTTACAACGAATTGGATGGCTTCTTGCAACAAAAC
The DNA here is from genome assembly GCF_035083965.1 of Branchiostoma lanceolatum. NCBI lineage: Eukaryota > Metazoa > Chordata > Leptocardii > Amphioxiformes > Branchiostomatidae > Branchiostoma > Branchiostoma lanceolatum. Next base: position 8,014,258 of record NC_089726.1, on the reverse strand, counting down.
CTTCTGATTAAACGCTGCATCCGATGCACCAGTACTACGTATATACATCACTGAGCTATATATAGGCAATAACCATGCCGGATTATTCATCTACGATATATACAATAAAATACAACGTTGATGTACAGTACAAAACAATGTATGGAGGCAATACAATGTCTTTAGAAAAGTTCTCGAGGTTTTCATGATGTTTTCGTCGTTAACCTTTAGCCGGTTGGCAACCAGTTCTCTATTGGTTACGGGGTTAACGTTAGTCATCAGGGATAAGGTTAAGGCACTATTCTTCTAGCTCGTAAGCAGGGTGAAGGTTCAGACGCGATCCTTCTAAAAGTCGGAGGGCCTGAGTCTCATCTCCGCTCTTGCCAGGGGGGCGTTGTCTCCTGAGAAGCTGTACCAGTTGATGGACTGGGAGGGGCCTCCGTGGTACGCACCGTTCAGATCACTGGTGTGGCAGTCTTTGAACCACCAGGCACCCTGAAACACGCAAACGAGAAAAACTGGTCATTAATCATAACCACTTTACAAAGCCTGATGATATAACGTAAACTTGTATGCACATATACATAAGATATCATCGCGATAAACACTGTACAGTGTCTGCAGACTGAATGAGGACGTTTTAAGTAAGAAAGACATATATGTATGTGTTTTACGAAGGCTGAATGCTTGACTTGATGAGCTACAGATTAACGTAATACAAGGATGTAGCATATTTTCTTCATTTTGGATGTAAAACTTTCTTCTGAAGACTCATAAAGAAAATGCTAAAATTCTACATTGTGTAGTCACCTTAACATCCTCTGCACAGTTAGACGCGGATCCGTCGTTGTCCCTGTCCGGGGTGCTGAACGGCATGTCCCTGTGGTACTCCAGGGAATCTCCCGCCGACCCCTCCAGGTACAGGCCCAGGCGTAACGTGTAGTTCGTGTCCTCGCCGTCGACTTTGAACCCCCTGAAATAGTGCGACGGAATAACCTTTAAGCTAACAATAGTTAACACTGATGAAAAGAAGTATAATTATGTAATGAAAACCATAGCTACCACGCTAATATGAGTGGCAAATGCACAAAGTATTTGAGACATGGTTTGTGTACGTAAGCTTTGCTGCTTTTAAAGTCACTGCAATGGGGCCTAGATACTACAGTTCAATGTATCTACTCCATACACAGTTTATAATAGGAGAAGTAAATCAAATATCGTTGTTATCATACCTACGTAACAACCCTTCTTGATGTAGACTAACTACGATGATGACATTATAGTAATGACATTAGACTAACTACGATGGCTTTAGAATATTTGCCAGGGCAGCTTAATGGCCACCAAATGGTTTTATTTGCCCGCGCAGTTATATTAACCTTATCTCTCTCTCCTGGTCGAATTCTACTATCCGTACCCCGTAGGAAGGCCTGGTGGAGACTATACAGAGGCCATGTAAACATGTTATCCACAAACAGAGTCATGCCCACCTGTATCGAGCGAATTTCTCGGTGCCCCCCGAGTCCGCCACTGTTACATGGAGGTCCGTGGGTTTCGCCTTGGTCAGACGGTGAATGTGTTCCAGGCCGATCCAGAACTCCCGCGGGTCTCCGAACCCTCTCCTGTAGGCATCCCAGTCACGGGAAAACTCCATGTGCCCATCCTGTGCGAACGTAAAAAAAAATAACAAAATAAACAAACCCAGGCGTGATGAATGTCTTTCCTTTGAAGAGTTGCTTTTCAACTTCTGCTCAATGAAAATAGATTGATGCAGGCCTAATCATTGACATTGTTTGAATCATTATCTCTAAGACTAAGGAACAGCTGCAAATATCGTTAGAGTAACTATATGGTAATGAGGAGTATGTTAGCAGCCGATGCACAAACTACTTATAATTAGGACAAAGACTACGTATAGATGATATAAGGGACCTATGTGAAATAATGCTCCACAATTCGTGCATTTTCCCTTCTGTCGCAGTGCAATTTTGCGTGTTTTTTGTGCCAACATGTTTGTCAACTTACTGGTTTTTCTTCTTTTTCTTCCAATACTATTCTTTCCCATTTTCACCCCCTAATCCAGTATTGGTCTTGTACAGTCTCAAGATAGTCTTAAAATTTCCACCTGTCTCTTCTGGATGACTGTCCACCCTCCACCGTCTCTTTCCATGTCACAGTAGACCTCTATCTGTCCGCGACCGTCCGGGTCTATTGTGTAGACACCGTTCGCACGCACACCGCTCTTGTACAACACGTCACAGCCTCCAGCAACACTTAACAAATCTGTAACGTTACGAAAGTAAGAAGATATCGTAAGTAAAGATGTAGCCTTTGGAAACGTACTCTATTAATCGCACTCATCTGTATGAGATCATTTTGGCCCAAACTTTGTCTTATCTAGTTAAGTAAACTATTCGATAAGCGTTTGGCACAAAATGAGCAAACATTCTGACACGTTTATGCTACAACTGTTTCGTATGTAACGCCTGACGGAGTTCCTTTACGATTTGAGGGGTTTCTGATATTCATATCTCTCCACACCACAAGAAAAGGAAAGGCGAATAATTTTTCAGTCGCCTTTGAGTTGGATTTAATACGACCCCATTTGATGTTCTTTAATCATTTAGGAATGCTAATCACTGTCCCTTCTTTTGCCCTGGATACAAAATAGCTCACCCAGACTCCCACCCTCCCGAAACGAGGAAGTAAAACCATGGCCTTGCACGCAGGTTTGTGAAACCTGATCCCCGATCCCCATGATGGTTACCTGTTCCGTCCTGTGTGCACACCCCCTGTGTGGGCTGGGGTGTAACAGGTGTGGTGACGTTGTCCTTATAACACTGACAGACACACGCCGGGCACGCCGGACAGGAACACACATTCTGCGGACACGGTGCTGCACTGTACACTATTTTTTGACACGTTGAACCAACCTGTAGAAAATGCGATTTATATATATATATAGAAATCATTAATCCGCGAAAGATGCCAACGTATCAAGTGTGTAACAAGCTGCACAATGTTGCAATTGGGTCTAAGTAAATATTGAACAAAATCACTTAACCATGGATGGGAAGAATTCAAACGTACCAGTTAGTGTGGCCCATGCCTGAGCTCATTAATCTCTAAGCAGATCCAACGGTTGCGAAGACCGTATCCAACTGGCATTGCAACCGGGATCTGCTTGGAGATTATGAGCTCATGGCAACAGCGACACTGACCTGACTTGGATACTTAGATATGACAAAGTATTAAGCATTCAACTATGGACAATACAAAGAGGGAATAAAGCGGAAGTTCTCAAACAAAATATTATGTAATCATCCTGACGATATGACGATATGTTTAGGCGTATTAGCTGGTCAATCAGATTTATGACATATCAGATTTGTCACATACAAGTGTCCCAGCCGCACCAACTAACAGGTGTTCCGCTTACCTGTGCAGGCTTCAAGGAGGACCCCGTGACGTCCTGACTATGACCTGTCTGCGTTAAAAACGTCATGAAAGTTCCCGCGAATATCACCCAGGAGCAGCCCATCCTGACATTTCATAAGAACTCCTTGAATCGCTGTCCTTCACTTGAAGTTTGTTCCGTCTTTCCTTGACCAGGTTGACCAGGTTTGCCAATGTAACACTATCCGGGTGATTTCCCATACGCCAATGCGATGAGCCTTTGTTTACAGTCATGGTTGTAACTCAATGCAAGGAGGTTTTATATAGACTACTTGCTCAATGTCACGGCTTGTTCGGTGGGAAAATGTCAACTGTTTGTGCACTGCCATTATGAAACAAAGGATGTCCCTCTGGCTCAACTGGTAGAGGCCTCAAAGTTGAGCTTCTGGTTCCCATCAGTTTATTACTGGGAAACCCCGGTTCAATGCGAGGAAGGGCATCTCGGTTGGGGCTGCACAATCTTTTGGAAGGGACGACCCGTGTTCGAGGATATGCCTCGATCACGTTTAAGGGAAAAGGGTTTGTAACCCCTCCCTATAGAAATATACCCTGCTACTGAAACAGCGAGGAAGCTCAAGGTGCTGTTCGATTCTATGTGGCACTAGGCACTGCAAGGGTCTGAACGAACGAAGATACACAGGTTAAATGCATATTTCGGAACCTGAATTCGTGTTTATGACTTTTATATACGACACTGAGACGAAGTCACATTATGTAAGTTGCTGCCTACGACTTCGATTTACCCTTTACCTATTTCATATAACGTTACAACGGAAAAGAACATTGTCATAGTCAATATCTGATTTATTCCTCTGTACATTTACAATACATATCCAAATATATAAAACATAAAGCTGATATTTTCATTCCTTATTCCATTATTCCACGTATGTTCTATAACTTAATTCATACTATTTTGTCGGCACCCTATTGTCATTTAGGTGGGATCGTCCTTAAGGTCATAATGTCATGTTCTTTTAGACTTATTTCGCATTCGATCTGATCTGACATGTATAACATGTCATCGTAGCGTTGTTCAATGTAAACAAGTAGCTTTATCAAAGACATAAATCATACAACATAAAAGCCATCATTGTTTGATATACCACTACGTGTCTAATGTTCCCATTCCTACCAACATAAAATCAGCCATGTATCTTAAGGGAGTCCTAAATTCCAGAATTAAGGGGGTGTTATTTTCCAATGAGTTATGCATCAATGAATACGTAATCAGACGACTTTTTACAGAATTCCATGGTGATAAATTAAGCGACGTGTGTCTTGTAAGACAACCTTTTATATTGAAGAATAACACCCTCTTCTGGAGTTTAGGACTCCTTTAATGCCTATCACCGGTAAACAAATATTTACAAAACTCAGCTTTCGGTATAGCTTCATACTTTAAGCGAGTGTGTTATTGTCCCAAGGGGTCACAGGGATCACAATATCATGTTTCAGGTTTGAAGCAAAAAATGCTGCGAAATACATCATTTAGTTCTAGGAATTCGTTCTGAACAAATTAGACTCATCCGGTCCTAGTGACACTCCCATACTCGTATTCCTAAGGCGAGATCACAACTGTCGTATGTTTTTTCACAGGATACTTATAATTTTCGGTCACAAAACAGCTGAATTTTGTTCAACATATCCACAATATTGTCCTCGAGAATGGTCTCATTTTGCCGTCGTAAACCTTTCGTACGACGAATGTGACCAAGCCTTAGCTCGTCCTAAAGTTTCTGCCGTTGGGGCACTGCCGCGAAGAGAGAGGGATTGAGAAGACGTAATTTGATTTGAGGAACTATTTTTCCTGCGCTATGTTTGTCCTAATCTCCAAGCAGATCTACCGGTGGCAATACAGTGTCCAAAGGGCCCAAAGAGTATTCAGTTGGCCACCGGTGGGCAGTTGGATCATAGAGCCATGGTTGGGTAGTATTTGGGCCCTACAGATACTGTCATGCCACCGGTAGATCTGCTTGGAGACTAGTTCTGTCCCGCATGAATATCTTCCTTGTACATCTGCACAGTGACGAACCCGTGTCGGTACAACTGACAGGGCAACTTGTGTCCGAACGTCCACTCATCCTTTTTGGGATCGTAGCATTCGATGCAGTCCAGGGCGGGTCCGTTGGACTCGGTGACGCCGCCCGACACGTAGATCTTCCCGCCCACCACGCTGACGCCGCAGTTGTCGCGCTTGATGTTCATGTCGGCCACGCGGACGATGGAGTCGTCAGATGGGTCGTAAGCCTTTACTGTCTTGGAGGAGCCACCTAAAGACAAACGAAATGTCACATATAAGACGCATGTACATATACAGTGCTGATACGGGGTTTTCCAGTGATGACGTCGCCAGTCACCACTGGACCCAGTGCTAGACATAACTACGGTACTGGACACCGAGTGCTGAGAAAGCCGTACCCGTTACTTTGGTACTTTTGCTGTACATACTCGTAGTTGCCAACGTAGGATAAGAACTTCTTTGTCCTGCTTTCCTTAAAAGACCTTCCGTCATCTTACATGAGGCCAGGTGTGTAATTGCCTTTTGGAACCAGAGAAAATATTACATGCATTAAAAACGTATACTAATGATCGCAGGTTGTCACTTAAGTATGAAGACTTCTTTGTCTTTCCTTCGTTAAAAAGCTTTCCCGAGACCTTTCGTCATTTTGCATCGTCTAGAGGAAAGGAAACGACGGATTACGTTGGAGCCAGACATGCAATGAGTCCTTCTGTCTGACGTCCATGTCACTGTGTGGTAGATTTATGATATGTAATTATAAGTTGTTAAAGTCGACACTATCATCGTTATGGCCTTTTGATTATACGTTCAATTTGATGAATGACGTCAGTTTCGGCCGTGAACAAAGGACGCTTGTCTCCTTTCTGTCAACAATATTTCCAAAAGACCTTCGTCGAAACAGCAACAACTTTGGAACAATACACCCTGAAAATAATTTATATTCACCTTAAAAACTTTATGTTTTAGCTGAACTATCTAAAATATAGCTTAATCTTTGACATATGTCCCTGTAGCTCAACAAATAGAAGCCTCACGGTTGAGCTCCTGGTGCTAATTAGTTGTTAACTTGGAGATCCCGGTTCAATCCTGAACACAACATCTCGGTTGGGGCAGCACCCGTCTTTCGGAAGGGACGTAAAAAGGGGGGTCCCGTGTTCTGTTAAAGGTGCCTTGAGCATGTTAGAGGGGGAGGGCCAGCAGCTCCTCCCTGGAATGATATACCCTGCTACTGCCCTATGTGCCACTAGCAGGGTCTGAACGAACGAACGATGACATATATTAGCACACGCCACGACGAGTGCCCACCTAGTAAGTATATCCGGTTGTCGAGTCTGACGGCATGTGCGCATGTGTAGTCTATCATGTTGGACTCCACCACGCTCCAGGAGTTGGTGTGCGGATCGTAGCACTGCAGCTGCCGGGAGATGTTGTACCCGTCGTAGAACCCGCCGAACACGTAGATCCTGCGGTGGTAGCGATCGGTTTATTGAGCAAACTATAGAACAAATCGGCCCTGAAGTAGATACCGACTTGCGCCGGATTTTACAATCTTCACCTCATACAATAAAAACTTCGGAATAAATCGGACGGTACTTGAAATGTGTACAGGTCACAATCATCACTATCGACATGTGTAAAAGTTGACGTGAGGGTTACTGACAATACAATCAAAAGTAGGGTCTCTGTACGTTCGACACTACTGGTATCGAAACGAAAGTTATTGTCCAACACATATAAGAGCTTATGCTTCGGTCCAATTTCCAAATCCAAAACGAAAGATACAATATTGATATGCATTCTTTGTTTTTCGTTGTTGCAAACAGCCCGGTCGGGCCCCGGACTGAAAATGGTACCAGAGCATTAGTTCTGTAGTGCGACAATGAGTATAGTCAGTGCCGGTACGGTACCTGCGGTCGTAGGCGGCCACGGCGGGGCACTTGACGGCGTGCACCAGCGGAGCGAGCCGCTCCCACTTGTCCTGGTCGGGGTCGTACCGCTCCACGTCCTCCAGGCACCGCTGGCCGTCGTACCCGCCGATGACGTACACCTGGAATGAATGAATGCATGAATGAATGAAGGAAGGAAGGAATGAATGAAGGAAGGAAGGAATGAGGGAATGGTTATTGACAAAATCACAATAAAATTAGAATCAAATACCATGGCAGCCACAAAAGGGATTAATTGAAGCATGACTAACGATTGTTGTTAAAACCTCTGGTGAACTTGCGCTGTACATAGTCACATGAGGGCAAACACCCTATGTCAACATTCCATCTAAAATCCTTACTAAACAATATCTGATGGGAAATACAGCTCAGAGTGCATAAGGTGTAACTTTCTGACCACGAACTGTAATGAAACTAAAATCTGTGTGCCCTATATCATCCTACACTGACAGATTAACGAGATCGGCGATCGTTCAGTGGCTGTACTAAGAACGGCAGAGTAGCAAACCTTCCCGTCCAGCACCGCGGCGCCGTGGTGGTAGCGCGGGTGGAGCATGGACGCGATGGGTTTCCACACGTTCAGGTAGGACACGTAGCACATGGCATCCTTCCGCGCCTTGTCGTTTATCAACCCGCCTGTGATGTAGATGTCGTAACCTGTGGAGACAGCGCTGGAGACCTGGGAAAAAAATCTCAAATATTACTTTATGTCCAAAAATTTATGACAGATTCAAATCTCTTTGATAACGATTCATTTTTCCAACATCAACCTATCAGTCTCAATGGACTCAAAACCTTTGTTAACTTCATAGATCTTGATTCATATTTGTATAATTGACTTTGCCTGTTTTGTACTTATTTATTTGTGTTGTCTTTGGTGGACAACATGAAAATACGTCTACGACTTGAGGTGTGTCGCCATGTATCGTTTAAATAATAAAATATTGCACTAAAAAAAGTACAGTACCTGGAGATCTTTAGACGGTACGGGACCCAGTGCTCGCCATCTCTGGTGTACGGGGTCATAGTAAGGCACTTCCCGCGCCTTGCTCGACCCCTTGAAAGTCTTCTTCTCTCCGCAGACCGCCACCATCACCTCCACACAGTTGCACTTTCGCGGCCGTCTCTGTCTCGTCTTCACCGCTCGTCTGTACGTGCCCGAGATCTGGAAGGCTCTGGCCTCGTAGATCTGCTGGACGCACCCGTCGGAGTTATACACAAGCGGATCTAGGGCGATCTTGGAGATCAGGTATTCCGGCGTCACGAATGGTAGACGCACCAACTCGATCAACTGATCCAGATCCTGCGATCTGCTCTCCCGATCGAACTTGATCCATCTTATGATCGCCTTGTAGATCTCTTCCTCGTTTTCCGTGTTCAGCTCGTCGTCGGACAGATAGTCCACGATGTACTGTTTGGGAAGCTGCAGGAATTCCTCCGTTTTGATAACTTTGGAGAACCGACTTCGGGCCAAGTCTCTCGCCTTGCGGAACAGCGAGTCGCACGAATGGATCTCGGCTAGCTTGCGAATCTCTATACAGTTCGAGACGTCTAGAATCCTCTCTAAGAAGGTCAGGCAAGCGTCTTTGACCGGCAAGACCTGCAGCAAGTCGGAGGTTTCGAAGAGTTGAAAGACGTTGTCGCGTGTGATGGTGACTCTACCGGTGTAGGCGTAGTCGAGATGAAGCTGCATGGTGTCCGCGGGGATGCCTTCCATCTTGATCTGTTCTGCCCGGCTCTCCCGCAGGTTCCCCGCGAACATGGCCGTGAAGTAGGGACTGCTGGCCGCCAGGACCGCTCTGCGAACAACACGGGATTTAAAGACTTGGTGAAATAAATATGAGAAAATGTCTGATCACAATTAAAATTGCACTTTTTTAAAAGCCGTATGAACTCAATTTCTCAATTATCGGGATTAAAAACTATTGTAAGATGTACAATATACTAGTATATCACAAAATATGTATATCTGTGTTTATTTTTGTTTTACTCGGTTGATTATGTTTCATCCAGTTTTTAAGGTAACTATATAACTATGGTTGAGGATTTGGGGGGAACTCCTGCTGTAAGGTATGGACTTTGAGCTTTAGTGAGAAGGTTACTGCAGACAGTCCAGTAAAATGTAACATTTGTTTTTAGTGACTACCTCTCATAAGGATCATCTGGCCCATATGAGTTTCTGATGGTCCCTTACATAATTTTCCCTATTGACCACCTGTCCACATAGACGAGATTTTAACGGTTCCATGGATGATCGTCTTAGACAGATTTGACCGTACATAAATCTTGCGACTTAAAAGTTCGTTGACGTCTTCCACTTACCGATGGCAGTGGAACTCCTCATCTTCTACCGTCAGGATGACGTCAGTCAGCACCTTGAATCCGCGCATGTCATTTAGCGCCTTCAGGATGTCTGCTGCCTGGAAGGGCTGGTGGAAGTCCAGTCTGTCTGTGGTGGGACTGGGCATGGCGGTGGCGTGCTGAAAATAAACATATGTAAAAGTTAGTAATGTGAGAAGTTACTTCATGTATATCTTTTTGTAGGTGCTAATGCAAAGAATTTAAACAGAAAAACCTGTATAATGTCTTGTAGTAACCACGCCTACATAAGGACAACTTGTCCCTTGTGACCACTGTTAAGTGGTGCTTAGATTAATTTCCCATTGAACCAAATATCATAAATTCTGTTCATAGTGGCCACCTGTCTACTGTCACCATTTCCCATACTTTGTCCCTAATTGAATGGCCACTACAAACCTGTTTGGCTGGATACATTGGTTTTCTTGGGGTTCTTAGAAAAACACTACATGTTTTGTAATTGTAAGTAACGAGGGTAAGATAATCATCATGGTCACGCCTTCACATTTCTATTAATAGAGTGGCCATTTTCCCCCAATGAGAAGTTGTGACATCATCCCCAGTTCCCGACAAAATAGGAAATCTTAACTTTTATGATCAGCACAAGTTGGTTGCTCAGAATTTTACTTTACTTGCACATACAGGCTAAGGATAGACTGCCGTCATCTCCAAGCAGATGTTGGGGTGGACGATTGTAACCTTTTCTGACAGTCCTCTACCCCTGTATCCCCTACAATTCTGCGTTCGAACATCTGCTTGGAGCTTCTTAAGACTGACGTACACGATTGGGTGGTGCATATTTCCCTGCAGCGAAAATAGCATGTTTACCCGACCCTGTGTTACTCATCACTATAATTTTGTAGCCATAACACGGGTCTTCTGGTGTGGCCTTTGGCTGAGGTGACTTCGGCACAACATGTAATTCGTCACGACAGGGCAGCAATTCCCCACAATCTATCGTTTTCGTGAAAGGACGAGGCATGTATTAGAGGACAGAGTATGTACAGTACACCTTGGGGCGATCTTAGAGGCGCGCCGCACGACCAAAAGTGCTTCCTTTCTTAATGCCCCCGGGGATTCTCTGAGCGACTAAGTCGAATTTGTGTAACCTTTCATTTCATAACTGTAATACTATGCAAGATGTAAAAGTATGATCCAAAGGACAACAAAACACACAAAAACGTTTAAAAAACCGTTCTCTATCTATGAAATTCGTTGAGCGATCTGTCCAATCTTTGGGTGCTGAGCGGTCGCAGTCTCTAGCGCTGGTGAAAAGGGGGTCTAAGACACACACGCACAAAGAAAACAAGACGTGCTTTGAAAACACTTGTTGAACCTTCGATGTGTGACCCTCTTTTGAAACGTGACGTCTTCTATAGTCCCGTAATCGCGGTTTCCTGCCATTTTCCAAGCACCGGCTTTTACTTTACTTTGATCTAAGGAAAGCAAATGACAGGCAGCACAGTCTCCATTGTATCGATGGCTAGTATGCGTACACTTTACAACTTCCACAGAAATTCTTTTTGCTAACAAAGGTTCTAATCATTCCTTTTTCAAGTGAAACAAAATAAGGTGCATCTTCGCGGTGGTTTACTCTTCGCGCTTTTCGCAATAACGCGCGAACTTAAAGCCACCGTCAAAAACTCAATTTTCCCTACCGCGGAATTAAATCACCGCGAACTTAAACGCATTTACAGTAATCGACGAAGCTGTGGCTCTACCAAGACAACTATTAACGTCAACAATATCTCTACTTTGCGCCCCTCACCAGAAATGGTTCACGGATCCCTTTCACTGCGCACGCCCCCGCTGTTGTCATGTGGCACGGCTATTTCAGTAGAAGGCGGGGTCTAAGTCAATATTTTCCCTCGCACGATATACACTTTACAGAGTGAAAAGACTTAATAAACACTTCGTGAAAAAGCAGCGCAAACAATGCGTGGCCGTCACAGAAGACTGGCAAATGGCGCGCAGAAGTCAATATTTCCGTACGCTTTTTTTAACAATGATCGACGTTAACCAAACGCGGTCTCCGATCCTGCTCTACACGTTCATCAAGGCAGGTAATATCTGTGTATCAGACAAACACAGTTCGCGTCTTTTCTCTTCGCTGATCCTATTGAAGAAAGACCCGCGGGTTAAGGTGCAGAGGCGCCGGAACAAAGGACTGTTAGCCCCGGTTGCTACCCACTTCTTCGCGCCTGAGTCGTCCTGTCACTCAGTCAGCGTGTGTCACGGCGCACATGTCAATATGTACAAACCATGCTTTCTGTACATATTGCACGGTAGCACCTTTATAAGGCTTGGGTGGACATTTGGTCTGGCTATTTTTCTAGGACAGTCAAACATGACGCTATGACGATGATAAAATGCTTTGAAAAAGCTGCAGAGTAGGCCGTTTTACATCACTCTGCAGCGCTAGCAATGTGTTTGGTGTCACTCGTTCATACTCCAATATGTGCAGATAGACCATGTTCTCTGTACACAATGCTATTACGGAAATACACTAGGCGACAGTATGGGAGCAAGTGGACAGATGAGCTTGATATTTCTCTAGGAACAATCTAGTATCAAGACGCCAGAATGTCACGAAGACAACGAATATTGTGAATCTTATATTAAGAAATGCCTTTGGCGTCAAGATACAATCTGGACCCTTCGAATTTTTCATTGACAAACTGCACATTTTCTTCAGACTCAAAGGATATTGGTTATCCTATATGTATATATCATTTCTATAAAAAGACTTATGCCCATTGAAAAACGCAGCGCTAGCAGCTGCCGTGACTAGTGTGCCGTCACGAGGAATTGGTTATGTTTGAAAGTTCACAGGTGGTTCGCCTGGCCCACAAGTCATGTGCATCAGACAAATCCTGACTATTGTTCGACAAGGCTTTCATTTACGCCTTGAACTTCAACTATGTATCCCACGACGCGTCTCAGCTGCTGCACTTGTTGGAAATATGAGAATTCACCGTGTTGTATTATTACAGCCAGTAGGTACTAGTAACCATCTGAGTAATGAGGCTCAACGGCTGTAACGTGCTCGAGGCACTGCCTCCTCGAAGACGGGACCCCCATTTTGTAAACGTCTCTTCCGAAAGACGGTACCGCTCCAACTAGGATACCCTTCCCGGATTCGAACCGGGGTCTCCCAGTCCCAACTAATTGGAACCAGGGGGCTTAACTGTGAATAGGCTACCAACTGAGCTACAATATAGCACGTTAATTTCATTTCTCGAACAGCTTGCAGACGGCATAAGATTGGGCTGAATACCACATGTCACAGTGATGTCAAACGAACGTCATTCTTTCCATTCAATGAAAGAACGTTTGTTTTCCAAGTTCAGTGCACGTTTAGAAAACCCCCCTTTAAGCCCGACAAACATCTCGAACATAATAGAACAAACACGATGACCTTCTCTATACAACAGGATTCGGCATGTAAACAATGTTTTTTTAAAGTGGGTGACTGAAAGTGGGACGTCATTGCAAAAATATTCAAGTTGTCAGCGCACCGACGATCGCCATGTGGGCGCATGTTTACCATTTGTAAATACCTAATCTGCCCCAAATCCAATCGCGTAACGCTAATTCTGTATCCAGGCCAGCACAGCAATGGATCAAGAATTAGGTTGATTTGTTACGGTGGAATGTGTACCTTTGTATACTGTCCACGTTTCACCCGGAATTGTTATCATTACAGTTATCAGTCGGGTTCGCGTTCACCACCTATTCTTGTTTTTCCAAGCCACATAAAAACACACAATCAGGTCAGTCGACATCAAAAGGCAAAACAACCGTGGCAAGAAATCGATCCTGTGAAATCCTAGACTTTAAAAAGCCCGGAGGCGTACACAACATGTATATTTTCCACCAACAGTGATTCGCTATATCCACAGGCACAAGACAAACACGGTAACTCACCTGAATTCACCTGTCGCGAGCAATGAAAACGGGGCACCTCCGATTCCTGGGTGACGAAGAAAATACAGAAGGAAAGTGTTTCTTTGTCATTTCACTCCCGGACCTTAATTTGTCGAGCTAGCTCCTTGACTTGTATCTCTTAAGGGCCGGGACCCCCGCAACAATGCGCTGGCCAGCTGCTAAAATGTACCGAGCCAGAGGTCACCTGTATTATCGCCCAGCCAGCCAATGGCGGCCGAGAACGACGGTCACGTGAAGGGGATGTCAACCCAACCAGGTAAGAAAAACCTCAGTCTCAGGTGTCCCGCTTGTGTTTAGAGAGGTAAGAACAGAGCCTGCTGTATCCACTTGAGACAACGCTCCCCCTGATAAAAACACTCTAATTTGCTTTGCAAAAGTAACCAGCGACCCCTTTGATATAGTCTTGACTGACAGCTTGTCTTGGCCCCCTCCCAAGAGCCGTATGTATATATATTGATCCTAGGAGACTGCAACACCGGCGCAAGGTGTAATTTTCATTCTGTGTCTTACACACATGTAAAAACCAACACAATCATCGCTTTTCGCTCGTAATTAGCAGCCTGTTTCACATGGCGTAATTGATTCAAATTGGTTTATGGTGAGGTTTAGAGGTGATTTCACTGGTCTATGACGTCATGCAGGTGTTACAGCCCTTCTGGGTCCTTCTGCACTTTCCGTTTCAAGGGCCATCTGGAAACACGCAACCAGGGAGTAAAAAGTAGGCACACAAGGCCGGCAGTTTCGTGTAATCACTCCCATTATCATCAGACCTTGTGTGGACGTGTTTTTCCGTGACATGGCCATGAAAAATAAAGAGACACCTCTTGAGAAATCATCCTTGCTGTTAGCAAGGATTGCAACCACTTTGCAAATGAATGGAAGTATGCAAAAAAGGGCAAATAAAAATAGGTGCTGAACATCAGCTTTGATCTTTCATCAACGTTTTGCATCTAATTAATTTTACGTCTAATCGACCGAAGAACGTATACAAAAAAAACCTCCTTGCTCCTACCTAGCACTGGTAGACAATCAGACAATACAATAAATGACTACAAAGAACTTTCAGAAAATGCTTTATTCATCATAAAAGACTACAAATGTATACATGTAATAGCTTCTATAACATTTTATGAAGTCTTGCAATAGTCATATCTCACAATTGAGTTAATATTAAGATATAAGATATAAAACTGTTACAAGATACTGGTTTCAATACTGAACGTATCACCCAATATTTTGTGGGTTATAAACTTTGATGAGTGTAAGACATGCTTTTCTTCAACATACCACAGGTTCTGGCAAGTTCAGACTATACACATTATTACATTGCAATGGCAGATAGTGTTTTTTAAAAACAAAGATCAACCTGAGTAAAAGTGGTAAAATGGCAATTCTTATCACACTCAATCTGTTTCTCAGTGGCAAGAACTGTTGATCATGATCAATGGCAGATACTGTGAATGCATTTAAGTTCACGGTGGTTTATTGTTCGCGGTTTTCACCTCTTCACCACGAAATCAAAACCACCGCAACAACGCTTGTTCTGTCTTCTGCCCGCCTACCACCTTATTTCAACCACAGACTAAAACTAACCACAAACACTCCATTTCTCCCTTACGTGAAATTTAATCACTGCAAACCTAAAATGCATTCAATTTTACAGTACCCTTTGTTCTCTTGAGTTGTAAAACATGGCCTTTGTATGGACAGTGAGTGGTCCCTAACAACAAACTAACTCTATAATATCAGAGATCTGCCCATAGAGCAAACTTAAGCGAGTCAATGGTTCACACTTTTGTACAATATAAAATGAGTATTAAGATGGTTGAGGTAATTACAACAGGTACAATATATTGTGATAGTGACAGTGATAATGACAGTGATAATTACAGTATTATTTCCTATACATTTTATAACTGTAATTCTTCAATATTAAAATGTTTTACATTTGAAAAACTTCTGAAGAATAATTTTCATTATTACTCAGTGACTAACATTGATTGTCCGTCTAGCATTGAAAGCATGACATCAGATGTCTGAGGTAGCAATTTTGCTTTTTGTCACATATAATCAAACAATGCACCAGCCCTTAAAAATGAGAAGTTTTGCCGGCTTGTTGTTCATCATGAAACCACCAGCTGATTTAAGGCCTAACCTCTATATTGTCATGTTCTTTAGAAAAAGGAAGAGAATTGTCTCAAGACTTTCATCTGGACAAACACATAGAAGGCAAAAAAACTGGACATCCTTCCATACTTCAATATGACTTGTTTGCTTCCTTTCCAATCACTATAACCTTAGTTGACTTAACCTTCAGCACACTGAAGTTGCAAGTTGCTGTTTGGCTATCAATTCTGTATTGGTCAAGAGGTTAGGCAGCAGGGAAAAGGTTAAAGTCAAGTGTGCCAATATCACTCTGCTACATTATACCATACCCTGTCTTCAAAACCTCGAGGCTTATACTTGGTTTTTGAAAATTTGAAACTTGTGAGACCACCCATAGGTTATTAATACATGTATAAGCACACTTTAGTCTTATCCTCTGTTATACAATCTCTCATGACCACTGTTGGGGGCTTATTGGGCCCTCTCCCTAAGAATGACTCCCCCCCCCCAGGCTTAACATTTGGATATAGAAATATGTCAAACTTGAGAGACCACACATAGGTAATATACCCCTTTAAGTATGTTTCATTCTTTGTCTGGCAGTCTTTTGCCATAGTACCACTCCGCTAATGTGTCGGGTCGAACCCCCATCTCGTATGCCAGTAGGATGAACGTGTTCATCGATGTCACCTGGATGTGAGAAACAAAACACAACATGAGGCAGGTGTCTGTGAAGATGCAAATTATAACACGACCAATTGTGTTGCAAACTATTATAATATATGGTATCAGTCAGGGCTGTCTCCAGCTTTAGATTTTTTTCCGTCCCACTCATTGTTTGGGAGCCCATGTTGTTAAATTTTTGTTGCCAAATCTGTCATTTTAAGGTTACGAAAGATACATTTTCATCAGTTTCATGTCACTAAGTTCAGATCTTTGGATGGACGTGGTGAAATCTTTGTCCCTCCCAACTGGTAGATTTCTATCCCGGGACAAAGGGACAGGTCCTAGAGACAGCCCTGGTTTCAATTCATGCAGGCGTTGGTCAGTTTCACAAAAACAGCAGACGTCCCATGCCTTAGAGTTGCTGATACAGCAGCTCTTAATAACAGGTTGCACATAACATCATCATAAGACACACCTAACGTGTTAACATCTCGTTGTACACCACAGGAGACCAACGATAAAGATGTGTTGTTTCAAGGACTTTGCTTAATGTGCTTCGTAACTACATGTAGCAATGACAACCTTCAAAATATTGTCCTTTGCAGAAGATGATTAATTCCCAAATGTAGGTTTCTGTCAAAGGATAAAGTTATGTCTGTAATTATGACTATGTCTTGGAGGTTGGGAATATAAAAGTGTGTACATAATGATGTGTGATTTATGGCTTTGTCCATGTAAGACATTGCGGATGATGTCATTGTAAAGGCAGTTGTAATGCTAGGGACAAAATGGTGCTTACGCTTTTGGCTCGTTAAATCTACATAAGTGAGACAAGGGTGTGGGGACTGTGACAAAGGAGTATGTCACAGGGTGATGTCATGTAAATGTTGGGTGTATGCCTGTTAAAATGGAAAATGCACTGGAAAGTTTTGTAACAAAAAGTCATTGGTTGCTCTTACATTGACAATTCAAATGGTAAAAAAAGAGAGATTTACATTAAATGTGTATGAACTGTCATTTTGCCCACCATACATGTATACTGAATTTCCATGAAATGTTTTCAATTATGTACAGTCCAGATACTTTACTGCCATATTTTCAAGAATGCTGTTATTTACCTTGTAATGCCAAGTGGCCCATAGGTCAGCAAGTTTCCTTCCTTGCTGTTTTTAGCAGTGTATTTTTACAGGGAGGGGTTGCTAGCCCTTCTCTTTTAACCTGCTCAAAGCTCCTCCTCTTGGAACCAGGAGCTAACTGTGAGGCTGCTACCAGTTGAGCTACAGGGACATCCGACTTACAATGTTTACACCTAGGAAACGTCTGTGTAGCACAGTGGCAGAGCATCCGGCTATGAACCAATAAGACCCAGGTTCAATCCCCAGTGGAGTACCCAGACATGTCCGGACATGCACCCAGACGTTGTGCCCTTGGGACAGGCACTTAACACACATTTTCCATGTCCTAAGCCCAGCAGTAGGGTTTGGGTTGGCGTTAGGAAGGGCATCCAGCCGTAAAAACTCTTGCTACAAAATAGGACTTGCACTTGATGAGGAGTTCTGGGGCTTTCCCATCCATGTGCAAGTAGGTCTAACCCCCAGATGATGGGGAACAAAAGACGTTAAATTGGATAGAGAGATAGAGAGAGAAACGTTAGATCCCGCCTACCTTGAGATATCCATGTTTCCTCCACCTGCGAGCGGAGGTGACAACACCCTTCCCCTCGGCGATGCCCACGTGGCCGTGCTGCTTCAGCCTCCTCACCAACTCTACATCCTCCAGCAGAGGAAACTCTGGGAAGCCTCCCACTGCATGGAACTGTCTCTTAGTCATAAACAGTGCCTGGTCTCCATATGGTAGCTCTGAGATAAATGTATTGATTGTGGTTAAAGCTTGTGCTGGAAGAGACCACAGTCCCCAACCTTCAAGGTGAGGATGGAACAGGGTGAAGCTGTGAAAAAAATCATTAATACAAATTTTGGCATAGCTAGTCCAATAAGAGTGATATCAATGACAGGCATGTACCTACTTTGTCAAATGTATGCATCAAATGATAGACCAGTGATGGAGAAATATATCATCTACTGTTATTTAGTGGCAGGTGGGACTCACCAAAGAATGAAGCTCTCAAGTTGGTTCCCCACTGCAGAAGTCTCATCTGTGCCCTGAACCACCAGGAATCTGACCTGAAATAACAAATACAAAATGTATATCAGATACAAATATATCAGATACAAGTCCAAAGATGTCCAAAGATGTCATGGTACTTGTAAATGCCATCCATTTCATATTTCAGTTGTAATGTACCACCTTCATATATAACTATAATGCACCTTCCCTGACCTTTGTGCTGAAGTCCTTCCATCATTATCATATACACATACTATAGTACTGCCCTAGCCTTGGTACTGAAATGCATTCTTCCACCTTGCACTATAATGTTTCTTCCCATACCTTAGTGCTGAATAGCCTTCCTCCATCATATTCTACAATGTACTACCAATAGCCTTGGTACTGAAATGCATTCTTCAAAACATCTGCAAGAAGAAGAGAATATATTCAATGTACCACCCTAGCCTTGGTACTGAAATGCATTCTCTTCTTACACTATAATGTTCCTTCCCATTCTTCCACCTTGCACTATGATGTTTCTCACCATACCTTAGTGCTGAAGAGCCTTCTTCCATCATATACTATAATGTACTATCAATAGCCTTGGTACTGAAATGCATTCTTAACTATATCTGCAAGAGGAGGATATTTGTACTTGGAATGATTTGAATCTTTTATCACATCCAGTCCAAAAGGGAAGGCTCCGACCGCCACACCTGGTCTGCAAAGCGTCTTGTATGCATCCTGTTGCCATGACGATGGCAGCCTTGTGTCAGCGTGCAGGAAGAGGAGGTAGTCTCCTGATGCATGCTGGGAACCAGTGTTCAATTGCACTCCTCTACCTAGTGACAGGGTTTAGGTAAAATATTAGTTGGCCAAGAAGAAAGTAACCATTTCACAATCACTTCAATTCAGCTACATGTACTTAGTAATAAAGTAGTGTAAATCAAAGCTTCTAGCATTGGCTATCAAAGAAGAATCTTCCTCAGACAACAAAAAATTTGAAAAAAGTTAGGGATGCTCTGACCATAAAATGACTTGATTGGCAAAATGCCCTCATGTGTACGTAATATCAACATTATTACCATTAGGTCCAGAGACAAGCTTGACTGTGCCCTGAGGATAGGATTTGGCAATATCTCTGACAACGTCAGGAGTACCATCTGTGCTGCCTCCATCACTCACCACTACTTCTATCTGATGTTGGTGTGGGAACTCCTGTAAAATAGCACAGGTCTTCAGCATAATCACTGACTACAGTGACTGTCATATTGTTTCATTACAATTTCAAATCAATGAAACAAAACAAAACAATAGCTTTACACAAGGTTTTCAAGCTCGCTATTTAATTTCAAACCACAAATAAAATCCATTAATCAAAGTTCTACACAAGTACACCAGAACCATGTTAACAATTTGATAATTCTTTATCAGGAAAACATTACCTGTAGTGCATTATCTATCACAGCTTTGATATTCTCTGCCTCATTCAGTACAGGAATGATGACGCTCCACTTTGGGCTGCACAGTTCCTGACGAGGGATGCCTGTCCTCCGCTCAAACTCACCAAGGTCATCAGCTGTGTCCTGAAACAGATTTTGGTGGTCAGATATGATTCAATGTAACACACAGAGTTGGTCTTACTTATACTTATGTCTACTTATTGAGGTTTCAATTACTTGAGTGGCCTGTGCCAATTGTTCTTCATTTCCTCAGCATCCTGTGGCATTTGTCTTACAACTAGCATTATTTGAGCATTGGCTGTACTGTAGTAGTAGTCCACTGTGTTCTGCTGCTGCAGTAGTCTGGACACCCTGCAGCTGCAATCAGTTCTTCTTCAACTCTCTCCACTTTGTCTGGTTTGCTGTAAGCTCCTGTACTGGTAATGCTGTGAATTACACCACTCACCGTAAGGTGGATTGCTGACCACCGGGACCGCACCGATATGGTTGGAAAAATATACAGCTGTCTCCCTTACATCACACACGCCCTCATCCAGTAACCCTAAGTCAACCTGACTCCTAGCAATTTTACCATCTGCACCTGCTGTGGAACCACCTGTTGTATGTCTCTTACAACACATAAGCTACTCACTACATCCTCAAGTTTGCGGGGCAACAGGTGGCACCTAACTCCCAGCTGCTTTCCCACCAGCAACTGCCACTGGAACACCATCAGTATCTTACACCAGGGTCTGTATCTTACATCACAGTTACTCACCACATCTTGTAACTTATGAGGCCACAGGTGGCAACCCCAGCTGTTCCCCCTACATCTGCTACTGAAACACCTGCTATTAGAGCCTCTACTGTCTGTATCTAACACTGTCTGTATCTTACACCAGAGTCCAGGGTCTGTATCTTACATCACAGTTACTCACCACATCCTGTAACCTTCGAGACAGCAGGTTGCACCTGACTCCCAGCCGTTCCCCCACCTGCAGCTGCTGCTGGAGCACCTGTTCTGTCCCCCACCTCATCCCCTGGAACAGCTGCCCTGTACAACATTCGTAACAACAGAAGATGAAGTTATTAACCTGAGAATATGAGGCATTTGGGATTATAGGGGAAAAAATACCAGAAGCGAAAAATGAAAAGGATGTGATATTGTTATAAAGACCTTGAAAACACACTGGCAAGTCCTCATCAATTTCTTGGAAGTTCAAATGTTATCAAATGTAGGAAGAAGGTGTGTTACGACATTAGCTGGTTTACACTGAATTGAAGATATACCAGCTATACAGATACAGATTAATCTGTTTACTCTCCTTACATGTATCATTCACCCTATTTTCTAGAATAGATTGTACAGTATGTTTTTCAAAGGTTTCTTCCTTTATCTATTCATGTACCATTTCAGTGAAATTTTTACCTATAACACTACTGTTTGTTCGTCTGTTCAGACCGACTAGATAGTATCCTCCATCTATGGCAGGCCCTAAAACACAGATGTCTTCTTCCTGAGCTGACTGCAGAATCTGAAGAGCCTCCTCTAAAACGTCTGCAGTGATGGCAGGAATGTCACTCCCTACCTGTAATGTTAAACACAGAAAAGGAAAACTGGTATACAAAGGATTGTGTTACATTTGGAGCAACTTGGTGCATTTCTGCAATTTCAAACAGGAGTGTATTGTCTTACTGGGGATAAGGTTCACAGCATTCAGGACACTATTGTTATGACTCTTTTCGACAATGATACATGCAGATGAGCTAAGAAACGGTAAGGTGTATAATATGATAACTTTATTACCATTTAAAGAACTATGAAAACCATCTTCTTTATTATTCACATATATTTATTGAGGATCAGGCAATTAAGCAAAGTGCTTAGAGAAGCTCTTTCCTCAAAAACATCTATATAAATATAAAGCAATAACATTGAGTAAAAACACAATTCAACATACATAAAATATGAAAACCATTAGTCGTAGCCATTCTTCTGTGTAAACCCAGTACATACCAACACCACATTTTCAGTGCCCTCTCTAAAAGCATCCATAAAAGCATTGGCCATTTTGTGTCCCAGGTCCTCCCCATCCTGCACCCTCCACCAACAGGTGATGTCTCCTCTCCTCCCCAGCCAGTACCGCATGTCGTCCTCGGTACCTCCATGGTAGCGCACCTCTACTGACAGGTTCTCTGGGTTCCTCTGTTGAAGTTTACCTGCTTCATGCAGGATGGCGTTTGTCTGTAACATAGAATATACCGATAACGTTAGAGATTATAAACAAACGTGGCATTTGCCACAGATCATGTTACGTTTGATAAAAGATGGCTGAAAGAAGGCAAAACCTGGCCAGTATCTGTATCAATCAGAAAGTAGAAATCTATCAATAGACCTAATTATAAGATTTTTTGTAGGTATGTTGATATGATGACATATGATGACATATGATCTCTGCCTAAACTAATTAAAGAACCAATACACAAAACTGGTAAGTCGGGGCTGTTGTAATGATAGCTCGCCCCTGAGGCGTACCAAAAATATGTACCCAGGAAGTGTATATCATAACAGTTATTGTATCAAATCAAATGTTTTCTAATGACTCAGCAGTTATCAGTACGAGTACAGTAGCTTGTTTATGGTTTCACAACTTCACATTCTTTGTGAAATTGTCAAACATAAAAAAATACTGAAACTGAACAGAAAGACCATCACCATGTGCAGCTGTGCCAGAGCAGCCCCCTGTTGTCCCAGCGCCGGGGCGAGTCTAGATTTGGTAGTTCCGGGTGAGGGGTACCGGGTGAACACTATCACCCGCTGTCGTCTGGACTTCAGTGATCTCTTCCTACTGTAGTTTGAGTAGCCAGGTATTGTAACAGCGGCTACAGTAGAGGCTAGGAGCACAGTGGTGCGGTAAGCCATGGTGGCTTAAGTGAAACCGTTGCTAGCTACATGAGGCACACCACTTCAACTTCATGCATGCCTGAGTGGAAACCCGAGAGTAGTTTTTGTTCAGATAGGCCTACACCATGTGGAAGCGCACCGGTTATGACTTTCTGTTGTACCTGAGTAAGTTGTACGGTACAACTTGTACCCGTGCTTGCATGTTTTTCTAGCACAGCAGGGGGGCAACGGCCTAGCCTTGTGTCACGAGATTCGCACGTGTGATCCTGAGTTCATCGGTTGTCGTTTAAAGTTTACCGAAGAACCAACACTAGACGTCATACCAACACGCAGAGCAAGCTTGAGAGATGCCGCAACGCCCACTTTTACAAAAGACCACATAAGACCATTGCGGTGTCACTCAGGAGCCGAAACTCTGAGTCGATTAAAGCCAATGGTATCCCGCAGCTTTAAAGCATTATGGCATTGCTCTATACAACGTTTTCCCTCCAAAATGTGTTGTTTGCATCAAAAACCCGGAACATGCCGCCATTTCCCGCCAAATGTAGGTCAAATGTTGACCCAGTTGACCTTTGGTTTAAACGCCCTGATTGGTTCAAATAGCTGACCAATCACAGACTCGGATTTCCCCAAGGAAATCCAATATGGCGTCCGATTGTTGACATCTCCTAGTGTGTTGCAATCACAGCCAAAGTTTTCGTCTCAATCTGTCCTGTTAAAGAGATTGTGACATATTCATCGAATGGTAACAGAAGCCAAGACATCATGGATCTTCATGAACTGTTCCTTGCCTGTAGAAAGGGAGATGTTTCGCGTGTCAAGTAAGTTTTCTGGCGGTGTACGCCTTGATCGTCTGCTTCTGCAGTGTTCCAAGTGGGAGGGGGGCGTTTCGTCATAGCCTCATAGGCAACTACACTTGGTGTGTGTATTTAGCTGTAGCAGCCTCTGGTGTCAAGTGACAAACATACGCTATAATGGGATCTTAGCCAGGCGACCTTCCGTTGCACATAGCGTTCGAGGACATCATTCCAGAGAAATCTCCAGAGCAGAATAAGAAACCTTTCAAACATAAATTTTGTATGATTGTTAGTAGCTTAGCTAGATCAAGGAGGTTATATAGATAGTGCTTGACGTTGGATATTTTTCTTAATGCAAAAGTAGACGTGACGCCTAAGGTTTTCTTGCACCGTTGATCTGTATCTATGAAAGTAACATACATAAAATCTATCAGGGCAGAGGTTGTTTATAAAAGGCTTAGGTCAGGGAGAATCATAACCCCACTGGGTTCAGTTCAGTCCAGTTCATCACAAAGTTCACACATCGTAAGCAACATCTCAGGGACATGCCAGTGTAACAGGAATGGTAACTGCCACTTAGTTGTCGGGATAAATCAGTGATTATGAAGTGGTACTACAAACTCTAGCAATTGGCGTAAGATAACATCACATAGAATCCTCTATATTTTTAACAAATATGTCTCAAGTCAGCCTGTATAATAGTTGGGTAGTAGATGATACCCGTTTATGTTCATATGATGTTTTTATAAATGAAGCGTTTAATATTCATGTTTGCTGTCCCCAAGTGTTTGTATGTTGTGATGAATTATGTTTCTAAATAAAGTTAAAACTGTCCACAACATTTAAAGTATCGTATCATAGTGATCAATATGATGTATTTATATAAACAAGATTTCAACTCTAGAGCAAATAAAATACCGATATGTACAAATTATACACTTTACAGGCACCTGGTGGAACAGAAGGACGTGGATCTGAACGTGAGAGACCGCTGGGACAGTACACCTCTGTAAGTCATGTCTGAACTGTGCCAGGCCTGCCTGATATTGTGATGAATGGATATCTGTTTTGATCCGTAACATACAGTAGATAGCTGAATTTTGTTCCAACACCAAAAATAAATGTAGCAATTTTTTTATGCAGGCAGTCAGCTAAAAATGTAACTGTATTTTTGGTATTGGACTAGTCCTGCTTGCTACTTACTATATCTGTTTGCAGTTGTTCCCAGATCATATTTCAATTGTAAGTCTTAGAATTACCTTGGAATCATTTTTAGGTGTGAGTTATGTGTTACAAGAGACCCTCAGTATTTTGCATGAAAGAGGCATTTACTTTTTTTGTTGCATTGCAGTTTGCCATACTATGTCTATGTCTTTTTTTTTTACCATGCAGGTACTATGCTTGTCTATGTGGCCATGAAGATCTAGTAGAATATCTGCTAGACAAAGGTAAGAGTACTAAGGTTACACGTATAACTGAAACATTAATAAAGTATCAAATTGGACAAATAAAAGAAAAAGGACAATGAGAACAACAGCTCTCATTGTCATTTTCCAAACAGGCTCCACGTAGGAAAATTCTTGTATATCTACTAAATCAGTGTCATACAATGTGTATGGCACTATTAGGTAAGTGATGATACAGTCCTTGTGTTCTCGCACATATGACCTCCGGTGTGAGGTCTCGTAAGTTCACGCATGTGTTTAGTGCTGCCAGTCTTGTGGGATAATTCCCTTGCATACTCCTGATGTCATCATGCGCCCATAGTGTATCAGTGGTAGAGGGAGGGAGCATTACGTTTTTTGTACACATGTAAGTGAAGTTTGTTTTGTTTCCGACCTTGTATCCAACCAGGGGCACGGTGTGAAGCCAACACCTTCGATGGGGAGCGCTGCCTGTACGGTGCACTGAACGACAGGATCAGGAACATGCTGAAGAACTACAAACAGGTCACCTCACAGACATTACGAAGGGACCACTACGATGAGTTCCTACGAAAGTAAGCATCATTGTGACCATTCAGTAGTAAAACAATGTCAGAAATAGTCTCATGATCATGCCCAGTAAAACATGACACATGTAGGAATATGGAATGGTCTGCAAGTCAAAGGACATGCACTTGTTGCATTACTTGAATCATTGGATAGAATAATGAAATGTTTACATATAGTCAAACCTGTACAAGTGACCACCTGAAAACCTGGCCAATGTGACCACTTTTTGGTGGTCCTTTCCCATTGACACAAGCGTCAATCAAGAATCCTGTCTATAGTGACCACCTGTGCACATGGAACTCATTTGTCTCCCAAAAGGTCTTCTTGGGCAGTTTTAACTGTGTACAGTATGCTGATCTATATGTATACAATAATTGTATTTACATATGACATTGCTATAAAATGAAATGGAAAAGGCAAAAGGCTTAGATTTGATCCTGATATTCAGCTTGGAGTTCTTCATGATCATGTGGCTCTACCCCAAGAGGGAATTATGTTGATTTTAATTGTTGCACATCTTCTAGGCTTTTAGAGCAGGGAAACTATGAGGATGTGGAGTTTGATGTCCACGATGAGGTGTTCACGGCCCACAAGTGCATCCTGAGCGCACGGTCAGCCTACTTTGCAGAGATGCTGCAGACCAAGTGGAAGAACAAGGCTCATGTTCAGATCAAACACAGTCTGGTGAACCCCAACGCCTTCAGATCAGTTCTGCAGTATCTATACACAGGTAGGCAAAACTGTTAAGGGATTCTAGTACAAATGTATATCAATTGTTTCTTGGGGTGTTGTGTAATTTTCAAATGTTGAGAGTGCTTTTTTAAGCGGACGAATTGGTACCAGTAGAAGAGGTGGAAATATTTCAATGATAAAATTCTGTGGATAGTTTTTAGAAAAGATTTTTTCTACTTGAATCATTACCTGCAATTGTTAGATGCAAATTGATATATAAGACAAGTCAGAGATCCTTGTTACAAGGGTGTTTGTCGAGTTAAATCTGACTCTATGTATTATGACTCACTGTAGGTCGACTTGACACTGATGTCTACAATGTTGAGGACTGTATAAGACTGGCCAAGCAGTGTCGACTTGGAAAGCTCATTGATGAACTTGAGAAGAGGCTAAAAGCAGTTTATGACTTTGGTATGTACCATCAACAGTAGCTTTGTTTGTATTGCATAGCCAGTAAACCACCTTAAGACATAACACACCAGTTTTGCCCAGCTCTAAATGCAAGCTGCATAAGAGAAGACTGACACAGTTGATCCATTCACAACAGGTTGGACCCCTACCCTTATATATATCAGTATGGTGGGTTCTTTGACTAGCTTGAGGTGTGGCTGTCCTCAAGAATCGGACCTTTGGCTTTACATCCGCTTAAGAACTGTAACCCTTTTGGTTGTAAGTTGGTTGAGCAACAAAGGCTGGGATTCGAATTTTGCACACCAAGCATGCGTCAAAAGTCTCTTAGCATTTTGATTGGCTGTGTTACAAGTCTTGTTCTTTCTTTTCCCAGTGTCCACCAAGCCTGGTACCCATGTGACCATGATCAGTGTGGAACATGAGGGTCTGTATAACCAGGAGCTGTG
This sequence comes from Branchiostoma lanceolatum, assembly GCF_035083965.1. NCBI lineage: Eukaryota > Metazoa > Chordata > Leptocardii > Amphioxiformes > Branchiostomatidae > Branchiostoma > Branchiostoma lanceolatum. Next base: position 7,986,940 of record NC_089726.1, on the reverse strand, counting down.
CGAAGACTTTGGCAGGCTTGCGGAAAGCTGCATGCCTCCAGAGCTGGGCAACTGGGTATGTTCAGAACAAAATAATCACTTTTGATATTCTTCTTGCATCAATGAAGGTTAGAGATTCGGGTAAGAAGATACACAATACAAAAGTTAGACCGGCAACTACTGATAGATAGATTTTGTGAATGGACAGATGTTTAAGATAGCATCCACTACTTTTCGTGAGTGAGTGAGAAAATTCTGACTGATACAACAGACCATTTACAAAATCTATCCAGTAGCTTGAGTTACTTTTGTATTGTGCGTGTTGTTATTGGTTTCATTCCTCTCCCATTCTTCTATGATTGTCAGATGTTTGCTGAAATCTAAACTTTCCTTTGCAGGTCACCTCCGGAGTTTTACCGTTTTTCTGCAGCCCTGAGGACGAAGACAAAACTGCATATGACGACGTCTGCTTTGAGGTGGAATCCCACAGGTTTTACTGCCACAAGGTATGGGAAGTTGCTACCAAATTCTTTCCATGTTTTAAATGCTTCATATATTGTAAAATTTGCAGAAACTTAATTTTGCAGTAGGGAGAAAAGAAGGTGTTTGCCACAAGTTTGCAGTGGATGCACAGGGTACATTACTGAACAAATGTTCACTGGAGTTAAGAGGTCACCATTAAAACAAATACTAACAATCAACAAGATTTACTTTTTTTCTGTATGTAAGAAGACTTGGTTCATGGTTGTGAGGAGGGTTGATAAACAAGAACTAACAATCTTAAAGACAAAATTACTACATGTATTTTACTTCAATCAATTTCATAACAACATTGCACAAAGTTGTGTTGCTTGTGATGACTTGACCATTCCCCCCTTTGTTCCAGGTCTTTCTCTGTGGTCGCAGTGATTACTTCAAGGCCCTTCTGATTGACCATTTCAGTGAGAGACCCAAGGAGGACTCAGAGTCAGAGGCTCCCATCCCTGTAGTGGAACTCCATGATGTCAGTGCGTATGTCTTCAGCAGGGTCCTGTACTACATCTATCAGGACAGTACAGAGGTGAGGGCATGGATAATAGGTAGTAGGTTTTCATTATTTCGTTCATCCGTTTGTTCAGACCCTAATATAGTACCTGGTGGCACATAGAGGAGCAAGTTTCCTTGCTGTTTCAGTGGAAGGGTATGTTTTTACAGGGAGGGGTTGCTAGCCCTTCCCCTTTAATGTGCTTGAGCACGGGACCCCCAGTTTAAGTCCTTTCTGAAAGATGGTGCAGCCCCAACCTAGATGTCCTGACCCTGGGACTTGAACCGGGCTCTCCCAGTTACCAACTCATTGGAACCAGTAGCCCAATATTGTTAGACTGCTACCAGTTGAGACACAGGAACATCCCCCCACATGTAATTGATTCAACACTAACACAATCATATGCCTGTACTTTATTCCAAATATTGTGTACTAAAATTTTGTACATTTATTTCCAGGTGTCTCCCGACCATGTGTTTGATGTGTTACGAGTGGCAGACATGTACCTGTTACCTGGCCTGAAGAGGCAGTGTGCCAACGTCATCAGTCAACACTTGGACGAAAACAACGTCATCCCGGTCGTACGAGCGTCGCGACTGTTTGAGCTGCCGCGACTCGAGGACCAGTGCACAGAGTACATGGCCAAGGTCTTGGATAAGGTGAGCAAGTCAGAAAACAAAAGCTGTTGGCAAACTTAGTCAGCCTACACAATAAAAAGTTTACTCAAGCTTGAAGTTTTTGTCAAAAGTCTAATATGTCAATGAAGGCTAGACATTCAGGTAATGAGATTCACAATGAAAAGCTAGAGTGTTTGCCTTGTACACGGTAGGTCATGAGTTTGATTCCCGGCCGGGTCATACCAAAGACTGTAAAAATGGTACTACTGCTTTCTCTGCTTAAAACTCGCAGCATCTGGGGAAGAGTATGGAATTTAAACACACACATCACTACCAGCAGACTAGCCCCCTGCCGTAGTGACGTGCAAAAAGTTGTGTGGCCCAAGGGCTGCGAATCTGAATTGTGCACCAACCTTAGGGTGATCCAAGTGGCACGAGAGGACTTTAACTTTAACATTAATCCTCTTTTCAGCTTGTGGAGATGGAGGACTTTGCAGATCTGGTACGAGAGGACGCGGCCCAGGTCGAGGCGCGACAGGAGACCGACTCCATCCCCGTGGTGGATGACATCCGCTACCACATCACCAGCAACGTGCAGACCTACAGCGCCCTGGACGAGGCCAATCAGAAGCTGGCAGCGCTGGACTGGTTACTGGACAGGCTGGGGTTAGAAGGTTAACTGTGTCGTTTACCTCCTATCTGATGGAAGAATTGTCTTCAAGATAAGTTGTTCACTTGTAGCTTGGATTGCTACCCTGCTTAAGCAATGTACAAAAATGTATGTGTAATTCTAAGCTGCCAGAATACAGGAAAAATAGCTTCAGATTGGAGAATTTTGTTGCAAACAAGTTTTACACTCATAGCTTAAATTGCTACCCTTCTTAATCTTTAGTACACTGAAGTAGCCGTTAACGTTTGGCTACCAATTCTCTTTTGGTTACGGGTTGGGCAGTAGGGAGAAGGTTAAGCAATGTATGATATATGTAATTCTGAGCTGCCAGAATGCACACAAAATACTGTAGCAGAAAATAGAATGTATGTCTACTTCTGTCTAATTCTACACCTGGGGGTAGCACAGTAACAATTAGTCTTTCACATACTGATTATACAATAGTAACTGGCAGTAAAAAAATCACAGCTTCCCCAGAGAACATGATTGTATAAAATATTTAAGTTGAATCTTTCTGGAGTGAATTAGATGCATCCCTGCCTTGTAAAGAATGGAATGTTACTGATATTACAGTATTACAGTACAATATCTGATGTTATGTAGAATAATAGGAGTGGTTTTAGCAAATATATTACAGTGAGAAAATGTTACAAAGTGATAATATAATGTTTCTTTGTAAAATATAAAAGATCACTTGTTAATATTACAAAGTAAGATGTGCTGAGAATCATATTGTATTCAATATCTATCTACAGTAATAATATTGCAAATTAGAGTATAACACATTCATGGATACTGAAACATTCATATTGAATGTAACAAATTATTCATAGTCTATTGGTGAAAAAATGCTTAATACATGTACTTTTCTTTTTGATTTCTCCTACATTCATTTCATGTACACACATCTAGCAGTATCATATTTACTGATACAATGTGTGCATACTGTATGAAATGTTCACAATCTTTTTATGCATTTTACCATATGCCAATATGCCATGATATACTTTTGTACTATTCCATTTTTATTGAATTCCCAATTTCACATCAATTTTCCGCAAAAGCTTTTTGTTATTTTTCTCGCCACTAGCCTGGCAGGAAATTTTTGTTGTTTTGTTTTTATTCCAATGTTATCTGCCAAAGTTGATGTAATTTGGTGATAGCCATATATAGACAACTCACAGCAGATTGTAATGACTTATGCCAATGTAATACAATGTGTATGGATAGTACAGAAATATGGGTATGTGTGGGTTGTGATAGAGCTACACCCTCTACAAGTAAGGAGAGAGAGAGGGGGGAGAGAGAGAGAGAGAGAGTGTGTGTGTGTGTGTGTGTGTGTGCGTGCGTGCGTGTGCGTGTGCGTGCTGTGTGCAGTGTGTATGTACAGAGCTTGCTCTGTGATTGGCCAGTTGACTAATGATTGATATATTGCTTTACAGTTTCAAACTACTAATAGCCACGGCATGGTATACCATGTAGTATACTTAACATTGGAGGCTTTCACAAATAGATGTTCCTTGAAATAGGACCTCCTTGCTTTCAGGTATCAAGTACATGTATTTCAAGCTGCTATTCGTAAAGGTGCTTCTCTTTGTAGGCTTCTGGATGCTTTACTTTATGTATCCTTATTTCAACATATTACAATGTGAGCATGTGTGTATTGTCATCTGCATCAGAGAATGAAAGCTAACTGGTAGATTGCTGTTTGCAAAGGGGTGGAAGCAAAGTTATGCCAACTATTATTATTAGTACAATTAAACAGCATTTTACTGAAATTCTATATGTTATCCAATGATGAGAGACTGTGTTCATGTAGACTGGGTGACATTGGGTGCTGGTGTATAGATGCCTAAGAACTGTTAGATTAAAGATGGGAATGTCATATGGACTCCTTGTGTGTTCCCAGTTTTTGTTAAATGATTGTTTCATACATAACTTCAGCTAAGAAGAGTCAGTTTAGAACCCAATAGTTGCGACGTTCCTAAAAAAAGCTGTTACTGAGGGGAATGTTATCATTTTAGAAGTTGTGTTGAGGGTGCATTTTGGGCTGTGACTTGTGGCTGAAATCTTCTTCATCGCCCATATCAATTAAGATCTCCTCTTCGACATCGAAAATATATTGTTCAACGCAATCCTCGATACCAGTCGGTGACAGCCCGATTCGGATGTAAAACCGCTTGTCATTGATAGCAGTCGCAAGAATGACCGCGTCCTCCCCCAAAGAGCTCCCCAGAGGCATATAGGCGTTCTTCCAGCAACCTTTGGTTTTCACATCAAACGCATGGACACAGAAATATTCTTCGATTCCCCAGTCTAACGCTTCGATGATTGCAACCTTGGCTCCGAAGGCTGTTACCGTCCACTTCGATGAAACGTTTATTGGTAGTGACTCATGTATCTTTATCCAAGCCGCTTCTTCAGGATCATAGCAGTCCATGGTCACTAAAGACGTCGTCTCCTCAGCGTCGTCGTCTTCTTCAGGATCACAGCAGTCCTTGGTCACCAAAGACGTCGTCTCAGCGTCACTGCCAACCACGAAGAGTTTCCCGTCAACGATAACCGAGTGATGCCCTGCCCTGCCGCGAGGCATGTCGGGCAACTTCAGCCAAGTGTCTGAAGGGAAATCGTAGCGAAAGGCCTGCTTGGATGGGGGAGTGTGAGGACCATGGCCGAACAGAGGATGGACACGTCCACCAGTCACGTACAGGTGTCTCCCTGCACTTGCCACGCTCATGTAGCCGGAGACAGGCGTTGGTAGGTTAGCAATGTGGTAGTACTGCTGACTATCTGGATCTAAGCAAATCATGTTTTGCAGTGGGGGCCCTGGCGTCAGCTGTACAGGCTCGACTTGTGGCTTCTTAACTGCCATCCAACCGCCAACAATGATTGCCAGGCTGTCCGATATCCCGCGTCTAGTACGACTTGCTTCTTCTCCCTCTGCCTTTGCACCGAGAAGGTGTTTCTCCCTGGCTGCTGTGATCTTTGCCAGACATTCTGCGGACTCTCGTATCACAGGGTGGGACTCCAGCTTCTGTAGCACGCTAACCTTCACGCAGGTTAGACGGATCTCTTGCAAAATCTGTAGGATTGCTGTTTGACGGTTCTCAGGGGCATGGTCGAGCCATCTTATGACAAAATTGACAACTTCCTCTTCATTCGTAACTTTCAGATCCTCGTCTTCAAGTAGATCTAAGAGTTCTTGCACCGAAAGGCTAAGGAACTCCTCGTCCTGGTTGGCATCTGAGAAGTTTGACACTACCATTTTCCTTGCGCTCTTCTTCAGGTCAGAAAGACCATACGTGTCTGCCAGGCGCATGACGTCCAGGCAGTTGGACGGGCAAAGGTTGCCTTGAATGAACTTCTGGCAGTACTTCAGAATCTTGTCAAACTGTAGCATGTGTGCCGTCTTCAGAATGTCCTGGACATCGTCCTCGCTGATGCGGATTTCCCCGGTATACAGGAAGTCCAGGATCTTGGAGAAGCTGATGGAGTCTGTCCCGTGCAGATGTATGACCTTTGAACTACTTTCAGCGAGGTTGGAAGACAGCATGGCTTTGAAGTACGGCGTGGTTGCCAGCACAGCACGGTGACAAGGGAACTCCCTACCCCCAACTTGTATCGCAAAATCGAGGAAATCCCCAGTCCTACGCTGGTTGGCAAGTTCAGCAAGAAGCTTGCGTCCATGGCCGTTGTTTTTGATGAGGCGGGAGCCGTCTTCAGATGATTCTATAACTTCTATGTCGCTCCCATTACTGACTAGCCTGGGTGCCAGACCACCGCGCTCTTGGCGCTAATCCTTCGGCCGGGGAAGCAACTCGCGCCGCCGCCACAGACAGCACACGGCCCACTAATTGCGATAGATATCAGGGTTCGGCTGCCAAAGCGCCCGGGTGCCAACTCTATCCCTACTACCAGGTCTTCCCCGGCCAAAAAGGCTTATCATCGCATCGCGCGAAAGGTCTGGTATCCAGGCTAATTACTGACGGAGTCACAGTCCAATGATGAATCCCCGCCGTCTGACTCATCACGGTCGTCGTAGTCCCGTAGGGCGTCTGGATGTACGAACATCCTCTAATGATCTTTAATATTCTACTATGAAATCTGCTGGACAAAATGAATACGGAGAGATGTCATCATGGCTGTAGCATGATGTATAAACGCAAGTAACAGTACGCACAGCATGCATGTAAGGGCCCTGTCACACTTGTGCGTATATTCAAGGGCTCATGAGGTCCGCAGCAACATTTGTTTGGTGTAAGTAAATTTTGCGGGGAGGAAGTTGTTTTCTACTTTGACCCACCGTTGAGCAGTCTAGTTATCAAACCAAAGGAATTACCTATTCGGCTGCAAACTTAACCTCAACCAAAAACATTTTAATGAGCAACTCATGCGGGCTTGTATATATATACGCACAAGTGTGACAGGGGCTTTACGTTACCATTTGGTACCAAAGTCCATTATGGTCAACATGACTTTTAATACTAGCGCTAACTCACCAACCTGCAAACTTCCGGTGTTCAGTCCTAATGTCCTAAGAGAACAGCAGTGTATGTATTAATGTTAGTCAACAGTTCATTGACGTCTCAGTGCATTATATACCTAGGAAAAGAACCGATCGAAATCAGATAACGTTATAAATTACTTTTAAACTTCCGGTACAAATTTCACGAGGTGCGCACGGGTTTATGAGTATTCCCTGTTGCAGGTTATAAAGGTTCAAGCAAACAACATGGAACGCTTAAGGTTACAGAATACAGTATTTACATAGTAGTTCGCCGGTATAAAGTAGTGCGTTTGATATTGATAAAGATCAAAAGAAATGCGCTGATAGATGCATCTAATTGTTTTTTCAATAATCTCTCTTGTCATCCATTAGCTGCAGACCTCGAAATCCAATCAAAAAGTACGTCATCTAGGCTGTCTCAACTGACCTACCTTAATCGTTTGGGTAGGGGTGTATTCTAGGCTAGCTTACAATATACCGGGGTTATAGACACAGAAATATTCTTCGATTCCCCAGTCTAACGCTTCGATGATTGCAACCTTGGCTCCGAAGGCTGTTACCGTCCACTTCGATGAAACGTTTATTGGTAGTGACTCATGTATCTTTATCCAAGCCGCTTCTTCAGGATCATAGCAGTCCATGGTCACTAAAGACGTCGTCTCCTCAGCGTCGTCGTCTTCTTCAGGATCACAGCAGTCCTTGGTCACCAAAGACGTCGTCTCAGCGTCACTGCCAACCACGAAGAGTTTCCCGTCAACGATAACCGAGTGATGCCCTGCCCTGCCGCGAGGCATGTCGGGCAACTTCAGCCAAGTGTCTGAAGGGAAATCGTAGCGAAAGGCCTGCTTGGATGGGGGAGTGTGAGGACCATGGCCGAACAGAGGATGGACACGTCCACCAGTCACGTACAGGTGTCTCCCTGCACTTGCCACGCTCATGTAGCCGGAGACAGGCGTTGGTAGGTTAGCAATGTGGTAGTACTGCTGACTATCTGGATCTAAGCAAATCATGTTTTGCAGTGGGGGCCCTGGCGTCAGCTGTACAGGCTCGACTTGTGGCTTCTTAACTGCCATCCAACCGCCAACAATGATTGCCAGGCTGTCCGATATCCCGCGTCTAGTACGACTTGCTTCTTCTCCCTCTGCCTTTGCACCGAGAAGGTGTTTCTCCCTGGCTGCTGTGATCTTTGCCAGACATTCTGCGGACTCTCGTATCACAGGGTGGGACTCCAGCTTCTGTAGCACGCTAACCTTCACGCAGGTTAGACGGATCTCTTGCAAAATCTGTAGGATTGCTGTTTGACGGTTCTCAGGGGCATGGTCGAGCCATCTTATGACAAAATTGACAACTTCCTCTTCATTCGTAACTTTCAGATCCTCGTCTTCAAGTAGATCTAAGAGTTCTTGCACCGAAAGGCTAAGGAACTCCTCGTCCTGGTTGGCATCTGAGAAGTTTGACACTACCATTTTCCTTGCGCTCTTCTTCAGGTCAGAAAGACCATACGTGTCTGCCAGGCGCATGACGTCCAGGCAGTTGGACGGGCAAAGGTTGCCTTGAATGAACTTCTGGCAGTACTTCAGAATCTTGTCAAACTGTAGCATGTGTGCCGTCTTCAGAATGTCCTGGACATCGTCCTCGCTGATGCGGATTTCCCCGGTATACAGGAAGTCCAGGATCTTGGAGAAGCTGATGGAGTCTGTCCCGTGCAGATGTATGACCTTTGAACTACTTTCAGCGAGGTTGGAAGACAGCATGGCTTTGAAGTACGGCGTGGTTGCCAGCACAGCACGGTGACAAGGGAACTCCCTACCCCCAACTTGTATCGCAAAATCGAGGAAATCCCCAGTCCTACGCTGGTTGGCAAGTTCAGCAAGAAGCTTGCGTCCATGGCCGTTGTTTTTGATGAGGCGGGAGCCGTCTTCAGATGATTCTATAACTTCTATGTCGCTCCCATTACTGACTAGCCTGGGTGCCAGACCACCGCGCTCTTGGCGCTAATCCTTCGGCCGGGGAAGCAACTCGCGCCGCCGCCACAGACAGCACACGGCCCACTAATTGCGATAGATATCAGGGTTCGGCTGCCAAAGCGCCCGGGTGCCAACTCTATCCCTACTACCAGGTCTTCCCCGGCCAAAAAGGCTTATCATCGCATCGCGCGAAAGGTCTGGTATCCAGGCTAATTACTGACGGAGTCACAGTCCAATGATGAATCCCCGCCGTCTGACTCATCACGGTCGTCGTAGTCCCGTAGGGCGTCTGGATGTACGAACATCCTCTAATGATCTTTAATATTCTACTATGAAATCTGCTGGACAAAATGAATACGGAGAGATGTCATCATGGCTGTAGCATGATGTATAAACGCAAGTAACAGTACGCACAGCATGCATGTAAGGGCCCTGTCACACTTGTGCGTATATTCAAGGGCTCATGAGGTCCGCAGCAACATTTGTTTGGTGTAAGTAAATTTTGCGGGGAGGAAGTTGTTTTCTACTTTGACCCACCGTTGAGCAGTCTAGTTATCAAACCAAAGGAATTACCTATTCGGCTGCAAACTTAACCTCAACCAAAAACATTTTAATGAGCAACTCATGCGGGCTTGTATATATATACGCACAAGTGTGACAGGGGCTTTACGTTACCATTTGGTACCAAAGTCCATTATGGTCAACATGACTTTTAATACTAGCGCTAACTCACCAACCTGCAAACTTCCGGTGTTCAGTCCTAATGTCCTAAGAGAACAGCAGTGTATGTATTAATGTTAGTCAACAGTTCATTGACGTCTCAGTGCATTATATACCTAGGAAAAGAACCGATCGAAATCAGATAACGTTATAAATTACTTTTAAACTTCCGGTACAAATTTCACGAGGTGCGCACGGGTTTATGAGTATTCCCTGTTGCAGGTTATAAAGGTTCAAGCAAACAACATGGAACGCTTAAGGTTACAGAATACAGTATTTACATAGTAGTTCGCCGGTATAAAGTAGTGCGTTTGATATTGATAAAGATCAAAAGAAATGCGCTGATAGATGCATCTAATTGTTTTTTCAATAATCTCTCTTGTCATCCATTAGCTGCAGACCTCGAAATCCAATCAAAAAGTACGTCATCTAGGCTGTCTCAACTGACCTACCTTAATCGTTTGGGTAGGGGTGTATTCTAGGCTAGCTTACAATATACCGGGGTACATTCTGGGCTAGGCCAGACTATACCCCCAGGGTATGATTTGGCCCGGGGGGGGGGGGATTCTGGGCTAGGCCAGATAATACCCCGGGGGTATCATCTGGCCTAGCCCAGAATATACCCGGGTATACTCTGGACAATATTCTGGACAGGGGTATATTCTGTCCCACTACACCGGCAACTTTTAATTCATTTTCACATATTTTGTAGATTGTACCCTGAACTCAAACATCTTCAATTTCTGTACCTTCCTCGTGGACCCCACCATACAGTTTGAAGCGTCAAAGCGGCTCATTTTGGGGTAACCATGTAAATCCCCATAGGCGACATACTGTGTTCTGCTTCCGTCAAACACAGAAGGGATTTGCCAGGGATTGTCATCGGCATAATATACCGCAAAGTTGATAGATATGTCAGCACTTGACGTCGGCTCACTTGAACTGTATCATTTTCGTTACCGTCAGAAAGGTCGTTGCATAACCATGGAACTTAGTGTGGAAGTCCCTTTGGCACGCCTCCCCCCCCCCTTTGTCTGTCGTAATTAAGAATATATATTGAGAATGTCCATCACAGCTAAAAGAATATAGTAAATTTATCCGGATCCAGATGACGAGGCCACTAAAGACCCACTAAACTAATTGCTCCTCATATGAGTCTTGTTCTAGGCCTACTAGATCATGGAGTGCAAAGCTGGCGAGATCTCCCAAAACTACTTGGATGTCTAGAATAAACTTTGGCACACTTCTACACCTTAACTAGTTTTATTGTATGAATGACATGCAACCCGGGTTCATCGTCATTTAAGAGACATGACAGGTAGTGCTGTCGTACAGAAGACAACCGCTAGAGGCGCACGTAAACAGTCACATACGTTGAATCCAGTTTGATATTCATGGCTTTCGAATTGATAAGGCATCCCGCAAACTGAAATGAAATGAAAGTACGCGTAATGAACATTACGAGGAATTCCAGAAGTATCATTCAATGTAAAAACTCAACTTATGTTGATAAAAGCGTCTACAAATTTGATGATCGGATCACAGTGTTAGTGATCCTCCCCTTCCCCCTAGGCCCTGAGTTCCTACCCCTGCCCTTATCAATCCCAGATGTTCCCCTCCCTGCCTTCCTCAGTCGTGGGCATTATCTCTTGGCGGTTGGAGGTGTTAAACCTTGGCTCCTCGTCAGTTTGATCGTCTTTTTGGTTTTTTCTTCGACCTATCTTTAGACTGCTCCTTTATGTCTACCGGTCGTGGAGCTCCTACATGTAGATTGTCTACCAGTCGTAGACTCTTATGCTGAACTGTCACGTGGCCCTGAGTCCTCCAGTTACCCGGCAGTTCTTCTCTGATCGGTTCAGGTCATCCGTCGGCATCTCTTCAAACTCCAGGAACTTTTGCCGTTCAAGTTGGTTCAACTGTGAGTTCTGCCGTTGTCTGTCCTCTCAATGACATTATGTAATGTCCTTGGTCCTCTACAGTGCGACTCAGACTACCTTGAGGTAACTGTCACGTCATCGACTAGTTCCTGCTGTATCTATAATCTACGATCCAACGTGCCAATCATGAACTTCAGGAGGTTCAAGTAATAATTTGACGATATACCTTTTCTTTTCCAGCTCAGTACTATGCACCTATGTTTTGATAGTCTTTAGGAAAATTATCCAGTTTGAATTCTGTCCTTCCTCCACATTATCAGATAGACACCCAGTCCCAGCATCATGCTGGGCTCCCTTCCGCCTGATGTTGTGTTGCTGACCATCTGGGCCACCCTCACGAAAAAAATCAAAGGCTGTTTGTGCATTGTGTATTTTTACAGGCAAGAGTATCTCTTCAAGTGTCCTCTCTTACTACCCATCTCATTTACAGGTCGTTAGCTCCTACATCCTAGTCTAACCATGTGAAGATATATGTGCCATTATCTTCCCACTTTAGTACCCCGGACTTGTACAGGAGGCAGCCAAGACGGTATATTCACAGAACAAAGAACTTTCTTCACAGCGTCGTGACCTACATCCGGGGTATGCGCCCTGGGACCTAATGCGCATGTGCTAATGTGAAAGGCGGGAAATCTACTATAAAGCTAATAGATAAACATCTGACCCACCCATACTATTAGGACGACAGTGTATCTCTTGACGAGTCCTCTCTTCGATTTTCTCACACCTTACAGGTCGTTTGGTTACTGCACCCCAATCTATATTTATATTGTGTAGATTTATAATGCGATTACATGTACCTTCCTACCTGCCAGTACTTCCTAATGTGTGTCCTTCCTCACTATCCTTCTCATGCGGCAGGTTGTGATTTAAAGCTTCCTAACCGTCAATACTTTCCTCACACCAGGACTCAAGGTTGTGACAATTAACTTAGCGACAGCTTATTCCTGACGGTGAAGTTGACCTTAGCCCCAGCCTACCATTGCAGCCCTCTCATACCGTATTTAAGTTCGTGTGGTTCTTATTTCACTGTAGGGAGAAAATGGAGTGCTCGAGGTGGTTTTAAGTTCGCGTTTGAAACAATAGTAGCGCTACAGTCATAGGTGGGCAAAAAGTTTCAAGTTCCCGCTGAAAGTACGCCGCGAAAACTGCGACCTTAAAACCACCGCGAACATTTCTGCATTTACAGTAATAGCTGATCACTCGGTTTTAACATTACAGACCTTCACGTACAGCGACAGAAATGGAACCTTATCATTTGAATGTAGGACTATGAGTGCATGCATGCATGTGTGCGCCACCTCTTTCTCCGACAGGCTGGCACAGGAAGGTGTCGCGACTATCTTACATTTGTGTTGTATTATCTGTGAGTAGACAGGAAATGGAGTTCTCTTTGGAACTTGTGGAGAAGAGAAGTGGGTATCTAACTTTCGACAGAGCAAGTTGACCCGCACACCTCAGGTCGCAACTCAACTTAGTGTCTATGTTTAATTTTCCTTCTCTTGTTTCTCCTCATATACCCTAACGTTACTGGGTGTCGCCTGCAAAGTAATAATCACAATGATTTTGATTTTGGCAGGCCTTCATAAACGGTTTGAGTTGTGCACCTCATTTCTAGCCTGGAGTCCAGCCTTATTAGCTTCCGTCCGCTACCCAAGCTCCGCTCCTCGCCGAGGAGCGGAGCTTGGGTAGCGGACGGAAGCTAATAAGGCTGGGCTCCAGGCTACCTCATTTCTGGGTGAGGCTGATAACGTATTGATCACCCCTCGTACATGTATGCCATACGCCTTGTACTTTACTTGGGTTGCATCATTGTGTCTCTACAATCATGATGACATTGCCCCGTATCATTTTGTCCAGCAGATTTCATAGTAGAGCACCAGGTGAACACCCGCCATGTTCGGGGGACTGTCTGATTTTGATGATGCCGATGACTATGATGAGTCGGACTGGGGTTCATACGACTATGACTCTGAATCAACGGAAGACGACTCCCGCCACTTCAAGGAGGACGCCCAGGGACGCAAGCTTCTTGCTGAACTCGCCAGCCAGCGTAGGACCGGGAAGTTCCTTGATGTGGTGGTACAAGTGGAAGATTGTGAGTTCCCTTGTCACCGTCCTGTGCTGGCAACCATATCGTACTTTAAAGCCATGCTGTCCTCCAACCTCGCTGAAAGTTGTTCAAAGGTCATACAACTTCACGGAATTGACGGCATCAGCTTCTGCAAGATTCTGGACTTCCTGTATACCGGGGAAATCCACATCAGCGAGGACGATGTCCAGGACATCCTGCAGACGGCACACATGCTACAGTTTGACAAGATTCTGAAGTACTGCTGTGAGTTCATCCAAGACAACCTTTGTCCGGCCAATTGTCTGGGCGTCATGCGCCTGGCCGGCATGTACGGTCTTTCTGACCTGAAGAAGAGCGCGAGAGACATGGCAATGTCAAACTTCTCAGACGCCATACAACATGGGGAGTTCCTTAGCCTTTCGGTGCAAGAACTCTTAGATCTCCTCGAAGACGAGGATCTGAAAGTTACGAATGAAGAGGAAGTTGTCAATTTTGTCATAAGATGGCTCGACCATGCCCCTGAGAACCGTCAAACAGCAATCCTACAGATTTTGCAAGAGATCCGTCTAACCTGCGTGAAGGTCAGCGTGCTACAGAAGCTCGAGTCACACCCTGTGATACGAGAGTCCGCAGAATGTCTGGCAAAGATCACAGCAGCCAAGGAGAAACACCTTCTCGGTACAAAGGTAGGGGGAGAAGAGGCAAGTCGTAATAGACGCGGGACATCGGACAACCTGGCAATCATTGTTGGTGGTTGGATGGCAGTTAAGGAGCCAGGTCTTCACGACGCGTTCCCCATCCATGCAGAGACAAAGCCCGGGCCCTTAAGAAGCATAATTTGCTTAGATCCAGATAGTCAGCAGTACTACCACGTCACTGACCTACCAACGCCTGTCTCCGGCTACATGAGCGTGGCAAGTGCAGGGAGACACCTGTACGTGACAGGTGGTCGACCCCACTGGTCTCTGAAGGGAAATCGTACCGAAAGGCTTGCCTGGATGGGGCCTCGCAGGAAGCATTTCCAAAGCCAATCCAGCCAAGCCTTTCGCTACGATTTCCCTTCAGACACTTGGCTGAAGTTGCCCGACATGCCTCGCGGCAGGGCAGGGCATCACTCGGTGATCGTAGACGGGAAACTCTTCCTGGTCGGCAGTGACGCTGAGGCGACGTCTTTGGTGACCATGGACTGCTATGATCCTGAAGAAGGGGCTTGGATAAAGATATATGCGGGACCGCCGAAGCACCTGACTTCATCGAATATGATGGTAACAGCATTCGGAGACAAGATTGCATTCATTTGCAAGGTTGCATTTGGGTCAATCGCCTGGAGGGTGAGTAGGATGTCAAAGGAAATCGATCACCTCTGTGTCCATGCGTTTGACGTAAAAACCAAACGTTGGAAGAACGCCTATATACTACTTCCTAGTTCTTGGGCGGAGGACTCAGTCACACTTGCGACTGCTGTCGATGACAGACTTTATATTCGTATCGGATATGGACTATCATCAGGGTGTCGCATCTATCAGTACATCTTTGATGCCGAAAAGGAGACTCTAAGCCTAGATGAGGGTAATAAACAAGATTTCAGGGAGAACTTCCTTCGCACGCGACGTGAGAACCAAAACGTTAACTACTGGTTCACGAATTCACAGGACATAGTGGATACCATTAGCAACTACGAATTTGGAGACCACTCATCGACCTCTGGCCACTACAGTTCCGCACAGCAGACGCCTCTGCCCTTTGCCTTATTCGGCCACAGCTTCCTTGAAACCCAGAAGAGCCGCGTTGGTTGGTACTGCCGGGACCTGGCAGCACTGGAGGAGGAAGAAGACGAGCGGGACGGATCAGACTGTGACTAGTAGTACATGGAGGTCAGAAAAGGATCTTAAAGCTGTTGGAAGTTCCTGGTACAGACGACGAGAGAGGTGCAACACCGTACCGCACCAGCTGGGAAAAGAACGACCTGCTGTGCCTTAAAATAGACACTGGAGGAACTAAGAACTATAACTTAGAGGGTGAAGTCAGCCACAAGTCACAGCCCAAAATGCACCCTCAATACAACTTCTAAAACGATGTCATTTCTCATAGTAAGAGCTTTTTTTCAGGAAATATTGGCGAGTTCGCAACTATTGGGTTGTTATGTAAACTGACGAGACTGATCGGCTAGACGGACATGGTATACGGTTCCGGCGACGTTAAACCCAGAGAGTCTGAAAGAGGGGTATGTTACAAGTATCTACTGACTGAAGACAAGACCGATCCATTGAATAGCCCTTCAAATCCAAAATGTTTTTCCTTTGGTCCTGGAGAAAAATGATGCTAATGTAATGCCCTCTTGCGGAGTTCATGAAAAGTGGCATGAAAGACACTTTTAGATACTTGTAGACATGTTACATGTAGTTGAGTGGTAGAGCGCCACATATGCTCCCGCCCCTAGTTTTTTGTCGTAATTAACCCTGATCCCAAATCACACAGAACGTTAGAATGTATCTATTAACGATCTCCATTAACAACAAGAAGACAACCAGAATAATAAATTTATCCAGATAGTGAGACCACCAAACCCCTCATATGGGCCTTTTCCTGGGCCTACCCTTATGCTAGATCCTGTAATGCAAAGCTGGCGAGATCTCAACAACTATCTGGATGTATGAAATAAACATTTGCACACTTGTTCATCTTTACTGGTTTTATCGTGTGAATGAAAATCAATCCAGGTTCATGGTCATTCAAATGGACATGGCAGGCAGTGCTGTCCTACAGAAGATAACCGCTAGAGGCGCACGTAAACAGTCAAATGTCTTGCATCCAGTTTGATTCTTGGCGTTCGAATTGATAAGGCATGCCGCAAACTGAAATGTACGAAGTAATGCACATCACAGGGAAGTATCGTTCGATGTAAAAACTCAACTCCTTTCAATAAAAGTGTCCACAAATTTGATGATCCTTTTAAATTTGTTAGTATACTAAGAATCTGCAGCGCGGATGAATAATAACACCTTATCCTATCTTAGTATCCAAGAAGAGCAGTAGATTGTGTTGATTTCTTGTACGGAAAAAAAACACATAACATTGTGAGCATAGCAATGGGTCGGTAGGGGACGTCCCTGTAGCTCAACAAGTAGTAGCCTCACAGTTGAGCTACTGGTTCCAATTAGGTGGTAACTGAGAGGGCCGGTTCAAATCCTGGAACAGAACATCTCGGCTGGGGCTGCACCCGTCTTTCTCAAGGGGCGTAAAATGGGGGTTCCGTGTTCGAGGAGATACCTCGAGCACATTAAGGGGAAGGGCTAGCAACCCCTCCCTGTAAAAGATATACCCTGTTACTGAATCAGCAAGGAAACTTGCTGCCCTATGTGGCACTCGAGCGCTACAAGGTGAACAACAATTTGTCAGGTTTTCCGTTAGCAGGAGATACTGTACGTCATTACTCCTGCCACAATGACCTCTGTTTCTACTTGTCTCGTTACGGTTAGAATTTTTAGTATTTGCCTAAAAGCTTTACGCGTTTTGAGGTCCATCACTTGGGAAAAGTAGCTTAGCAGCCGTGCCAATGACTTCAACCTTTGCGTAGGGAGACAAGCCGAGAATTTCACATCGCCTAAATCTCCTTTCACAAAGAATACCCCAGATAGATTCCACTGAATTGTTCAGTGTACGGGACGACCTCTGCAACCTCTACAGTCTACAAACCTCTAAATCTGTAGCCTGTGTTTCCGAGGTCGTCTTCTCTTGATAACTTCTGCCAGACCCTTTTCAAAAGATGCGGAAAGCTCATGCCGCATGTACGTCTGAAG
The DNA here is from genome assembly GCF_035083965.1 of Branchiostoma lanceolatum. Taxonomy (NCBI): domain Eukaryota; kingdom Metazoa; phylum Chordata; class Leptocardii; order Amphioxiformes; family Branchiostomatidae; genus Branchiostoma; species Branchiostoma lanceolatum. The sequence continues at coordinate 7,969,645 of NC_089726.1, read as the reverse complement.
TCGGATGCGATATTTTGTGATTTGCTGTAAGTCATGTCTGTTGTCTCCTAGGCTGAAGATATTTAATAACCTGTTGACGTTCTGACGCGTCGCTATTATGTCGGTGACGACGCAAGAAATTGTCGTCTGAGTCTTTGAAAATCTACTCATCCCTCAGACTTCGGAAGCCATCACTCCCAGAAAAGGCATCCCACCATGGAATAACACAAAAAACAACTTAGATGCATGGGAGTTTTTCGACTGTTGTTATTATTTATGAGAAGTCCTGTACTGAGAAGTCATGCAATTCTATTTAATTGCATTTGTCTGAGCGATTATCTTTGTAAAGTGTTATGTTTTATGTTTTATTTTTTCACAGACCACAGAAACAGTAGCTTTTAATGATAATCTTATCTAGGTAGATACCAAGGTATACATGGTTTGAAAATCCAATACTTGGTAGTTTGTACCAAAAAAAAAGCTTTTCTTCAAAAGATTCGAATTACTAAAGCCCCCGTCACAAATGAAGAATTTAGCTCGGCCGACTTGTCGGCGAGCTCCAAATGGCGATTTTCGGGCGAAGTACGACCGACGTCCTGTCGATTCTACGGGCTTCGGGCGAATTTTCGGAGCTCGGCCGACGTTCGCGTGTCACTGGAAGCTGCGCTTAAATTCAGCGAGGCCTCGGCGACGATTTTCGAACTCGCGCAGCTCGTCAACAGTTTGCCCGTAGCTCGCCCGAGCAACGCCCCGCGCTCGGCCAATATTCGGGCGGGCATCCGAGGATTTTAGACCCGATTTTTGGTCGGTCGGAGGTCGCCCGAACTCTTCGGCCTCGTGCGAGCCTCGCACGGGCCTTGATCAATAATCGGACGACCGTCGTCAGTGTTCCGGCCGACTCATGAAAAGTAAGGCGTGCTTCGGGCGAGCGTTGTGCAGGTGTTGCTGGGAGCTTGGACGGGCCTCGGCCAAACTCCTTCTTGTTTATAGATAAAAGGAAACGACAGTTTGGTTTATAACATAAGATGATAAATGATATTGTAATATTAACTAATACTAATATCAACTTGTCGAAGAATGCTGCCAAACTTTTGTAATGAAAGACAATTCAATGCAAAGTTAAATTTTCATTCAAAAAAAAATATTATAAACAGAATGTTGACACAGAAGACAATGCTTCTTGTTTCTTTTTAGGTATTGGTTTGGATGTTTCAATTTGTTTATTAATGATTTGGGGCTTGACTTTTGAGGTTTGCCTTCACTTCCTGAGTGTTTTCTCCACAAATGACTAGTTGAAAGTCCACTGAGTCATTATAGATCTATGTTTATCTACCGAGGCACGCCCAGCCGTCGGCAGGGCGTCGATAGGCTTATCAACGGTCGGTCGAAGCTCGGACGGCGTTCGCCCGAGCCTCGGTCGATTTCCGTTTGCTGAAAATGTTTGGATCGGGGTTAAACGACTGCTTTGTTGACTTTGTGGCTCCTGCACTTGTATTTTGATTGGTCTATAACAAAATTCCTCTTTATGTGGTTATTTTCAGTGTGCCCACCTACTTCACTCGTGACCTACAGATTTGCCACAACTCAGAAAGTAAAGTTGGTCTAAATTTTAGATTGTTACCAGGCCATTTGATTCTGACTTCGTCCGTGTCCAAGAGATGGTACCGTCTTATGTGGGATTTATGATTATTACTGTTCGACGGACGTCGCCCGAGCTCCGTTCAATTTGTGACGGGGCAGGTTTTCAGTGAAAAATACGGTCGACGCTCGGGCGAATTTGAAATTCGGCGAGCTTCCGGCGATCTACAAAATCGGCCGATGCTCGCATGAATTGTGACGCCGGCTTAACCAAATCCCAGGGGGTTCTGGAATTTGAAGCCACTGGCACGTGTAGGGGGGGGGGGGGGGGGTCTTTTGTGGGTCGCTTTTCAACGCCACTTTTATAAACTTGTCGGATCATCTACGCAAGAATTCTGCGTCTTTTTTAGGTTGACGAACTGACCCAAGACCACCTGCTTACGGGTTGGATCTCCCATCCCTGATTCACAACCTCGTCTTGTTTTCATGTATGACGTAATCTCCTCCATCTCTCGCCTTTACCATTCAAGTTGCTGTAGACCAACCCTTCAGTAGTGAAACTTAAGTGAAGTAAAAGACTTTGTTAAGTACTTGGATCTAACGTCTAGCAGCAAATAATATCATTGCGGAGATTGTAATCATGGTGTACAATGGCAAAGATGTGAGACACACAGAATAAAAATCACTTTTAGACTCGCGAAAACTATTCACATCTCGTGCAAAACAGATTAAAGAACAAAACTAACAAGCTGACGCTCTCCGCGCATTCTCTCGCCCTTGCTCCCTTGTTTGGTTTGAAAACACATCCTCCCGGCTTTCAGATCGGCGGGGAAAAGTACGCGCTAGCAGTGAAAGACCAGGTACGTTAACAGGTAACAATTATCCGAGTCTGCGAGGCGGACAAAACGCGCGGGCCGGTTGCCAGGTCAGACGATACGGCGTGCATTTACGCCCCATTCACACCGACTTTACCCCTACGCTGTACCCCACGTCGCCTTTGTCTTTCCTTTGTTGGTGTTGTTGTTTTTGTGCGTACAGAAAAACAGTGCAAAGATTGTGTAGGGAATGACAGAGAAGTTGTAACTGTCGTTTATTGTAAACACGTGAGCGCTGCAAATATCATGAGGCCCAGAATCCATCTGAAATTTAAAATAAGATCCTGTAACATTTGTCAAGGTTCTCTCTTTTGCTAATGACATTAGAGTTTAATTCAACTGACCCAGAAACATGTAATAGCGATCCCTACAGCTAAAGCAAATGATCACCTTGAAGAATTGGATATATCCGCCGGGCATATTTTGAGCCGCATTTTAGTCACATCGTATCAATGCAGTTTGCTGCTGTAACGTTAACCTCCTTGGAAAAATTTCTTCGACAGATTTCCTTAATAACGAACCAACCGATCTTTAATAAAATATCAAACGCAGCTTAACCTTTGGCATTAAGTCGTGAGCCGTTTTCTGTTATACCGCACTGTTGGCGACAGCACGTTGCCATGGTGACGACCTTTGATGACAGAGATTGCCATGGTAACGACGTTCGGTGACAGGTGCACCTGCACGGCGTTGTTTACGGCTGTGCGGTGCCCCCGGGTCGGTCGTGACAGCGCAGTGAAAGGACATCACAAACATCTGACACTGTAGAACAACAAAATATCAAACTGCAACTACTACACCGCGACCTGAGGGGTTGGTTGTTTCAAGCCGGGTCCACTTGTTGTGTGTTTATTCTGCTGGGAGGGTTTAACAACTAATCTGACAGGCCACACAATACGGGCACGAGTAACAGTTTGGGTTGGAATTTAGGAGCATGGGTGATGAACAGTAAGGCAAAGCTTCTGATATTTTATAGTTTGTCACTCGTAGGACAAGTCATCAAACAGTTTTCTCCCTTTCCTATGGGAACGAAAAAAATGCGATCTTGCTAATGCAGATTTATTCAGAGCGAAGGGGCTTTACACGGGGGTGTATGGTTGCACCAGTAGACCATGTTGAAGTAAATTGGAAAGTTTCCAAGTTCGGAAAGTAGATAATATTATTTTTCGGAATCTGTTTTCTTTTTGGAAGGTATCTGTTTAAAAGAAATACATTTATGACACAGTCATACCTACCCAAGAAGTCCAGTCAGGGGGCCGAAAAAAATCTGCTCTATGTGGACAGGTGGTCAGTTTCGACATGATTCTTATTGGCTCAATGGCCAGGTGGTCCTTATGTAGAGGTGGTAAGTTGTACAAGTTTGTCTGTACTCCCATATTTTGCCATCGCTAGAATGTTGGGTCCTTATCAAATCGACTGGAACGTTCCCACAATCTGAAGTCTTGCCGTCGGCAGTATAGCTCGGCCGTGCGTCACTAACCTACGTAACGACACATTCTACACATGCTGTGACGCGAAAACCGCATTATTCTCTCTAATATATGCCAGAGGCTATCCCCGATACCTTTCATACTATTATACCACTCAGATGTCCCTGGTTACATCATTCTGTCAACCTTTGCAATAGTTTGAAACGGGAGAAAGTTGAGGCGTTGCCAGGTACTTCGAAGTTTTGTTGTGTCAACTACAATACATTCTTCACGTGTGTTTGCATCCCGTAGACTTTAAAGTGCCGCCACCGTAGTTATTTGAGAGGTATAAACCCACCTTGTAAACTACTGTCGATCAGGATAGATGTATTAATGGGTTTCGTCAATTAGAAAATGTAAGTATTGGATCCAGGAATTCACGTCTACAAGCTTAGAATGCATCTTGAAGAATTTGCGAGGTGAACAAAGAAATACAAAATTAATCCCAAACACGTAACGTTACTTTCTTACATACCAGTGTCTTGATAGCTTGTGACAAATACTTTGCGTGTTTTCAGTTGTTAAGATATGCTGTATGGCTTGGCGTGAATGTAGATGGTATTGTAGAATATATCTGCCTATACATTTTAACATTTTTGCTCTCTATGTTTTATACTGCCATTTGTCATATCTTGTGTGAGTCGTACAATGGTGAATAGTAGATATAATCATTGAGTTGCTTTTATATACACAGAGTTTCCAGTCTTATATAACAGTTTTATATCATGTCTATGCGGTATAATACGTCCTCCCACTCGGGTTATATAGTACTACATTAAAGCTTCGGATGTACAAAGTGATTGCGCGGGCGACGTTTCAATGCATGAGGGCACAGCACATAATATTCTTTATACATTTATCGCCTTCATTCATGTAATCAGTATCACTCAACAGTTTAACGGGTTCTTCTGAAATCCTTTTTTTCTTCATTTTAGCCATGTTTGATTTCTTGTGTTAAAAAGAATTGGCTTTCGGTATCAAACGAAAGACGAAGCTGCATGAAAGTAATATCCCTTCGTGTTTTACCGACGTTTCCAATCGGCTTCTGACGCTAGCAGAGATTTTATACTTGAGAAATAACAACGTTCATTGACGAAAACATGGCGACCTTCAATCAATGGATGGCCTGCACTAAAGGACAAAGAACCCGAGCCGGAACATCTAAATGGCTATCTCCGGTTTCTTATCTCTTTGAAGGAACCGTTAAATTGTAGTGCAGTTTAGAACCAGGATGAGTCGATAGGGAAGGCTGAAGTCCGGAACACAAACCTCGGCAGCTTTGAAGATCAAGGTTGAGATATTATTGAGACTCATCCCTATTTCCCCTTGGGATTGCACGTTCTTATTCAGAAGAGATGTACGGTCATTACACAGCGAGCCTGCCATAGGGACCGCGAAGTCGCCGGATTCTCCGTAGAGCGTGGGGGGAAATACTGATATTGAAGATGAGCATGCTAGTGCTGTCATTAAAAAAACCCACCTAAGCTCCGTTTATTGATTTCGCTATAAAAATCGCTTGAAGAAAAATATATTGTTTGATAAAAGACCGTTTTCTACATGGAAGACCAGTTGATTTAAGTGCAAAATGGGATGTAGAGGTATCTCAATATCTGTGATTTTTTTCCTTGACAAAAGTATTAGTATTCGTAGAACATAAATGTGGCATCCAGCGATTTCACGCAAGGATAGATCTTGCATCAGATGGTAAACGAAGGGATCAAGTTTTAAAGTCAGGTGGAATTAGCTCGTATACAAGTGCAATTATAGCGTCGCATGGAAGCCGCAGTTGAAGAGACGGAATATCAATATCCAAGCAAATGTAAGGATCCGTCTCAGGCTCATTGTTTTACGTCTTTTAGTACTTTAATGTAGAAGGGAATACTAAATGTTGCAAAGAAAGACGGAAACACTTAGAATGAGCCAGATCCTAACATCTGCTTTGAGATTAACAAACAAAAATTGGAAATGTAGCATAGTGAAACCACGACGTCATCATTCGCTACGAAAGACTTGTGATTTCCCTCGCCATTTTCCTCCTGGTCTGTTGACTCCTAATGCTGTTTTTGATGAGTTTGACGGCGCCACTCCCCTGGCCGCAGAGAATTGCGTGCTTAGAGCGAAACATGTATGCGTCTGTAGGCTTAGCAATGGTGGCTTAAAGTGGAGCTTCAATAGACAGCCACTAGTGCATCTCAGATCACGCTGTCTGCCGCTGAAAACCCAGGCGTCAGATTGACTCTGCTGTTGTCTCTCAAACTGAATTAGCGCGCCTGTACTGACTGGTATCATCCTCAGAGGGAATCATCACCACTGGCTGATCTCCAAGCAGATGTAGAAAGGCAAAATCGACACGTTTCGCAAGATCCCGATTCCCCTGGCTATGGGCCTTTCTACCGTTGGCCAATGGATACTGGTTCGGCCCATAGGGATACTGTCTTGCCAACCTAAAGATCTGCTTGGGGATTGTACTGGCGACACTTCTCTTTCGCCCCTGATAATATCACATGCGACTCAACGTGGGCGTTTTCTGTCATCTTTATATATGAAGGCGGAAGGTGGAGTTGCATGCCTCTCTGCACGTACACTTCGGGTTGGTCCAAATGAATATTATTCGTTTCTTCTCAAGTCTTAATTTCCGATTAGTCTGTAGACACGTCGTCTGTACTTTGTCAAAGATGGCAGGCTCTATCCGCACTCTATTCATTGGAAAACGGGTCACATCAGACTGTGACACATTTTATCGCACTTTTCCATAATAATCATTGTGACTGATACATTAGGAAAAGCGGGAAAACGTGACTCGGAGAGCCTACACATTAAGCGACGCGCATCACTCTCAGATCAGTTATCAATCCAAGGACCTTGATTAGTCCAAGAGGATTTCAGGAAAGCGCATTTCCAATATGTCAAGCTGATAATTTCCGGGCTTCCGGATCGAGGAGCTCGATATTGAAGGACCCAGATGAAATGTACGTGTTTGATCCGTCGAATCAGGCAAAATCTTAGCCTCCACCAAACACAGGCCTTCCTGGGGGTTTTAGATAGTAGAATTCGGCAAAAAGGGTGAACAATTAAAATTGGCCAGGAGAGAGAGCCCGCAGAAAAGGTAACACTTCCCATTGGGAGCAGGCGAAACCATTTGGTGGTCAAACTTCCGCGGCAATTTCTTCTCCCTTTTTGGCTTAATTTAATCATTTTTCATCATTTCGTCTGGTGGAGACTAGCGAAATTTACTATCCAATGCATTTTGCCGAATTGCTGTTGCTAACCTAAGATTATCTCTATATATAGACATAGAATAACGGGAGACAGTACAGCTTTTGATCGTTGGAAAAAAATGGCATCATCATTCTTAAAGACGTTTCTCTGCTTTATTATCGACCTTAAAGTCGTCGGCTGGAATTACTGAAGATTAAAGAGTTACGCCTGAAGGCGTTGAATTATCTTCTTGCAAATTGAAGCTCACCAGTCATTAAGTTGCCTCGAGCGAAATTATGCTACTTGAAACGGTAGAATTTGGGTCAGACTCGCATTGGCGTGGGTAATTCTAACACGTCTCAGTCTGTGTTCTAGGCTCTAACTCACTTAGAGCTTTTGTGATTACGCTTGTAAATTAACTTCCTGTAAATTGAATCTCTCCAAAGCAATCGAGTTAAAGCTGACGCAGCCACGTTTTCTTTGAAAATGCTAGAATTTGGGTCAATCTTGCATTGACCAGAGTGATTCCAATGCAGACTTGTGTTATAACGTCTCTTAAAACATCTAAAAACTCTAAATTATAGATACAGCAGCCACGGGATAGATAGTTGCTGTACGGAAGGCTGGTACCCGTTTTGATTTTCATGTACAATATTGTTGTATTACCAGCTAGTGCTGTTACTAAAGGATTAATCTAGACGTCAACGTACAAGAATCTTAGGTCCTCTGCTTCTACGACGAGCTATCTACCACGATATATCATGACCATTGCATGTCCAGGACACAAGACAGCCTGCAGTACCATGGAAAGCCGCTAGGCGGCCCATTATCGACCATGACCTTTGTTTCTCCGTCGCCTACCCACCTACCAAAAATCATTAGGATCCATGCACAGCTTCTCGAGTTATGATGTCCACAGATAGACAGACAGATACGCACAAGTGGCACCGAAAACATAATCTTCTTGGCAAAGGTAATGAAAGAATATCTTCGCCTTGCTTTGCGGGTTTCCTTAAGGTGTGAAAGGTGCGCAGTTATTAGATTGACAAATTGCAAGGTAAATGGCCTTAGGTACCAACCGTTCCCTGTGACGTTGTTAGTAATCGTTACCATGGCAACGAGAAGCCTGAGGGCTATATTGTAAATATATGATTAGTCAGGTACACGTATTCATGTGAATCCGACGAAATGAAGAATAATTTCATGAAGACGGCTGCTTCTGGCATCCATGCATGTTGCGCACGCAGGTGTTGTTTACTTCAAACTCTCTCCGTGGATCGTAAAGCGTGACGTCACTAAATCTCGGTTTAATAGCATCGATGTCGACCAGAATAGCTCCCGTAATCCCCTGTCAGAATTCAGCTAGCGACGGGTCTTCAACAATGCTTTTGTGTGTTCCAAACAAACTCCGAGGTGTAAAAAGAGAGCAGTGTTGTCCAACAGGACCGGTGTGCCGTGTGTGCAGAAACCACACGAGCATGCACCTATCGCCACTCGCTCCATTTCCAGCAGCCCGGGGATTTAGACATGGTCCTCCCACCCGTTTTTCAAAGCAATGCTATAACCCCGAATGTTATACAATTCTGGGAGGTCTGGGAGGTCTTTAGCCTTATCTAATCCCAGGTAATACACCTGCCGATGCTCCGCGGCATCTCTCTCTCCGTTCCAAGGTTGCGTGGTAACCAAGAAGCTGCTGCACATGTTGGAAAGAGCTCACGGATTGCAAACAACACACCAGTTTGCCTTTGTGGTCCTTTTCAATAAAGTGTAAGCTAAATTTCACGTTATTCTGGGAGGGGCTTAAGTGGGATTTACCCAGTCCCCCATGCCAGGATGTTAAAGTCGGGCGCTGTTTATAAAAGGTAAAAATGGTGCACCATTTTGTACTATTTTTGTAAACTTTGTGAGTGTGGACTCCGAACCTCCTGACGTTGTAGTCCGCTGAAAGGTCATTTGTTATTTGTTCTCCGCACACAGAAGACTTGAAACCAAATCCCGGCTGTCAGCAGTCCCTGTAAAGTCCGGTCATGCTCCGTGGGAGGAGAAAGGTGCCACAGGTAACGCAGGTGAATGGCTCACCTGGAGACGTGTAAATTGATGAGACGTCGCTGAAAAGGGTGTTTAAATCGGGGGATGAATGACGAACAGGATAGTTTGGCGCCGCTGTAGAAGGAAGGAGCGCCCGTGAGCTCGCAGTGTCAGGCTAAATGCCGCGGTGGACTCGCAGTGTCAGGTAAGTTTGGAGCTGGCCAGATGATTGACACTTTTAATCTTGAAAATGGCTCCGTCTCCTGGATTCTGACGGGCGTTCCTTTGCAACGTAGCCTTTCAGTCGTCTCCGGGGAAACTTGGCAGGGCTGACTTTAGGGTGCATACTCTACGGTGGACTAAAAAAGTAAAGGTAATAGGGGGAGGGGTTCTACAAGTCCAGTTAGATTTTCATTATCATCGATAAAATGTACCACAGTATATACACATGCACTGGTACGTGGTTTGGCGTAAAGTCTCATATGAAAACAAAAACACATCAACGAGCAAAATGGTTGTCAATTTCTAGTAAAAATCATACAGAAAAAAAGTGCAGATGATACAAGCTCAAGCAGACCTATGATCAGGAGTGCCAGGATGGCTAGGTGGGAGCCAAGGAGCTTTCCCTCTTTCTTGGCGTGAATCAGACCATTATAACCCCCATCACAAGTGCGTAGATTCGGGCACGACCCCTGAGAGTGTCTAAAATTGAAGGGTCAAAAATGTCAACCTCTTACAAGCGCCGCTCTCTTCCCAATAAGACACGGTACGTGACTCGCAATCCACGAAATATCATCAAGGAATGGAAACATATCACTGACATCCTACTCAACTGTGTGTAACAATGCTGTTGAGGCTATCATTGCGGCGTACATTCAAATTATAGGAAATTTGAGCTATATACCCAGAACTGTTAGATTAGTATTCATCAGGCACTGCGGATTACCTTCATTAATAACTAGGAATTAGAGGAGCTCTGCTTGAATCGACGTGCTTGATTTATACAGCCCCGGGTGCTTAATTTGGCACATTGTGACTAGCTTTTAGATTCAAATAAAAACCGCCGCAGGCTTTCTTTCACTTAATACTCCTGTAATGATGAAGGCTGAAACTAATACTTTTGAAATAACGTTTCTGTCACGACGGCAAGGCAGACCAACTTCAAAGGAATAACGAAATCATCCGCGGGGTTTTATTCGCATTTCCTGCTCAGCATTGCCCTTTTTGGAAAGATTCCGTTATTTCTTTTTGACGCCAAATGGGTCTTATGTAAACTATGATAGCTAGCGTTAACTTCATCATAATACAAAATTAAGCTCTAGCTGTCTTAAATGGGAAGATTATGGCTTTCTTCTGAGTGCCCCGTTTCACTGACAGCCATCTTATCCAGGCTCTGTGGAGCTTGGCCTTCTTATACCGCCTGTCCAGAATATCTATGAAGTATAAAGCCATCATTTGATGCAGTGAGCATTCTTACATTCCCTGTAGCGTACCTATGAATCCTTCATTTGATGCAGTGAGCATTCTTATATTCCCTGTCAAGCGTAGCTATGAATCATACATTTGAAGCAGCGAGCATTCTTATATTGCCTGTCTAGCGTAGCTATGAATCCTTCAATTGAGGCAGCGAGGTTTAGATGCACGCCACTGTATATATTTCTCCGTGGAGAAGCTTGCAAACAGTCTACACACAAAAGTGCATGTTTACGCACCTGTACCATAAACAAAGCTATCACACAGTTCTTGATAAACGCGCTTGTCAGTCAGTAAGGGACAACCATGGACAGTAGAACAGTATTTACCATTGTCAGTCTCGCTTCTTTGTCGAGTTGTCAATTTTGACATGACACAAAGCTGGGGAGGGAATTTTGGCTGAATCGCGTGCCAAAAATATAATGATGATGTCACGGTTGTTTGTGGGCACAAAATGGCTCATGGCTTCGTGCATGCAAACACTCTGTGTGCGGAAACGTTAGAGAAAATGATAGGGAAGTGTTGGTAGTAACAATGATTGTAGCAAATTATAATGGGCGATTAACGGAAGAACGTTGGTGTCATTTTACGGCATTGTTAGCGTCAGACACGGAGTTATGAAATGTCTGAATGGCCTTGACTTCTCAATTTTACTTTTGAATTTCAAGACAAAGCAAGGACTGGGTGTTATTCGACAATCGGCATATCAATTACCTTTTTACGATAGGGAAAGGAGCTTTATTTCTGTTATTCTTTCTTTCTTTCTTTGTTTTTCACAAAGTTTTGAGAGCGGTTGCAAAACAAGATTCTTTTTTTTTCTTCGTTGCAATTTTGAGCCCACCAAACGTGTGGGTTTGTGTCATTGTGTACTAAATGAGTAGTCTACACTGGAATGTCATTCCTGGTAAAACTAGAAGGGCGTCACCGCTGTTCAGCAGCCAAGTTCATCAGATAAGGAATAAATATCCGGCTGACGTCGACCCAAAAACCGGAACGGCAACTTGCCCACCTCAACGGTATAAAGTGTTACCTGCAGTGCAAACACACTCGAGACCGTAATTGTCGGCGTTGCAAATAAACTCTGTGAAGTCGTGCTGAATTTGTAAACCGACTAACGACAAAGTTTAACTTTACAGTTTCCACAGGTGTTACTTGATGACTGCGAGCCTTAGTAACGCGATATTTGAATGTTTTGCAGGTGTGCTGTGTCGTGATTGGTCAGCGTGAGGTCACGTGAGTGATACGTCATGGTGTTATGACGTGTTACTAACTGCAGACTGCTGTTGCCAGGCAACGCGCCCATTCCCCACAGACCTCTCAAACAGCAACAGGAAACAGAAGCTGGCCCGCAGGTTGCACTGGAAGTTGTCGGGCTTTTTGGTCCATTTTCCGCCGTAATTCCCGCCAATTGGGAATCCAATCAATACCGGCAAACTGACGGAGGTGATCACACGACGTTTTACGGATGACCCTACGGATTTTCGCCTTTATTCTGGCCGGATGATGCTCGCCAGGAACCCGATGCCTTCTCGGACCAGGTCTTTGATAACGGCCGGGGACACGACGTCAACGGCGGACTACTTCGCCTCGCACAACACGGCCTCCAACCGGACTTTGGCCGATCCTCCCTCCCACGTCGGCCTACCGCCGCTCAAGAGCCAGACGGTCGGAGGCGGCAAGCAGGCCGACAATCTGATCGGCGGGATCCAGGTGGAGCAGCTTTACGAGGCCGACCATGGAATGCACAAAAGACAGGGTTCCCTGACCAAGCCGATTCAAAATGGCGTCGCAGGCAGAGAGTCCCACCACCGATCCTTGCCCACCGTCAACCTCGGCAACCAGAACGAGCCACCCAACATCTACCGGGAGCGCAGTGCTGGGTCAGGAACCGCCAGCAAGTCCAGCTCAGGCAAGCCCAAAACCTCACCACTCTCTCCCGAGCAAGCCATGAAAACCTTCATGCACAAGCTGACCCCGTTTGAACACCACGAGATCTTCAACTACCCCGAGGTGTACTTCGCGGGGCCAAACGCCAAGAAACGTCAGGGGGTGATCGGCGGGGCCAACAACAACGGATTCGACGACGAGCAGGGCTCGTACATCCACATTCCCCACGATCACATTTGCTACCGCTTCGAAGTGCTCAAAGTTCTGGGAAAAGGAAGCTTCGGCCAGGTATGTAGCTCCGGGATTCCCCCATATTTGATTTTTGATATCCTGTATGATTCATGTACGACAGCTGAGAGCGTACAGCTGGCATCTGGCATCGCCACTGTCTGACCCTACTCCTCTCCCCATTTTTAGCTTTCAGATGGCTCAGGTAAAATAGAAAATTGTCTGCATTCCAAGTTTTTTTTTTTTTTTCAACCAACCCACTAGCTCTTTGTGTAATCACGAGGTGTGCAAGAAACGATAGGTTATGTGAGCCGTGCTCTCTCTCCGCTGCAAATAATCAATTCATTACCGCAGTTTCCTGGGTGAAATCGTTCTAGCGAAGCCACATTTATTCTGACCACGATCACTTCTATTGAATTACAATGTGTTCAGCACGCCATCTTGGGCAATCTATCGTCTCCCCGCGCGAAGATGGTCGACCTGTCGTTGTCTAGCCCCGGGCTATTTTTCACGGAGACACCATGGAAATGTATTGTTACCAGGCGATGAATGCGGGGCAACTTTAGGACAAAACAAAGGGGCCAGGCAGATCCAAATTTGCAACACAAAGTCCCCAGGGCATTTAGAACAGACAGTTATCATGTCATTGTTTACACATACGTGACAATGCCCAACTGCATGATTGTATAAAATAAGCCAAAAATAGCACATGTAATGAGTAAAGTGTTGTCTAAAATTGATTAATTATTATAGATGTTCATAATCATAGTCTTCAGTACCAACCCACTAATCTGACTGTCTGGCCTGCTGGCATTGTGCCATGTCTATGTCCTTCACATGGGTTAAAGTTTAAGGGCAGAAATTTTTCATGTCATGCTTACTAAAATTTCTGTCTCTCTGCTCAACGCTAGGTGGTGAAAGTTTACGACCACAAGAACCACGTGCACACGGCGCTGAAGATGGTTAGAAACGAGAAACGCTTCCACCGCCAGGCGCAGGAGGAAATCCGCATCCTGGAGCATCTGAAGAAGCAGGACAAGGATAATAACATGAACATTGTGCACATGGGGGAGAGCTTCACCTTCCGGAACCACATCTGCATCACTTTCGAGCTGCTGTCCATGAACTTGTATGAACTTATCAAGAAGAACAAGTTCCAGGGATTCTCGCTGCAGCTGGTACGGAAGTTCGCGCACTCGCTGCTGCAGTGCCTGGAGGCCCTGTATCGCAATCGTATTATCCACTGCGACCTGAAGCCGGAGAACATTCTCCTCAAGCAGCAGGGTCGCAGCGGGATTAAGGTTATAGACTTCGGGTCCAGCTGCTACGAACACCAACGTGTGTACACGTACATCCAGTCCCGCTTCTACAGAGCGCCGGAGGTCATTCTGGGGGCGAAGTATGGCATGGCCATAGACATGTGGAGCCTGGGGTGTATTCTGGCCGAACTGTTGACTGGTTACCCACTGTTGCCGGGAGAAGATGAAGGGGACCAACTAGCCTGCATGATCGAGCTGCAAGGAATGCCGCCGCAAAAGCTGCTGGACGTGTCCAAACGGGCCAAAAACTTTATTAGCTCCAAAGGTTACCCCAGGTACTGTTCTGTAAAAACCCTGAGTGACGGGACCACCGTGTTGGACGGTAGCCGCTCACGGCGGGGGAAGTGGAGGGGTCCGCCGGGCTCCAAAGACTGGGTAACAGCTCTGAAGGGCTGCGACGACCCTCTGTTCATTGACTTCTTGAAGAGATGTTTGGAATGGGACCCCGCGGCGAGAATGACCCCGGCGGCAGCCCTGCGGCACGCATGGTTACGTCGCAAGCTACCAAAACCACCCGTACAGGAAGCTAGTGGTTCTGCCTCGAGAAGAGGCTCGTCGGGGAGGAATGCAGCGGTGGCCAAGCTACCTCCGACCGGATCTGCATCCAAAGCCAGAGCAATGCACGCGCAGCACCAAGCTCAGAACGACTCCTCCCTGCAGCAAAGAACTGTGTTGCCAAAAATCGTTGGCTAAGACAAGCGCCACTGTACGGTAGGCACGACAAAGCCACGTGTTTCTGAATCCGCCCAGGTTAGATGCTGCATGTATCTGTGATACGTGCAAACAAAAAAATAAGAGTCTATGTAGTGTGTTTTGATGGTATTTCTTCTTGGTTGCCAAGTCCTTCATCAGGGACAAAATGTCTGCAAACATTCCATGTGATTTCAACCTGTAAAGTAGGGACATGGCAAGCTGGAAGACAGCCCTCTTTAGTAGTTATGTGGGGATGACCCCATTGTGTCATTGCTGCCTATGTGTCAAAGTTGAGTCCTAAAATATGTGCTCCACACAGCACATAGTTGGTTAAAAACTGCAGGTCAGAGAAATGGTAGATTGTAAGTCTACTCTGTGCTGCTTTTTTGTAGGGCCACTCACACACCCTGTAGTGTACAGAATTGTGCATGGTTCTGTGTGTGTTTGTAAAACCCAACTTCTCAGTGAATTATCAACTAGTCTAACGGTTACAGAAAAGTGCCTAAATGTTGTAAGACTCCCTCTCCGTGCCTAGAATGTAGAAAGAAGCATGGATGTACCAAATAACCCTGTTTTAGATGCTGCACTACCATTGCACCCGCACTGTTGTTTATCGTGGTGGGGTGTGTGCTCCTGCCAATCACTCTGTGTATCGCTCCAAGGGGTATGATAATCAAATAAGGGCAGATCAGCTTTCTTTTGGGGGCAGTATGAGCCACTGTGGTGTTTCAGCCCCTGCTTTGTTCCCAGTGTGGTCGCTAAGAAAAGCCCAATAACAAAGGGGGTGTGGCTAGCATGGCAACCTTGGGTCATATTTCTCACTGGAAAAAAATGCAGTGCACCTCCGAAACACATGCAGTAACAGAAGACTGTCTCCCCCTTTTACATAGAGACCAAACTAAATTTGATTGTAATGGTGCTTTAGGCAGTGGGTGGCTGATGTAATGTTAATGTATTCCTTGTCAAATATCAGACCATTTTTGCCACCCGGACCACAGTTTGTATGCCTTTCATGTAGCATGTCCCACTGCCTAGTTTATCATGCACTGGGTTGGTGGAAGGTGCCATATATATATAACATCCTAGAATGTACAAAAATACATGTTGAAAGAAATGACGCATGTATATTTTTGTACCTCATACACATTATCATGTAAAAGATAGGGCATTCAAAGGAACAGATCATGTGTGTATCCAGATACATGTATTTTGTACTGTATCAAATAGAAATGTATATTTTCATCGTGAAATTCACGATGCTAAGAAGGTCTACTACACTAGAGAAACTATTTGCAGTAATGTAAAACCTAGCCGGTGCATAGAAGACTATGTTCAAATCAATTGTACATACCCACAAGACACAACAATTCTTCTGTATATACGATTTTAATACTTACAAATGATTTATTTGTGTGAAAGGAAAAAAATCTGTAAATTTTTTTAAGAAATAGCACTTTTTTTCAGTTTTTAGTTTTCAAAAAAATTGTAGCAAAGAGGAAGGTTTTCATGTCAATGTTGAGTGATTTTCTTTTCCAGAATTGCAATTTTAATCAACTGATTAAAAAAACAGGTTCTAACTGGAAATCTTGTTTCTTGTTTAATTTGTGTTGGTGTCAAGTACAGATTTAGAGGCCAAGTGACATGTAACAGGGTGATAGCCAAGGTCAATGTTACTGCTAAGGGCTAGTGCACAGAGTTATGAGGTGCCAAATTGGTTAGGACTGATATAGAATATTCAATAAGGCAACCTAGCCTTCAGGGATTACCTAACAGTTACATATTGTGGTGGGCACTTCTGGTGCATGTAATATTTATATATTAGAGAAATCTGAGAGATTAGAATTGCCAAAATTTCACACCCACTAGCTGTTAAGTATCTACTAGGACAGGGACGTTCCCACTTAGGTATCAGTGGGTCAGGGAGTCACCAAATTCATTTCCACTGGGCGCCCTGCCATGTGTTCAGGTTCAATCCCACCTATGACAATTATAGCATGGCCCATTCATCAAAAGATGGCGGGAGCCTGTGCTATTTCTGGGCGCTGAATGCGGTTCTATTCTGCACCCTGCATAACTGGTGCAATCCCCCGGGACCGGCCAATTGGGCTGAGCAGGGGAGAATTTTTGCCCCTATCACTGAATCGTGTTTCAAGGGTGTACAAATGGAGAGGAAATGAATGCCGACCCTGCCTGTGAATCATTAATTCTGCAGATAAAGCATTCACCATTTCATATCCAGGCAGACATGGACTATTGTGTCCCATAGGATTGTAGGGCAGGGGGAAAGACCTTGAGCAACCATTAGTATGGATCCCCACATGTGTATAGTGCTATGGAAGCAATGTAGAAGCCTGCACCTGTTAATAAAATGGCTGACCACGACAGGCCCTTGGGACTCGCCTGTATGGATATGGGTGGTTTGTGTTACATACAAATCATCCTACCTTCCAGACAGGCCTCCTGTTACCAGACAGTTGGGTTTTTGGTTTAGGGCAATTTTATTTTTAGAGGTGGAAAATTATTCTACATTTCCAAGGACATGCATATTGAAGTGAACCTACTTGTACCCCTGCACGTTAATCATTAATTCTTTAAAAGAATATTCACCCATTTCATATCTAGCAGTTCTAGCAGACTAAATTGTGTTCCCTTGGATTGTTTGTTATATACACACTATGATGTTTATGTATATACTTATCAGAAGCATGTGCAGGTGGCACCTGTATTCAGACCCAGGCACTTTATCTGAGCCTTCCAACCATGAAATTGCAGGGTAATCTAAACATTGAATAGATTTTTGCCAATATTCATCCCTTACATGCTACATTTTGATACCCTCCCAATTACTACCTCTGTGTAATTATGAGGTAACGTTATAATGTGACTTGAAACTATGTCCAGGTTGTGACTAGTGTAATCATTTCTGTCAGTTTGGTAGACGACTGCAAATACACTGACATTAGTGTTTTCCATACTGGTTCTACCTTGGCTTTAGAAATTAGTGATAGACCATTTTGTTTCTGCCACAGAATCACTTCGTGTTGAAGAAGAAACCTGTCCCTGTCATGCACCATTACAGGAAGGAATCTAGAGCAAAGTAGGAGAGAGTACGTTATGTCTGCTTCCACGGTCTTGGCTACCAGTGCTCCTTTTACCATTGTGGAAGTGCAAACTGCACCAACCATCGTGCTGCGAGGTTGGCCTGCCGAACACAAAACCGCCCGGCCGAGGCCATTGTGGAAGTGGCTGCATGTCCTGAATGCACACGACCCATTTCCCAAACACAGATAAAGGATTCACAACAAGGCAAGAATGGAGTCAAGATAAGGTTTCATTTGCCTGTTAAATGCCTTTTGGTGAACCAGTCTATTTGTCTTACTTTCTCCCTGGCTCTTTGTCACCTGGACCCCAAATGTCAACACTCTGTTTATACAGCAGCCATTTTGGACAGATCCCTTAAAGCCAGAGGGCCAATCTGCAGTTTCCAGAAGTGGATGTAGTTTATGTTTTATAGCGGGTTTCTCCTCCAGCGTACATTGGCATGCTTTCAGGATTGACTCCCAGCTTTTACAGCGAATGGCTTTCTTATCCTTGGTGTCTTCATTTCCGTCAACACTTCACTGTTGTGATAAAAATACATCTTGACTCCATGCAGCACAGTTGAAACTCATGGCGGGAACAGAAATGCACAGCACGAATATGTCAATACGTCTGGTCGTTTGTTGGCAAACTTTAGTGCCAGTCTGGCAGGGTGATAATTAGTGCCATTATTATTGCCCTTTTCAGACTTGCCAGGGAAATATAATTTCTTCTGACTACAATATGCCATATTCTCAAAATTGAAATCCGTACAAAAATGGGAATTTATCTTTTCTAGGCATCTGCTTACTTGCAAACATTTTGGGTTGCAAGAATTTTATTCCCTTTTGTTGCCATAGGCCAGATTACATTTTACCCCCCTCCCCATTCTACTACTGCCAACTTGGCATTCATGCATGGCACCCATGTTCCAATTTGGAGACTTAGTATTTTGTCAACACTCCCAGCACAAACCTTTTTGAAAACATGAGTGTTTTGTAATCATGGCAAAGCTTTGTTCAGAAAACATATATATTTTCATAATTGAGCCCTGGGAAACAAAAGTACAGAAATCATCTCCTTTATTTGTGTTGTTTTTTTACACCACAAGAGCAGCCTTAATTGGCACAGTGACAGATGTGTGTTGTAAAGGGTGCTTGAAGTTCAAGTGTTGTTTTCTGAGAAATTTATGCACATGAGAAACGTTCCAACATGAAGTCCCGCCATGTTAACCACATGATGGGGTTAGGGGTTAAGGACTGTAGGCAGCTGAGATGGACATGTATCGTATATCCTAGAACTGTATTTCTAATGCTATAACGTTACTGTATTTTTCAAAATCTAAATCCAGCAACCGTATACATTTACATAAGCAGTCCATTGTGATTTCTTCCAAAATCCAACTTATTTGAGCGGTATTGTATGGAGGATCGATTAGGCACAATAGTCTGGAATCAAGTGCTAAATATAGAAATCAACCTGTTCAAAAATCATCAGTATTTCTTAGTGGTTGTTCGATCCTCAGGTGTTTCATTTCACACAAGCACCTGTTTGTTATGTCTTCATTTGTTCCACACTTAACCAACACAAAGCACCTGTTCTCAAGGGGACCACCAGTTTCAACTCTACCACCACATAAAAACACCTGCTATCCAGGATGTAGGTCGCCTGGCTGGGCACTGAAGACCTGCTTCAGCTCCAAGCAGATGTCGGGTGGACAGTTGTACAGTTTTCTGACTTGCTGGCTTTTCTGACAGTCGGCAAGTTTAAATGCTATTAACAACCAGTTGTTGCCTGTTCAAACTGTGCTTGGTGATAAGTGTTAATTACTTAATTAGTAAATTATCCTCAGTCTTGCATCCTGCACGCACCTCCACTGGGATGTGTATGGGTCACTGCATTTGTCCCAGATTCAATGTGTACATGGCCTGTAAAACTCTTATCCCATCTTCAGATGGCACAGGGATGGGCAGCAACACGGATTTTGACAAGAAGTGCCCCTCTCTGTGTGCCTCCCTCTAGACTCTGTGTCCGTAAGATGCTGGGGCAGTGGACTATCAGAAAAGTAGGCCGGACAGAAAACTTTAGAATTGTCTGCACCAACATCTGCTTGGAGCGAAACCTGTTTACATCCGGAGCCATGGTAGCTATGGTACAGCTACATTCAACTGGGCTTTCCGTCTGTTTATCTGGGCCTAACGACACTCACTTTTGTAACAGAGAAATCATTCTATTTATTCACGTAAAGCTATGGATTATGGCTGAAAGTAGGGCATGGCTTGTTTTCAGGAAAAAAACACAAATTACTGATATTTCAAAGAATTCCTAACCTTTTTGTGGGCAAGATCCAAGCAGATGTGGTAAGAATAATTGTTACTTTTTTTACCGTACCATTTTTTTTTGCCCTTTTTTTACCCTGACACCTGCTTGAACATTCTATAAATAACAAATGTACAAGCAGGACAACGAATTCGATAGTAATAGTAATTTGTCACAATGCCTAACCCTACTACAACATATAATCTACAACATGCAATTTGAAAGTATAACAAGTTACCACATGTATATCACAAAATAACAGTAATTATGTTACATTAAGTACATAGCTGGTGGTAGTATTACGATACTAAATCGATTTGGTGTCTGGAGATGGCATGGGATTCGACCCAATAGGACCCTATCCTGTCACACACGGTTTGGAATATTGTTTTTCATTGTCACAGTGTGAAGGTCAGATACACAGTGTTTCTTTTACCTCTGAATAAAATTTATTTGCACTTGCCAATCATTTGTGTGCTTTCTGCTTTCCAGCCTTTCTTCCCGGGCAAATATACTCGGCAGGCAGCGCCCATTTACAGTGGGGAGAAGGAAAAGGCGGAGAATGAATAGCGGAGTTGTATCCGTGGAGACAGGTTCCTGAGCAAACTAATTCGATTGTGAATCACGCATTCCGAATGGCCGACGTTGTCACATCAATATGTTGTGTTCACAGCGTGGCTTAAAGAAGTGGTGTTAGGCCATGTGTGAACGGGCCGTTGTAATCAATCTGCATGTTGTACGCACACTTGAAAAAGACCCTAAAATGTACAATGTTTGATGAGACAACGTTAGTGCCATTTTGTGGTAGTTTACACCAAATAAAAAATCAGAATAAATACATGTACGACTATATGTAATGCTACAAGTATAATCTTGGTTTGCAAGGTTTCATAAAGTTTTCAAGTTCAAGGTTGTCTAATATGATAGTGGAGTATGTAATATGGGATCTTTAAACAGATGTGAGGATTTGGACCATTTCCGACAATGTTTCATAAAAAGTGAATCTGTTTTATAACTGGTCGCAGGTGTACAGTAAAGGTAAATCAATACAACCCCCGAAAAGACATACATTTTTTTGTACATGAATCGGAAGAAAAGAGCCAAAACAACACGAGTTGAGCTTTGGGATTGTATAATGAAAATTGTTGTTGTAAATTAACTGAAAGAAAGAAAAATTACCACCATGAATCTTAATTCTGTTTAGAAGGTGCACCTCCCTAAATGACATGGGGTTTAGATTTAATCCTCCCATCCTATTAGACCAGTGAGAAATCTGTGCTAGCTGTCACATCCCTCTACATTAGAGCCAATTAAAACCAGGAGGCGTCCATTTTACCAGTGCTACATAGCCTGGTTCTTGCTCCCTGCTCACTAATTTGATGATAGATGCCTGTGGTTCTGGATAAACATGATTCTGGGCTGTCAGTGGGGAAAATGATCCACTCAGTGAGCCATCATGGTAGACAAATGTCAGATGAAAATAGATAAAACATTACCTACTATTAGAATACAAATTTTGAAAGACAAATGGGAATCCGCCAGATGAAATATAATTGTGGATCACCAAGGATTTTAAGGTGCCACTGTGTACCTTAAATAATGGACAAAATGTTGTTAACAAATTTAAGGTTAATTTCGGCCTTTCTTGGGAAGAGTCAAGGAATGATAAGTGTACGGTTGATCTTTAAATCGAACTGGTTCTGAGAACTACATGAATAGAAAAAGACGATGGTCCTTTCTTGACATTTCTAGAGCATCTTGCAATATAATCTAATTAAAAGATAAGGAGAAAGAAAGAATGATTCAATGAAATAATCCAAAGGGTTGCTCTCGGTGACCTCACTCCTTAGCAGCAAGTGTTTTTGCTCTGAAGATGTTTTTGTTTACTCCACAATACCCTCAAGGGTGGTAGCCTAGAAACCAACATGATGACCTCCTTTCTACATTCTGCTAAGTGAGCGCCAAATTTCCAACATTGTTTCTTCACCCCTTCCTTCTCTTCAGTCCTGGATCTATGGCAGGCTTTAAACCCTGATTCTGACCTGAATAACACATTTATGAATTCGTTTTGACAGCGGCTAAGATGTATGGAAACCCTACCGCCTGGGGACTTTCCATTTAATCTTCCTGATTAGTTTTCCACCCCTGTTTTCCTTGTGCGCCTGGAAACCACTCCTTGAAGACCCAGCTCATGAATGGAAGTGGTGATTTATGAGAACTCAGGGCTTATTTCCTGTGACCTGGAAAGCAGGCTGGAAAGCATGGACCAACATGTGACACATTCATAAGGATCATTATTCTTTTGTGATATTCGTCATCATGTACGCCATTACCATTTCCTTGCAGAGTTGAACATATACATTTAGCAAAGTACACTCTAACTTAATACAAAGATTATACCACATAAGTTTTATACATAATCATGTCCATATATATGAAGAATTGTGATGACTTTTTGGTGTATGTATGTCAATATCTCAGCTAGGTGAGTCTTTATTTGGATTCATTACAATGTGAAAGGGAGGGCAAAGCAGGTGTATATGCACCTTTACAAGTTGCCCTCAAATGAAGAATTGTGCTGTTATTTTTTGGTGTGTGAAAATCTTAGGAATTAGGCCAGACCTTAAAGCAGAAATCAGTTGCCCTTAAGAATCTCAACTGGGATGGAGTCAGACCTCAGGCTTGACCTCTGGGTCATTTTAGACATCCAGTATATTTGGAGACCTGGCAGCGTTGTCAGGCCACTGATATATGACATTGTATTGACTCAATAGTTGGAGTCAATACATATATCAGTGGTCTGACAACGCTGCCAGGACTCAGGCCTTTACAAATGTCAGCTGATGGTGATGTATTGGAAATAAAAGGTCAGTGTTCTTCCAAAGTGTTGGTTTTTGGTCACTCAACTTTAAGGTCTTGACTGGCCAACCATGGATTAGAGTTTTGAATCATATTGGAAATTAGTTCGTAAAGGTCTTTCAATTTATCTAAGAATCCAAACTTTTCTTATTGCCTGCCTTAGCAAGCTACCGACAGTTGGAGCAAAATCATGGACCAAGGAAATTGAAGCCTAACCGCAGCTACAGTCGTACATTGGAAAGTCCTCCATCTTAAAATGTTTAAAATGGCTGCTGATTATATCATGCGGAAAAAAGGCATGCAGACTCCCACTAATGTATGACTTCCGCAAAAGATGAGAAGCCTGGGACCTGATACTGTACAATAACAACCAACATCTAAATCCTTTTAGCTCTGGGCTTTTTTAGCACAATTCTCAGATCTGTTTGCTTTCTTAGAAGCAATGACGTCAGAGGAAATGTTATCACAGGAGCGGAGATGACAGATTACATCTGATTGAAATATCTTTCTCACACAAACATGGCTTCTTAAGTTACCAGCAAAATTTGACAGGACAATATGGAATTCTGATCACTCCATAGCTGCCATCCTAGTCCATCCTTCTTATCCCATCAACGATGGAACCCTGGCTTTCTTTCACTAAAAAGGAGTCATTATAATTCAACCTGCACTAGCACATTAATTATCCAGAAGAGTAGGGGTGACCCAGTGTACTTGTGAACAGTAGCAAAGCTGTACTACTGGCTATTCAAAAAGCACTTTATGCTTTGTCTTATTCTGGAGACTTTACATTAACTTGTAAGGTGCCTTTCATAAATGAAGAAAAAAATTCAAATCCCAGTTTGATCAGTCAACCAGCATATAAACATACGTAAACCATTGCTGTCAGTCATGGCCTTTAAATGCATTTAATGGTCAAGAAAGCGAACAATGGAATTCTATACAGAAAGCTAATACTAAAAGTGCTTTTATCCCGAGCAAGGACATTCTATAATGTCCTTATCCCCAAACCAGGATGTGAGTTCTGAAATATACTACATGTATGTCTGTGATCAAATAATCATAGCTCTGAAATAGCCTCTTATACAAAGCAATTAGTTTCGAATGCAAGAAATGTTGCAAGTTGTACTCGTCAATTGTTTATAATAGTCCCTAAAATAACAAAACAATTAACGTTATGTATGGCATCACATAGGCTGGCCTGGAGACAAAGTGGGCTTGCACTGCCAAGTACCCATTCTGCTGCGCCCAAGTGCGATCAATATCTGCAGCTTCAATTGAAGAACTGATTACAGTTGTCGACGGCTTGTCTGTGAATGTATGGCCGGACGGCTGACTCCATTATGGGAAGTGTTAATGAGCCGTGATTGTGCCGGACTCAAAGACATGCAAGGTCACCAGGGATGGGTGTGAAGGTCGTCCCCAGCAGATGGTCTTGGCACAGATTAGGACGAGGATAAACAAGTGTAGGGGGTTGCCATGGCAATACAGGTGCAAATGGCAGCCCAGGTGCTCAGCCCTAAAGAATGATGCAGTACTCTTTTGCGTTGCATAATTATGTCTTTTACGTCTAAAATTGTGATTTGACAGAAAGTAGTTTTACAAATGCCTGGTTGTCAGAAACATGCACCATTTCATTCATCTACAAAGTCACTTAGTCTAGTAGTAATAGAGCAGGTTTAGTGTCAAGAGTGTTACTACATATTCTTCAACCAGAGGTTTTGTCGAGAAGGCTAGGAGTGGCATGGCCACGATTCTTAACTTTTCTCTCCATTTTGGTCCTCTCGACCAAAACCTCTGCTTGGAAAATATCAAATACAAACCTAATGCATGGTCTTGTCAAACAGGGACGATTTTTGTTTCCATGATGAGCCAGGTGCACTGGCAGCCCAGGACTGACCTAAATAGGATGGAGCCATTCATATTCAAGAGTTACATACATCAGTCTGGTGTGTCAAAAACATGCGCCATTTCATTCATCCTCCTACGTGCACATGTGCAGTAATTAATGAGGTCTAGTGCTATTACATGTACAAACACACCTACGCTGGCACAGGTTGTCACGACTGTAAAATTCTGAAACACTGGAAGAAATAAGTTTGTCATAGTTATGGTGTCATGAACTGCAAACTGGCCAGCTATTCAAGCATTCTCTCAATGTATAATTTATATGATTCCTTTATCTATCCCTTTGGTTCCTCCTCCCTTCCATCAATCCTCCTTCTATCCATTCCTCCCTCATTCCATCCCCTTACATCTCTTCAACCCCCCTCCCCTCCTCTTCCCATACATCAGTTCATCCACCTTCCATCCCATCCTTCCTCCTTTTATCTCTTCGACCCTCCCTCTCCTAATTTCCCCATCTGTCCATCCATCAATCCACGCATCCTTCCTTATATTCCCCTCCTTCCATCCAGTCCTTCATTCTATCTCAACACTCCTTCCTCTACTCTATCCATCCATGTTTCCTTCCTCCTTCCATCTTTACTTTCCTCTCCTCATCCATCCATCCATCCATCCATCCATCCATCCATCCATCCATCCATCCATCCATCCATCCATCCATCCATCCATCCATCCATCCATCCATCCAACCATCCAACCATCCAACCATCCAGTCAACCACCCATCCACAAACTTGCTTGTTCAAACCATTCTTCCATGCACTAGTACATGATATATCTTTCCTTGACATCAGTTCTCCATTAGGCTGGGTCCTCCACTTCTGCCTGCCACACTCTATATCCATAAAGTTCTGACGAGTAATGACCACCACGAAGGGGAAAAGTAAAAATCAATACAACTTACCATACTAACATACAACACACTATAGCATGAAACCATGGGGAGCCACTGTTATTTGGCCTCACACTATTCAGTTTTTTCTACACAATCCTAAATTGTGCATCATCAGTATGCCAACATAACATGTCCCTTTAGACACACTCACTATTCGGTTTTTCCTCCACAATCCTAAATTGTGAATTATTATCCATTTTCTCCTCTACAATCCTAAGTTGGGAATCATCTTTTTACCCAGAATTTACCGGTACACGACTGCATGTTTCTTTTGTAAATTAGACACAGGTAATCTCCCATTGCATTTTTTTTCAAAGAAAATTGCTCCGACTATTTCACACCATACTCACCAATCAATGAGAAGTGAAAAAAAACTATACAGAATCTGATGTGAATGTAGTGTTTTTTATGATAAAGCTACACCAATCGTGTTCTATAATGCCTTCAAATATACATGTACATAGTTCTGCAATATGTAGACTCGTCTGCCAGTCAATCGCATCTCCTAGCTGGGACTTTGGGGGTGGTGTACGTGTAGAGGATGAAAACGAACAAAAATAGTCATGTTAGGCTGGAGCCATGGCAATCCTCCTTTTTACTCCAGCTCTGTACAAGACCTGTGAATCATCATAAATGACTTTTTGTATCAACTCCCAAAGCAAGGCCTGTTTATAAAGCTCTGGGTTGGTTCTGGAGACTTTTAAAGCGCCTCATGTTTTAAAGGTCAAACTGTTTATATCTGATGTTGAGCTTCAGGAAAGTCTTTAATGTGACGGCTTCTTAATGGCCGCCTACTATATAAGCTGTCTGGATGCAGTTGCTTCAGGAAATAAAATTAAAAAAACTACATGATATAATATTAAACTTAGGAGGTACCACACAAGACATATAATAAGGAGAAGATTTGAAATGTTTTGAGCATCGTGTTCACTTGCTGTTTTCTCGCTCCCTTGTTTTGCAATGTGTGAGAAATCATAAGGGCTGATCAAAACTTTATTCATTAATTACCTTCGCCAAGAAGGTTAGTATGTTTTTGGTAGCATTTGTACGTTTGTATGTACAGTCAAACCTGCCCAAGGCGACCACCCGGCGGACCGAGCAAAAACGGTCGCGATGGACAGGTGGTCGCCATGAAGAGGATTCCACTCACATGTTTCCAGGTCGAGGTTTTCAAATACAGTACGTAATACGTAAATGGATGGAAAATTATGTGAATTTAGACAGCATGACCCCCACCAGGTTCAATTCTCATTGACAGAAAGATCCTACAAAAATTACATTTTCCATTATCGTTGTAATAATTGTATAACGTTACCGCTACATCGTGTACAAATTTTCGTCATAATTTTGACTATAAAACAATGATTGCCTCGATGATCTCGCAGCGCCCTCCCGCATTCACACGTTACATTAAATAGGACACACACACACGCACATCATCGAAGTTTTAAGGCCTAAGATAAATCCCTAGAAAACGCCTGCTGGTCCTAGCCTTTTTTGGGTCGCCGACCGCTGGATGATTTCGTCGCGCCGCGCAGCCAAGCTCTGTGCGACCGCATCGAAAGGTAAGTCTGAGCAGCAGGACGCACAGAGTCCAATAAAGGTTTGTGAGATTCATGGAAATAAAAAGGAAAATAATAATTTCAATTTTCATCAATAACTAGAGTATTCGTAAATGTTCATATACAAAAGCATCGTGTTTTAGAAAGGTCAGCGGTACGCCAAATCCGGGCCGCACCAAATTTCAAGATGGCGTCGGGACCAAGGAACAACATTTCTCGCCCGATGTTTTGCCCGCCGCGAAGTCATTTCGGCGGAATTTAGTAAGACACAGACACATTTTTGTTGAAAATACAAGAAATAGATGGTAATTTCTGTGACGTCTGACTTTTCGACGCCATGCACTACGTATTCATTTAAAAAATTGAGTTTAAACGGAACTGAGTTTGCGGTAAACTATAAGATAACGATTGAGGCACAACAACATCACAAACATTTGTCTTTACAGTGTTTATAGGGGGAACGTTTTATTAAAACACTTCATGGAGGAATCGATGCTATAACATTGGTATTCCATATATTTTTGCCCTTATTTTTGTCCTTCAAAGTCTTGAAAACATTTCCGTGAAATACGACAGCAAAATGATCCGATGTCACCACACGCTTGAAAATTAGGCGGCCGCCATGGGCAGGATTGTGCTCTGTGCGGTCCCAATTCGTGGCGGTCGCGGTCGCGTTGGACAGGTGGTCGCCTTGGGCAGGCAGCTTAATGCTTGTGCCTATGGGGGAAATTTTCGGGACCGAGAAAAAGCGGTTGCCATGGCCAGGTGGTCGCGTTGAAAAGGTGGTCGCCTAGGCAGGTTTGACTGTATGTGGATGAACAGCATGACTCAGAAAAAAACGGATGGATTAAATTTGGTATGTGGTTAGCTCTTGTTGTCGGTATTCTGCATATATAGCAGCCATCTTGATTCCTGAGGCTTGACTACATGCAAGATGCTGAAATACATGTAGTAGCTACAGACAATAAGTATAAGACTTCGGACTTAATAAGAAGACGAAGGTGCAAGCCCAGTGGTGTCTACCGTAATCAGCACTTAGGCAGCCATGCAGGAAGTGCATTTTGCCATAGACGGGGTTCAATCAGTTTATACCAAAGGAAGGATGGAGAGGAAAACATATAGAAGTAGCAGAGTCTCAGGGATTGATGTGACAAGTTGTTTGATGTAATATAACTCGCAGCTGTTGCCAGCCTGCGAATCCGGTGTGTTATGCCAAAGGGCAATTTCCTGACTAATTGATACAGACATGAGAAAGCCTGGAGATAATATGCTAGAAATGAAGGGATGTGCTTTGACAAGTCATCCCTTGTAATATAACCTGCCATTTCTGTAAAGCCGGCATCATGCTGAAGGGTAGTGAGACTGTACCATCAATACAGAGATTATACATAGCAAGTCGGGGCTTTACGAGTCATTTTCCCAGTTCTGCAACATGAATTTCAATCTTAAATCGTATTACGATGATTGCTTTCTTAAGTCCGTGTCCCATGGAAGCAATGCTAGTTAAGCAGAAAGGACAACCCAAAATATGCAGGATATAAAAGATATCTTAACCTTCTCCCTGCTGCTGGAGGCGAAGCGTAATGCTTTTTTGGTAGCCGATAGTGCAATGCAGACTTGCTACAGCCCGCTTTTTATATCCAAGCACATAGCATCACCCATACTCTTCTAGATAAGTGCCTTGGGCTCTTTTACATGCAGAGGTTTGACGCCATGAGCTCCCTTATATACGTCCCCCACCAAGGTCATGACCTCTATCAGGACTAAGACTGATACCTGCCTGTACCTCTGACCTCGGCCAAAACCTGTTCAAGCACCTCCCTAAGAATGTTAATGCCAAAAGGTATAATGACGCCTGTCTGTCTCCAGCTGGAGGTCATCTTCTGAGACAAGGTCATCTCCTTAAACAACAGCAATTTTCACCTTGCTTCAAGCTAAGAATCTATTACACCAGCAGTTAAGGTGCAGTGTGTAATCACTCAGTTCAGCTCTGCCAAAACCCCTACCCATATACCTGTTCTACAAATATTGCTACAGAAATGGCCATCAGACTTGCTGCTCTTTAAAAAACATTGTGCCACAACATCTCCTTATTTCTTAATGCCCATTACCAGTTATTAATCACACAGGACTTAACAATGGCTTGTTTGTGACACAGGGCTATGTTATGTTGATACTTAAATCAATCAATCCATCCATCCATGAGGGCCTGCATGCCCCTTTTACGTAGAGCGTAATCGGCCTTTTTAATTTTACGTAGAGCGTTGCCGACCATCCCCCATAATCTAGCGTAGAGCGTAGGGAGGCTTTTCTGAATTTAGCGTAGAGCGTAGGGAGTCTGGGGAGGCTTTCTGAATTTAGCGCATTACGTAGCCGGCCCTCTGAATTTAGCGTAGAGTGTTGTCGGGACCTCCCCATGCAGGCCCTCATCCATCCCTCCATCCACCCATTCTGCAACCCCTCCAGATGTTGCTTAAGAAATGGCAAGCACACTTGCTGCCCTTTAAGATTAGTGCCACAAGAGGGGGACCTTCACCTTATATTTTATGTACATAACTAGTTATCAATCACATAGGACTTGGCAGTGGTTTGTTCGTGACACAGGGTTTTTATAATGATGTATCTGGATGGAAATTAAGCCTGATTATTACATTCTTCAGTAGCAAGCCCCAGGTATGCAATTTGGCTGGAAGTCTTGAAGTGATGGATATCAAAGTCAAAAGGTTGCGCAGACTGCTAAAAAAATAATTCAGTCGTCAAAACAGAAGTTACTTTCCGGAATGCTTACTTTTCCATATCATACATTGTCAAACCTGTACTAGTGACAACCTCTACATAAGGATCACCTGGCCATTGATACACAGTGAAATCTGTACTAGTGGCTACCTCTACATAAGGATTACCTGTCCAAAGAGACCACTTTTTGTGGTCCCTTAGATATTTTTTCCGTCGACAAAGGGTTTAAAGAATCCTGTCTACAGTGACCACCTGTCCACATAGATTTTATTGGTCCCGAGTGGTCTTCTTGGGCAGGTTTGACTGTACATCTATCTAGTCAGCTACTTGGTTGAGATGGAATCGTTTGATGGAGTTCAGCATCTTAAATCCTAAAGAGGGATGAAGTTCTCCCTTGCCGCTGGTTATGTCTGATACCTGAGCCTTCATCAGACATCAGAGCCCCATCTCTACTGCAGAGCATGGATCAATGTCTCTGGTTGGCTTTCTCATGCTACAGTTATCCCTCCATCCCGGGGGTTTCATTCTCCTCCTTGCACTGACAGTGGCTGCACCAATCTAATATGTAGTCTCTAATAAAATTATGGATAGAGTGGGCAAAATAAAATGAAGAAAGTGTGATGCTTTGAATGACCCAAATGCTACAATTGTGGACAAAAAGTCAACATACCAGGCTGGTTTACATTTACTGTTACTTTCAATATGCAATTTGATAGAAAAACTGTAACAACTAGGAAAACACGGATATCTTTATCAGTTAGTGCCAAAATATGAGGATTTGAAAGAAGGCTGATTCATATACTGAATGGTGCACTGGTTTTACTTTCAAATCAGAAAAATGAAGTTTTTTTTTGTAGCAAATCCAGTAACCAAGAAAATAAATTGATGTGGTCAAATCTATAGGCCTTTGATTCTCCCCTTGTCCCACAGTTCCAACGCATCTCAAGAACATTGCCCATGCCTTGTAAAAACAGGATTTCAGACGACAGTCTGACTACTGGTCAGGACAGGAAGGGATGAATCAAAGGACCTTCAAACATCTTTCACCGGTTCAATGGGTGTTATAGTATAAGCAAGGGATTTGGTGCCCTTGGCCAATGTCAAGGCTCTGTACAATAGACTAGCTCAGCCTCTGCCATCTATACCATTATCTGTAACTACATTTGTATCTGTAGGGAAAAAGTGCTCAATGGAAAGCAAAAAATTTAGCAAGAGATTTGGTGCTCTTGGCCAATGTCAATGAGGTACCGTTATACTATGGACTAGCCTCTGCCATCTATGAGGGTCTGCATGGGGATGTCCTGGACAACGGTTAACGGTAAATTTGGTAGCTTCGGTACGCTATTCAGGCGGTGTTGACATCAAAGGATCGCCGACAACATTAAAAACGGGGATTGTTACGTATTTCAAACATGAGATACCTCTGAAGACAATGGATTTGGTGTATCGCTTCACGATCAATATATCAACAATGTTGAATTAGAGCGAGCCGGCTACATTTAACTGTGAATTAAAATTGCGCGTAACGCTTAACGGAAAAGGGCATGCAGGCCCTCATCTATACCTGGTCCATCTGTATCTGGGCTTGAAAGCCATTTTGGAGGGAATCAGTACACTGGTGCACCTAACCTAAAAAGCTAGAAAATGTAAGATGTTAGCCTAACCAGCCAACAAAGTTTCAAAGTTTTAAAAATTTTGATGTATCAAACTTCTATATAGCTGACTCTTAATTCTAAACAATTTGTAATACAACAAAGGTTTTATTCTTGTTCTGATACTTACACGTGTATGTCAAGAATATGCTGCTGTCTACTTTAAGTGTAATAGTAACTTTACCTACATGTAAGTAATCCTACACAAATCTTACTCTCCAAGCAGAGGAGTGGGTCCGGCAGGTTTTTGACGTGTTTTTAGGCGTTTTTGTCGGGCTTTCTACTTTGTCATGGTATCTTTCTATCTTGTGGGTTAAAGATAGAAAGATACCATGACAAAGTAGAAAGCCCGACAAAAACGCCCAAAAACATGTCAAAAACCTGCCGGACCCACTCCTCTGCTTGGAGAGTACACAAATCTATCTGTACACCGGTGCACCCTCAGTACAAAAATTAGGTGCAGAGCTCCAATTTCGACCCAGTATACTGAGACCTGTGTACATTTGTATGTAAGTACCGGTAATGCACAACAGGAAGCAAAAGATTTATACGCCTTATGAAGCAATGCAGGTCCTATGACCTTGATGTAGCAGATCAAAGGAGAGCAAGACACACAATAATCCATCCACAGCATCTGACACTTCAGTAAGATACACATCAAAGCTGAGAGTAAACACATATTTCAAAGCTCTGCCAAGATGGATTGGTTACTTTATGTCCGCTAAGATTGGACTGTAGTCTACTTAATTGCCAGCCTGGTGAAAATTGGAGGCTGCCTGCTACAAACGTCAGTTTCCAAGACGGACTGGAATTTTTATGACCTGAAAAAGCATTGTAATCAGTTGTTTTTCTCAGCATTCCACTTGAGCTTGGGGCAACGTGCAAGGTGTTACTCGCTGTAAGAAAGGAATATCAGAAGGTATAATACTACTGGATACTAGTATTGACTCATTCAGCTAGTTCACTCTAGTGACGCTGCAGAAGAGTGATGGATGTCACTCGAAACATCTCGAAGTTATCTCTGTATCTTATCCAGTTTAGATTGAATTGTCTTTGAATATCTCAAGGTATTGTTGTATCAGAGGTCTACCTTTGTCATCGTTCATCCATACATTGAATGTTCATGCACATGTTCTTTTAACTATCCGAGCTTGGGGCAAATTGCAAGGCATTACTTGCTGTAAAAAAAGATTGTATAAAGGTATTGTTGCATTGGTACACCTTCATCAATGCACTGAAAATTTTAATACGCGAATCCCTTGAAGATCTGAGCTTCCATCCCAGTACCATGATGTAGCACCTTCAGTTAAGTCTAAAATAGACATGTTAGACATGAAGTTACTATGGGGTAAACCTTAAATCATAAGATGCAGAAGCTAAGAATGTCTAAGCCTGAGGTACTGCAAGGTGTTATACTTTACTTAAACTTTAAGGTGTTATGATGAATCAAACCATCCTGGTCTTGCCATGAACAACCCCTGGGGCGGTGACCGTCCACCTTTGAATGCAAGTTCATGTAATCTAAATGAGCACATGGCTGTGCCTGAAGACCATGAATGCAACTGCTAATGCTAATGCTATGGTCACATTTCCAAACCCAAGTTACTGGAAATGAAGAGTATGATATGAAAGACAACACAACATACAAAAAGTTGAGCATAATCTTTGTATATTTCTTGACATACACTTTTATTTTAACATCACAGCCCAGTCAGGCCCTGCTTTGGAAATTGTGACCAAAGCATAACTTGACTGTAACAGATTCAGCATTTGCTATGTTGAATAGGCTGCTGGTTGCAGAATGGAAGGCTTTCTCGGTGAGCTCTAGCATTTATGCAGACACATCAAGATGTCTTGTCATGATTGCATTGCACTTAAAATCTTTGTGTGGGTGGGGGAAAGGCTGGGCATATTTGCCAGCAGCAAATACATTATCTACTTGTAATTATTTCTTCTATTCCACAAATCTCCATTGGGAGTATTGACATTGGGAGTTCTCTTGTGTAGTGTCTGAGAAGCTACTCCCCTATTTCACACATGTACAAAGAGGTCTGCTGAAGCCCTACATCATGGTCTGAAATCAACATTCTCTGGGACAATTTGATCTTAT
Organism: Branchiostoma lanceolatum; assembly: GCF_035083965.1. Lineage (NCBI taxonomy): Eukaryota > Metazoa > Chordata > Leptocardii > Amphioxiformes > Branchiostomatidae > Branchiostoma > Branchiostoma lanceolatum. The sequence continues at coordinate 7,935,803 of NC_089726.1, read as the reverse complement.
TGCTGAGGTCTATTAAGGTTTACTAATATCATGTCACTTATGTGTACTCATATTCAGTTAAATACTGTAATTATGGTGAATGATGCATTGTAATTATATCAAAATTGTAATATTTATTGTGTTTATGTTTTATCCTATTAGAAGAGGACTTTATCCTATTAGAAGGGAAGATTAGCAAGTACAAAGTTCGTATTCCACTGAAGGATATTCTTAATATCAAACAAACATTCTAAACCCTCAGCCTATGGTATTACTGTTCTCCCACCAATTAAGAATACAGGCTTACTTGACTGATACATTTACAACTTCAGTGAGACAGTGAGAAGTGCACCAACTTCTCTTAATTGCGTTGTTGTGGCGTTGTGCAGCTATGCTCATTAATAACTACTGAGGAGTTGCCACTACTCGAGCACGCTGTACTTAGTAACACTTCCTCACAGACATCTATATTCCACGCACACCCGGGCCTCACGCGGCCGGGCATGTGAGAGCTCCTCGCTAATTGGCCTGCACTAAAAAGTTGCGCCAGAGTCGGAGACATGCCCAGTGGTGTCAAAGGCTGCGTTAAGTGCACCTTCAAAGGCTTTTGAACTTTATGAACTGCCGTAATCTTTGCTGTCGGCAATGCAACAAGGTCACTTCAAAGAACCTCTTAGCAGAGTTCGCAACTTGTGTTCGCGGCTTTTATGCCTTTATAAGTGGCTGCTTTGAGGTCATTACTGGCTGTTTCCACTTTCCTTTTGCTGTTAGGATGGTTCCTAGATGTCTCACCACCAAGAGGACTCCTAGCTTTAATTCGAACCCTAACCTCAGTCCTTAAACTCTAACCTTTACAATAACAAAATCTTAACAATAGGAATTTACTGTAGTTACAAACAGTGATTTGTAGACCAATTGTGCAGGTGACAGCAAAACCTCTTGGAGATGAAATGTCCTGATAATGTTAGGATCACCAAAGCACTACCCTTACATCACAAGTCAGCAGGGAGGGTAAATGTTTGACTTTGATGGTCACTTGGGATGTCTATGCAAGACTGCAGGGCTAGGCAGATGAAACTGTACATTGCCTATGTTGCTCTCTATCTAAGTTTGACCATGCAAAAGTTTAGCCATGCACACAAAGTTTGACCTAGCTTCTCTGTAAACAATGGGAAATACTGAAAGGATACTGTAGCTAAGTCCCCCTAAGATTCTAAGGGCTTTCTAAAAATTTCTTATCCCCCCCTCAAAAAAGAATTCTTAAAGAACCATGGAAAAAAATGATGTGGTTCTGACCAGAAAAGAACAGCCACCTGCCACACCAGCCTTCTACACTTGCATCATTATATCCAAGTCCAAAACTGACCTAATATAGCGACAGACTGTATCAGATAGCAGTTCAAACACCGAGCAGCGCAAATTGATTGCCATGTTTGAAGACGTGCGTTTGGCCAAACACGACGGCAAAAACCACGCAGCCAGTCCAGACTGTGTTGATTATCCGAGCAATCAACCTGTCAGGGGACTTTGGAATGTCAACAGAATAAAAGGCGGCTGCGTTTAGTTTTGAAGATATGACACAAACATAATGCTTGGTCCCACGGCAACGCTTACATGCCCGAGCCATGTAAATGGCCGAGTGTCAGAGAGTGGGTGTGGAGCGGTATGACGAAGGCTTTGACCTCCATTACTCACTTGTTTACCTTGCCCTTACCAGGACCAATGCTCTTACGAACACTTCTGTCTTAAACAAGAACGTACAGGTGCTTGTACCGTCCTTGGTCTTGTAGAACCAGTGTCATTCGAGCACACTGAAACAGCAACTTCATGTGTAATGTACCAAGAGTGAAGTGGATGCGAAACGACAGGCAGCTCTTGAAATCTAAAAGCAGAACGAAAAGCATTTTAAAACAGCCCAACACAACTTTGAGGCCATGGGGAACAACAAAGTTGTCAATCACCTTATCCTAACTGTCAAACAGGTGAAAGTTGAATTTGTCTTCTAGTATTGGCATAAAAGTTAATTTTTTGTTGGCATCTACAATTATCTTTTCTTTGGTTGACTTCAAGACCAACTTTTGATACCCTTCTTATTCTGCTGTAGTACTGTGCGAAGCCTTCTTTGACCATCAGCTTGCATTCTGGGTGTGGTTTAAACCAACCAACTCGTAGGCAGGTCTAGAGCGGCCACAAAGTGCACCCATTGTACCTGTACAAACACACAACAGGGCCATAGAAAAACCCTGAAGAGGTGGGTGGGGATTGCAAGCCAGCTGTGCTTCAGTTCCTGCCAGCTTTTTTCAATAAAATTACTTGTACTCCACCTTTTTAAAACGCACTTCAAGATTGGTAAAAATCAAGTACACACTTCAGAAGCAGTTGGCATGTTCTTGACATTACGCAATTGTAGAAACCTCTTAAAATGCTTTATTCTACAAAGGACAAGCTTGAGAGTGCTAGTGCTGGGGTCATGGACTCTTGTAGTTCTAGTGGTCTACTTCAGCAACCAACTATGCAGCTATGACCACTGTCATAAAAAGGTGCATTTTCCTTTTCTAAAAAGTAACAAGGTCAGTTTAATCACTTTTCATTTTAACAGATCCTTATCTTGTGCAAGATCCATCTTGTTTACCCAGACATTGGAACACTGTTAGTCAAGTCTTCATTGTGACTCCTGAAAGCTTGAAAGGCCACAGACTGCAGGTGCAAATGACAGAGATGCTATGCTAAATCTCCAAGCAGATGTACAAATGTAGGGTCCAGCTCAGTCTCGGAGTCTTTTATGCATGTTTTCCTGGCATTTAGAATGCCTTCTAGTAGCTATAGTGCACCTTTTTACTCTCTTTGCCTTCCCTTGCACAGTACTGATGTGCTAAATGCCACAAAAACACATGTAACATAGAGACTGAGTTGGACCATATATATCTGGCTCTTCTATATCATACCACTGGTCATTGTGTAGCTCAATGGGGGGAGGGGCACACAGAAATTTCTTAATTCTCTTCTTCACCCAATATCCCCCCTTCTGTGACAAATAGATTCGTAAGGGTAGTTAACTTTGTACAGCCACAGTTAGAACGTGGAGACCTGACCTGTCAAGTGCCGCCTGTTTTTTGCCCCTGATCCAAGACATCTGAACTTTCAGATAGCAATGCTATCTCGTACCAGTAGAAACAGCACATAAAATGTCTACAATGGCTTACATATTGCCTGGAGTGAGGAGACAAGGACTTAAAAGTACACATAAGGTTGGGAAGAGCATAGTAGTAGGAACATTGGACTTTTACCTGGCAACCTCTACTACCTTCCCCAAGACTCCATTCTGGCTCTAGGGAAGGTAGCTGAGGAGTGAGATAAATATCCTCTAGGTTCTGCCTCAAGAAACTAATTTTTCTGACACATTGTACATGCTTTGAGTGGCTGGCACACTGGTAGGAAACATGAGGGAATTCACCTGGCAAGTACCCCAGCATAATATACATCCAATCTGTATCCCTTTCACCTCTGTAAGACCTTCTAGTTATGAAAAGAATAAATCATGCCGTACAATGTCATCTCCACAGATATGCATGAATGATACGCATTTTATGGACTTGCCCAACTGACGGTTGTTCATAATTCTCATTCAAACTCCCTTCAATACCTTGACCTTCGCAAAATGAAATATGAATTTTTCTTTAGTTATACACAGACCAATTAGATAGACTATTACATCTGTCATACGTCCATGACCATGTCCTTAGACAACCTTGTCCTTAAATGGTACACCATAACGTACCAAGCCAGGCCAGGAATCTGTTTCATAGCTCATTTATTTTCAAGTAGGAGACTTAGTTTATACTCAAGTCAGTGGCTTCTAGCCAAAAGACTGGTTTACCTTGCATCTGAAAATGACTCAGTAAGCCAATTCTAACAGACAAGAACAAAGAATAACTGGGTAAGTTTTTTTACTTCATGTAATTTACATGTGATACAATCACTCAGTATTTCAGAGATAACAGAATGGCTCTGAGGCAACCAAGAGCAATGCAACTACACGTACATTGTCTTCTCGTTCCCGATAGCTATCGATTCATCCTTTGAATTTCTGAAAGATTTCTAACACTATATCCTTATTTTGTCTCCAATAGATTTATATTGCTTCTTTCATCTGAGTGATACCTAAAGTTACATGTCCACTGTAGTAGCATACAGCAAGCTCAGACAGATATATTACTTTCAGAACACACAGCGAAAATACTCGTACATGTCATGTATTCTGTAGCTTTATCTTTAGCGAACAGACGTCACGTTTGCATGTCAATGATCCCAGCATTCCTGCGACAGTTCTGACAGTTAGTCACATGCAGGGTGTCACTAATAGGTGCACTCTGCCACCCGAGTGGTAAGAGGAGTCACTTCCGCACCATGTAGCCAAGGATGATGGACTGTCTGGCGCTCATTTACTGGCTTTCGTCCAAGTCCGTGCTGTTGCCATGGAGACCGGATCTGTGGATGTCTCCTCATCGATTGTGTCGTCCAATTTGAAACTGATGACCATTACATAATAGAAGACAAGTCTTTCACACTACTCATTGTCTATTCTCTATAAGAATGAAAAGAAACCTGGCACTGTTTAATATTTAAAGCGCCCAGTCTTGTCCCATGAACAGTTATTAAGAATGTTGCAGGGCTTAGGCTTGAAAAGATTGGACCTGACAGATGTTTGTCTTTGGAATACAAGATGTTCAAAAAGACGTTTTCCAAACTTGCTTTAAGAAGTAGCAAGTATCTGTATAAGTTTCCAACTGCGGTATTTTTGAGCAACATGTGATGTAATACATAAATGTACATGAACAGCTTAGCTGTCACCATAAAAGCTGTCTCTTTTCCAACAACGATGTATATAGATGTCAACTACAAATGTATATTACGTGGGTTATCATGTAGATTTTGTTCAATTTTAGAACTTAATTCAGTTGTCAGCGACAAAATTTCTACAAACATTTATTTGAAGCTTAGTTGTCTTTCATTTTACAACTTATTGGCTTGAAATTTTTTCAATACAAAGAAAACAGGCATTATTTTTACTGGCCAAAGAAAAAGATTTGTGAGGTAAAGAGGTTGCTCCCTCACACTACAAAAATGTATGTAATGATTTTTCTGATACTTATAGTTTCTGAGTGTCCTACGAACACACAAAAACGTTAAATTAGCAAAAATCATATTCAAAACATTGAAAAACAAAACAAACTGAAATCGTAAAGTTTGCAAGACCCTCATGCATGTCGACACTACTTTCAGACACCCCTTGTTGGAGAGAAGAACTTTGCATTGTTCACAAATAACAAACACAGAAAACACAAAACAAAAAGACTTACTGGCATAACTTTGGTACGTAATTCGGAAGTCTGTACTTCTTTGGCTTCTTAAACAGCTAAGCTGACATAAGAGCATAGAGCGAGTATATAATTATATTTTCATATATATAACCAGGCAATACTCCCTGATTTTTAACAGCAGAGCAGGTTCTGTAGGGTCGCGCGCCATCTACTCCCCGGAGCGACAGCACACGCGAGACGAACACTGGAGGTTCTGACACCCGCTGGCGGTATCGGAGAAAGGCCCGTCCGTGATGTTGTCGCAGTAGAAGAACTGCTCGTGGTCGAGGGAGAGGCAGTTGTCGGCGAGCGCGGCTAGCCCCTCGGCCGTGATGTTGAGGCAGCCGGAGAGGTCCAGGTGTGTCAGCTGAGGGAGGCCACCATGGGACGCCAGGGAACTGTAGGGACCAGGTTTACAATGATTACTATTTGTTTAGTTGGTAACAAAGAAAATTTAAACAAAATTTTACCACCATTTCTAAACAATACCCAGTTCCTTCTTGGTCCACTTCAAACAAATAAAGTTTTAAGTACCATTATTTGCATATGGCTCTGTGAAACCTCTGAAACATTAGCCCAAACTCAGCAGCATGTGTGCAATGCCACCTGGTGACCACATACCAAACTGCAGTTACTGCAGGCATCCATGGAACCACAGCATCACCTGTCATCTGTATTACAAACTGCATGTAATCTCTTACCACAAACCCTTACATCACTGCTAGTAGTAGTAGTACTGTCCTTGCTTTTACTAATTTTAGAGCTAGGGTTCATAGGGAACCAGTCAGAAACAAAATTCCCTAATGGGCCCTTTGGATTAACAATTACCTTGTAGCTTTGCATGTCAACACAGTGCTTCTAATTTCTTTGTTTTCTTAGTGTAGGGCATCCAAACAGCACCCTGACATTGCTAGCTAATAGCCTGGTACTATCCTTATAACTATCATACAGAGTCTGTAATAAACTACTAGTACTTGTATTTCAAAACTGTTCATCAAAACACAGAATAAAACAGACACTGACATAAACCACGGCTCCTCTATCAGCCAATACCTACCCAAGCCCCTCATCTGTGATTTGGTAGCATCCTGACAGGTCCAGGTAGGCCAGGCCTCTGGTCACATCCTCAGCTTCATCAAAGTCTTTGTCCACATCCCCATTGTTGGGGGGACAGTTGTTAGTCCTTTTGCCAACATTATCATTGTCGGCATAATCATTGTCTTTGTTATTCTTGCGGCGACTGTTATCTCTTGCATTTTTGTCACCTTGGAATGGGCGGTTCCCCTCTTGAGACATGCAACAAGTCCAAGCAGATGCGATGTCATTATTGGGAGGGGAGGGGGGTGATCTCTTCTGCTCAGAACCACAACAAGTCCTTTGGTACTGAGCAGGGGTTTCGGAAACACAAAAAGTCCTTTCCGAAAAGCCCTCACAGCACTCAATGTCTTCGAACTGGCTGCTGCTTTGGGCACAGCCGGTGTGGCAGGGCACAGGGAAGTCTGCAGCAGTGATGTCACTGCTGTAACGTGCGCCCGAGTTGCCTTCAGTGTTAGAGAAGTCGCAGCAGATGTACTTGGAGGCTTCCTTGCGCTTCTTGTTCTCTGCAGAATGTGCTACGCTGGGGCTGTCTGAGGTGAGACGTCCGAGCCCGTTGGACAGCCGGACGAGGGTCAAGTCTGTGATGTTTACGCAGCCTGAGAGGTCGAGGTGACGGAGCTTTCTTCCTGCACCACGCTTTCCAAGCCTAATAGAGGACAAAGGAAACAAACCTTAATCACTAGCAACTAGAGGAAGAAAGTTCAGAGTTTGCCCAGACATGACCAGAAACCAGAGGAACAAAGTTCAATCTTAACTCTATGCATGAATACAAACCAGGGGAACACAGTTTAAAGTTTACTCCATGCATGACTAGAAAACCAGGGGAAGAAAATTCACATTTGAAATGTTGATTTACATGAGATATTTAGAATTTCTAACAGGGAATACATGCTGACTCAAATAACTTTAGGATCTTAGTAGTGAAACAGTAGATGAGACAATTTTCTTACCCCTTGAAGGCAACATCCGACACATTGGTGTGAGACAGGTCCAAGTACTCCAGGTTAGGGCAGCTCACAATCAGCTTGTACACCTGTAGAAAGAAACAACCAAAAGATAACAAAGGTTCGTAATCAAGTTATGGAAAGTGGTTGTAACATTGTACATTATTGTAAAAGATATATAGAAAGGACAATACAGCAAATTCATATTGTAGAATATTTGGGTGTAAAAATGTTTTAAAACCTTTTTAAGAAATACTCTATGGACCAACTACAAAAGAATTGGCATCCCTGGAGTTGACAAACTTACCAGTCCGTTGGTGAGTCCTCTGCTGCCCCTCAGCACCAGAGATTGGACAGAGCGGTTCACATGGGGGAGGAGGTTTCTCACCATGGACGTTAACATCTTAGCCTCCCGCTGGATACAGGCAGCTTTAACACAGGGGCACATGGGTTTAGGTATGGACACTTCAAGCAACTTTAAGTTCTAGCAGTCTTAAGTGGGTTGCATATATGACTTGTACTTCAAACTATTTCAGATCAATCTTAAAACCTTTTACACATCTGTAATATACAAGTGAAGAACTTTCTCACACTGCAAAAGACTACAAACTGTAAATGTTGAAATTGTAGTTTCATGTTCATGCTTTTCCAGTGACCTCTTCCCCTTTGAAAATGTTTGTTCTGCTAGCCTGTATTTACACAAGCTCTCGGCCGGAGGTTACTGACCCCCCAGCCCAGGGGATGGCGGTTACAGGACCGACTGGCCACTAGGAGCATGATTCGTCAGGCTATTTGTTCTGCCTTTTACCTGCCTAACCAAGTACTTCAACCCAGAACTTAAAACCACCGCAAACACTCAATTTTCTCCCTATTATGAAATCAAATCACAGCAGACTTAAATGCATTTACAGTATCTAATAAATCCATTTTGAGGACCTTTTCAAACTAATCAGTACTTCCTCAAAAATTTACAAAGCCTCTGAGTCTAATACCTGTGTAGCTGAGATTGCTGGACTCGCTGTTGTCACTCTCTGCTGATTCGTCGAAGTCAGCATCCTCGTCCACGACCACATACAGATCTGTCTCCTCCTCCCCGCCCATGGCCCCGTACATCGGCAGGTCGTCTGGGTCCTCATCCGGAAGGAACCCAAAACGCCAGTCACCTGCAAGATAAAGGTGGTTTGTTCAGATCCTTGTAGTGCCTAGTGGCACATAGGGCAGCAAGTTTCCTTGCTGTTTATGTAGCAAGGCAAATTTCTACAGGAAGGTGCGGCTAGCCCTTCTCTTTAACATGATCAAGGTACCCCCTCGAACATGGGACCTCGATTTCACATCCCTTCTGAAAGGTGGGTGCAGCCCCAACCGAGATGTCCTGCCCGGGATTGAACCGGGGTCTCCCAGTTACCAACTAATTGGAACCAGGAGCTCAACTGTGAGGCTGCTACCAGTTGAGCTACAGGGTCATCCGTAAGATAAAGGTGGAAGCTACAGCAAAATATTCCGATTTCAGTCTTAGAATTTCCATTTGTTAACTAAAAGCTGACAACATCATGGTGTATTGCATAAAAATATAGCATGTTATGCCATAATGTATTGTCAACATTATGATAGTACATTATCTAATTATGACGCCGTGACCTCCTCTACTGTCAAATATAATGAAAAAGAATAAGCAGTGGGAAAAATTTACAGCTCCAGTCTTGCAAGACGAAAGGATGTCAGAAATGAATTTTTAAAAAAAAGGGTAAGAAGACCTTAAACTGGTCTCACCTTGAGCCCATCGTGCCGGATGCATCACCTGCCACAGCTGGCCATCGCGTGCCAGGTCGGACCAGCTGCGACACACCTGGGCACTCCTGCACAGGTCCCGCGGGGACAGGTACGACATCACACGCAGCAGGATCTCTGACGGCAGGGTCTGGATGGGAGACACCTCCACCTGCTCCGGCTCCTGCTGCTGGGCTTCCTCTGCAGAGCAGACTTATTGCAGGATGGCAGTTAGTAAAGTTGCACATGTTGTCTTAAACAGTGGCATACCTCACCTTTAAAGCTGTCATAACTGGCAGTTAGATTACAGAACTTTTACATGCTGTCTTCTTCATTTGTTAAAAGCTATTTTATTCCGTTCCCAACTTGTGCCAAGCAAGTCGTCAGCAATCTCTCGTGTTCGTGCATTTAATGTCGGTGTCAGATCAACCTCAGTCGTTGCTGTTCACTGTTCAGGGGGTGACAATGTCTTGCAAAGCAAATATCACAATCTAAACTGTTCTCAACATTAGGTCCACATTACATGGATATTTGTAAAGAATTACTAACAATCAAGTGAAAGAAACCTATCATAATGCTTGTAGCTGGGACATTCCTGTTATGCTGTCTGTCAAAAGCTTTGACTAATAAATATCAATTTTCTTGGATTGTTCATTCATGCCGGCATCTAAGTAATCCTTTGTCTAAACAACTCATTGTGATTATCTTAACAAGTCATTTTACCTGCAGAGTATTTCCTGGACTTCTTGAGTATCACCAAGTGACCTACAGTTACCTACAATTCGTAATAAACCTCCTACACCTTTCTTCACAGTATAACCCACCTCTACACTTCACAGACTTGTTGTCTTCATCTGATTTCTCCTTGTTCTCCTTGGACTCTGCCTCGTACTTGGACTTGGACAGACAGTGGCGCTTGATCACGAGAGACTTGATGTCCTTGAGTTCCTCGTAGCTGAAGTATTCCATCAGAAGAGGCTGGAACACCTAAGGAGGGAGGGAAACCAATGAGCCTTCACAATGATTGGAAAACAACCACTAGCGGTGCTAAATCTATACCAATAGCGGTTGGTACAACACAAACGTAAAACATTAAATAGTACATGTAGTTGAATGAAACCAATGGAATTTGATCATCAGTCATCCTGAAGTGTATATATATATATATAAGGAAACTATGTATTCGTGTAGACGGCCTCACAAAATATGGTACACTAAGAGAAATGTCATACACTGACATAAAAAAATGTCTAATGATGAATGTTTGATCATCGTTTTAATTAATAGGACATAATTTTACTTAATGGCAGCTTCTAATGAATATTATGTCTAAACTTTATCAAGCTTTCAAGGTCTTAAAACTTATTTAACCCAAAATATTAGATTAGAAATCATCAAATAAGATTTAAAAAAGAGATTGTACGGTTCTTGGTGGCAAATGTTCTAAATGTTGGTACATCAGCCACCAAATCCATAGTGTGTTTTTTGGCACATTTTAGACAGATTAGTTGAAGACGCTTGGTGAGTGTCACTCTACTGCCAGCGAAGGTTTAGTGGAAAAGTGCCCACAACGTCGGGGCATGTCTATGCCCCAACCTATGACAATGCTCTGTTTCGCCACACCGACGACACTAAATAACTTAAAATTTGCTTTTAGAAAATCTGACCTCTTCCTCCTCCTTCATGTGAGGCAGGAAACGTTGGGTGAAGTTCTCCAGTGCGACCTGTAGCTCCTTCCCGTAAGTTGTCATCTCACCCTCCCCCTTTTGCACCAGTCTGTAGCCCTGGGCTACCAGCTCCAACATCTCTGACAGCTGGTTGTGAGAGTGGACCTCACCCACTTGCTCATTTTGAATGGACAGGGCCTAGGGGGAATAGACCGTTGTTTGATGTCTTTGTACAATCTTACACAGGCTTTGACTTGACTTGACAGCCGGTATGTATCTCAGTATCTGTATCCAGTATAACCGCCCTTCAACGAAACACACCAGCCAAACAATCGAAAATGAACATTGAACTGTTTGACTTTGAGGACATTTGAACTGTTTTTCGAACTTTGAACTGTATTTTTGTACTCGGTACCATGCTGTGTCTGAATTAGCTAAAAAGGAATCATGCAGCAACAAAAATGGGAAGTCATTCCAGGATAAACATTTACCTCAAGCCGTCGCTGTAACTTGTTCATGATACAGTCATTCTCAATCTGCTCGTGAATCTTGAACTCTGAGAAAGTTGTCTCAAGACTCTTCAGCAGGTTTCCCAGGTCCCGGTTACTCGAGAAGTCTGTCTTGGACAGCTAAGAAGCAAGGAGATAATAAGTAAGGAAAAACATTCCCACGATAAGAAGTGAACAGTCTTCGGAAGCTTAAAATCATTCTGACAGAGCAAACCCTTTAACCGTGAGTTAGCTTAGCTAAAATAATGTTCATGTTAACTTAATTCCTTCCTTTGTAAGTATGTATGTAGTCATGTTCATTTTAAGACTTTTAACACATTCGCGTACAAAGATAACAACAAAACAATGACACTGCTAAAGATAACAAATATTAAGTACTTCCTTCAAGAGAAAATAAAAGCCTATAGAGATAACGATGGTATTTACGCAACAATTAACGTAAGAAAATTGTTGTTGTTGTTGTTGTTGTCCTTGTTTAACGTCTATTATATCGCTAGACGTGGTCTCTTGGTGCTGTGTTACGCTTGGTTCAGATACGAGGGTATTGTCTCTCTAGGTCTTTAACTCTTGGTCGCTTGTGCTTGCGTGCTGCTGGAAGTGTTTCTAGGAGAGCACATCGAGTCTGTGCGTGCTCTCAATGTACCGGGAGAGAGCTAAGTACATCTGCTTGTTGATTGTCTCAGGGAGGTCTTCTCTCATCCCGGCTAGAGTGACGATATCCGTGTCTCTGCATTCCTCTGCAATGTTGTATGTCTCGTATAAGTTCTCAGCTTCTAGCAGCATGTGTTGTCTTTCCTTTTCGTACCGAGGGCAGTGGTACAGGTAGTGTCTGGTGGTCTATTATTGTGTAACTCATCAACTCTCAATAACATGTGACGTAATTTGATATCGTTTGCAAGGGTGCTTAATTCTGCAAAGAACATATCAAGGTTATGAGGATTGCGTGAGCTACTCAAGGAGACTGTTTTATCTAGATACTTCTAAAAGTTCTTTGGTACATAAAAAGCAGCAACAGTTTGTGAAGTACGTAGCTGCCAGCGCTGCAAGTAAACATCCGTGACAGATCCTGAGATGAAAATGGCGCCCAGCGATGAGGACGCCAAAATCTCCTCTCATCGGATCCCAAATATACCATCTTCCCGACATCAACGCCCAGCAAACATGGTTGCCTTCGGTTCTAGAAGACCTTCTGCAACTCACCTTCTGACAGTAGTAGTTGACAAGCTCCTTCATGCGCCGATGTGGCACTTTAAAGACGTCCACTTCTTCTGGTGGCGCCATGACGATTTCCTTTCCAACACCAACACCTCCGACTTAAACCGCAGATAGTCGCAAAGAACAAATGTGTACAGACTGTTATGAGGCACGCAACTATTCATCAACAATATGGATTATTGTGTGATTTTAGATACAAAAATATCAAGTTTCCAAAAAATATGCTTATTTAGCTAGTGATGGATACAGGTTTTCTAAAACTTTTCTTGGCTTCACTTTGGTACGTTGTGTTTGCATGCGGTGTATGGCGCGTAAGAGGGGCGTTACAGAAAAGGGGTGTATGTAAAATTAGTGCAAGAAAGGACTAACTTTTCTATTTTTATCCAACATTGGGAACAGTATATCATATTTGTACTTGTTTTTCTTACAGCAAATTTTGAAATAACTTAGACCATTGACCCTTATTTGCAAAAAGTTCTTATTCTTTATTTAATATTTCATGCAGTACCCCTATTTTTCGTCTCGTCCATTGACGTCATTAGTTTAGTATTGCCTAGGTGAAGAGTTAATTGTCATAGCTGAGCTTGGCACTGTTGACAAAGTGTTCAGTGTACTTTGAACAGGCAACTTTGCAGGAAAATGTGACAGTTTGAAGCTACAACAATACCTCGAAGTGTGGAGAGTTTTGAAGGTGGGTAATGGCTCAGATCATGCTCAGATATTGACTTTTCGTCGTAAGTAAATTGGGAGATCGACTGAAGCTGAGAAGTAATGGGGAGGGGGGCGAAGGGCCTGGGGACAAGAAAGTCTACGAATGTTCAAACAAGGAAGTTACCAAATTAATGTCGTGTAATGCTGTAAGTAAACTTTGCAGGATCTAGAACTTCAACAGGTAGCCTCCATACAATTTAGAAATCAGTTGCTGCAACCATGGAGGTTTAAATCTCCTTGCTGCAACTTTATTTTATAACAACTTTGTGCAATCTTTGAAGGGGGTAGGGCAATAATTCTAAGGAAACGAAATATACCGTCAAGTTTAATTTTGTTTTATTGTTTTCAGTGTGCAAGACATACCTTCAGTTTTCAGCATGTTTCAATATTCTGAAACCCTTGTATCATTTTATCTCATATCCAGGAGGCCCAGCAGATTTGTAACAGATAAACCATCAGTATGCCTGAAGTGGACTTTGATGCGGTGTTCGATGCCCTGGACCTCTCCCGCCAAGGGTACCTCCTGCCTGATCAACTCCAGGAGTTCTACCTGGCTCTGTACTATGAACAGGTGGACATCAGACATGCGAAGGCAGCCGTGTCACAGATCTGTGGGCCTGCCGCGCAGGACAGGTGCAGCAAGAAACACTTCGTCGACGTCCTCATGGAACTCGATCGCAGAAAATGCCTTGAAGAAAAGGTCTACTGGGACTTCCAAGCGCTCGACAGGGACGGGAGTCACCGACTCCATCTCAACGATGCATTGCTTCTCTTTCGAGCGACCCACGGCGAGAAGTTCTCGTTTCAAACGTGGAACAAGTTTGTGGCGTCGCGCGTGGATCCCAACGACGACGTCTGTTTTGATGAGATGAAGATGTGGCTGTGCATGCTGCCGGAGGATGGAGACCCGTGTGGGGAGGAAGAGGCAGAGAAGGAGGAGGAGGACCTGATCAACAAGAGGACAGAGATGGACTGGGAGGAACGGGAAGAACTCCTGAAGTTACAGGTGAGACTGAATTCAAACGAGGACCTTGATTCAAACAAGTCAGTATCCTAGACAAGAATGTGTTTTATGGTAAATTTAGTGTTTTCCAACACAAGGTTTGGACTCACATTTTCCAAATGTTGTATATATACCAAGTTAACAACACAGATGAATTTTCATGATAATCCCAGGAATGTACATTTCATCAATTTCTGTGCTGCTTCTAAGAAGTCTGAACAATAACTAATAATTTCTTGGCAGGTGTGATTCTAATTGAAGTACATGTATCTTATTTCTAAAACAACAATGCATATTTTGTAACAGGAAGATGACCATACTCTTGCTGCTGAAGCCAGACAACAACAACAGTACCAGGCAGAGTTCAAGTACCATGGTCACAGGAAACTCAACAGGTTGGTTATAACACTTGAAACCTGTGGAAGTAAATTATCACAATACAATGTATGGTTGTTTGTCGTAAAAGGAAATTTCAATTGCCGATAATTATCAAAGGCAATGTCTTGTTTTACAATGCTGTTAACTTTAGCATGCTTTTCAATTTTTGTTTCTTTCGAAAAACTATCTATGGCCCATTTAAATTTTTTTACATATCGCAACACATTAACAATTTCACAAACATAGATCTACACAGTTACATTATGTAATTACAGGGGCCATTCCCACTGGCTTTTTTGGCTAGATTGTGCTTCCTAGGACTTGATAGGGGCGTTTCATCCCCCCTGGATTTCCTGTGCTACACACTAGGTTTCTTTCCTAGCACTTCTTTGAGGTTTGTCTTCCTCGAGTTTCTGTGCATATGGCCCATTTCAATGATCAACAACCTTCTTATGTTCAGGTGGAACAAAGGAGGTGTTGAGGCCGTTATCTTTGACGATGGGACAGACTGGGGAGAGGACACACAGCAGCGGGCCAGGGACAAGGTGGGCGTCACCGAGCTGCTGGCCGCTCTGGATGAGAAGTACCGTCTACTGAGGGAAAGGCTGTTGGAGGAAATGGCCAAGGTCCACATTGGTGAGTTGCCTTCATAATCAATTAGGCCATGTGAATTTGATTGTATGGATAACATTTGTGCACACATCAATTTATGTCCGTTTCCACACAAAAAAGGTAGTTTTCGGCCATACTGTTTACTGTAAAAAGCAACTGCAGAATGAGAAAATACATTCTATAAATTGCAAAACAATATTTTGGAAAACTGCTACAGAAAGTGGTCAAATTGGTCAAAGTTAAAGTTAAAGTGGTCCCATGCATTGAAGATATGTGGCCCATCTCCCATTCGAAGCCCTTGGGCCACACAAGTGCAAGTCACTACAGCAGGGGGCTGGTTTGCTGGTAGTGATGTGTGTGTTTAACTTCCATACTCTTTCCCAAATGCTGAGTGTTAAGCAGAGAAAGAAGTATGTACCATTTTTAGAGTCTTTGGTATGACCCGGTCGGGGTTCCAACTCACGACCTACCGTATGCAAGGCGAACACTCTACCAATTAGGCCATTTGGTTAACTTGGTTAATTGGTCAGGTGGTCCTTATATAAAGTTGGTCATCTTAGGTACAGATTTAACTAAAATATACATTCGGAGTTAAGATTGTCGCATTTACCAACTGCTTCATTTTGCGTAAACTCACTGCTGGGAGTTGTCATGTATCAGCAAAAATGGGTTGGTGAGAGAATGCTAGATGTTTCATCACACAAATACTAAATAAGTGTTTTCAGGGATTTTCATTTTATTACCAGAAAGTCTTCACAGTGCACAAACTTTCTCTATCTTTCTCACAGGTGAGGGAAACTGGTTGTCCCTGTCGGAGAGTGAGAGACAGGAACAGGTGCTCCAGGTACAGCTGAAGGCCGACCAGCTCTTCCAGAGCAAACAGTTTGATCAGGCACCCACCCTGCCTGGTGGTGGACACCCCCATGACCAGAACCTTCGGGCACTGATGGGAGAGATCTACGACGACCAGAAGAAGAGACACGAGGATCAGATGGAACAGACCAAGAGGTTGATGGAGGAGGGGAAGTCTGATGAGGAGATATTCCAGGTCATGGAGAACAACTACAGAGACTTCATCAGTGGTACGTTTTAGAATGTCTCTTATAGAAGTATCATTCATTGTTGGTTGTCCTCGCATCGCAAAGTTTGTCTTCTTGTTTGTCTGTTTGTTTGTTTGTTTGTTTTGCATAACTGGTAGACTGCCTTTAGGTGTCAAACACCTGGTCCAGTTTTGGACAGTATCAGTACAAGCTGCGTATGACCAGACTGTAAGATGTGATCCATTGGATCCATCCACACCAGGGTGAACCCCTACACTTTTCATAAGTGCGATGGGATCTATAACATGTTTAAGGCGTGGCTCTCCTCAAACACGGGGCCTCCAGCTTTAAGTCCCATCCTCAAGTGCGATAAGCCCGTTACTTACCAGAGGGGAGACAAATTAATATCATAACTTAGTAAGAACACATTGAGATTTTTCCAAATTTTTGATTGTGCTAAGACCATAACACAATAACCCTACAAGTTTTAACACGTGAATGACAGTTAATGGGTATGTCGGTTAAAGTGGTTTATCTTATGTATACCACAGTATACCTGGACATACAAGTTTGCTAATAGTAATATATGACATTTTCAGGGTCAACGACCACAGGTCAACTCCTGAGTGACCTTCAGCAGCGCTACGAGCTGGAAAAGGCGACGCTGCTCGGCAAACTGCAGGCGGATGGTAATGTGGTCCTGGGCGTGCCGGAACGCATCCTGGCACTGGTGTACCTGATGAGGCAGCACAGGTGTGCAAGGGACGAGGGCGGCTTCGACACGGCCCTGCTCGCTACCGGGATAGCAGAGAGGTTCCAGACATACAGGGCTCAAAGGTGACTAAAATACCTGGTATTTCTAAGACCTCATTTGTACCAAAATTTGCGAAATGGGATTCACCCAGTCAAGGGATTGATACTTGTGGCACATCCAATGATGTTGAGCTTATATTAATGGGCATTTATGTTCATGGCACCTGGTCTTTAGTGATCTTTCACTCCCTTAACAGAGACGGGGGGGCACCATAGACTTTCTGCAAGTTATGATCCATAAGCAGCTCACCAAATCATGTGTTCTATCTGCATAACATGACATCACAGAAGCAGTAAATTTCTCATTTTTTGACAAAGACCGGAGTTTGACTATTGAAGATTTGTCCAAAATTTGGTTTAAACACCTCAGTTCACTGTTGCATTACAGTTTTCTACCTTTCAACCTTTTCTACTCCCCCTCCCCCCAGGTTTGACAGTGACCGCAGCAGACAGGAGCAGCTGGCGACGGAGCGGTTGCGTCAGCGGAAGGGCAGGAGACAGCCGCAGGTTCCGGAGGAGGACCACGTCAAGAGCGGGAAGGGGCTGGGGGTCGTTGACCTTCAGCTGGCTGTAGGGAGGGAGGTGACCAGGAAACAGGCAGCTGAGAGAGAGGTGATCAGTGCTACTCTTTCTGTTCATCTTAAAAAAGAAATAGGTGGTCCCTTAGTTTGTCACTTTTCATTGAGATCAAGAGGAAGGAGGGAAGGTTTAGACAAATCTATCAAGATACAGATTACATGATCAAAGTAACAATAAATCTATAAACATGGAGTGGTATCCTTACATAATGTGTCACAAAAACACATAATTATAACAGGGTGAAAGTCCATGTCCGTTCGTTCTGGTTATTTCTGTTACTGTAAGAGTCTCTTATAGAAGTCAGAGCTGGGGCCTGTAAACTGGAAAGCCTGCAACAACATAGAATATTGCCTTGTGGACTAATTCTTTGTGTCCTAAATCATTCATATGAAGCTAGTAGGTACCCATCTGAGTAATGTGGCTATTGTATTTCCGTTTAACCTCCTTGATCACAGGACCCCCGTTTTAGGTCCCTTCCGAAAGACGAATGCAGCTCCAACCAGCATGCCTTTCTCCGAATGGTTTGCATTGTGCTAACTAAAGATATCTTCTCTTGTTGCACAGCTCCTTATCCAGCTGGTTCAAGGTCGGGAGGCGACTCATGCCATCAAGACGGCGCGGAAGATGAGCCAGGAGCAGCAGGAGGAGAGGCTGAAGGAGCTGCGCAGGAAGAGGAACCAGTGGCGCGCCCGGGGGTCAGAGTTCAAGGTCACACACAGGAGTGCTCACCATAAGATTCTACAGGTCAGTCTAAGGTGTCATGTTGATAGTTGTCAGATTGTTTTTTCCTTTACCTTTACCTGTAACTACTACTGTCAGTTAGTAAAATTGTTTGAATCAGTTTCATTTTGTTTGTTTGTTTGGTCCCTTTCATGCCATAGCCCTGCCCACCTCTGTCAAACGTAAAAAATGCAAAATAAAAGCATAGAAATGCAATATTTGACAGACATGCACCCACTCTCTCATTGGTTGAACAACTAATTGCCATCTCTAATTGGTTGACCTGGATTGGTCTATCGGCACAGAGGGCAGAAAGTTAGTATTTTTTCTGTTTCTGTAGCAATATTTTAGAAGTATAATACAGTGAGGGGTTGCTAGCCCGTTGCCCAGTTTTTAGCACCTTTACTTTAGTTATTTTATTTTTATTTTCATTATATCTCCTCTAACTTTGTATTTTAAAAATAATCTTCCAGGAGGCGGCTGGTCTGTACTGGGAGAGCCGTAGGGACGCCCTGGGAGGCAGGAGTGTACAGGACGGTGTGGTGTCAGCCTCCGTGTTAGCAGACGTGCAGCAGAAACAGGACATGGAGTGGACCAACGCACTACTGGGCATGCAGGGGAAGGTAGGCCAGGAACATACATGAAAGTAAAATAGTTGGACAGAGGACTTTCTCTGGCATGTTTTTCCTTCACACCAAGACAGCGAAGTATTGTTTTTGGTCTCTGTGTTTTCGTGTGTGTGTGTGTATGACCACTATGTGTACCTTTGAATGTGTGTGTGCATTGCATGTGCCTGTGTGTATGTCTGATTGTCTTGTTTCTGCTTGTATAGAAAAAGGGGAGGTTAGCACTCAAGATTTTGAGGATTCATAACTCCCTTGCCAAATTAAATGGAATGAATGAGTTATGTGCACACGGTTAGGAGTCAAAGCCCCATATACATTGGCATGACAAAGGTTTAACAAATGTTTACTTTGGGGAGTAAAAGTAGTTTGTCATTTCCCAGTCTGCTAAGGAGCTGAACCACCAGCGTAAGCAGGAGCAGCGCGCGTGTCGTGAGGAGTGGCTGGACCAGCTGTCTGCCGTGGTGCTGGGCACATTTGAGCTGACCGACCAGGAGAAGGTGCTGTACACCGCTGTGGAGGAGAAATATGATGCCCTCAGGTCAGTAACTACATGGTACCAGTAAGTAACAGTAACAGTAAGTAACAGTAACCTTGTGCTGGGCACATTTGAGCAGACAGACCAGACACACCAAACAAGCCATAGAAACTTCACTACATTCCTTTTGAATTTGTTCTTTTTAGTTTTGCCTTGTTCCTTCCCATCCTTCTGTTTCATCGTCAGCTGTCCTGTTAAACTAAAAAAAAATGACCTAAAAACCTTTCTTCTGTTTGTTACAGAGAGAAGCTGTTTGTGGTGTCCATCCTGACCAATACGTCGCTGCCCGAGGAGGAGAGACAACATGAGCTGGCCCGCATGAAGGCCAAGGAACAGAACCTGAGACGGGAGGCCAACACCGAGGACATGGCTGAGCTCTTAGGGCAGCACTTCAAGGTACTGTAAATGCAGAAATGTTCCCGGTGGTTTTATGTTCGCGGTTCTCGTGGGGAACTCTTTACCGTGAACTTAAAACTACCATGAAAAATCAATATCAAAATTTTCGAAATCAATATCAAAGATCATAATATCACAAAGAAGGGCATGCTCCTCAGTTTGGAAACTGAAAACATGACATCAGGAATCTTTTTGCTTTGTAAAGCATACCTTGTTGTATTCATTAAACATTTATGAATACTTGTTTTTTTTCAATACAATGACACTGCTGTGATGAGCAAACTGTCCACTTATTGTATTAGACAGTCACAGCCCCTATGTAATTCTGCCACTGCTGAAAGCTAACTCCGCCCATCTTAGACTCCTCCTGGGATCATGAAGCTGATGGGTGAGCTGAGACTGGCGTTCGAGAAGCGGGTCTTCCGACACCTGAAGGACACTGGGAAGACTGCTGCTGACCTGGAAGACAACTTTGGTGAGTGATAAAAATTATGTCTGTCATTAACTTTCATAGCATGTTAAAATGATAATTTGGAGGGTTATGAATGGATTTCTATGATCTTTGACAAATATAATATGCAAAATAGAAACCTTTTAAGGACATCAACTGGGAATGCCAAGAGAAAGATGGAAAGACAGCAGAAAAGAGACACTAACGAAGAATAGAATCAGCAGATGTGGCAGACCTGAGTAGGAGATGGTCTTCCAAGACCAAGCAGACTGGAAGAAACAATCCTCAGTCTGACGGAACAAAGGCCAACATGGGGCAGATATCACTAAAGATAAGAAGGTTTTTGATAAGTATTAACGTTTCTTTCTCATATTTTTTAAACAACAAGACCTAGAAGAGCCTGCCTGCCCCGAGATGTCAGCCAACCCGCTGGCTGAGCTGCACGAGAGGTTTGAGGAGGAGATCGAGCTGATCCTGACCTTGCTGCACGACAGCCAGGACAGTCACGAGGCCATCTACCAGTCGGAGCTGGTATGGCAGCGCAGGGAGAAACACAGGGTGGAGAAGGAGGGGATGTTCATCCCAGCAGCCCTCATCGTGGGGCTGGCAGAGAGGCTACGGGCGTGGACCAATGCCAGGTAAGTAGTAAGTTCAAAAGTGTTCAGAGACTCAGAGAGTCAAATTTCTCTTTTTTGTTTGGACAGTTCTGTACATTTAAGTTCAGTTGTTTTGGGAGGTAATTTTCTTAAAGTATGAAATTAATACAACTTACTAGATTTTTAGATATTCCTGCATCCTTTATCAGACCCAATTATTTCAGTCATGTGACTTCTGCTACTGTTCATTTTAAACTACATTGCACCCTTTACCAAATCTTCTTTGATATTGCGTTATGTGCTTTTGCTGAGAAGTAGTGCTAGAGACATCTCTACATATGTATGATCCCCAATCTCTGACACCACAGCACAGAGGATTAGAAATATTACACATAGGTGTACGTGAACTTGACGACAAGAATGTGTGTTTTATCAGATCTGTAGCAGACAAAGCGCGTTACCAGTCTGTGGCAGAGGAGCGCATGGCGCACTATGCCTATGAGAAGACCAACCTGCAGGAGGAACTGAATGCAGATGATCGCAGAGACCCCAGTGAAGGTCTCTACAATTCTTTTATGAAGGCAGTTATGATGAGAAATACCTGTTTTTTAACCTAGGAAAGGCTGTGTTGAATGACATGGCCAATGCGTTAATATGGTTTATGAATCATAAATATTGAATATCAAGCATTATTTCCATCTATCCTATATATAGATGCAAAGTGAGTTTTGAAAAGGGCTTTAAGGTAGCAAAATATTGGCCAAAATGGTGATTTAAAAGTGATTCTCAAATCAAAGTTTTTCTTTCTCTTGTTATATTACAGGTGACGTGATTGGTTGGCAGCAGGCGGTTCTGCGTGCGCTGGACAACAAACACCTGGCGGAGCGACACCTGCTGCTGGGTCTCCTGGGAGACGAGACCAGCGAGGAGCTACGGGAGGTCGCCGCGGAGATGGACAGCGACGAGAGACGCAAGCGCCTGGTGGAGGTCAAGATGAAGAAGAGGAAGTTTGACCTTGAATCAGAAGGTAGGGACTGATTCTGGTGATTTTTATCTGAGCTGAGACAAAGAACAACGTCTTAAAGAATTCATATAGAAATCTGTTTAAGAATCCATCTGTCTTTACCAGAATATACTTACAAAATTCATACTTGGGGCTCAAAATGTTCCAATGATATTTGCCTACGAGTCCTAATTTGTACAATTTGTCATTGGGGAAATCATTTTAACATACTGACTTTTTTAATTTGGAAAAGGCAATACATATAGTTAGCTGTATCAGATTATATCTATTAGTTTTTGAGTCTTTTGAGACTTACAACACTCACTCACTCACTCATACACATGGGATAAATTATAACAGCATTCCTCCTTCTTTCAGCTTCAAGAGACGAGAACTTCAGCGTTCTTGAAGAAGCCGCTGCTCTCAAAAGTGTCGCAAGAAAGTTCTGTCTGGAGAACAAGCACCCTGCGCGGGAGATCACCCATCGCTACGTCACCACCACGCTTCTGGCCGACCTGCACGAGGAACAGGACCTGGAGGCACAGGCTGTGTTTGCAACACTCGCCTCTAAGGTGGGGACATCTGTACTTATGTGTAAAATATGTCAAAATACCAGTGAGAGTACTTACATGTAATTAAGTGTAGGAGTTTAAAAGGTAATCTGATACTGTGTGATATTTGTTCAAGTCTTGTCTGACTAGAAGGATTTGTGCCAGAAAATCCTAGGGAACTGTGTCTGTACATGTTATGGGACCCGTAGTTAACCTTTTTTTTCCCAATGATCACTATGTAACAAGACCCGAAGGCCACTCGAAGGTTTCAAGTTACCCATTAGGTAAATAGGACCCGAATTCAAAAATATTGTGATTGAGACAAGCTCGACGGAGGCTGTAACCCTTACCTCATGTGTGGAAGTCTAACATAGAAGTCTTGGGAAAATGTATGAAATTGTTGTTTTTGTGCCCCGCACAGTCTGAAGCTGAGTTGAGACGTCTGCGTGAACAGCAGACAAAGCTGCGGCAGTGGAACGCTGGAGACAACGTGCTGATCATCCTTACCAGGTTTGAGGACAGCGGAGGCAGTGATCTCATGAGGGTAAGTGGTTTGAAAGTTCTATAATCTAACTGTAGCAAGAAATTTAGTGTGTAGTTGTATGTATGTTTGTGTGTGTTTGTGTGTGTGAATGGGTCTGAATGTGTGTGATTATATGTATGTTTGTGTGTATGTGTGTGTGTGTGTGTATACAATCATGTTTGTTTCTGTGTGTGTGTGTGTATATATATGTGTGTGTGTCTCTGTGTGTGTGTGTTTCAATTTTTGTCTGTGTGTGCAATGTTCTTCCATGTTTGCTGCCCTATGCTAAATTTTTATCCTTTGCAAAGCTGTGCATTTATGTAAAAACATGCATGTAAGTTCGCAAATCCTCCCTTGTTCTTTGCTGTGCAGATACTCCAGAGGAAGCATGAGAAGGAGCGCGCCTTCCTGAGCAAACTGCTGCAGGACCGCGGGCGCCAGGACCTGTGGGACGCTGCCACGGTCATGTCCTCCGTACAGAAGCAGGAGAGACTCCTGGAGCTGACCACCGCACTCAGAACTGCAGAGAGAGGTAAGCTTTGTTTGTTATTAATCATGATAGATGTAATAATGATGATATTTTTTTCTGCCACCCATGGGCAATGCAAGTTATAAAACGAGAAACAATAAAACAATACAGGTAGTAGACTATACAAAAAAGATAACAATAAGATAACTTAAATTTGTAGTAATAATTGATAGAGGACAACAATAATCAAAAGTAATCAAGTTATTGAATCAAATTGATAACACAAGATACAAAATTCACTGACTTACTCACAGCATGGTTACATGCATCTTTTGACTTTGTTTGATTTCAATGTTGTTGAGTTTGAGGCTGTGACAAAACTAAATTCCAACAACACTCTAAGAAAGCCTTTTCCATAACAAGATAGCTGAGTTTTGTACCACGTATGCACAACTATTCCCAGGAGGCCTTCAGTTTGCGATCATATGACGATTGTACGACGCATGTGATCGGAGCCTTACTTATCCTCTTGCATAGAGACAATAGAGCCAACAAGGTAGATATGTACCCCTGTATGTTGAAGTGATACACATTTAAAATTGATTACAAAATACACAGAAGAAGAAAGATAATTACAATGTTTGATTCATATTTTGCATGATGGCTAACAGCATTTGAAAATGTCTTCATGAAGTCATTTTTCTATTCTTACTCTCACTTGCAAGGTCTTGCAATTTTTGTCACAAAGCCATGATATACCCCACATCTGTGAAAGTCATGTTTTGATGGATGTACATGTTTTGTTATCCCCAGGTAAGGCTGGGACAGGTGAGTACAGGAAGGTCCTACAAGAAGCCGCCATTGTCAAGTTCCAGAGCCGGAAATCTTCCCTGGAGAAGGAGAAGGGAGTGGGCGTGTCCAATGACGATGTGGTGGTGTCGGTCCTGAAGGATCTGTACCATGAACAGGACAAGGATCAGAAGAACGTGATCGAACAGTCCTCAGTCATGGTGAGAAATCAGCTGGAAAGACATTTTGAACAAGAGTTCGGAGACCTCGTGCCTCTGTGAAATGTTCAGAGCTTTTGTAAGTTTCTTGCTTCATCTCGGTTATGGAAAAAGGTTGAAATTACCAGCAGAGTGGGAATTGCAGACACACAACAAGACAAACAAACAAACGTAGACCGAAAACAATACTTTTGTTTTCAAAGATGTAATGATAGAGATGTGAGGACACCATAGAAATGGATTGATAGATATAACTTGGGAGTAGTAATATTTTATTACCAGTTTTCCATATTTCCTAGGGAAGTCTTCTGCCCTCTTTCTCTCTCTCTCATGAATTGCTGTTGTCAACTAGAACATCAAGCAAAACTATTCAACAAAAAGTCTTAAACTGAACTGTCTTGAAGTTTGTACCTTAAAGTTTGTATCTCATTAGGAGTCAATTTTACAGAATACATTGTACATTGTAGCAGTTTACATCTCATGTCAAATATCCCACCCTCCCACTCACTTCCCCTTCTTTTCCTTTGGAAAATACCCACTGAATATACACTGAATTGTAGTACACACTGAATTAAAGTACAGTGTCTGTATCATCATTTCTAATAATGGTATCTCTGTCCTGTTTAGGGAGAGCCCACCCTGGCAGGTGTACAGAAGCAGTGTCTGGAGCTGCTGAAACAGGGACGCTCCGAGAACGTCAGCATCGTCGTCCTGGCCGCCGAGGTCACCAAGGAGGCCGGGCAGGAGGAACTGATTGACGCTCTGGAAGGGAAGTATGATGCCCTGAGGGACAAGCTTATTGCTGAAGCACTCGCCAAGCAGGTACTGTGTCATATCACCTGATTATGTTGGATCTGTGACCTTGTATTGCTGGCTGTTGCAAAACCTTAAGGCATAGTTTTACCTGGAACATTGTTTCATTGGTCAACAAGTCTTCTCTGGTAATTTTGATCTTATGCTGCTTTAATCCAAGGAGGAAGGAGGCTCTAATCAAATCTTCCAGTGTATTGAAGCCCTATCTTTTGCCATCTGCTGTTAAAGAAAAAAACTGACAAAAGACGCAAAACTTACTCGTTGAATACATGTATTTCATCTACAGATGGGTGAGGCAGAGTGGTCCCTGCTGTCAGAGCAAGAGCGACAGGCGAGGCTCATCAAGATGAAGCTGGAACAGCGGAAGCTTCGGCAGGAGGGACGCCAGGAGGAGGCAGACGCCATCTTGGCACAGCTCCTTAAAGGTATGTATTGTACTCTATGTAAGATTAGGACAATATAGAAAGTAGATTATCCTACCATCTCTTTATATCTTATAAGTTAGATCAACCCCAAAGAATTGATATGAGTGATTCCAAAGAAGAAGATCTTCATGACATCTGCATCTATCCCACTCTAGGGGACCTACCAGTGTACATATAGAATACAACACGGGATATTCTGTATCACCCGAGGTACCAGCCCGACCCGCGGGAGGGCTGGGACCAAGGGTGATGCGGAATACAACGTCTTGTATCTTATTTATATCTTACCTTGGTCATAACTACCCGAGAAAACACACATTTCAATGCGGAATGCACCAGAAGTTGAGGGAGTTTTGTGTCCTCGAAAAAGAAACTGTAACAACATTGATTCTAACCTCCAAATCTGGTATTCGAATTTCCGACGGCGGCGCAACTGGCGCGCTCGAAATGCATTCAAAATATTCCATGGAAGCCTGTATGATAACACTCCCGAACCCTATGTGATACGGATAGTTATTACACGGTCCGGAACATCCGTATCAGGCCCAGGTATGACATAAAGTATGTTGTTACATGTATTTACAGTAGGAGGATCTAGTTTGAGATGGCTTCTGAAACTCAGCAGACCTTGTGCAGGTTGTTTTTTCACAGTTCACAAACACCAAAAGTACAAAATAATGATGCAAATATGCTCCAAAGTGATTGTTTATTAATAATAAATGATATTATGCACATGTCATTCGCATGAAGATTTTGCTCTCGAGAATATTTTTAATTTTGGTGCCAAAATCTTACAAAGAGTTCCTTTAAAGACCAACAGAACCTTGAGAGCCTGATGGGAGACACTCGGGCGGAGCAGGAGAGGAAGCTGAAGGAGCGGCTGGCCAGGAGGAAGAAGAGGCTGGAGGAGGGGATGACGGAGGAGGAGGCGGAGCGCCTGGAGCAGGAGGAGATCCAGGAGGAGGAGGAGGAGAAGAGGAAGCAGCTGTCCGCCAACATCCTGGCAGATCTAGAGAAGAGATATGAAGAGGTATGGAAATTGTCTTCTTTGAAAAAATGTGGGAAATTTTCTTGCTTTTTGATATTCTGATAAAGGACAGATCAATTTAATTACTTCGTGAAAAAATGCAATTTCCCTAACAATGGAATGAATGGGAAACTGTTATTCTGTGCAGTCAATGGAATCTTGCAACAACCTGTTGTGCAATTAACTGGCTTCTTCTGTATTTGTGCACTAGTACAATGTACTTGCTACATTTGCATATTACTGAAGAGACACAATAGCACATTTTAAAGAGTGAACACTAGCATTGTCCCGGTGTATGGAACAACTAGCTTCTTTTGATACGTAACCCAAATCACTTGAAATTCTTGTTTCCAATCTAAAGACTTTATGACTACAATGCATTTTCCAAAGTACACATGCTGGGTTATCATGTGGAAAAGCACCAAACACCTTGACTGCTCCTTTTGATGTTGTGTCCGAATCTTGTCTTCAATGTAAAGACTTTGGTTTGTGATCATTTTACGAAGTTTGCCTGATTGGTTTGTCTCCAGGAAAAGGAAGCCCTGTTGGCCAGCCTGAAGTCTGCAGACGCGCAGGTTGACAGCGAGAGGAAACGGCAGGCGGAGCTGACCAGACTGAGGCTGGAGCAGCGACGAGCACGACAGGAGGACAACTTTGAGGCAGCTGCCATCGTGATGGGACTGGCACAGTCAAGCGAAGCTGCGTAAGACCTTTTTTGTTTGTTTCACATAACTGGTAAACTGCCTCTAGGTGTAACACACCAGTTTTGTACAATAATTACAACCTGGGTAGGACCTGACTGTAAGGATGGATCCCTATTGTCTTTGATAAGTGTGTCATGGTGGGATCTTAAACATTCTCGAGGTGTTGCTCTCCTGAAACACGTGACCTCTGGCTTACCACAAAGTCTTTTTCCCTTCTGTAAAACAGTGAGACAGTAAAAGTGGACTAGCAATCTTACAAGATCGCTTAACATCTTGGGTTTGCCATGCATCTAATGTCAGCAATCTTCATTCTTCTCCTGTGTTGTAGAAAAGAGAAGGAGAGATGTCGACAAGTGTCCACCTCTACATAAAGACCACTTGGCCAATGTGACCACTTTTTGGTGGCCCTTAGATGATTTTATCAACTGACACAATTAATTAGAATCCTGTCCACTATGACCACCTGTCCATATAAACCATATTTCATAGCTCCCCTGAGTGATCTTCGTTTGGACTGTACCTATACTTGAAACTTTTTGTTGTTTTCCTGGTGTTTAGAAAAGAGAAAGAGAGGGCTCGCCAGGAGCAGCTGGCTCGAGAAAGACTGGAGGAGAGGAGGAGGAAGAGGAAGGAGGGGCACGGGAAGGTGGAGCCTACGGAGGAGGCAGTACCGGTACCCGAGGATGAGGAGGACACCCTGGCCTGGCAGGAGGCGGTTGTCAGGGAGATGGAGAAGAAGCACACAGAGGAGAGGAATAAACTGGTGGAGGTGAGATAACAAATTTAACTATTTCTTTGCAATCCTAACTACTGATTCTTGGCACTGGCATACTCCTTCTCTATAAGGAGATTACCGAGAGTTTGGACCCATTGCTTTATCTGTTGATAAATGACTATGAACTGCTATTTAGACGCTTATTGGTATCAGTGTTCATGAAAGAATACAAACTCACACTTTTAATGCATTGAGAGATGAAGGATAGATACATTTCTAATTGTCTAACTCTAAGTCAACAGTGCACTAGAAGAGATGGAAGCTGAGGACCTCTTTGTGTTGACAATTGTTGAAGAAATGAACACACTGAACACACTGTTGTGTGTACCTAAAACAAAATCATAGCCCAGATTATGTGCTGAGGAAGTGCTGGGGAAGGAATAAACAAAATATGAGAATCTGAAAGAAGCTACTTTTTGTTCTGTACAGCTCCTGCAGACAGAGGGAGCCTCGGGCAGCTCCGGTCGACAGAAGGCCCAGGCTGTGACGGAGCAGGACAGACAGGACCGGCTGTTTGAACTGAGCGAGATCAGGAGGGACTGGAGGGAACAGAGCTCGGCTGAACTGTCTGAAACGCAGGATGAACAGGAGGAGATATTTGAGGTTATTACTGTCCATTGATTGTCTTAGACAGCTGACCAAGTAATTGTATCATTAAGATCACATTCTAGAGATTTGAATTTGTTTGCAAGATCTTTTTTCAGAGAAGCGTTACCAAACCTAGTGGCTTTTTCCCTTAGGAGTCCACTGCCCTGCGAGTGGAGTGCTGTCTGGTGGCCCTGCAGTCTGCTGCGGAAGGAAAGTCGTTGAGCGATGACGACGTTCACGTCTCACTGTTGGCAGACCTACAGCAGCACCAGGACAAGGAGAGCCACTACCTGCTGCAGGACCTGGCGACTAAGGTAGCTTGATTAACCCTTGTCCTGCTGGGCTCATATATATGCATGGGTTGCACATACAGTGTTTGTATGTGGGTCCCGTATATGTACGGGTTGGGGGTATTTCTCAACTGAACGTGCCATATCGCAGCAAAACCCACCCGATGCAGAAGTAACTACAGCTGTATTTTCTCAAATAAAGTACGCATTTTTTAAACATTTCAAAGTTTAAAAGGCATCACAAGTCATTGCCAAAGTCAGATTTTGTATCAGAGCAACACATCAAGAAAATAAGAATTTATATTATTTTATTGAAAAAATGGACTTGGAATTTGCCCCAACATTGTATAATACAGCAACAATATCCAACAGTAAACAAAAGTATCTAAGAGACTATACCATATAACCATAATGGCAGAACGTATCCTTCTTGACTAACCGTCTCCCACTATCACAATCAGACAATTGCCACGCTGAAACAAGTGAAGATGGTGCAGTACCGAGCGCGTGCAGACAGGTGGTGCGATAACGTTGCGGCCGTACTGTTGACGGGAGGAAGGCCCAAGTCTCCGGAGGAGGGAGGTTCTGAAGGAGAACTGGTGAAGGCACTGGAGGACAAGTATGATGCCCTGAGGGACAAGCTCATCATGCAGGTGAGGGGAAGAGTCTTCTGTGTTTCTTATCTCTCAAGAAAACTGATGTATGTTAAACTAAACTATTGTCTTTTTGAAAACATGCTGGGAGATTATCATTGATGTGTAACCAAAGACATACAACTTTGTTTCTGAAGAAAGAGCATATTGAAAGATTTATTTTTCATTTCATGGAAAATTTCTTCAATAAACAGTCAAAGAGTTAGCATAAGAAAGGTGGAGACTGCCAACATCTGCTTGACATATAGACAAACACATCTGTCTCAGCACATTGAAGGTTGTGAGGCACGACTGACTGAACGAACGACTGATCAACCGACCGACCAAACGACCGACTGACAAAACGAATGAACGAATGAAAACTATATCTCCATTTTTACGCAGATGATAAACACTTAAAAAACGATTAATACTTCCCAACCATGTACCTCCCCTTAGGCCCTGATAGACACGATGGGTGAGGCCGAGTGGGCGGCCCTGTCGGAGAAGGAGAGGCAGGCCCGCCTGGTGAAGATGAAGCTGCAGGAATGTCTAACATTAATACTTCCCAACCATGTACCTCCCCTTAGGCCCTGATAGACACGATGGGTGAGGCAGAGTGGGCGGCCCTGTCAGAGAAGGAGAGGCAGGCCCGCCTGGTGAAGATGAAGCTGCAGGAACGTCGGCTCAGGCAGCAGGGCAAGTTTGACGAGGCTGCCGCTCTCCTGGGGGAGGGGATCAAGAACCAAGAGGGTGAGAAAGGCTCTAAGCAACATTTTGAATTTCAAATCAAGATGTTATTTTGAAGTACTGTATGACGATCAGGTGCTACTGCCATCACAAGAGGGTTTAAAATGGCTTTTGTTATCTCCAGTACAAGTTACAATGTGCTTTGCATTTTACAATGTCTGATTGCTGCAACCTGGAAGTTTGTCAACATCATCCCAGGGTGATATTTGATTGTGGGCCCCAGATATTCTTTAACTGAAAAGACATTGTGTCTCTAAAGCCGTTTGATGGTACTGTTTTAGTGCTACTGGTGTTAGACATAGACCAGTATCATGTGATGTTGAGGATTTCATGTTTGCGAGTCTTTTGTCAAAGTTCTGCAAAGGGCAATTACAGCCTTGAAAGGGAAGGGCGGTTTTAGTTTTATCGGCTGAGATGACATCATGGAATGATTTTCAGAGCTGGCCAGGCTGCTGGGAGAGGCTAGGACAGACCAGAAGAAGCAGCTGGAGGAGAAGCTGGCACGACGACGGCAGCTGAAGGCTGAGAGGGAGGCTCAGGGACTCGCCACGGACGATGCCACACTGGATGAGATTCAGGAGGAGGAGGAAAAGAAGAACCTTCCCAAGGTAGACAGCTCAAGTTGTAGAAAAAATGTTAGGATGTTTTTATACCCGCCACGCAGTCAACAAGCTTCAGTTGTATTTCTTGATCACCAGAAGATTGCCCAATTTGAAAATCGACTAAAAACTTACTCTATCTTGCTATCAGGCAGATCCCTAAAAACCGTGTGATGATTGAGAGAGCACCACGCAAATTACTGCTAGAAGTGTTATTTAGAGCTTACAGACTTGTCGGACCATCAATTTGTCTGCTGTCTGACAGGGGTATCAGAAAATACAAGGGAAAAGAAGATGCATTTGCACATTTTCACCCACCAATTTGCACTTCATAAACACAATGAATGTTTTCATCTTGTGAGAACGGCCCGAGGAAATTACCTGTAATTGCTCAATCTTTCTCTGACATACATGTACATTTTGTAAGAGCACTCAAAGTGCATTTGAATGATGGACAATAGATTTTGAAATTAAGTCTTCAGTCTATTCTACAAACCTGTAGGCTGTAACCAGCAAATGTATAATTTTGCATAGAACATCCTGGCAGAACTTCAGAACAATTTTGAGGCAGAGAAAGAGGCCCTGCTGGCCAGCCTGCGCAACCAGGACGAGAGGTTTGCCTCGGAGAGGAACCGTCAGTTGGAGCTCGCCCGTCTGCGCCGAGAACAGAAGCGTCTGAACCAGGAGGACAAGTTCGACAGCGCCGCCATCGTATTCAGCATCGCAAGGAGGAACGAAGCAGCAAAGGAAGCAAAGTAAGTATCTTTTTATTCAAGATTGCAATATTGAATGTTTTGCAGTATTTTGCATTCTTTCGTTTGTTCAGACCCTTGTAGTGTTTAGTGGCACTTAGGGCAGAAAGTTTCCTTGCTGTTTCAATAGCAGGGTTATAATTTTGCAGGGAGGGGTTGCTAGCCCTTCCCTTTTAACGTGCTCAAGGCACCTCCTCAAGGCACCTCCTTGAACACATTTAATTACTGTCTATAATGATGATAACCTTTATTTTATAGTCATACCCTGTTGCGCTAAGTACAGTCATAGAAATATGAATTAAAGTTCATTTTGTAGTAGTAAAATACATATAGTGACAGGAATTCTAATACTATATAGTAATAGGTTCCAAAATTACTCTTATAAATATTAAGATGTTCTTTAAGATTTACATTGTCGTTGATATACACAAGGGAATATCATAATTTTGTTTTGCTCTAGCGTGGAGAAAGACAGAGAGCGCCAGAAGCAGCTTGCCCAGGAGAGACTGGCTGCTCGCAAGAAGAAGAAACAGGAGCAAGCAGACCTGACCAATAGGGAGGCTCTGGAGGAACGTCTTCGGCAGGAAGAGGAGGACCAGAGATTGGAGGAGGAAGAGGAGAGGAGCAAGATGACAGATGAGGGTAAGAAGGACATCTTAAACTTAGATTACACAAAATAGGCTTACAGAGACTGATAACAGTTTTTATGTCATACCTGGGCCGCAAAAATGTTTGATACGGGTGTTCCGGACCGGGCGATGACTTTGGTTTTCACACAGGGTTCCACTTTTATCACACAGGCTTCCATAGCATATTTAGAATGTATTTGGAGCGTGCCAGTTGCACCGCTGTCGAAAATTTGAATACCGGATTCAGAGGTTGGAATCAATGTTGCTACAACTTTTTTGTTTGAGGACTCAATACTGTCTCAAATTCTGCCGCATTTTGCATTGAAATGTGTGTTTTTTCAGGTGGGTATGATATCACCCTCAGTCCATGAACATTAAGAATTATAACTTAAGTGACCACCTGTCCACGAAGACCAGATTTTTCTCAGTCCCCTGAGTGGTCTTTAAGAGCAATTTGGACTGTGCATTGATTTACATCCTAGTTGTTGATATACAAATGTACACACTGTGTGTGACACAGGTGCAGTAGGGCTGCAGGTGGCAGTGCTGTCAGAGCTGGAGAAGAAGCACAGTGCAGAGAGAGACGTCCTGATGCAGCTGGTACAGGCAGCCGAGGGTAATCAGGCGGGCAGGGCAGAGGTCAACAAGATGGCTGACGAGGTCAGTAACAATCAGTGGTTGATTTTCATGATTTACATAGTTTTAGTTATTGTCAGATCCTATCTGCAGCATACTTTTAATTTCCTGTCATCATCAGCAGCATCGCTTCCTAATTCAGTACCAAGGACAAGCCTTGTTCTCATGTTAACATGTCCTTCATTAATCAGGAGCAATTTGGAAAGTCTGCGACATGTATGTCACTAGCTCAACTGGCAGCAGCCTCAGAGTTGGTAACTGGGAGACCCCGGTTCGATCCTGGGAAGGGCATCTCGGTTAGGGCTGCACCCATCTTTTGGAAGGGATGTAAAATGTTCGAGGAGGTGCCTCAAGCACATTAAAGGAGAAGGGCTAGCAACTCCTACCTGTAAAAGTATACCCTGCTACTGAAAAAGCAAGGAAAGTTGTTGCCCTATGTGCTACAACAACAACGTGACAGTCATGTTTTTAAAACTTATTCAGCACCAAGGACAGAAACTGTTTTCATGTAGTCACCCATGTTTCTCTTCATCAGGAACTGACGAGTAATTTGGAGAGCCTGCGCCAGCAGCGCCAAGCGTGGCGACAGAAGGTGGCGGAAGGCGAGGAGGTCACTGACGTCTCGGAACGAGCCAAGGTCCAGAGCGAGCAGAACCACTTCCTGGGACAGGCCGTTCTCATTGCCATGGAAGGTCAGAGTTCATGCAATCAAGATTAACGCTACATGCTTGTACAGTATCAATATTTGACGTGTTATGACTAACAGTTGTCAGTGATGTGACATCAGTGACCAAGGTTTCGGCTACTGATTTGATTATTTGGATGACATCCTCTTTTAGGTGGGTCCTTCGAAACTGATGTGAGCGTGTAAATAAATGAAAAAGTTGTGCAAAAAGAAAAGTTGTCATTTTGAAAGCCAAGTGGTCAGAGAAGGTTGAACAAACGACTTAACACACAAAGCATGGTATATCAAGCAATACATTTTTCATTTCTGTTCTTTCACATCATCTTTGACTTTGGAATTTACTTTGGCATTCAACAACATTAGTATTTGTTTTCCGTTATTTTTTTGCAATTTACATCATATATTTGCTCATTTTGTATGATTAACAGTATCGTAGCAAACTTCTTTGTTTATGTTTGAACTTTAAAGTTTAAGCGTTTATTTCATCCAGGTAAATGCAGAGAGCTGACTCCCCAGTTGGAAGGTAAGACACCAGAGGAGGTCACAGCCGAGGCCGCCGTACTGCTCCTGGCAGAACTGCAGCAGAAACAAGAGGCAGAGGGGAACGCTCTCAACTCTGTACTGTCTGGTTCACTGGTAAGTTTGTTCCAGCTTGCCTTATCACATCTGCAGCAATTGCTAGGTTGCCCAAAATCTAATCATTTCAAGGTCTCATCGAGACCTACCCACACCCCAAACATACATGCTAAATAAACACATACAGTGTACATGCAAATGTTACATACAAATGCTACCGAAAACATAACCTTCTTCGCGAAGATAACAAGGGACGGAGGGGAACATGCTCAACTCTGTGCTGTTTGGTTCACTGGTGAGTTTGGTTTCAGGTAGTCTTATGTATCAAGAGGTTGCAGCATCACCAGATGCCCACTTGTTATTGCACCATGACTTGCTAGTATCAGCATATCAAAGGGACTTTTTTTTTAGATAGAAGCGGATGCTGTAGGACTTTCTTTCTCACAATCTTCTTCTTCTATTGTTTTAAACTGTTTTTATCTTGTATGTCAGTTTTAACTACTACTCTTCAAGCAAAATGTAACAAGTGAGATTGAATGGGCCTTCCTTCGATGGTAATATCTTACCTTTGTATCAAAAACCCATTTTTGAAACAAATCTATAATGATATCCTCACAGCAAATGATCAGTGCGATCTTTTAGTTTCTGTATCGTTGTTATTTTGTAGGAAGAGGACCTGTTAAAGAGCTTGAAGGACGATCAACGTAGAGCACGTCGGGAGGGTTGGCTGGACAACCTGGCTGCCGTAGTTCTGGGACTAACAAAGGATGCGCAGGACAGGCCCGGCACTACAGACAGCACAGGTCTGTTTGTTTGTTTGTATTGCATGTCCCGACAAACGGTCTCATGGCGTAACACACTGTC
Organism: Branchiostoma lanceolatum; assembly: GCF_035083965.1. Taxonomy (NCBI): domain Eukaryota; kingdom Metazoa; phylum Chordata; class Leptocardii; order Amphioxiformes; family Branchiostomatidae; genus Branchiostoma; species Branchiostoma lanceolatum. The sequence continues at coordinate 7,900,506 of NC_089726.1, read as the reverse complement.
TAATATCCAGAATATCCAAGCTACATATCTAGGCAGATTCATCTAATCCAATCACACTGGGTGGACCTCTTAGCGATAAGCAATCTTGGGATCTTTATCGTGCTCAAGATGTGGCTTTCCTCAAACAAGGGGCCTCCGGCTTTATGTCCCATCCAAGAGGATGTCCATAACTGAAGCTAGGTGCTTATTTTCACCTGAGTTGAGTGACGAAATAGGTGTAAAGTAATGGCACAACATCAGGAGGCTAGAACCTTTAGATTCTAAGTCAACAACCCTAACCACAAGACCACCTTGGCCCCATCTAAGAGGATGTCCATAACAGAAGCTAAATACTCATTTTCACCGGAGTTGAGTGAGGAAATAGTTTGGGTTTCCCCAATAGCACAACATGGGTCCTGCTAGGGATTCGAACCCAGCACCTTTAGATTCTAAGTCAGCAACCCTAACCATGATACCACCTTACCACCTTGGTTCCATCTAAGAGGACGTCCATAGCTGAAGCTAAATGCTCATTTTCGAGTGAGGAAATAGGTGTAAAGCGCCTTTTCCAAGGGCACAACACTGGCGCCTGCTAGGGATTCGAACCCAGCACCTTTAGATTCTAAGTGAACAACCCTAACCGCAAGACCACCTTACCGTTCCAGGAAGTCGAGAGGAGAAGGCCATCAGCGGCCAGGAGGAGAAACAACTGCAGGACCTGGACGATGAACTGGAGCAGCAGAAACAGGAGCTCATCAAGAAAGGTTAGTTCAACCCTCTCCCTGCTGCCTGACCCTGTATTCTAGTGCTGCGTACCTAAACATAACATCAGGTACCTGTACCTGTACAATTTGAAAAATTTAACATGAGTTTTTCTGAACTTCTTCCATGATAAAAACATAAACTGTTTTCATCTTGTCGGTATCAATCTTTATTCAAAGAACATAACAAAGTTTCCTACCGCCAAACTCCCTTGGCCTTGCTATCAAAACTCCCGGCCTGACTGAATGATTTGTTGTATTTTAGTTACGCTGTTCCAAGGTATCACTTTGGTCACTTTTGGTGTTGCATGAGGTCAGGAGATCAGTCACAAAATAAGAACATACTTGGTGTAAATTTATATTGGTACAGTACCGGTACTTCATGATCCGGTATTTTGGACCTGTACTGAATCAATTTTTACGGTACAGTACCGGTACACAGCACTACTGTAGTCAGTACAAATTTGGTGCCAAACGGCTACCTTAGCAGGCTGAAGGTTAAAACATGTCGTGATGGAAAATGATGTAAAGTTTTGGAGAGTGTCCTTACTCGTGGAGCAGAGCATTTGGTGTAGTATCGTATTATGTGCATGAATGAACATTGTTGTGATTTGATTCTCAAGCACTAACAAAGATGTGGTGGACTTGAAGATTTTTCTTATATGTATGTAGTAAAAAAAAAAAACACACAGAGCAATCGCAAGACATATAATGAATTTCTTGAGTAAAAAATAACACATCATATTTATACTTGACCATCTTTTCAGACTCACCCCTTAATTCCCCTTCATTTAACAACACCCCCCGGATTTGTAAGTAGCAAGTGGGATTTTGCATTCATTGATGATATCGCTTCGGCCAAGACTTCTTGTTGATCATTCCACTGTTATATCGTGGTGCACATGTTTTGTTTTCTGCTCCCGATTCTGCATGTCCGGTATCACCACCCTTCGGCATAACACACCAGCTTTGCAGGCACGCAGCGCGGCAGCAGCTGGTTATATTACACCGAACGACCTGTCACACCTTACTTTCTGCACTAACTTTCTTTAAAGCTGTACATGTCCAGCAAAGATGCCCCTACAGTGTACTTGATAATGAATTCTACTCTACAATGGTTCTAGGAAAATACAAATTTCTTCTCATCACATCAATCCTAGGTGCAGCTTGGTCACTCTGATTCTAACCACAAAACAACCCAGACATCCACCAGTGTTCCTGACGAAAGCTTGTTGGACTTAAGTTTGTTTTATCCGCATAAATTGCACAGACGTGTGCTGTGAAATCCACAGTTATGTTTGTCTTTGAAATCAAACTACTGGGTCAACTTCTACATACATGTACTTGCAATTGAGAGAGGTCTGATGACAAGCTGCTTACCCTCCTAAATAAAAAGACTCTTCGTACACAACCAACTGTTTTATCCGGTGTTTCGACAACTATCTGTCACCTTCTTCAGGGCAGTCAGAGTTGCCCTGAGAAAGATGACAGACGGTCACTGAAACATTGGTGGGATAAAACAGTTGGTTGTGTACAAAGAGTCTTTTTAATTCAGTGACTTACCAACCTGATGAAACTATTCATGGATGCTTACCTTCCTACAGGGCAACTGGGTGAGGATATTGATGTGGAGGAAGCCATGGCTGAACTAGAGAAGCAGTACAAGGCAAAGAGGGAGGTGAGGAAAGAAAGCTGTCTTGCTACATGTACCTTGGTTTCTGTTTCATCTATTAAAACTATAACTGTGTTTGAAATATGACGGTCAGACCAGAATCCTGAAAAAATTGTTCTTCTTTAAAAGAAAAGGGATAAAAATGGAAGAGTTGTCAATATCGAAAGCTAAAAGAAAGACAGTAAAAATAGCTGTCTGATGTACCAAGTAGTCAAAAAGCAATTAGATTCTAGTAGTCAACATTCCATCTGATAACTTTGGACCAAAATATCCTTCTAAATGGAACAATACATCATTGAAAAATGCTTCGTGCCCAAATGGGGCTCAGTTCAATATGTATAGAAGACACAAACTCTGCTATTGAATTTTGTAAACAAAAAATTGTGCATATGTGTTTTGTTGCAGATTTAGATTGTACTATGTATCGTAATATACTTGTTTGTGAAAATTGTCATGTATGTTTTTTATGAATAAAGCTGTTTTAAAAAAAAAAAATTTTTTCAGGCGCTGTCTTCCGACATGGCCCGTCAGCGAGCCCAGCTGAAGAAGCGTCTTGCAGCGCGGAAGGCGAAACGGGAGAACCAGATGTACGAGGAGGACATGGCGGCGGCCATGATCCAGCGCGCCTCGCAGCAGGCTGCCCAGCTCAGCCAGATGGCCGAGGCTGACAAGGCCAAACACGGAGACAAGGTAGGGAGGCTACTATTTGTCATAGCAGGGGAAACAATTTCAATGGAGAGCGTTGTGAGGTAGCAGAGTAACCAAGTGGGGGGATGGTGTGTAGCTTAAGTTTAAATGGGGCATTATTTGGCTTCCTAAGGGGCAAAATTACTGTCAAACAGGTCACAGTTGAAGACTGTGGCCACATTTGACCTAGAGGCATCTGGTCAATCTGAATAATCTGATAAGAGAAATTGAATAGTTGATTCTCACAACACCTTTGCACAACTGGGAATGAAAGTAGCTTGATTTTCAGCACCAAGGACAGATCTAGATCTTTGTTACTGAATATTTTGAACAGCTTGGCTATATAAGAAATAAAGATAACTGATAATGAGACAGGAAATTCAAAGCCTGTGACTGTTTTTCTGACCTCTTAGTGTTTCTTGCTGTTTTTCAGCTGCAAGAAAGACTTGCGGCCAGGCGAGAGGCAAGGAGGCTCGCAGCAGAGGCCAAGAAGAAAGAGGAGGAGGACCAGAAGAGGAAGAAATCTGAGAAGGGAGCCTTACCTGTATGTGTTACAGAAGTTTTGTTTTTGCCTACTGTTTTAGATTTTTTTTCAAACAACATAATTTATTTAATCTTCAAACCATCTGGGTAGCACCTTCAACATTAGACCTTGTTGAGTCTCCAAGAGAGCCCAGAGAAAATATGAAAATTGGTACTTAAATTACATAACAGTAATCATAAATCATGATTTTGTGAGGAAACATCAAGCATTCATATCTTCATCACTTTATCTAGTATACCCACTATATTTTTACATTGATTTATCTTGTTGGGCTTGAGAGGGAGGAGGGCTTGTTTTCAAACTGGTCCATTGAGATTATTAGCGCGGAAGTTCATCTGAGTTGGTAAATTACAGAATGAGAAATAAACTGTTCTCCTGCTCAAAGAATTCTACTCAGCGGAATTTTCGACCGAATCTCTCGGTCTTCTCTCGGTCTTCATCATCTATCTGAGCCAAGTGCTGTGGACACGTGATTTTTTTGCACATTGAGATTATTGTGCAGGAAATGGGGGTAGGAAATGTCCTGAGCAGCCTTCATAACCCCTGCTTCTCCTATTGGGCCAGTTAGTCAAGCTTGTCTAAATCTGAATGTTTCTGACTTAGGGAGAGGAGATACTGCTTCAGTGAGTGTTAACTAGTTCAGTGTCCAGAAGTGGTCCCTGTGGCCTTACATTGATCGAACACGTTTAGAAAAATTATAATGAGGAACTTATTTTTCCTACCCCAGCCTGGATTCTCCATGAAGCGTGAGAAGACTGTTATCAACGTGGACTTGTCCAAGGAGAAACAGGATGAGATTCTGGAGTCACTGAGGTCAGACAAGGACAAAGCTGACAAGAAACTACAGAGGGACAAAGAACGTATATCTTTACAGGTACTGGCTTTGTTGTACACCTATCCTCTAGATACATGGATAAAACAGACCTTTGTTGTAAATAAATGACAAAACCACCCCAAAAAAATAGTTATATCACAGACTAGTTTGCAATGTCATTGTTAAAATTCAATAGCCAAACTATGGTGCTATGTGAATTATCATGCTGTGTAAGCCTCTCCCAAACTGTATGGAAATAGTTTTTTATTAAGTGGAGGTTGAAGATAACCTATCCTTTATGTATTTCAATTCCATTGCGTGCTATAGCTTTGTATAGGAAATTTTGCAATACCTCTTTGTACTCTTGAGTTGTTTATTGATTGGATGACTGTTTTTGTGTAGGTCCAAGCCAAGCTGGAACAGCGCAAAAGGACAAGAGTCAGTGCTGCGCAGGAGGTCTTCACTCTGGGAGAGAGACAGAAGACCATCTTAGAGAAGACACAACACGTAAGAATCCTTCTTCTCTCAAAAATCCACAATCAGTCTGTGATCTACAAAAAGTGACAATCTCTCTATTGACAGAGAGCACAAAAACTGGTGGTTAATCTAAAATTTACATGGTGTCTAGTAAAAAGTGCATGCTAGTTGATAGATGTACAAAATAATTGAAAATGCAAACAAGCCGAATGATTCATCTACTTGGAGATCAAGGATATTGCACAATGGATTGGTAGCATGCGTACTCCAGTGGTTAGGGACCCTACCCCTGGACCAATAGGTTGGGACTTTGAATCCCGACATGCATGCTATTTGAAAGAGTCGCAGTCCTTAGGACGGGACTTTAAAGCGTGGTCCACTGTTTGTTGCACTTGTTGAAAAGAGCTTGGGGAATTTTCCCTGTACAACAAATCTGTAAATACTGTACATAGCATCTGTCTTCTCTGTTACTAGTGGAAGAGTAGGTCTTCAGTGAGCTGGTTCAAGATCATGTCACTTTCTTTTAAATCAATGAAGGTTTACAGTTATAGTCCTCAGAACTATCTGAACAATCTCCTTTTTAAAATTCATTTTTCATTTTCAGGAGGACCGTGAGCGCCAGATGACGATCGTGAAGGAGCGCATACAGAAAGTCAAGTACGAGCGCACCATGACGATCAAGGCGCGGCAGCGGGCCAGCCAGGCCAAGTTCGAGGAGATGTTGACCACGCAGGACGTGCAACAGCTGTCCAGGTGTTTATTGGTGTTTCCTTTAACTGTCAAATGACTGCTACTCTTCCAGGAGAGGAAAAGATACAATACTTAAACAATACATAGATTGGAGGTAGACGAAGGTTAGCCAGGTAATAAGATATGCAAGGTAACAGTAACTGTTACTCAAGCAACTGGATAAAGTTTGGAAACAGTCATCCACTGTCTTTTGTCAGTCACTGATGAAAGTAGTCAGTCACTGACAATAGACAAAAAACTGTGCTTCAACATTTGCGTTTTGGAATTGTACTTGTGTCTCAAGTTTCTCATGTGCTGGCATAGTTTGTGGCTCATGTGGTGGGCTGTTCCATTCTGATGTAGTTCTGTATGTAGGCTTTTTGTCACATTGTTACATTTGTCAAAAAGGTTATGTTTTCGGGTGAGTGTGTCTGTTTGTTTGTTTGTTTGTTTGTTTGTTTGTGGACAGCATAAATCTTGAAGTCATGGGAGGATCTTGATGATATATTGGTGTGTTGGTAGGGGTTGGCAAAAAGAATAAATAATAAGATTATGGATTCCCTAGTGGCTTTCTATGGTGCTGCAGTGGAACTTCTGCTTTTGATATCTCGTGTTCTGGACATGCTGTGGTCATGATTTATGGTTCCTGGATAGCTCTTGTAGTTGGGAAGAAGGGACATTAGTTTGGGCCCTCTAGTTTGTGTTTAGTTTGTCCATTCTGAAAGTTTTCCTTGTTGCTTTTCCTTCTCCAGGGATGAGAAGATGAACCGCGCCGCCGAGGAAATGATGCGGAAGTTCCGCACGGATGAGGAAGATGTGAAGAAAGGCATGAAAAGTGTAAGTTTTTACAAATCACTTTCTTAACATTCGATGGAAAATATTATACATTTTGTACATCAAAATACATTGCTTTGAAAGCAGGTAAAAATAACACAATTTTATAGTTTTTCCTTACAGGTCACATTTTACAATCTTACTTGACTAGCCTGAGCCATTCTTTTCATTCTGTGAAAGTAGTGAAAGCCCAAAGGCATGTATTATACAGAGTCATTTGAAGAGTGTAACTTGCCTAAATGTTCAACTGTGCAACTCCACTCTTTGTCAAGGAATGAGTGGATCCCAGGGCTGTCTCTAGGACCCATCCCTTCATTCCAGGAGGGAAATCTGCTTGTTGGGATGGACAAAAGATTGAATTTGAAAAAAAAAAATTTCTGTGAGCTTAAAGTGACAGATTTAACAATGAAAATTCCGAACATTGTCTCCCAGATTCCAATCGAATAAGATTTTCCTTTTCAACATCCCAACCATTATTTGTGGTCAATTTGCCTTCCAACAATGAGTGTGATGAACTAAGATAAAAGACTGGAGACAGCCCTAGTGGATCTACAACTGTCTTCTGTCACATCACCTTATCTATAATTCATTAACAGGTGACTTAACAGTGGATCGAAAGATTTTTTGATCAAGATAATCAGTTATGATGATAGCAGTACATTTGTATGATTTTTCTCTTCAGGTAACGTCTCTGTTACGGCTTTCTTCAGTGGATTCTGATACAGACACAGTGGTACATTGTGTGTTTGAGAACATACTGAAATGCTGTGTTTTCAACATCTATTCTTCTCCTGTGTACCATTTTTACTTGTTAACCTTTTTCAAAGCCTGTTGCAACTAAACCAGACTTGGTCCTTTGTATTTTGCTTCAATATTAGCAAGTGTTGTTTTCTTACCCTCATTTCGAATATTTATAGTCACTCACTGAAAATATACTCGAACAGTAGATTGAAATATTTTCTTAAGTCATGATTCTGATTTAGATACAATAGAGATACAGTAGTACATTGTGAGATTGAAAACATACTGAAATGCTTTCTCAGCATCTCTGTTCTTCTCCAGACCTGTACATTATGTAACTGACTACTTACTAACTCACTTCTTAACCGTGTTGTTCAGAGCCTGTTGCAACTAAACCTATCCTTGGTCCTTTGTATTTACAAGCTACAAGATGCATTTCCTAAAGCATATAAGGATGTCAGTAAGAGACCACCAACCCCTCATGCGGTAACTGATGACATGGTTGACTCTCGATGTCATAATCTGGACACATTTTCTGCCATTAACAGCACAATATCTGTTTTGCTATGTTTGGTGCTCTTGTCACACACAGTCAAACCTGTACAAGTGACCACCTATATATAACAACCACCTTATCATTGCTATACAGTCAAACCTGTACAGACAACCACCTCTACTGCATAATTATAAGGACCACCTGGCCAATGTGACACTTTTTGTTGTTGTTACCTTGGATAATTCTTTCCATTGACACAAACATGAAGTCTATAATGACCACCTGTCCACATAGACCAAATCTTATGTGTCCCCTGAGTGGTCTTTTTAGGCAAGTTTGACTGTATGTGCTGTCACTGTCACTGGTGAGTGGATGCTAACTGTTTCTGTTGGTGTCTGTTGTAAGGTGCAGGAAGGCGCTTCTAACTCTTGAGCCAGACTTTCTGTGGTGTTCTGAAGGTGCTCAGTGTGCTGTGTGCCTTGGTTTTACCAACTTCCTTCTTGAATAGTTCTCCTGTGTGTCTTAAGTGTTCTTGATGCCAACATTTCTTGCTGTTCACATTCAAAATCATTGATAACATCACATCACTGTCACCGTATGTTCTAAAACGTTTCGAGAAACAGTTTCAAACCACATTTAGCATCCTGGTGATACTGTAATTCAATGATGACAACTTTTAATAATCATTTTAAGCTCCATGATTCGTCCTCAGTCTGAGGTTCAACCATTGTAATCATATAAAACTTGTTATGAAATAAAAGAAACACATTAAGTCTTCACTTATTATGTCAATGAACATGATTGCTACTATTGGATTTCCTAATAAAGGCATTGAATTAGATTGAAGCATGGACAATTTTACAGCATTTAATTTTTTGCTTTGCCTCTGATTTACATGTAAGGTTGATTTCCTTACTTATCATCATATGAGTATGACTGGCATTGTTTCTGCCTAAATTTAGTTTCATTTCTAATTAAGCAATTATGTTTATTGCTTGATCTTGGATTGTTTTGTTGCTTGGCAAGTTTGTCATTTAGTTTTATGAAGTGTTTGTTTTTTTTTGTTTTCTTTGCTTGTTTGTTTGCTAGTTTGTTTGGTTAGTTGATTGATTTCCAGTTTGCTTTTGCCTTTTTTCGGCTTAGTTTAATTCAATATCAGGAAGTATCTTTTACACTATAATTTTGAACATCTATAGTCACAAATGTCCGGAAAATATACTATTTTCTTAAACTTACCTAAACTTTTCTTAAACTCATTCTATACATGACATTGTGACTTGACAACTTGTCCACATAACTACATCACCCATGACTACATCATCCTTCTCATTACATTTTTCGGTCCTCCTTACGACTTTGTTGACTCTCATAATTCCGAGGCCTTCTAAAGAATGTCTTGAACACCTGGATATCAACCTCTGGGATTACTGATGATGTATAATAGATCTCTTAAATTCACGATTTTTGATGTGGTGGTCCTAGGGTGCAATGACAATTTGTTTCCTCGGTTGTTGGACATCAAGTTATTCTTAAAAAGAAGATATTGTGAAAACAGAGGAGGAAAACATGAACATGCCTGTATTCACTTACAGAAGCTAAATAACTGTTTTCATGTTGATCTTCCATCTTTTAAAATCTGAGAAGCAACAAATCAAATTGGTGTGGCCTCATCACATCAGTGTGGAAGTCTGACTTGTGCTTGTTTCCCCAACAGGCCTTTGCCCTGGATGACAGCGCAGACAGCGACTCTGTGAACAGCGGTGCGGAGGAAGGGGTATCTGCCAGTGAACAGGTCAGGCCCAAAACGCGGGGCAGGATGACGGACGAGGAGAAGCGAAAGTTGATGAAGGAACGCTTTGAGAAAAGGAAGGAGAGGAAGAGGACCCAAGAAGGGACACATGAGTAAGGATGAAAAGGAGCAATTAAGTGCCTTGAAGGATTGTTGTACATAACTGTTAAACCAGTGTGGCAGTCCACAATAACATCATTTTTCCACTATGAATTACAGTAATGGTAGAGTGCTTTTATTGGTTTTGATTAAATCAAGAGATTAATGTAGATTGATATTGGCACGGCAGATTTAAACTAAGATATGCAATATAAGGTGTTCAGATTCAAGATATTTCTATTCACAAGACCATGTGACAAGTTATCAAAACAAATATGTGCAAAGAACTGCTGCCCAAAAACAAAGTCAAATGCTTTTGCAATAAGAGAGCTGCATACTGAAATATGGAAACCACTTACAACTGGAATGAATAGATTGATAATATACATGTATGTATCAAATGTTGATGGAAGAAGATGATGTATTAGCATTTTACCGCTGTGCCTGTTGATTTATTGCTTTGATATATAAATATCTATCTTTTATATGTTCTACTAGATTAGACTATAGAATCATGTACAGATGAAATGCACAAGAATTAGAACTTTTAAAGGACAGTGATGCAACACCTGTATTAACTAGATCTATGCAATTCCAGAAATAGAAGAGGCTGGTCAAGTTTTTTAATACTATAAATACATTAACTTTTGCTGTGGTTTTATTTTGAGGTAGGAGGGAAAATGAGGTTTTTGCTGTGTTTTGAGTTCGCTGTCGAAACCATTCTGTATACATTTGTAATATGTTGGAAACACTTCTTCAAGGTGTACAGGAATTTGTGGTGGAGAGGTAACTGCCAAAACAAAACCACCACAAAAGTTTACACTTACTGTAGTGAAAATTATGACAGAAACATAGAGAGGTGGTCCTTTGCAGAACCTAGCTCTCACACTTCAGAAGCATATCGTTCCCCTGAAACAGGGACATTATCCAGACTGTTGGACAGACACTTGATGTGAAAGTATCATATTCTGTTTGTGTCGCCTGAAAATGCCTTATTCAGCTACTGAAGATGTAACGTTTCAAATCCAAGTGATCTACACACGTCATTTTTTTTAACATAGAAAATTACTCTGAAGGAAATGTACGCAGTCCTCACTATTTGTATATGAATGGATGGAAAGAGCAGGTACTCATAAAAATGGTTCAGGATGTAAAAATGTCTATATTCTGCAAGAATTGTTTCAATATCAAAGAATTGAGGCCTTGAAATGATTGTATACTTTTGGTGGTTTTGCCTTACACTTTCGAATTTTCACAATGTGTTGCATTTTGCACAATAAAAAAGTCACATTTGTAGATTTCCAGGTCAGTGATTTATTTTTAAGTCTTGCAAGAGTTGTTGGTAACTATATGTAAATGACTAACTGATCTCCGTTTTAGTAGTAGTATACAATTGTTTCCAGACAATGCAGCACTGCGATATACTAAGTAAACCATATTTCCTGTTGCTGTACATCATCATTCAATATTTTGCAATTCTTAAATATCGGCATCCAAATTTGTCTGGTACAATTTCTGATATAGTTTTCAAGCAGATGTTAAAATGGTAGATCGCAAGGTCAAGGTTCAACATGTGCCAATCTTGACAGCCAGTGAAAATTTTACGATCGTCCAACCCAACATCTGCTTGGAGATTGGGTAAAAGTGGATGGACGACCATGCTGAGCAGAACTTCCCATGCCCCCTTGCACGCCACTCACCTTCATGACGTACTTTAAATAGGTCACTTAGTAGTAACACTTTATACAGTAGACAGGGAGCAATCGTGAGTTGCTAAATAACAAGCAACCACCCTGAGCAGAGGCCCAGCTAGAGTGGGATCTTGAACAAGGCCTGTAAGTGTTGATGATATTTTACAATCGTAGTAACATGTGTCTGTAACGTTACCCCCTTTGTATTGCCCTAGATTTGAACTGAATGAAAATCCATGTGACCGGGAGCTGTTCAAGATCTGAGATTGACATTAGTCTTAGCCAGCGACTGGATAAACTATACGTATTCCTTCGTTATAAAATGTCTCATGTTCGAAAAAAGGAGAATTTTCTCACCATTTTACATGTAGTTTGCTTCGGTATTTCCCTTATACAACTGTTATATGTAGTTGCAGATCAAATAGTTGTTACACTTGAAAGCACACGACACGCCCACATGAGTCAACACAGGTACGTTTCCGGTCTATTGGTGACATAGACAGTATTCAAAGGGCAAACTTATACTGTCTTTACCACCGATAGATCTGCTTGGAGATAACGTTTCTAGAAAGAGAGTAACATTCCTTAGCCTTTTGCGCAGACCTTCAGGGTGGCTGGCGGTTTTCTATGGCTTTTTTGGTCCGATTTGCGTTGTTTTCTGATCGCTCACGTGTTCTAATATGGCCAAGTTTGATCTGTACGTCAACCCAATAATTTGGCGTACAAGTACAAGCTTGGCCATACTAGAAAACATGAGCGATCAGAAAACAACGCAAATCGGACCCCAAAAAAGTCAAAGAAAGACGCCAGCCGCCAGAAGGCCTGCGCAGGAGCCTAAACGTCAATTTTTTACGATCGAAAAGTCAACCTAGACCATTCAAATCTTCAAGTTCATGCAGTACCCAGCAATGCTAGAGTCAAGTTTCTTTTCAGTTGGAGTTATACTACAATGACTGATACACCATTTCGCCCGCCCGACTGTTTTAAATCGGAATGTCCCGCACCCTTCCCCTTTGCCCTTTCCTAGGGGTCTGAAATAGCTGTTTTGATATTGTATATACAAGTTGAGGTAGTGGCGTAACTATAGCCAGGCGATCTGAATACCAGTAAGATGCGCACAATAAGCTCACTTTGTGTACCTTCCTTTCAGTAAAACAGAGTCAAAGAGCCAACCGCCAGCAACAAGTGTTCTTCAGTGAGTGGCTGTAGTCCGGCGTTAGAAGTCGTTTTGCCCGGCGTTTTACTTGTGGTAGGGTCATGGCTTGGCTTGACTTGGCCAGCAAGGCTTGGAAGAGTTGGACAGGAAACGATGATGCTGATGAACACAGGAGGTACCCTAGAATTTACTAGTTATAAATGCGTTACAGTATGATCCTTTATGGATGGTTTTGCTTGTACAGGTCACCTGTCTATGCCATTGTAAATTTCTCAACTTTGCATTACTTCTGCGAGGGAGAAAGCGTTCTGCTTGGATTGTCGAAAGCGTTCTGCTTGGATTGTCGAAAGCGTTCTGCTTGGATTGTCGAAAGCGTTATGCTTGGATTGTCGAAAGCGTTATGCTTTCATTGTTGTAACATTAGCTTGCAAAAAATTGTTCTCAAAAAGTTGCCATACCATCATAGTAAATTTTGATCCTTACAGGCAACACGAAAATAAAGATAGGTTCAGTGCTGATCCTGGAAGGCATGCACAGGCCAAGGAGGAAGTTCGGACGCCCAAAGCCGAAGGACAGACGAAGGAAGACCACGAATATCGAAGTAGTGTCAACGATAACGTCGTGAAAGAAAGGTACTGAAAAAAACCCCAGTCCATTGGTCTCTTATTGATTCAAGGATTTGACGCTCTCAGAGCAATAAGAAGATGAATATAGGCGTTACTATTCATAAATGTGATACTTTTCATCTTTTCTTAAAACACACTCGTTCCTTGCTATGTAAAAATAACGCTCACGTAGCTGCCTCTTTCTCAGTGTAGATATACCAACTTGAGGAATAATCAAAGCCTGCTAAATGAATTGCTTTTAAAAGGTTGCTGTGGCATTGAATTTCAGTTCGCATAGGCACCATGGATATCAAGATGCCGCCGAACCAGAAAGTCTTGCAGGGACTTTAACCACTGCAGTCGCCCTTGGTGCCCTTGGAGTCGCCGCTCTGTCGGTCTATAAGCTGATGAAGGGGGGCGAAGATGAAGACGAACCTCGAAGACGTGTCAACGTCGTGCCAAAAAGGTGCGTAAGAAGACGGTTGTTCCACGCCGTTTTGAAGACTTTCACGTAGCTCTCTCTATCTGTTCAGTTTGAATATACTAACCTAAAGAAATTGTGTATGAGAGTGAATCATCTGCCAAAGTAAGAAGTAAAATAACGCCTCGCACGAACACGGGATGTCATTCCAAAACATATCTGCACTGCGTGCGACTGCCAACATGGAAATTGGCTAAGATATTAATAAAAGTTTTATATTTCAGCTCCGTCGTCCCTGACAGGTTTGATAACTTGTCACTGCAAACAAGGCGTGCAAAAGAACAAGGCCTGTAAGTGTTTATATGATATTTTACAAATCATAGTAACATGTGACTATATCGATGTATTGTCCTGGATCTAACCAACACTCCACGTGACCCGTAACTGTTCAAGATCTGAGATTGACATTAGTGGCTGTCGACTTATCAGACTGTTACTACCATTTCCGTCCGCCCGACTGCTTTAAATCGGAATGTCCCGCAACGTGCGCACCCTTCCCTAGGGGTCTGAAATAGCTGTGTTGATATTGGACATACAAGTTGTCAGTGTGGTAGTGACGTATTAAATATAGGCAGGCGACATCTGAATGCCAGTAAGATATATCTGCACTGTGTGCGACTGCCCACATGGAAATTGGCTAAGATGTTAATACAAGTTTTATATTTCAGCCCCGTCGTCCCTGACAGGTTTGATAACTTGTCACTCACAGAGCAGTTGAAGATGTACCACAACAAGAAACTTAAACTCGACGTTGAACAAACAAAGCGTGCAAAAGAGTTGGTTAAAATCTACATTGGAGGTATAGTTGATAATGTCAGGGAGCAAATTGATGCGGGTAGGCCACCAAGGGCTAACCGCTGCCGGATAGAGTACACGGGCAGCATGTACGAGGGCACGAAGTTTGGTCAGCCTGATGAGTTTGACATCATGATTGTGATTGACGGATCACAGGAGGTCAACAGCAAGGAGATGACTCCCGGCTATGCAAGGCTACGAACCGGCCCTTTTAGTGACAGGTTTTCTAGATTTCTTGATCCACACCAAAGGCAAAGCATCTCCCCGAAAAAGATGGTCGACTGGTTCACTGGACTTGTGCAGAAAGGGGTCAACAAGGTTAGCCCACCTCTCATTAATGTCTTAACGCATTTATTCCCAAACGTGTCTTCTATTGTCTTTTATTTCACAACATTCATATTTTCATTCAGATTAAGTTCGTACGCTTCAAGATTGTGTATGTTTGATAAAATTGACAGGTCTATTACACGAACAAGGCAGCATATTACTTACTGTGTGGTTTATTAAAAAAAAGACAATTACAATAGCTACGTTGTAAGGTAACGTTAGACTCTACCAGTCTCCCCCGGTCGCTGAGAAAATAGTAGAAATTGGCCAAATAGAGTCAAATGTTTGAAGGGAGTCGGCTACGGAGAGAGGGTCAATTTGACCGGGGGAGACTGGTAGAGTCTAAGGTAATATTATGATTTCCTCACATGAAATCAAACTTCACAGGCATCAGTCTCAGTCTGGGATCCTGTTTCGCTGACGGTCTCTCGCCACGGACCAGCCGTAATGGTGAGCAAGCCTACCTTTTTTTGTCAGATCAATAACTGCTTGTACCGCATAAAAAGAATTATTGAGCTGTCTGTGCTGAATTTAAAATCATTGGGTGATCTTGTTGCCACTTCTAAAACCGCTGGACCGGCGAGCCTTCGCAGTTATTATTTTACATATGTCACCGTAGTTCGCATAAAAATTCACTCAACATCAAACAACATCTTGATGAAATCATCTGGCAGAAAACGGGCAAAGAGTGTAACATCACACAGCTTGAAGCTGGCGCAGAACAGTTAGAGCAGTGTAGCTTTTGCAACTTCGCAACACTTTTCTTGCTTTCTGTGAATCAACCATGCGGCAGATTACCACATAAAAAGGAGACTATTTTTGCCTCTTGTTAAAATTTCACTTCCCATCTCTGAAAGGTGAATATAGAGGAACGCAACGGCCTGTCCATAGACGTGGACCTGGTCCTGTGTGTCCAGCTGAGTCAGGAGAGGTACTACGTCGCCAAACCGTACAAGCCGTACGCAGACGAACCTCCGCCCTGGTCCCTGGCGTGTGATCCTGCCGTGCTGTGGAGACAGTCTTTCTCCGTCACCGAGACAAGGATGATAGCAAGGTCAGATGTGACGAGTATTTACAGATCATTCTTTTGTCGGCCTTGGTGGAGAAAGTCTGCTGCCCAAGGTTCCACTAAGTACGGGAGTAAGTTACCTTGATAACGCTAATGGTCTAATAAGTACCACGAGACCATCGTGGAGAAACCATACTCTTGTATACCGCGTCTTATATTATCCAGAGGTCAAACTTTAATGCTAAGTGGTTTTCAAGCCAAAATGCCTCTCGACTTTCCTAAAGACTACTTTCAAATGTACTTTGGTTACATCATAACCATAGCCCACACAGGCTGAGCTATGTGCGTGTACATTGAAAACACTTTAATTCCTGCTTATTCAGGATCGACGGGGCCAACGAGTGCCGCCGGGATTGCCTCCGTATCCTGAAGAGCATCTTCCGGATGGAACCAGGTCTGGACAAGTTCACGTCCTTTCACCTGAAGACAGTCCTACTGCGCATGTGTCAAGATGAGGAGCAATGGCCAAGCAGCAAGATGGGCGAGCGTTTCTTAGATCTGCTGAGGAGGTTAGCCATTTCTCAATCGTACTAGCCTAGAGTTGATGTACATGCAAAACTGCGAATCTTTGTGTCAAATGTTGGGCTTTTCTGACGTCGAAGCAAAACAAGTTTAAGTTTGACACTCACTGGCAATAGTTCAAAAGCTTAGTTCTTAAAACCTTTACCAATTGCCAAAACACACAGATATTCTACGACAAGTACTAGTGTGTCAAAATTTGGATGCCATGGCCAGTTTGGGGGGGGGGGGGGGGGTAGGCGATCCAAGTGCTTTTATACTCACTAAGCAATATAGCCAACCAACCCTCTGAAACCATGGTGTAATGACGATATTCGGGCCGACTCCAACCTGTGTGACATCTCAGTGTTTATTTCCGCAGGATCGAGTCGTGTCTGTACGACGAATATCTGCCTCACTTCTACCTGCCTGAACTGAACCTGTTGGACGGAATCCGTCACGAGACCATCGAGAACATGCGCAGACGCGTCAGACGTCTTATCAACAGTGAATCTGAGAGGAACACAATACTTTATGTTCGCTAGTAGAATGTTCAGAGTATTCCGCCAATAGATACCACCTATCATTCCAACCCTGTGAATTTTCAATGAAGGACGTTTAATTTTGGAATTTTTGAGGAGAATAGTGTGTAGTGTAGATTTTATCAGATTTTCCACATGATATTAGTCAGTGAGACGGGTCGTCTTGATTGTCGAGTAGAGATACAAAAGGATCGTCGTTACTTTTTCTGACTAAACGCCATTAATAGAAACAAACGCCTTTTAAAAAGTTACAAAACCAGTCAATTACTACGGCCATTCTAAACAGAAATTCTGTGAAATTTCATCAAGTGTATACAAAAAAAAAGAAGAGCTGATCTTAGGACGTACAGTATTTCAACGATAGGATAATCTGTAAGATAGAATATTGTTATTATTAGAAGTAATTTTAAAGGTGCGCATAATGGATACCAGGCATTTGATACATATTGCTGAGGTCACCTGCGTAATGGACAAACATCACTAAAAGTACATATTTTATGTACCTATTTGTCATAGCTAGTTAAGTTTTGTTTACAATGTTGTATCGCTTCAGTAATGTTACTTTCAACCATGCGTCCGATTGGTCATTGTGTTCTGTTCGTTGGGATAATAGCGCACAGAACTATACTTTGGAGCATACAGAGGCGACAGCACGGCCAAGTTATAATGAAAAGCTATCCAAAGTTGTCTAATAAAGCCGCATTGACATGACTTTATGGATATGGATTCATTCATCTTCTGGACACCGGTGAGTGCAATTCTTTTTAGATAGACAGTTTAATCCTTCATAAAGATGTATGCGTATTCACAAAATGTCACCACACCAGACTTGACAAAACTCCTTGAAAGTTTCCCATACTTCTTTTAAGTCTATTGAAGCATGTCAAAAAAAGTAGCATATAAAACCGTGTTTTGGTGCAGAACTGTAGTATTAACATACATTAGTCCAAATACCGACCACTTATAAGCCCTAAGGCGGAGGTTAACCTTTTCGCGCTATGTGAGGTGGACATTTATTTAGTTTCTTGATACAGGTGGTTGATTTTGGTAAGCGTTATGTTTATCGTGATTCATGAACATTGTTACCTTTCCCAAGAAGCTTATGTTTTCAGGTGCATGTGTCTGTCTGTCGAGTGTGTATGTCCGTGTATAAACACAACAACACGAGAATGCCTGGGTGGATTGTCTCGAATATTTGGTATGTGGGTAGGTCTTGATGAGACTTTGAAATTACTACTAGATTTTGTCCCCCTAGCGGCTTCTTCTGATACTGCTGTGGAACGTATGGTTTTGATATCTCATGTTCTGGACAAGCTACGGTCACAATGTTTAGGTAGAAAATAGCTCTTGTACACGGAAAGACGTGACACAGGTTTGAGCCTCCCAGCAGCGTTTTTGTAAAAAAAAAAAACATCGAAAGAAAACATCTAAGGAAATGGTTGATGGATCGTTGTGATTTTAGATATGTACGCAGCTTTAGCGTCAATGATATAATTAGATGTTAATTATGCAACTATGGAACTGTACTGCAGTTAGAGCGGAAACACTGAGGAAGGCCAGTTGCAGCTGATGACGACGAGTGTGTAGCAGACGACCCTCTTGTATGAAGTAAGCTATCTGCAGACATAGGTTACTATCATTTGCATGAGGAGGAAATGCTACAATAGCTTGATGGCGATGGTGTCATTTGGAAAGAGGAGATAATGAATTCATGGTCATCTGTCATTTGCATTGTAATACGACAAAATCACTTGGCGAAAGTATGAGGTCGTGGAACTCTAGGTCAAGAATGAACTAATATTCTATAACCTCCTTGGTCCATATTAGCCGATTGTATTTGTCTTTGCCGTATGATGCAACCCGGCTGATCAGCAGACCGGATAAGACATCACGATGCCAACAAAGTTGACGGAAATGACGTCAATTGTCATAGTTAGCCTTGACAAGCTGCCTTGACCCTGTGGCCTTGTAAATTTAATTACCCAAAATGGCGGGCGCTGAGGTGACCATTCGTATGCCAGGTGCAGATTACGTTCGATATTTCCAACCGAGGGGCTATCTGAACACGTACTTCGCCGATTTCCAAGGAAAGGAAGAAAAAGACGATTTTCAAATCTGGATGATGAAAGGACATCACGAAACCTTTCAGTCAGGTACTGCAAACTAGTGTCTATTTACGTGTTGCAGCACTTAAGGGCAAATGTCTGTAGGTTTAAGGATCAAACAATGCTGGCAGAGGTAAAAAAATCAATTCGGCTCATATTTTGCACAGTGATAGTACTTGGCCCACAACCCCTCAAAATAGCTTTCTTTCTGCTCAAAACCGATTCTTGATATGGTAACGGGCCAAACAAGGTTTTAGGCAATTTTCCCCGATTTGGGCATGTCAAAAACATGAAAAATGGCATAGTTTAGGACATGATTGCGAGCAAAGGAACATTTTAGCTAGGCTTTGAAAATGTCAAAGTAGATTTTTTATTATTAATTTCTTTTAGAAGAAGCAACCCTGTATATTTTCTATCAAATGAATGCTTATAAAGGTTGGTGTCATATATTGTTGCTGTGTACTTGTTCCTAAAAGTAGGCCAAATTCTGCACATGTGTAGAAATTAACATTTTGGTCTATATTTGAAGCTTTGAACATGCCAATGTGGTGATGTTATTTGGATTCAATTGTTAAGCAGAAGTAACCCATTGTGTTGTCTCCAAGGAATGAACTAATATAAAACCCAAAGCTCTTTATACATATACATATACATATACATATACGTATATGTATATGTATATATGTACATTAGACGGATTTTCTATTCCTTTTGTATTTTTCTCCTCACAAAATACAGTATGACAGAACGTGCGTGGTAAATGCAATGGTGTCGTGAATATTTGCTTGGATTTGCTTCACGTTGACCTCGATAGATGTCATTTTTGTCGGGCAAGGCTGGCAGGTAGATGTACTGGACAAACCGCCGGGTGTCCTTTGTTTCAGGTCGGTTTACAGGTCAGCGCCTGCTGGATGTCGGTACCGGGCCAAACATCATGAGCATTCTCAGCGCAAGCAAGTACTTCCCAGAGATAACCTGTTCGGATTACGTGAAGGTAAGATCGATTGCAAGGCCGCTATCTATTTGAAGCAAAACTCATTTCGCTAAGTGGAAATTTATAAAATCTACTACTTTCGGACGGTAATGTTTCTTTTTTAATTTCCTTTCTTTGATTCGTTTCGTCTTTTCGTTAATGCCGTGCTGTTTTTGCGCTTTCCGAAAGATTAATATTCAAAATCAGTACTTTGTTTTATCGATTCGACTAACTTACAATGAAGTACCTTATATTACAATGAAGTACCTTACGTTTTGATCAAGGTTTTCTGATGATATTATTGGTGGGAATGATTTCTAAAAGTGACAACTTTGCCATTATTTGCTTCCACTGAGAACAAGGAATAGGTACCAAACGTTCTCTCGTATACTTTCGTTCCTCAATTTTTTTGCAAAAGACGTTCTTGCCCGTCATGACCATCTTTGTTGCGCATCAGTTGTCCTTGAATGAAACGCAGAATTTCCAATTTTCCATCTTGTCTTCTAGAGCTGTCGAGAGGAGCTTCAACTGTGGTTGAATGACGAACCAGGAGCATTTGACTGGAGCCCTTATTTGCAGTACACCAGTATTTTGGAGGGAAACAGGTATCGTGCAACGTTCAGTGTCATGTTATTGATTCGTCCGTTTCTACTATGTTACACATGCTTTATTTCTAACGTCCACGCTGATGCCTCTATTGCTTGTCTTTCAGCACTACGCCGGAGGATATCGCCTCTCGCCTGCGCTCGGCAGTGACGGCCGTCCTGCCCTGTGACGTCACGCAACCCAACCCGCTGGCGCAACAAAGGTTCAAATTCCTATCTTGAAAATACACAGAACTGTTACTGGGACATGATGAAAGGGATCACGCCATAGCGACTATGTACGAGGGGGGGGGCGCATTTTGTATCATAGCATTTTCATTATGTATGAAATGAGTTGAAATTTAGCACAAATGTTAAGGAACATCTCTTCTTGAGACTAATTATCTCAATGTGTTTTTCACATTTTTATCAGCGACACCTCTGGAATTATATCAGAACCAAAGATAAGTCAGACATGACCCGTTTACAATTACTTTAACTGAAACTTAAATTACACCTATATGATGATACATGTCTCTGCAAATTACATGCCAAAGTTGATTTCTGAAATCTTAACAGTTTCTCTTTTACAGCTGCTAGGATAGGGTGAGGTGTGTTATTACAGCCAGGTGAATTCATAGCCTAATACGTGATGTGTTGATTAAAGACTTTTGTAGACTACTTTTTCATAGATCAAGAGAAACGAAAATTTACAAAGATATTGTGTCTTTAAAGATTAAGAAGTGTGCTTAGTTTCATTTATCTGACTTCATGCAAAAGTAGTCAGGACTCTGATACCCGCTCTGAATTCAACTCATACCTCACTCCGCCCTAGGAACGAAATATGAAAAAAATCATCGGAGTTCAGAGATGAAAGTAAGCATGTGTCTTATTGAGATCTGCATTTTGATACATGTGCAGTTTCAGTCTCCTACAATAACTACATGTAAGTGGGTTATACTTTACTGCTAATTGAACTTCCCTTAATTCATAGCCGAATACGTGATGTGTTGATTAAAGACTTTTGTAGACTACTTTTTCATGGATCAAGAGAAACGAAAATTTACAAAGATATTGTGTCTTTAAAGATTAAGAAGTGTGCTTAGTTTCATTTATCTGACTTCATGCAAAAGTAGTCAGGACTCTGATACCCGCTCTGAATTCAACTCATATCTCACTCCGCCCTAGGAACGAAATATGAAAAAAATTATCGGAGTTCAGAGATGAAAGTAAGCATGTGTCTTATTGAGATCTGCATTTTGATACATGTGCAGTTTCAGTCTCCTACAATAACTACATGTAAGTGGGTTATACTTTACTGCTAATTGAACTTCCCTTTTACTGGTGTTTGCCTCCGACAAGCTTCCAAGGGCATGGTCATTTTGAAATCAACTCAGTCGCTGGTAAAAATCTGCACAACACATTGAAATATTTCATTGTCAGGAAGAGACATTCCTTTACATTTGTGCCAAATTTCAACTCGTTTCATACAAAAATGAACCTGCTATGATACAAAATGCGTTTCTCTCCCCCCCTCGTACTTATGCATGCCTTTGTACAATGAATAATTTATAGTAGCCATGGTATCCTGTATATGTATCTTCAAGTTGGATTATGTTATGTACGACTGCAACATTATTATTTGCCACAGTTTGGAGCCTTTCGATGTGGTCGTCTCGTCTCTCTGTGTGGACTCTGCATGCAAGACCAAGGAGGAGTACTGCGCATGCCTGGGGAACGTGGCGTCTCTCGTCAAGTCGGGCGGGGGTCTCATTCTCGTCGGGACCTTGAAAGGCGGCAACATGTACACCGTCGGGACGGAAATCTTCTACAATGTCCCCGCCATTGACGTAGATTTCCTTCGCGACAGTCTGATGAAGTTTGGTTTCGGAAACATCGAAATCAAACTGCAGTCCAGCAATCTGGATGTGAAAGTTGCTGACACGGCAGCTTTCTATCATCTGACAGCCGAAAAGGCCTAAATTGTCGTTACGTCCTAAACTCCAAGCAGAGGTTAGGACGGTAGATCGTTTCGTGGCTGCTACATTTTTCTGAAACCACACCATCCAAAACTCTTAGCGATACCAATCTTCAGATTTCTGTTGTGTTGGAGAAGCAACAACGCTCTTTTTGAGATCTCCGAAGTGTCGTGGTCCCTGCTTGCTTTATGTTGAATGATGAGCATTTCTAGCCTCCATCGCAGACTTCTTGGAGCGCAGGCGTTGAGTGTTTAGGGAAGCGCTGATCCGCGATTTTCAACATGGGAGAAGTTTCTCTTGGCGTGGCGAAACTGTCTCCACCGACATTTGAGAACCTAATCCCATGTTGAAAATCGCGAAACAGCGAATTTCAGAAAACAGCTCTTACATTGAACGTTATAAGATGTCAATCAAGATTTACCTAACATCTAGCCAGCAAAACGTACGTCAGTGTTAATTGATAAAGTGATCAAAATTATGACAAATTATGATCAATTATGACATATGAGTAGGTGGACGTCTTGACTGTTATAGTTATAGTAGAATGGAACTCGTTGTCGTCAAATACTGTAGGAACATCTTAGTTACAATATAGCTTTAAGGAACGGTTGCAGTCAGATGTGCAAAAGTTAGGTGTGACAGGCCGTTCAGTGTAATATAACCAGCTGCTGCCGCGCTGCGTGCCTGTGAAGCTGGTGTGATACGGCCAAGGGCGGTTATACCGGCTACACAGATACAGATACCTTGTTTTCGCCAATCAGAAAACAACACGTATTTAGTCCAAATACTGACCACTGTCTATAAGCCCTAAGGCGATGGTTAACCTTTTGTGCCATTTGAGATGTGTATCAATTTCTTAATACAGGTGGTTGATTTTGGTAAAAGTTGGATTATCATTAGTTGGAGAACGGGCTAATACTTTTGTGATATGCTAGATATAGTCCTTATGCTGCTTTCCACCTCCCTCTGTGTCTTTTCTAGGCTGCAATATGTCAAAGTTATCCCAAAGTATCCATTGTAAATACTAGTACGCTGTGCCGGATATGACATCACGATGCGCACCTTCCAGAAGTTTGTCTTAACCGACAGGTTTATCTCTACGGAAGCCGCCACGTATTAGAACTGAGTCGACAGTGAGAAACCGTGTCCACCATGTTTTCCTTGGCTGTAACATGTCAAAGATTGTTTATCTTTTTACGCCAGCTGCATACACGTAGCATACCGGATATGACATCACGATGTGAACTTCCAGACGTTTGCCTAAGTTAAAGTTGAAAGACAGGTACACTCAACTGTTGGCGGAAATGACGTCAAGTACCATGGTTAAATGATCATATTGTAACGTCACCCAAAATGGCGGGCTCTCAGGTGACTCTACGTATGCCAGGTGAAGATTACGTTCGATATTTCCAACCGAGGGACTATCTGAACACGTATTTCAACGGTTTCCAAGGAAAGGACGAAAAAGACGATTTTGGACACTGGATGATGAAAGGACACCACGAAATCTTTCAGCCGGGTAAGACTTAAGTAATGGACGTGACCGGACTATCAATTATTAGTTACTATGTTTATTCGGGTGAACTACATAAACTAACCTGTTCCAAAGAATGCCTTTCTGGTAGCTTAAGGGTCATGTTACTATGTTGTCGTCGGGAGAGCTACGGTGTACTACAACGAGACGGTACTCCATTCAAATATGTGGTAGTTTAAATAGGCGACCGTAGGTCCCTCCATAGATCTAAGGTCATATTATCAAATAAATGAATACATGAACATAGAAATTTGCACAATCGAAGATCACATGACATTGTATTCTGCTGTTTATTCTGCTCCAATGTGTCTCCCCATGTCAGATGTTTAAGTTCATAGTTCAATAGTGCCTCGCCAAAAGTGATAAGACAGGTTGGTCCTCCTAGGCCAATTAGACTGTACCATTCAATTTAATGTGAAATTACGCAACAATAATGCCCACAAATCCAATAAAGAAACACTTTTTTTGATGTTTTGCTGTCTATTGTGAGCAAACTTGTCCGTTAGGCACTGAAAATGTCACAAAAAGCTGACCCGGTAAACGATATTTATGGTTGAGAGTGGTTCGGGCAAGGTCGGCTGTGGTCGGCTGGTGTTCGGTGCGGTCGGTTGGTTTTCGGCGTGTTCGGCTGGCGTCAGGCTCAGGAGCCAGCCGAATGTTTTGAAATTTTCAAAACATTCGGCTGTCGACGTTAGGTCTGGAATGGGTTGGCTTGTTTTTGTTGGCGGCCAACTCAGCATTAATTATAAGTCGTTGTCCGGCATGGACTTGAACTTGAACATAAATCCAAAAACTTTGCAAAGCTTTGTTGCATGCAGGTCAGTTAACAGGTCAGCGCCTTCTAGATATCGGCACAGGGCCAAACATCATGAGCCTTCTCAGTGCAAGCAAGTACTTCCCAGAGATAACCTGTTCAGATTACTTGCAGGTAAGATCGATTATAAGGCTGCTATCTAAATTTATATGAAACAAAATTTATTAGGTTGAGTAGAAATGATAACATCTACTGCTTTTGGACGGTGATGGTTTCTTTCTTTTCCTTTCTTTTCTTTATGTTTACATTCATGGAAGGGAAACATATTGTTTTTGCTCCGATCCGTTCCTTCTTCCGGTTCCGTTCCAAACAAATAAAAAGGTCGATGACCTGGACCAGACGGCTGTCACCATGATATTACTGACAAAACAGGGGACACCCTGCGTGATCTTTTCTTTAATACCGTGTTGCTTTTTGCTCTCCGAAAGATTGATATTCAAAATTTTTTTTTCATTTATGGTTCCAACTAACTTGAAACAAATGTAGATTTTCCATCTTGTCTTCTAGAGCTGTCGAGAGGAGCTTCAGCTGTGGTTGAATGACGACCCAGGAGCATTTGATTGGAGCCCTCATTTGCAGTACACCAGTGCTTTGGAGGGAAACAGGTATCGTGCAACGTTCACTGTAATACTATCGGTTCGTCCGTTGATGAAGGTTAGACGTCCAAATATGATACGCAGGGTAACAGTAGCCTGGTCCCAGTCTCTACGGGTCGGCTTGGGTGTGTTTTACCGGGCCCAGTCTGCTAAATTGACCCGTTTCTGTCCGTCTGTCTTAGCTGCCATATAGAGTTTCGCAGCCACCATAATTTAGCAGCCACCGTAGTGTTGCCGCTAACTACCCCTCTGGCAGGCCAATCTGTCTGGGCGGGCGGGCATCACTCCCAGCCCCGCAGAGAAACCGGGGAGCTCCCGACGGTATGGTTTCCAGGCTAGGTAACAGTTACTCAAGCAACTGGATATATTTTTGAAACGGTCAGACGTTTCAGGGAGCGTCCACTGCCGGACGAGATTACGGGAATTTCCTATTTAGACGGTTTTAGCCAATAAAATCGCATTTATGACGTCATAATACGTCATATTACGTCATAACGATATCAAAGTCTCAGGAGTTATTGAAATTCACCTGTAGATCACTCCCTGCAAATTTGGTGATCATAAGTCATACTGTTTGGAAGTTATGAGAGGGGGGGGTGAATCCCCAAAAAGCCCGGTCTAGATAGTACATATACTCCACACTGATGCCTCTATTGCTTGTCTTTCAGCACTACCCCGGAGGACATCGCCTCTCGCCTGCGCTCGGCAGTGAAGGCCGTCCTGCCCTGTGACGTCTTTCAACCCAACCCGCTGGTGCCACTAAGGTTCAAATTCTCCTGTAGAAAATATAACGTTACAGAACTTACTGATGACACTCACAGGAATATCACCTCAGAAGACAGCTTTAGTTTATAGACATTTACAATTAGTACTTGAACTGATCTTTTCGGAAGATAATAGGATTCATTCCACTGGTATACAATGTACATCGCATTGGGATATGATGAAAGAGATTACGCCATGTAGCGACTTTGTAGGCATGACTTTGTAGATGATGAATGGTTACCTATATCTTGGTTTTCGTTATTTACGAATGCAACATTATCATCTTCCACAGTTTGGAGCCCTTCGATGTCGTCGTCTCGTCTCTCTGTCTGGATTCGGCCTGCAAGACTAGGGAGGAATACTGCGCATGTCTGGGAAACATGGCGTCTCTCGTCAAGTTGTTACGCGCCGAAATGAGTCCTTCGAACCCTCCATACAATCAGTCGTAGTACAGTGGCGATACGTTGAATCAGGCTGGTTTATGTGTCCCTGTGATCTCAACACGTCTGACAACCTCGTGTAGGTCAGTTGAGAATTCAAAAAGTATTTGAACACGAGATTTGTCCCTTGAAAGTTGACCTTCTAAGTACTCATTTTGGCGAGGTTTCACGGTCTGCATGGGGGTTTCCAGACGACCGATGTATAGCATGATCCAGTCTACTTCCGGGTCAAAGGAAGCACCCAAAGCCAAACAAACAGAACACCAAGCACATTCAGCCGAGTGATCGACGATATTGTACCTTCAGTTTTGAGATCCGTAATTTTGTATATGTCAACAAAGGTTAACTCATCAGAAAAATGAAACCGTCTTCAAATCGAGTCATTTTAATCGCGAAACTAACTAATAACACTACAAGGAAAGTTTGGCCGAAATAAATATGAAGCGCAGAAGTCACTAGTCGACTAGAAGCATATAGCGTTAACTGTTATCAAGGAGGTTAAATCTCCTTGCTGTCATCTACCATTTATATGTATTTTTACCAGAATCATTGAAAAGGGACTTTGAATGATTTTTGACCCCCATTCTTTTGTATTCCCCCTCTAATAACGTTACTTCTAATTTAAAGCTTATAATCCAGATCACCAAAGCTTATAATCCAGATCACCAAATCATTGTCCTCGACACTAGATGGATCATCATAGACAAAGGGAGCAATTGAGGTATCCCAAGGGCGCGTAATTCCAGTGATATGAGTGTGCACTAATCGTAAGTGTGTGTCAATCTGGGACGGTACCATGTGTAGCCTGGATAAAGTAGAAAATGAATCGTGTACTGTGCCTTCTGTGATGACCTCATGGTGTGTCATTTCAATGACACAATTGAAACTCAGCTATACCGAAGAAGTGTCATTCCAATGTCTAAGTGAGAACCATGCTGTGCCATAGGTGTGTCATTCCAATAATGTAGGCAGAAACTGAGATAAACCAAGGGTGCGTCATTCCAATGACGTAGACAGAAACTCGGCTATACCAAGGGACCTGTCGATCCAATGATATAGGTGGGAATCCGGCTATCACAAGTGTGTGTCAATTCAATAACATAGGGGGAAATCCAGCATACCAAGGGTTTCTCATTACGATGACATAAGGGGAAATCCAGCAATACAAGGGTGTGTCATTCCATTGACATAGGGAGAATCCGGCTAAACCAAGGGTGTGTCATTTCAATGATATAGGAGGAAATCCGGCTAAACCAAGGGTGTATCATTTCAATGACTTGGAGGAGGGGGCGGCTATGCCAAGGTCCTTTCATTCCAATGACACATGGGGAAATCTCAGCTGTGTCATGGGTGCGTCATTCCAATGGTAAGGCAAAGACTCAGAGGGGGTGTCATTCCGATGACATCGGGGGAAATCCAGCTATACCAATGATGTGTTATTCCGATGACAGGGGAAACTCAGCTATACCAAGGGTGTGTCATTTAATAACACACCCTTGTTGGGGGAGGTAAGCTGTGCCAAGGGTGTGCTTTCCAATGACATAGGCAGGAACTCAGCTATAAGAAGTGATGTCATTCCAATGACATAGGCAAGAACTCAGCTTTGCCAAGGGCGTGTCATTCCAATGACATATGGAAAACTCAGGTATGAAAAGGATGTACCAATCTGATGACATAGGGGGAAATCCGGCTATACCAAGGTTGTGTCATTCCAACCGCATATGGGAAATCTCAGCTGTGGCATGTGTGCCACTCGGATGGTATAGGGGAAACTCGGCTATAGCAAGGATGCGCCATTCCAATGATATATAGGGAAACTCAGCTGTACCAAGTGTGTGTCATTCTGATGACATAGGCGAAACTCAGGGGTAACAAGGGTATGTCATAACGATGACTTAAGGGAAATCTGATCTATCATCTGAACGTTGTGCAAGAATTATATGCTTTAATCTAAGAGATTCAACGGTTAGTATCACTACAGTAATTGGCGGTCATCTTTTGGGAGTTTCTATGATAGCTGAGTAAGTCGTCTTTAATCCGGCAGCCAACTTTAAAGGAAATGCGATGTTTTATATTTGAGATATAAAAAGCGACTTCATTGTATTCTGGCACAGAGCGAGATGGCCTGGCATATATGCTGTTGCACATAGCATTCCAGGTAAATTCCTACGTGCTACGTGCACCGTCATTTTGAATAAGCTGGGTACCAGCATTTTTAGATTTCGTCCGCTCCCCAAGCTTTTGGCCGGAAGCAAAGATTGGAGAGCGGACGAAAGCTGAAACGGCAGATACGCAGGCTACATTAGGAGCGCTATTCTCTCTAAAGCCTGGTGAAAGCAGCGTTTTCTCAACGCGATAACGAAACAGTCACCTAATATTCTAATCTATCTGTGCTGCCAAAGTCGTCTGTAGCTGTGCTATACCGTTGCGCTGTGTATAGAACCTTCACTTGTCGTCATTTTGCGACGCCGACAAAAAGCAGAAACATACACACACAGAAAATGCTTCATTCCAATGATAAAGGGGGAACCTTAGCTATACCAAGCGTGTGTCATTCTGATGACATAGGCGAAACTCAGGGATAACAAGGGTATGTCATTACAATGACATAGGGCAGATCTGATCTATCATCTGAACGTTGTGCAAGAAATCTATGCCTTAATCTAAGAGATTAAATGGTTAGTATCACTATATAGAGGACTCAGCTATACCAAGGGTGTGTCATGCCAATGACTTAAGAGGAACACGGCTATAGCAAGGGTGTGTCATTCAAATGACATAGGTGGTAAATCAACTATACCAAGACATAAGAGGAACTCGGCATTTTTTTTGTCCAGGGGGTTCGCTAGACAAAAAAAAAATGACAAAGTAGAAAGCCCGACAAAAACGCCTAAAAAGACGTCAAAAACCTGCCGGAGCCCATCCTCTGCTTGGAGAGTAACACCCTTGGTAGTGTTGATTTTCCACCTTTGAAATGACACACTTCATGATTTCTCCGTATGCTCCCAAAGCTATCAGTGTACCTACCGATAGCCTGATAGTGGAGGCTGGTTTCGAGCCACTGACTCTGCGCGTGAAAAGAAACACGCTAGTAACTGTTTTAAGGCAATATGTTAAAGGCACGAGCGTGCACTGCGTGAGCGGGACACGCACATGCTAGCTGCATATACCACAGGTAAATGTACAATTATTCAAGAACAGTCTGAAATACACGCCGGTGCCTGTGCTTTGGAATGAACTCGTCACAGAACAAAGAACACACTGCCGTGAACACCATGACTATATTCTTGTGATCCTTGTGTGTTATGTCTGTGCATTTTATTGGCATATCCAGGTAGCTATAGCCTGAAAAAGAGGTCAAGAGACTTGAGTGCACATGTGTCCGATGGTAAAAAAAATGAAATGAAAAATTCTAATAACATTCCTGCCATAATTGGAAAGAAACACCATTGAAGCACCTTAATTACACGCTATGTCTTTGGAATGACACACAGTTGGTACTTCTAAATTACACCTTCTATCATTGGTAAGCCCTTGGAACAGTTGAATTCAACCCTATGTCATTCAAACGACACATGAGTACATGTATTTCACCATGTGTCATTGGAATAAAACACCCTTATCACACCTATATTTCACCATGTGTCATTCGACTGACACAGCCTTGGAATATATCTTGTTTTCACCCTATGTCATTGGAATGACACACACAGAGAAAATTTAGTGTTTCAATGGTGTCAATTGAATCAACAAAGGTGAAAACAGCTGTCCCAAAGGTGTGTCATTTTAATGGGCAGACACTGGGTAGAATTACATATCGAAAGGGAGTGTACTGCCAATGCCAGTGGGAATCTGAGAAATCTTTTGCCCACGATGACTGTAGCGCTAATATTGTTTTCTTATTGCAAACTTTAAACTTCCGCGAACACTCCCTTTTCTCCCTACCTGTGAACTTAAATGCATTTAAAGTATATCAGAATAATACAACATACGGATAGATTTATCATCTTCCTTACCAGTCTGATGAATGTCAATAACCAAGTGCGCAATATCAAAGTCAACTTCAAATGTTGGAAACCTGTGTTGGCCAATAAAACGACCAGAGCCAAAATCTACAATCGTGTGGAGCAACTCCTTTCTCCTCCTGTCACAGACATTTGTGCTTATGAAGAATGCAATTCCATTTTGTACCTACTGTATATTTGACAGTGACAACAATAGATTATACATATGTGTGACTCAGGCGTTTGTTTTACTGGTCTAGTATCATATCTTTATATAACATATTTATCAGTTATATTCACTCACTCACTCACTCACTCAGGTCCGCTTGCTCTAATCTATACAAATATATTTCCTGTAATTTTAGATTATAGTCACTGACTTTTCTCAAAATTCAACATAGAAAATCTAAAACACCAAGTTCTTCTTACAAATACTTTTTATTGCAAAATGCTCTGTTACTGACTATTGCATAGACTATATTTTTTGCAAATTCCTACTTCCTGCAACACAACTTACGGCACATAGGAAATTCTTTATGTTCTTTTCTACATGTACATACAGGTAGGTTAACAATGATTTCTTCATTACACAAAGGGAAGAGGTATCGTAGCCTTCTGCACACAAGCTTGAGTCTTCACCACTACACTAAAAGTAAAAGATCTATACTATAATGATTAATCCATGTCTATTTCACAAAGTGATCAATAAGGTATTGGAATACAAAATGACGAGTTATGGTTTGAAAGGGACGTTTGTAGAAACCTGCGTCACCGGACAAAGGAACGATGCAAGCATTCTGTGTTTTATATTTGAGATATAAAAAGTGACTTCACCGTATTCTGGCACATAACGAGGTGGCCTAGCATATATGCTGCTGCACATAGCATTCCAGATAAATTCCTACGTGCTTCGTGCACCGTCGTTTTGAGTAGGCTGAGTACCAGCATTTTTAGCTTTCGCTGCTCCCAAGCTTTTTGGCCGGTGCAGAGCGGACGAAAGCTAAAAAGGCCGATACGCAGGCTACATTAGGAGCGCTTTTCTCTCTAAAACCCTGGTGAAAGGGTTTTTTTCTCAACGAAACTTTCAAATAGTCACCTAATATTCTGATCTATCTGTGCTGTCAACGTCGTCTGTAGCTGTGCTATACCGTTGCGCTGTTTCACCTGTCGTCATTTTGCGACGCCGCTAAAAAGCAGAAATGTAACATAAGACAAATGAATATCGTTTGTGTCCCGACACAGAAAATGACACACCCGCAGGATAGCCTAGTCTCGTTAACATTGGACTGACACGACCTGGGGAATGACACATCCTTGATATAGCTGAGTTTCCCATATGTCAATGGAATGACACACCCTTGGGATAGCTAAGTTTCCCCCTATGTCTTTGAAATGACAAACCCTTGGCATAGCTGAGTTTCCCCCCTATGTCATTGGAATGACACACCCTTGGTATTGATTTTCCACATATGTCTTTGAAATGACACACTTCATGATTTCTCCGTATGGCATGCCATTTGAATGACACAGCAACCATCTGATACCTCAGTTTCTCCCTATGTTATTGCAATGACACACCTTTGTGATAGGTGAGTTTCCGCCTATATCATTGGAATGACACGCCCTTGATACAATTGAGTTTCCACCTATGTCTTTGGAGTGAAACTTCAAGATTTCTCCCTATGTCATTGTAATGATACACCCTCGGTAAAGCCGAATTTCTCCCTGAAGAAAGTATGTCGTTGGAATGACACACCCTCGGTATAGCTGATTTCGCTTTGTGCCGTAGGAATGACACACCCTTGGCAAACATTTCACCCCTCGGAATGACACAGCCTCGGGATACCTAGATTCCACACAGTGTCATTGGAATGACACTCTTGGAAGAACTGAATTTCACCCTGTGTCATTAAAATGACATACCCTTGAAATACATACATATGTCACCCTGTGTCACTGAAACGGCACATCGTTGGAATACCTTTATTTCAGTGCCATTGGATTCACACAGCCTTGGAGTAGAAATTTGAAAAAACAACAACATCAAGTCGGCATGCAATACCCGCAAAGTCACGGTCGCCCTTTTCCTCGATCTGAGAAATGCATTTGACACTGTTCTGTATCATTCGGCAAGCTCGATAAGTGATTGTAAGGAAGCTGTATCTGAGATGAGACGGGCAGCTAACTGGTTTACAGAAAACAAGTTATCCTACTGACTGACATCGGGACAAATCAATTTACGGTTGTTGGTCATGATCAGAAATTGCGACATACGGGAAAGACTGTATCTATAACTTATGGAGTATGGAGTAAACACCTTCAAACGGACCGGATAGACTCCTTCACTTACCTCGGCGTTACTCTTGACTCTGATGTGGGGAACTCATATCAAGAAGATTACAAAAAAAGCTCCTTGCTGGCCTTTGTGCCTTATGCCGTGCCAAAGTGAAACCGTTTGTCACAAAGGATTTTCTAATTTCATGTGCAAGATATGCCCATTCATGGACAATCTCCACTGCTTAGTTGCCAACGCTGATTAACTGCAACAAGAATAAATTGCCACAACTGAACAGGTTTTTATACCGAGCAGTAAGGATCATCATCGGCAGAACGTGTACCTACCGATAGCCTGATAGTGGAGGCGGGTTTCGAGCCACTGACTCTGCGCGTGGAAAGAAACTTGCTAGTAACTGTTTTAAGGCAGTGTGTTAAAAGCACGAACGTGCACTGTGTGTGTGTGGGACCCGCATATGCTAACTGCATGTACCACAGGTAAATGTACAATTATTAAAGAGCAGTCTGAAATACACGGTTCCTGTACTTTTGAATGAACTCGCCAGAGAACAAAAACACACTGCCGTGTCGGCATTTTGAAGAAAAAAAAACGAAATGGACTTTGTGAACATGAATTGTTATATTCTTGTGATCCTTGTGTGTTATGTCTGTGTATTTTATTGGTATATTCAGGTAGCTATAGCCTGAAAAAGAGGTAAAGAGACTTGAGTGCACATGCGTCCGCTGGTAAAATAAGTAAAAACATTCCTGCGTCATTGGAAAGAAACACCTTTGGAACACCTTAATTACACACTATGTCTTTGGAATGACACACAGTTGAAATTCTAAATTGCACCTTTTGTCGTTGGAAAGCCCTTGGAACAGCTGAATTTAACCCTATGTCATTCAAACGACGCAGCCTTGGAATGCATGAATTTCACCATGTGTCCTTGGAATAAAACACCCTTATCACACCTATGTCATTCGACTGACACAGCCTTGGAATATCTTGATTTCACCCTATGTCATTAGAATGATACACCAATGCCACAGCTATGTTTCCCCATATATCATTGAAATGACACACCCTTGTTATAGCTGTTTCCCCCCCATGTCATTGAAATGACACACCCTTGTATAGCCGGATTTCCCCCTACGTCGATTGAATGACACACCCTTAGTATAGCAATGTTTCCCCCTATGACATTAGAATGACACACCCTTGTTATCTCAATGAAAAATGGAGATATTGTTTTTGGCGTGCCTGTGTGTGCGTGTGTGTTTCCGGACTACTGTAGTCGGCATAACTCAAGAACCTCTAGATGGATTACGATATTTGTTATGTGGGAAGGTGTTGTAAAGCCGAAGTTCTAAGTTGATTTTGGGCCCCTGGTATGTGACAATGGTACTGCAGCAGAACTTCCGTTTTTGCATCTTTTGACTTGGACGTGCTATGGTCTTGATTTTTGGGTGGCAGATAGCTTGTTATAGCTGTTTGCTCATATGTCATTGGAATGTCACACCCTTGGTATAGCTAAGTTTCCCCCTATGTCATTGGAATGTCACACCCTTGGTATAGATGAGTTACCCCTATGTCATTGGAATGACACACCCTTGGTATAGCTGAGTTACCCCTATGTCATTGGAATGACACACCTTTGGTAAAGTTAAGTTTCCCCCTATGTCATTGAAATGACACACCCTTGGTAAAGCTGAGTTTCCCCCTATGTCAATGGAATGACACACCCTGATAGCTAAGTTTCCAACTGTGTCATCTATGTCATTGGAATAACATACACACACAGACAATTTAGTGACTCAGATGTTTGTTTTACTGGTCTAGCATTTGACTATTTCCAGCCTTCTTCATATAACATATTTTCATATCAGTTATATTCAAATTCAAATACATTTCCTGTATTCATTGACTTTTCTCAAAACTCAACTAGGCACATAGAAAATCTATAACACCAAGTTCTTCTTACAATTTCTATTGCACAATGCTACTGTTGCTGACTATTGCATGGACTATATTTTCTGCAAATTCATGCTTCCGTCACTGCATAGTAGAAGTACAACTTAAGGCACATAAGAAATTCTTCATGTTGTTTTCTACATACAGGTAGGTTAAGAATGATGTCTTCATTACACAAAGGGGAAAGCTATCGTAGCCTTCTGCACACAAGCTCAATCTACAATTTGTATCCAGTCTTCACCACTACACTAAAACTAAAAGATCTATACTATAATGATGAATCCATGTCTATTTCTAAAGTGATTGAGGAAGGTATTGGAATACAAACTGACGAGTTATGGTTAGAAAGAGACTTTTGTAGAAACCGGCGTCACCGGACAAAGGAAGGATGCAAGCATTCTGCAAAATGTGCATACCGGTACGACCTTGCTGCACTCACTATATATTCTACCGGAACTTACACTCTGTAAACAGTGTAATGTTACTGTCAGGATTAGAATATTCTGTACGCAGCAATCCTTGGAGGCACATAGTAGCTAACATAAAAATACAAATTGGTCTAGTTCAGAAACCACACACATGATCGAAACCTACACTCATCTTACTACAAGGAAAATCACACGTAAGGTATGTACAGAGCTGGGTAATTGTTCATTTAGTATCTAGCAGTGGTGAGACAAAAGGACAATCTAATATTCTATACACATCAAATTCATCATACTGTTTTCAAAGCAACAGCATCATCTACTGAGTTCAGTATAGATATGACAATATTTAAAAATTGTGGCTTACAATACAGACTGCTGGATCTGCATTTCCTCAAATACAGAGTCGCACTTTGCTATATGAGGAGTCTATCATTTTTACAACAGTTAATACAATTATCTGCAAATACATAAATCAGGACATTTCAAATATATCTACAATGTAATAATGCAGCATGAGGGTAACATCAGGTATGAAGACGTAAACATGTAATGAACGGTTGATAGGATTATCAATATCCAGCAGTGCTGGAAATCAACATCCATTTCAGAAAGAAGTATAGTCATAAAAAATTAATACATTCATCTATTCTGTTCAATTCTGTTGGTTGTTCAAGAAAATACATGCACTGTGTGAGGTACATGTATATGATGCACCCTTGTGTAGCCTGCATGAGACATCAACAGCTATGGTGATAGGTACTAGTATGTAGATGCAGCAAGGACAGTGAAAAGGACCTGAAATGCCCATTCTGAAAATATATTCATAACAAAAAATGTATTCAGATGGGCATTACACAACAATAATCTGTATCTGTATCTATATAGCCGGTATAACCGCCATTAGGCGTAACACACCAGCTTCGCAGGCACGCGGCGCGGCAGCAGCTGGTCATATTACACCGAACGGTCTGTTACACCTAGTCTTTGCATATCTGACTGCAACCGTTCTTTAAAGCTACTTAGTGAGGAAGCTCCTACAGTACTTGATGACAACGAGTTCCATTCTACTATGGTTCTCGGGAAATACGAATTTTTGAAATATCAGTGTCTCCCTTCCCGTAGAAGGTATTTGTATAAAGGTAAGTTACTAGTATTCAAATGAAAACCTTTGAATCATGTGCACGGACACAGTAGTTGCAGGCTAAAAATTAAATTATGTTTCTTCGCACGGATTAACTAACAAATAAAATATATACAGTCAAACCTGCCCAAGGCGACCACCCGGGGGACCGAGCAAAAACGGTCGCGATGGACAGGTGGTCGCCATGAAGAGGATTCCAATCATAACATGTTTCCAGCTCGAGGTGTTCAAATACCGTGTACCACGTAGATTGATGGAAAATTATGTGATTTTAGACAGCATGACCCCCACCAGGTTCAATTCTCATTGACAGAAAGATCCTACAGAAATTACATTTTCTGTTATCGTTGTAATATTTGTATACCGTTACATCGTGAACAAATGTTCGTCGTAATTTTGACTAAAAACAATGTCTGCCTCGATGACCTTGCAGCGCCCTCCCACATTCACACGTTACGTTAAGTAATTATAAGAGTACACACACACGCGCGCGTATAAAATCTAGGTTTTAAGGCCTGAGACAAATCCCTAGAAAATCCCAGCCTTCTTTTGGGAGCCGACCGCTGGATTAAAGCGGCAAAGAGTTTTCGATCTGACAACTGAAGGGTGAAAACGGAAAGTTGTGATACCGCCGCCGTGCTCACACAGCATCGAAAGGTAACAGTGGAGCAGAATGCACAGCGTCGGCGATTACAAGCAAGCAGCGCCCAATAAAGGTTTGTGAGAGTCATGGAAATAACAAGAATATAAGAATATTAATTTTCATCAATAATGAGAGTATTCTAAATATTCATACACAGAAGCGTCGTGTTTTAGAAAAGTCAGCGTTATGCTGCGCTGAAACAAGATGGCGTCGCGGACCAGTCTCGGCCAACGTTTTGCCCTCCACCGCGGAGTCATTTCCCGGCGGAATTTAGTAAGACAGAGACACATTTTTGTTGAAAATACAAGAAATAGATAGTAATTTCTGTGAAATCTGACTTTTTGACGCCATGCACTACGTGATCGTTTTGAAAATTGAGTTCAAACCGAACCATGCTTGCGGTAAACTATAAGATGACGATGGGCACAACAACATCGATATCTAAGTATTCACAATCCTTTGTATTTACAATGTTTATAGTGGGAACGTTCCATTAAAACACTTCATGCAGGAATCAATGCTTTTGATATATTTTTGTCCGTCTAGGTCTTAAAAACATTTCCGCGAAATCCGACAGCAAAATTCGATGTCACCACACGCCGGAAAAATGTGGTCGCCATGAGCAGGGATTGTGCTCTGTGCGGTCCCAATTTGTTGCGGTCGCGGTCGCGTTGGACGGGTGGTCGCCTTGGGCAGGCAGCCTAATGCTTGTGCCTATGGGGAAAATTTTCGGGACCGAGAAAAAGCGGTCGCCATGGCCAGGTGGTCGCGTTGATAAGGTGGTCGCCTAGGCAGGTTTGACTGTACACACAGATTATTACACAAAATTACGTTTTATGTTATAGTTACATGTTTAGTTAAGCATTCTCAAAAATGCAAACTATACCATGCATACTAGTATCATCCATGTTAGTGTATTTACAAGTTCAGTGCCTCGTGACCATATAAATTATAAAATTTAGAACAATCGCCCGAACTTACACATGGCTGGCTCTATCCAGAACATTTTAATATCGCCCCCCTCCCCTCCCCCACTACGGATCGTGACGTTTTTATACATGCCGCAAACATAGCAACGGAAATTATACAGCATATCATAACTCGTCCTACGCACCACATGTGTACGTAGAGATAGTATGATTCTCTATATCGTATGCGGTCGTCCATTTCCTAATAACGTTACACTCATGGGATCTGTTAACTGTTATATGCTCTAACTGTTACGTTACAGAAATTTGAGCGAAATTTAGTACACTGTGAGTGTGAACAGTCTACACAAACCTCTTGCCTTCTGGGACACGCAGCTGGCCAGAAAATGCATTACTGACGTCCAAACAGTCCCACATACTTGTGGTTTGTGCCAATTGCAAGTATCCTTGCTAAACTGTCAAGTCGTTTCTATTATGAACTAGTGTGACCCGGAAACAGATGCGCCTCACCCTGTAACCGGGTGCCACGAAACCCCCATGTGGTGCGTATTTCAGCAAAAACACAATGGCGGAGACCTCTGAAAATCTTAGTATAGGGCATACTTTGACGCGGTAACCCGTCAATCTAGTAGAAGTCTTAGCTATTTTGTAAACTACACGGGGTTCTCTGGGCCGTCATAGTTACGAGGACATATTATATGGCCTGATTTACCGTATCGCGACTGTACTACGACTGATTGTATGGAGGGTTCGAAGGACTCATTTCGGCGCGTAACAAAGTCGGGCGGGGGTCTCATCCTCATCGGTACCCTGGACTGTACCATCTACACCGTCGGGAAGGAACTCTTCTACAATGTCACCGTTGAAGACGATTTCCTTCGCGACAGTCTGACGAAGTTTGGTCTCACAAATATCGAAATCAAGAAGTTCGCCAGCAATCTGGATGTGAAAGTTTGTGACCTGTCGGCTTTCTATTATCTGACAGCCAAAAAGCCCTGAACTTCAGGTTGTAGTTAACGTTACCTCCTAAATTTTAAACAGAAGTTAGGATACTGGGTGCCAGGCTAACGCCAGCAGGCAGCCGATTGGCGAACATTTCAATAAACAGCTTATAGATTAGACATTTTGTATCTGTATAGCCGGTATAACCGCTCTTCGGCGTAACACATCAACATTATAAGATGTGAATCAAGACATCATTCACCTTATCAAGGAGGTGGGCGTCTTGGTCGTTATCACCTTTCTGTTTGTTGGATATTTACTTGGAAATAATTTCATGACATCATAGGTCCTTGCTTTATAGATTCTAACGTACGATCTTTTTTTTTTACTTAAAGCTCTTTTTGTAGGGTAGCAGGACAGTTCGGCCCATGGTCAGTTCGGCCCCGACGTTTCGGCCCCAGGTCGAAGACGTTTCGGCCCCAGGCCGAAGACGTTTCGGCCCCAGGCCAAAGACGTTTCGGCCCCAGGCCGAAGACGTTTCGGCCCCATTGTTATCATGCATGATTCCTTTCTGTGAATCATATGCTGCCACCGTGAAGTCAAAGTTCATCATATAAAATCAAAATATCCACTACACCGTGTAATTTCCTACCGTGAAGTACACTATTTTTTTGTAAGTTACAATGTACGTAACTGTAATTTTTGTAACTTTACTGTAACTTTATTTTAATTGTTTTCTATTTCTAGTTTGTATCGAGTATTGGATTCTGGGTCTGGTTACTTAGTTGTTTCAGTAATAGTTAGATATTTTTACTTTAGACAGTTTAATCGTTCAGTTTAATGATTCAAAGAACGTGATAGTGAAAAGGTGATAGTTGTATTTTATATCAATAGTTCCGTTTGTCAATAATCAGTCAAAATTTGCGATGTGGGCTAGAAATGATTCAAAGAACATGAACGTGTTAGTGAAAAGGTGTTTGTTGTATGTTATATCAATAGTCCCGTTTGTCAATAAATAGTCAAAATTTGCGATGGGCTGTGGGCTAGTTAATCTTAAGTTAGAAATGATTCAAAGAACATGAATGTGTTAGTGAAAAGGAAATCGACAACACAATACAATACAACAAAAAATTCCACGCCATAACTGGTAACAACTTCAACATTTAAAATGGTTCGGTGATGATACAATTCGGGTGTCTGAAAACGGTCGGGGAAAATTGCATCTGAAAAAGAAAATAAGAAGTCGAAATTAAAGCATTGAATCACGAACCAAATCTCCGTATGATGCCCTGTTGGAGGCTCGGGCCGAACCGTCCTGGCCCTGAGGCCGAAACGTCCTGGTCCTGAGGCCGAAACGTCTTGGACCTGAGGCCGAAATGTCTTGGACCTGAGGCCGAAACGTCCTGATTTGGGAGGGGCCGAACTGACCATGGGCCGAAACGTCCGACATTCTTTTTGTAGTTGTGATTGATTCTCCATCAAAGCTCAATAAAAGCGCGGATGCCGCGAAACAGATATCTGTATCCGATTGGTCACTTTGTTCTGCTCGTTAAGTGGAATTATAACGTTTGTTTACGAGGGATGGGGATCTTTATAAAACTTATATTACTATTCAGAATCTGTGTCCCACATACAAAAGGTTCAGAGTATAGTTTGCCATCGGCTTTGAGTTGACTTCGTTCATTTCTTTTCAGCAGAAGGGCCAGAGGTGTTCACAGAAAAGAAGCACATGTACAGCGAGAGAGATATAGAACACGTAGAAAGAAGATATTCAAAACAGACCGTTGTCATACATCTGCTTTGAAATTACGGCTGCCTACCTGGGCGTGGGGGTAGCCTCCATAACAAGGTGTTTTGACACATGTTACGTGCTGTTTTCTGTTTGGTACCGAGGTTAGCCTCCTTGATTAGCAGGCCCTACGAGTCGGGCTCTTTTGGAGGTTATAATGCTTATTTTGGTGGCATGTCAGTTCCGATTTCTCTTGGTTAGCGTATACAAGCAACCAATCAACTGATATGCCATCAGAAAAAAAAAAAATAAGTCCTTAAAAAGGCCGACTCTTACACCCTGCTATGGGTTAACCGGAGATCTCTTGACGTCTCCGGTTCACCAATCAGAAAACAACACGTGATATTATTAGTCCAAATACTGATCACTCATGAGCCCTAAGGCGGTGGTTAGCGGCGTTAGCCTTTTTGTGCTACGTGGCGTGGTACGAAAACAGATGCGCGAGCGGATGTCATCCAGATAATCAAATCAACAAAGCCTAACCGAAAAGAATGATTCTATCGCTACCACACAAAGGACAGTCTACAGTAAAACGTACTTCGTCTTCTACTTTAAATATATTTAACGTGCCAGGTGATGCAACCTTCTCAGCAGACCGGATATATGACATCACGATTCGCACCTTCCAGAAGTTTGTCTGTACCTGGAAAGACAGGTTTATCTTCACGGAACCCGTCACTTATTAGAACTGAGTCAGCAGAGAGAAACCGTGTCCACCATGAAGACCGCGCTGTTTCTGGCCCTCTTGGCGGGTGCACTGCTGTCCACTAGCGGGGAAGGCTCCCTTGGAGCCACCCGGACCAAACTCCGCACCTTACGGGAGCAGGTCAATCTTCTGGGTGAGATCTTAGAGCGTACCGAGCGGGTGGCAGACATGGCTGCCCGACAGGAAGGCGGAGACAACGAAGACGAGGACGACAGTAGAAACCCTCTTGGAGAAATACTTGAGGGGTTT
The DNA here is from genome assembly GCF_035083965.1 of Branchiostoma lanceolatum. Taxonomy (NCBI): domain Eukaryota; kingdom Metazoa; phylum Chordata; class Leptocardii; order Amphioxiformes; family Branchiostomatidae; genus Branchiostoma; species Branchiostoma lanceolatum. Next base: position 7,858,850 of record NC_089726.1, on the reverse strand, counting down.
TTCTACGGCCTCATGGGTCTTCTACAGAACCTTGCCAAGGGAGAAGACTTCAAACCGAAGCTTTCCTCGCTGTCCGAGATGTTAGCGGGTCTTCCGAAGAACTTCAGCAAAGTCACACACAAGTAAGACTTAGATACGAGTGAACCTCATTTGTGACTTGTGTTACTTATGTTACAATCTTGCGTAACTATTTTTGGCGTATGTTACAATCTCTTTTGAAATTTGTTTTCGTTGTACCTACTGCAATGATGATAATTTTTCAGTGTTCTGTGTAGACTGGTCCCACTTCAAGGGGCTACCCAGCTGTTTGAAAATGTCAATGAACTGTAAACAATACCTCCGTGAACAGGTTTATCTGGCTGGTAGATTATAGGGTTTTGTTACACAATGCGTACAGACAACTTCTGTACGTGGCAAGTAGGAAGAAGAACTTGGTTGTGTACAATATATTCTTGTATCTTAGGTTACCAGGTTGTAGTTTTGTTCCCCCTGATTATAACCTGTGGCTAACCTGTTATGCTAATCATTTCCGACATTACCTATGACAGTCACGACGTACAAACATTGCATTCCTTCCTCAACAGACCATAAAAATACCGGTCACTGCTACTGTGCAACTATTGTTATCAGAGTTTGATAACGTTAATCGCATTCAGAGAAGAATTTTGATACACGTAAACCTACAGACCTACAGTTCAGTGATCGAACCTTGACCCGAGTCAGCAAATGTAGGCGTCGCCTTTCTTTCCGAGTCAGCGAAGCGAAAATAACAGACTCAAAACATCACCTCAGTCTGCTCTACTGCGGATTCTTCCAATCCTGCTATGAACGAGGGTGACAGCCTGTAAAATTTATGCACCTGTGTTTTTTTTACCATCCACCACAACGTAAAGTAATAATGAAACAAAGAAACTAATTCTAGTTCAGGTTAAATATTTCGACAATTGTAAACATTGTTGTCAAAAACATAATATCAATCTTTCTTTTTTTCTGTACAGTTCGGAGCAAAAAGGGAACACTACCGTCAACACGACCACAACCATTGAGAAGTCTCAGGGCGACGGCAAGAGCTACAGTTTCGGCAAGGTCCAGACCAGCGTCGACGGTCCGAACCAGAAGTCTTTCTCCAGCGTGGTCCAACAGGTGAGCATGACAACGTTCAGTTATCTCTTGCTCAGTGATCAGCATAATGACTATGGTGTATCCAGTATTTATACGGATTTTATGGAATTCACACGACTTTTACGGAATACAAAGGAATTCCTAGGATCCACTACAAAGTTACAAAGAAATACAACAGATTACACAAAACGAAGGGCATACATGTATATAGCTAACACATTCCTAATACAGTCCATTTTAAATGCCATTTATGACAGTAAGTTGCCTATCATATGTTCTGTAGAGAGTTTGATCAATAGTACGGGTCCCTGATACTGTAGACTGTAGTCATACTCCACCTGTATATGCTTACAGGTGTTTCAGAGCTCGTCGGGCTCCATCGGCGGTGACAACACCACCGATGCCGATGGTGACACACCCCCTTCTGCCGACAACTTCCCCGATGGTGACACGCCGCCTGCTGGTAACAACACCGTCGGAGACAACCCACCGGCCGCCGCCACCCCGACCCCAAAGGCTGCGGATGACAGCGCTAAATCTGCCCGAAACCTCAAACTTCTGGACATACTGGAGCTACTGCGCAACGCCAAGACCGAAGGAAACTAGATAGTATTCAGCAGCAACTGATTTGTTAAGACCACTTGTTTGTTGCCATACTTAGAGAATGATCGTGGGATTTTAATTGAGTGAGGCCTCTATTTACCCGCACTTACACAGTTTCTTCTGTTTTCCTAGTGCAGGATGAGATTTCATTGGAGATAATTAGCTAATCTTCAGCAGCAGCCAATGATTTCCACTTGTTTGTTGCCTTATTTAGAGAATGATCGTGGATTTCGAAGAGTGAGTTTTAGGATGAGGCTTCTATTTGATCAGGAGTACACAATTTTTTTTTCTGTCTTCTTACAACAAGATAGCTAGCTAGTCTTCAGTAGCGACCAATGATTTCGTAGGAAGACTTTGGTTTGTTGACGTACTAAGAGAATGATCATGGATTTCGAAGAGATGGAAAGAAACGACAGATATGAACTCTAGAAAGGATGTTGTCAATAGCAATTATATTCTTTGATGTTCTTTGATGTAGAGTTCCTAAGGATTCTAGTATATGGAAGTTAGAGTCAGGAAGGTGCAATACTTTTCACAATCTTTTCCGAATAAAGTTGGTTTTATGTGTTGGGTAACCCGTCGTGTTACATCTACATCATCTACATGTAACATGTATATTGTTACATGTATATTGTACATTATATTGTCCAAGTGGCTACACACTATTCCATGGAATGTGCTACAAGGTGTTCAACTCCACTGCAAACTTCCTGCGTTCAGTGGTTCAGTGTTCGGGTGTGGTGGGCGGTACACTCGCCATGCCTTGCGATCGGGAGACCAACAGCTTCCTGGTAACGCTGAAGAATTCGCTGGATCCGAGAGCTCGGTTCCGGTTTGGTCTGCACGACAGGATCACAGAAAACCTCTGGCGCTGGGTCAGCGGCAACAGCCTTAGCTTGGTGAGTTCAGCGACTGGGGACAGGGTGAGCCAGATGACGCAGGCAATGGTGAAGTAGACTGCGTGGAGTACATCGAAGTAGCCTCCGTTGGAGTCCTTCCCACAGCGATTTTTTTGTTGGGGAACAGCGGACACAGGGGCACGGCGGACACAGGGGCACGGGATCCCAAGCAGATACGCGGCGCCCCCCCCAAAAATTTTTATTTTAAAAATCGCTGTGGGAAGGACTGCAACTAAGGCTAACATCGAAGCTTGGCTGGGGAACAGGTGGAACGACGCTCCATGCGACCTCGAACGGAAATTCATCTGCGAAGTAGCACCATGGCCAACAGGTTGATCCATACTCTTCACGCAGAGGTTAGGCTTCGGCTACATGCAGTTTTGGACGTGTTTTAGGCGTTTTGTCGGGTTTTTAAAAGTCTAAAACTAGCTCGACCCGAACCTATGCTTGGAGAATAGTCGATCCACGCACTTTCGTTGTCTTTGGAAAAAAAAGGTCAAATTTACAAATTTAAAATGCCGTACCAACCACAATGGTTTCAGCACACTATGTTTTGTAGCAACTCATCAGCACTACAAATCTGGGTAGTGACCAGAACAGAAAAATACGGGCGAGACTTTAATTGACAATCGGCGTTAGTACTTTGAAGCATGGCGCTGGAATACGTGGAACGACGCGCCTTGCGACCTCGAACGGAACTTCATCTGCGAAGCAGCAGGAATAGGCTAGTCCACGGACTTTCATTGGGTCAACTTTAGGCCCCCATTCCACTAGACGGTGATCGGGCTGCGAACTCGCCGCAACTCAAATCGGATTTTTGTGTCCCTTGATTTAATAACTGCAATATGAATATACAATGATATTGCAAAATGTAAAAGTATCATTAGAACGCATCAAATAACACAAAACGTCAAAAATTGTCCTTAAAGGATGACGTTCGTTGAGCAACTGTCAAACCTTTGGTCGCTTAGCGGTCGCAGCCTCTGGTGATAAGAAGGTGTAATAAAGTAATGCCAATTGGTTGAAAAAAACCCATTCAAATCTAAAAAAAAATCCGTCCCACAATCATATCTTCAGATGTAGAGCTCACTATGTTTTGTAGCAATGTTGTATATTTTCAATAAAGCGTTAAAAAAAAATGTTTTGTAGCAATGAATTGGAAACTACGAATCAAGGTTGTGACCAGAAAAGAAAAATACGAAGGTATAGACCAATCCATCAAACTTGTCTTTTTCTTTCAATATGATTAGCGGTCAAAGATCGAATAAGGATGACTGAAACATCTATTGGCTTAAATGGAACACCTGTAGTTTAAAATAATGTATCATTTAACAATTATGCAATTAGTGTAGAAAGCATGCATTAACTGCACGGATATCCAGAGAAAAATTCTAATACATGAAAAATACTAGATTCTCTTGTAATTCAAATTTAAGAAAGAATATATCTATGCTGTAAAAGATTTTTCATCCTGTTTGTTTCTATAATCATCTATTTGTCAATTATGTCAAGACTAGTTATGTCTATTTCAACATTCTTTTTGATCACATTTTCTGTGGTTTTGTCAGACTCAGATGTTTTAACAGGCAAGTGAAGACACATGAAGAAGCAATGGAAGACAGTTCTGACGTTAACTCATATATTGATAAGGACCTGAATCTGCATCCTGATACAAATATGAATGTACTACATTATAACAAATATGCAACAACAGGGTGACAAATAATGCATACAAAAATAATACTTGAGTGAAAAACAGACAAGTACAACATAAGGTAGCAGGTAGCTTCTGAACACATATGTACAAGTGGTAATCAAAGGAATGTTCTGAAAAAGAATTCACATTTTAGCTTATTCTACATACTTGCAAAACTCAGCAGAGTCTAAGTACTAGTATGCAATGTCTCATACTAATTTACATAACTTCGGACACATTGTTAGATACACCATTTAAAATATCAACTTACTGCTATGAGTGGATTCTAACTACATTGTGTAGGAGTGGCCGAAAGGAGATAACCAAATGTCAGGTGTTGCTCAGGTAGTCCTTGGAAAGGCTGTCTTTCTTATGTCACTGAAAATGGTTCCTTGCGACAGATCGACTTGGTAACAATCTGTAAGACTGTTGTATGAAAATAAGTTGCAAGATTGTTGTTGTAGTAAGAAAATAAATTCCAATGGTCAAGACAAACGTTTGGGGACACTTACATATATAAAGCCAGCATTCATAAGTAGGCATTTTACCCTAATTGATTCGTAGTTGAACTTCACTTAATTTTTGACAACTTCATACATCTTACATATAGAAGTTACAACATATCAAATTATGACCGCTTTCAGTACTTTTGTCTATCATTTTGGATCCTGAAGACTCTATCTCATAGTATGCTACTACTACTAGATGTCCCAATCTCATAATGGGTAACTGTTCTACAACAATTCAACATGTTTAACCTTCTCCCTGTTGCTTAAGCCTGTAACCAACACAAATATGGTGATAAAAGGCTTCATCAGCAGTGAGAAGGTTGCTTTAAAACATCAAACTACCTTGATTCTTTTCTCCATTGTGTTCTTGAAGACAATTCAAGTTCTCACAATCACTTAGTCCACTGTTAAGAGCATACATGCATACATTTTCTACACCACAGTATTACATCCCTTCACTTACTTCTAAACTTACCAGCATTTTGACATGGCTATAGGCTCTTCTTCTACTATGTTATGGGAACACGCTTCAATATACCTGTGCTACATTTTCCTCATTCTTACCTGACATCATTAGCACACCTTGTGTTCAAATGTATCAATATACCAACACAACAGTTAATAATGCCACAACAAATGTGCTCCATAAACAAATGTCCCGATTATGTGAAGAATGGAAAGTACATTTCAGGTTCAGATTCAATGGATGATTTTATGTCTCGACATACAAAATAATACTCCTACTTTGAACAAACATTACAGAGAGGCTTCTTGTTATGACCTACTGTACTTATTGAGGTTTGAACTTTGTAGAAATCTATGATGAAAAGGCTCTACCTAAAGCACCAATCTGAAGAATTCCTATGTTTGTCATTCTTAAAATCTCTGTTACCGGAAAGATACGTTATCAACATGAATTGAAAAATTGCTAGAACTAGCTGTACGCTATGACACATAACACCTCGTTCTCAATAACACACAGTACAAGCCTATTTGAAGTTTAGATAAAAAGCTCATAATATTCTTTTAACAAAATATTCACTAGTACTAGTTAAGTTTCACTATACAGTGATCTAGAAACTAGTCATTATTTGTTCCCATCATATTTAATAATACTACACAAAAACATGTTTTTCTGGAAGTAATTGATTGCAACAATAGTGGCTTTTAACAAGCTAAGAAAAGGCTTGGAAGCCTGAGTTATTATATAGCTAAAAGCCTGGAACATATCAGATTCTATGTCGTATGTATCTTATACTGACAGTACCACCCTTTCTTTGTCAACCAAATACACTTGGCTATTACCTTAACTCATATATGCCATTACAGATCTAACTATCATACAAAGCATGGAAAAAATCTGTACAGAGAACATATCTACCTGTTTCCTATGTCATCAACTTTTATACACTTTCCCAAGTCATCCCCTTGGCAACCATGATATCGAACTGTACACAATGGCTCACTTCCTATGATTCCATGACAAGGCTTCAACTATTATAATATTTACAGACAAATACTAAGTACCTTTCAGCTGTAACTATCTCCACCAAAGAATTAAATATGTCAGTCAGTCTAAAAAGGACTAGAACCTGGTACTGTGAATTGGACCAAAGAATTATAAATATCAAAGTTATAAAACACGATTCTTCCTTTCCCGAACACTGTGGCATATCGTCTTTCGAAATACTGTTACCTTATAATCTAAATGACTATGCAACCTCACAACAACTCAGGGTTGTTTCACTTTACATACCTAAACAGCAGTGTACATAATTTCATTACATGTAGTAACATGTATTCCTACCGCTTGTGGCTTTGAATAGTTTTTTCAAAGTTGTCGAATTACAGTCAGAAGTGACACATGTTCTTCACACATGTACTCGTCTTAAAAGCAATAAAATCACAAAGTTCTTACTTGAACCTTTCATAACACTGACAATACACATCTGCTTCGTTAAAGGTGGTCAACAAAATTTAAAATGCACTCCCTCAATCTTTCCACTGCCTTGTGCTACACCTTTAAGACTTGAGCCTGAGATTTTTATAGAATTGTAATTGCACTACAATTGACAGCACTGGGGCTTACAGATAGTTAAAAACAGTCTTTGTTTTTGCTTGCAAATGTGCATGAATTGGTGATGGTTATTGGCACAATGGGGCAACATTAGAGTAGAGCTTCACAAGTCTACAACATCCTTTTCTACTGCAAACCCGTTAATGGCGTCACACACATGTCCTAGTTCGGCCTGAACGCTTACAGGGGAAGACAGGGGCTCCCCGCTGAGGGCCAGGCTTTCCTGACCCTCTCCCTCTCCCCTGGCCATCTCATCTCTTTCTCTCCTCTGAGGATCGCTGAAGCTCCTGCGCAGGGTGTCTTGCCTGCTGCTTTCCCCGCTCTGAGAGTCCTCTCCATCTAACTGTGAATATCCCTGCTTAGAAGGGTTGGATCCAAGAGAAAGGCTTGACCTGGAGAACTTGGGCAAAGATGTCAGGATTTTCGGCTTGGTCTTCGCGCCTCCCGGATTCTTCTTGTACTTGGGATTTCCTCCGACGGCTCCAAGCTCGGTCATGGATCTGCTCTTGGAGGGAGACTGGGTTTCGGAGGAGGGTCCCGTGCTATCACCGTACTTGTTATCAGTAGTGCTAAGTGTCAACAGGGACGTTTCACCGTCAGAGTCACTTTTACCCGACCCTTGAGAGAAGTCCCGCAAGGTGATCCCTAAGCTAAACGTACTACGGCTCTTCGACGGCGTGTACATGTTCGTGAAGACATTGTCTATGCTCCTTCTGAAGTTTAACGGAGATGGTGGCTCGAAGTCTAAGTTGCCATCAAGCAGAGGAGTATCAATGAGTGAATTACTGGGTGAAATACTATTGGACTCACTGGGTGTGTCATCCGAGTCACGTTGGAAAACTTCCATGTCCACCACGTGCTGAGGACTGTCCACGTCGGCGTAGTGAGCCGGACTGTCGAAGGTGGACGCCTGGCGAGAGCTGTCGGCATCAAGGTATTCCTCCGACGTCTCCATGTCCACGTAATGCCTTGGGCTGTCGATGTCAGTGCCGTAGTGCTGGGGGCTGGTGGTGTTGGATGTCCCCTCTGCCTCTGACCGAGTCTGTGGTTCGATGTCGACATCATACTCGTCCTCGTCCCTGGTGTCCTGCTCGCTGCTGGCGAAGTTGTCATAGGTCGTTGTGAGAGTCTGCACCTCGATGTTCTCCAGAATCTCATCGTCCGTGGTGGGGTTGTCCTCGACAATGATGCTTGCCTATGAAATTAAATTGTCAGATTGCTGTTGTAAGAAAATGAGTTCTTATGGTTAAGACAAAGGTTTCGACACTTACAAATGTAATCATAAGTCGTCACTTTACCCTAATAACATTTAGCGTCAGAGGGAAAGGATCTATTGATTTGTAGTTGAATCTAATACATTTGACAACTTCATACATCTTACATCAAATTACGATGGCTTTCAGTACTTTTGTCTATCTTATAATTTTAAATCTTGAAGACTCTTATCTCCTAGCATGCTACTGGATTCCCCAACCTCATTACTAATAAAGGTTCTACAACAATTCAACATGTTTAACCTTCTCCCTGCTGCCTAACGCTGTACACAGCACAAACATGAACTTGAGCTTGCCTGAGAGACGGAGCCTTGCACGTCACTCGGAGCCATGGTGATCATGGGAATCATCTCGGCGATGTCTTTGGTCCCCTGGGGGTTGTGGATGTTGCCCAGGTTGCCGTCGCTGTGTGTCATGCACGAGAACTCGCTGTAGTGGTGGGCGTTTCCGTCAGGCAGGTCCAGCTCGATCTTCTCCCCCCGGTGGCAACACCTGTAACAGCAAATGGATAGAATTTGGAAATGGCCAGACGTTTTAGGTAGCATCCACTACATTTCGTCTGTGACACTGAGTAAGATTTGTAGATCGGCAGGTTTTTAACCACGAACTATGAATTGATATGCAAGTAAAGTGAAGACAATTTTAGAAGGTCCATTAGGAAACAAAAATAAGACAAAGTCAAGACAAAGTTGATGTTGATGTGTCATTTAGCTCCTGTTGTTTGAGTACAGGAGCTAATGTTGGCTCGTGGGTGTGACTTCGTACCTGTAACAGCAGTAGCAGCAACTGCCGCAGCAGGGGTCCCGAGGTCGCCCGTCCTTGTGGAACCGGAACGGCTGCGTCGCCACGTAACTCATGGTGGCGCACATGAGGAACTCGCACAGTCGGAAAGCCGTCTGGAAGCCCCACCAAGGCCATGGCTCAGGCTGCTTGTAGAATATCCCGAACACCTCCACCATAGCGTACACCTGCAGTAGGGAGCACAGCAGCCCCAATATCGCAGTCACAAGGGTCACTTTCACAGCAGTACCAAGGCGGGTTTTCAGCTTCTTCTTGATGGGATTTATGCCCGGCAGTTTGGACTTGCTGAGGCTCATCCGCTGCAGTTCCTTCATCCTGTGCCTGGCACTGCGGTACAGTCTCCTGAATATGAAGAAGTAGGAGAACGCCAGGATGATCCCCCATATGGCAAACACGCCCTGGCACACCAGCATCAGGATCTTTGCCGTCCCTAGGAATCCGATGATGAGATCCGTGGCAACGGACAGTCCGAAGTGTAGAACGATGATGGCAACCATTACGCAGGTCTGGTAGACTTTGGGCGACATCGCCTGCATTTTCGTGGTCTGTAGTAGGGCTAAATACAGCAGGCAGAACGCAGAGGTCATGCACGGAAACCCGACGCTGAAGAGAAAGTAGGACAATGCCGGATGCAGCAATTTCAGGGAGTTGTACGCGTCCACGAACAAGTAGACTGCCCGCGACGCACCCATCAGCAGCATGAGGAAGTTCAGTGCTAGGAAGTACCCCATGCTCAGCAGATGCTTCCTTGTAAGCCTGACCATGCTGATGAGGGAGTACAGAGCAAGTAGAGCGAAGAGCCCTCCGAAGGTGTAGATGTGGACAAACCACCAGAACCGCCAGGTCTCTTTGGCCTCGTCCCACTTGGGTTCAGGTTCAGCCCACGGTATATGTTCCCAGCCCATTCCGTAAGGGTCGTACGGCTCGCTCGTGGGTTCTCCTTCTGGCTCGGCTTTTGGCGTCCACTCAAGGTTAGGATCAGGACTCCACCCCGGCCTCTCGGGCGGGGCCCTCTCTGCAGTAGGAGATGGCTCAGTCTCTGGAGTTGGGGGAGGGTATCCCTCAGGAGTGGGGGATGGTGCTGAGTTTGGGATTTGAGGTGGGTTGGTTTCTGGGGTGGGTGATGGTTCCCTGTTTGGAATTTGAGGTGGGTTTTGTTCAGGAGTGGGAGATGGTTCAGTCTCTGGGATTTGAGGACCAGTGTTTGGGATGGGAGGTGGATTCACTTCTGGAGTTGGAGATGGCTCTGCCTTCGGTGTAGTGGACGGGACACTTTCTGGTGTTGGAGACGGTTCGGATTCCGGAGTCTGGGACTGTCCCCTCTGCGGAGTTGTAGGCTGCTGTGTCGTGGATGTTTCACTTGGTGAATTGATGGTTGGTTTTGCACTGGGTTCAGGCTCAGGTTCCGGCTCAGGTTCTGGAGTCGGTGAAGGTGCTGTCTGTGTGGGATTCCCAGCAGAAGTGCTGGGCCTGTACGGACCACTGTTTCCTCCGTTCCCCATCTGTTTGCTCACAGGAGGGCTCAACACAGGTGTTGTAACTATCGGATCCACGGTTGTCACTGATCTGTCGTTCTGTGATGGTGGTTCGTCCGTTACAGCTCTGGGTGGAGAAATAACCACACTGCTGCTTGCACTATTCACAGGAGAAACAGTTGACGGTGGATCATTTAGCTGAGCTGTTTGAGTGGTCGTGTCCGGCTGCAACATTAACGAAGGGCCTGCCTGTTCTATAATACTTCTGCTACTCACCCCTAACTGAACATCAACAGCTGGGGTAGGTATGACAGCAGGCCCATTGCTCAACTCAAGAGGTATGACAGCAGGAGTTGGCTGAGGCTGCAACCGTGAAATAGGCACCACTGTGGCAGGACTCGGTTGTAGAGACCAATTTGTAGTGCTTAATTGCCCCTGAGCTCCATCGATCCGGCTTGGCTTGGGTTGACCCTGAACGTCCACACTGCTCGGCTCCAACTGCGGCGTCTTCGTGGGGGTTGGCGTGGGTCGGCTCGGGACAGGCTGGATGGGCTGAACCCGCGTAACCATGGACGACGGCTGCACGTTGGTGGGCATTAATGTCACAGGGTTGCCTACGTTGGACAGACTATCCTGTCTGGCGGGTTGCCCACTGTCAGTAGACAGCCGCGAAGACAAAGACACATCCCTAGAAGCCTGGGCACCGTCTGTAATGGGTGATATCGATGTAGGGATTGCTGACTTGGTCTCGCCACTGCTAATTGCAGTGGACGAAATCGGTGTGGTTAAGCCTCCGCTGAGTGTGTTTGATGGCTGAAGAGCAGAATCTACTGGCGGGACACCAGTCGTCGTCTCCACCCTTTGGCTGGCATCCGTACCTTTCGAAGCAGTCTGTAGTCTCACAGTGGGCACGAATTCTCTGTTAGCCTCACAGATGACAATGTGGCAAAGTATCACGAGGGCTAGGCGCACGGATCGGGTTGTAGGTTTTCCGTACATGATGTGCATTGGAATGGTTCTCTCCTACAGGGTGTTCTTGTCATCTGGACATTGCGATCTCAGTCTTTTATTGGGACGGCAGCTTGAGAGGATCCAGAAAGCCCTGCAGATGGGAAGAAAAGACAGAGTTAAACACAGTGGAAACAATATTACCCTAATGGAAAGAAATGAAACTAAGGGACAGATCAGGAGACATTGTTGGGATGGGGGTTAGAAAATTAGGGCAGCAACAATTTGATCTGATCTTGATTGATTCAAAAAGCAACAACACATTATGCAGATCAGCCAAGGCAGCTGCACTGGGAGAGGGAATAAGAGAAATGGGTTCCAAAAGACAACAGTGCAGAATGCTACCAAAACCTTTGGTACATTTTTACACATTCATTCCCCATCTCCCCATCCTTTCTGATCCATCCCTATTGGCACCATGGGTATGTTGGATGGGAATGATGGCATCTGGAAAGCATCTGTTCCTGCAAAGTACTTAAACTTTTACTTCTCTCCAGAACATGAATACTTAATGTGCATCACATATGCATATCTGGGATCATGGTATTTCTCACACTGTGGAAATAGAGAGTGATTTCTAAAAAAGCTATTTGATAAATATGATATATAGTACTTGTTGACTCATCATATACATGATTTTGTTAGAAGCCCTCTCCTGCAATGACAAGATTGATCTGACAAAACTGATTTGTATAAAATGTTCAAATATAAGCTGTACAGTAATAGTCTGCCAAAAATAAACTTGTTGTCTAAATACATTTCTAATGGCTTTATACAAACCCTTGATTATTAAGCACATCTGTACCTATATAAGTATATTTACACCACTACTAACAAGCCAGAAGAGGCCAAATTCATGTAATTATTAGACTAGTGCTAGCTTATCATTGTAATTTGTATATATGTATTTGCAAACTGTGACGTTTTCTGTTGTGACCTGTACTGAACCCAGTGGGTATGTGTGACAATAAAGGTCTTCATTCATTCATTCATTAAAGAAGGAACATCAATAAGAGATTTTGATAATGCAATGTACACTGTATATTCAACTTGGGCTTGGAACAGCTACAAATGCACATATCATAATATCATGGAGGGAAATTTCTAATATTTAGACCAGTGAGTGGTGACATTGCTCTGCTTCACCACTCACTGTGTTATTAGATCCTACCTATATAAGATGGCCTTGGGGACTCATAGAGACACAAAAGGGCTATAACATGAGGCTGACAAATGGTCACTTATTCCCGTAAACCAAATGGCCGGTGAAAATTGGAAAAAGCAAACACTCCCAACGGCAAACCTCCCTCCTATCGACATGACATAACTAATTCACAGGAGTGCCTTTACTGGTTAGGACAGTCACGTCAATTTGATTAGTTTGTCTTAATTGTCTTTTACTGAAAAATGCAGAGTGAAAGTGCATTTAGTAAAATACGTGTGTTGTACATAAAATACATGTAATACTTTCAAATACAGTCAAACCTGAACAAGTGACCCTTAGAATAGATAATTTTTCCCATTGACAAAAGCATTAAGAATCCTGTCTATAGTGATTTCGTACATATAGACCAGTTTTCATCTGTCCCCAGTGGTCTTCAAGGGCAGTTTTTACTTTATACAAAAAGCTGAACGACATTTCATCTTTGCTCAATAGTACTTAGGAATGTTACCACAAAATTCAATCATAAGGCAACAGCAAGTCAGCAGTCTATTAAATCAGCTGTCTTCTGGAAGATACTGTAAATGCATTTAAGTTCACGGTGGTCTTATGTTTGCAGTTTTTGCGATGACCTCTTCACCGAGCACCACAAACTTAAGTTAAAACCACTGTGAAGATCTTGCTCTGTCTTCTGCCCGCCTACCCCATGTATTGTTTCAACTGTGAACTTAAAACCATCGTGAATACTCCATTTTCTCCCTACCGCAAAGTTAAATCAACGCAAACTTAAATGCATTTACAGTAACTGGTTGCTCTGTGAGTCTCCACTCAGGGTTTTTACTGTGGGTCGATATAAGAGGCCATCAATCTTTCATCTCACACAAAGAGACTTTTCTTGGAATGATAGCCACTCTCCTGGGGCAAGTTAAGATATATGGAAGGCATTCACATATCATTGACCTAAAAATGCAGGCAGGCAAACACACCCCAGCCTGTAAGAAATGATTGTCTTTAGACTGTCTTCATGGCACTCCATTTATAGCAGAAACTAGTCACACGATCGCAGTAAGTTTGCATCTGAGGCTATACAATTTTTCACATGAAATATCTAGATCTGCAAATTGGTGCATATTTTCTGCAATTTCATCTGCAATTGATGGCTTTCCTCCTGCTATTCATTTATGCAAATTGCCTCCTTCCATTGGGCTAAACAAACACAATTGCTTGGTTCTTTGACTTTCAAGAAAGTGTCGGAATTTCTGGATGAATGTTTGGCTGACAAATCTCACAGCTTATGCCTAGCACCATGACTAAGCTGAGCAGGCCACTTTCTACACTGTCATGTAGTACACAGTTCCACAGAAGGCTCTTTTAAATTCTTAGCTCAGTGTGCTGTTTTCATATCATTAGCAATTTACAATCCATCTTCAACTCTTGTCCCCAATTGATGCCATTTCCTTTAATTGCTCTAACCCCATCTAAAACTGTTATTAAACATCAATCAATTACTGGCTAATTGTGTCAAAATAAATTCTAATCAGGTCTAAGGTATAGCAAGGGCAAGGCTAAAGAAAGGTAGTTTATCATCATTCTTTATTCATAGGGGATCTTATAGCTTGCCAGTGACAAATCATTGGATCTGCCTAGGATTACCCAAGGAGACCTTCCGTCTACAGGGGGATGATGTTACCTGGATGAGACAAATGTATCATCATGATTTAAAACTGGTGAGATGTCAAGACTGGTTTTCACAAACTAGGGCAAAAATTTCAGTGAAAAAAAAAGCAACAAATTGTTTGATAATCTTTGCATTATGGCCATCTAAAGGGAATGGACATTATTCATGACACTTCTCTTTCCTTTTTGTGTGAAAATCCTTGTACTCGACAATTGCTACAAATTTCTAAGACAGAAGAGAAGTTTTCACCTGTATAGAAGTTAAACGTTTACAGCATCTAAGCCAATTCTAAGACCAAAGATATAGCCCTGCTTGGTCCATTGGGCATTTGTAAATCCCTCTACTTCACGGCATGCCAGGAGAAAAGTGATCACCAATATTCATGTAGATTAGGATAAAATCATCTTATTTTTCTCAGACCAAATATATGACCCTGCCATACCCAATGGGGCTAAGTGAATCCCTCTCCTGCTAGACCTGGCAGGAGATATTTTTGAAGTCATTCATCATGTTAAAGGATAAAATCGTCTTATTTTTCAAAGGTCAAAGATATGTCCCAGCCAGGCCCATTGGGTAAGACTTACTGAGAGTAAATCTCTCTTCAGTACAACCTGACAGAAGGCAATTGTTCACGCTATAGATCATGTGAAAGGATGAAATCATCCTATTTTTCTAAGGCCAGAGATATGACTGTGCCAGGGCCAATGAGCAAGGCTAGAGCCCTTTTCTGCAAGAAGATATGCTCACTCAAATATAGTAATAGATCATATTAAACAATAAATAATATAATTTCTTAGGCCAAAGGTAAAAAACTGCCAGGCCCAATGGGCCAGATTAAATCCCTGTTATCCTAGCACCACCTGCAGAAGACAACTGTTCGAATATAGTTTCACACTAGTCATGTAGATAATATCATCTTTCCTTAGGCCAAAGATGCAACCCTACCAGGCCCGATGGGTAAGACTTACTAAGAGTAAATCCATCTTCAGTATCACCTGAGAGGAGGCAAATGTTCGCCCTATAGATCATCTTAAAGGATAAAATCATCTCATTTTTCTTAGGCCAAAGGTGTGACCCAGCCAGGCCCATTGGGCCAGATTAAATCCCTGTTATTCTAGCAGCACCTGTCTGAGGCTCACCTCTGGCTGGGGTGCTGAACCACTGATTAACCTCCTAATGGGACATCTGGTACCCACTTGTTACTGGGTGAACTGGAACAAATGAAGCCAAATCAAACTCCCCAGAGATCAAACAGTTTTGGTACCTGAGGGAATAGAACTTTCTGCCTTTTATAGTTAATGGGAGTCGCCCAAACATAGGACGTTTTTTTACGCGCTCGAACTCACGGCGCTCCATTGCTGGTTGTCAAAGAATGGTCATGTTTTAATGAATGAATTTTGAACATATTCATCTAAAGAACATACATGGACAAGAAATGTATTCATATTGTTCATGGGCCCTTCACGCTCCGAGTTACAAGCGGCAAACGCTGTGAGACGTTTTCACGAATGTACCTTCTGATTTAGTGCTACGCCAGATAGTGTGCCTAACTTAGTACGCTTTGGTAATTTTGCTCTCTTCGGAAGTTGGTGATGAAGTTAGGGAAATGTAAATAAGGCTTGAAGTCTGCTATATTCTAGCTTTCTTTTGACCGGAAAATTTTGACTGTGTGCACTTCTAACGTCATGTGAGAAGGGCTATATCTAGCGCATCCCAGCTCATGTTTTGGCGGGAAATAGGCTACTACGCACTTTGCGCGCGGCCCGACGTACGTCTTGCATGCGACCCGACTTACAAAATCATTACGAAAAAACAACACCGCTTACATCAACAATACTCCGTCTACTTATTGGGAAATATCTTCGCCATATCTGTATTCAGTTTCCTTTTCATAGACGGTACCAATCACATGCTAGAGCGTTACAAAGCTGTGCGTTGAATGGCCGTCCGCCACCATCGCGACCCCAAAAAATGGCGGGAAAACAACGTTGCCAGACGGCAGCGATGTTTACGTTGTTTTCTTTGGTCGGTTTTCTTCTCAGCAAACACTTAAAGACCCAATTTTTTTGTGTTTTATGAAGTTATATTTCTTATGTGTATGATAGTTGTATATCTGCTTGGCACAGGTCGTATATTTAGGTGTCGGGCCGTCTAGCTACGCAGTGACCCTCTACTCAGCGTTGCCATCATTATTGTCAAAATACCATTCTTGACAAAACAAGGAATGAATATGTACACATATGTTTTGAATGCAAATAAAAATTATGTGCATGGACTTGGTTTATTTACCTTCCTTATGAGCATAGTCAGTGGACACAAACACGGCGTACTTATGCATAACAAGATCACTAAAAAATCCGTCCTAAGTTAGGGCGCGTCCTAAGGTAGGGCAACCCCCGTTATACTTTACATGTAGATCATAAGCCAAAAATCTTTAAGCTAAGGCAAGAAGATCAAGAGCTTTACATCAGTGCATGTTACTGTTATAGTGTCAAAAACTCTGAAATTGACCAATAGAATTCATTTCATCTTCCACTGCTTCCACGGTTAAGTATTCACAGTATCTCGCATTTTTGTGTATTTGCTGTATTGAGTACATAAGAATGCAGAAATGAAGAAAGACACTTATGAACTGTATAGACTGCAAGGGAATGACGGCCAAAATAATTTCCTCCCTGACAGCTTTTCCTTGTTGCATGCAAAGTGTATTGTGACCTCCAAATAACAGGACCTATACATTTCCAGATTTTTTCATGCACGTAAAAATTGTGCTGTCACACTTTAACTTGAGATATGGGCAGTACAAAATTTATGTCTGTCTTTGATGTTTATAGATGCAAAACTGGGTCACAAAATGACATTGATTTAAAGACAAAGGTTATAATTAAGACGTTATACCAACTCAGGCATTCAGACAGCCAGCTAACTGGGTAACTGTGTCAGACTGTCCATTATCATTAATAAAACTGTGCATATGCCAATATACATGTACTATATTGTGAAAGCCCAGATGCATGTAATACTATGTTTCTATAACTTTTACTCTTGACTAATCATCTATCAAATCATTTTCAAGATTATCATCTGTGGTTTTCCAATTAGGTGTATCTAAGTACAGGTAGTCTGTATAATGCAAACTCCTCTGTCCGAGGCTGTAATGGCCCCCCCTGCAGTTAGCGGTAGCAGAAACATCTAATCAACCAAGGCTTCTTAACTTCCTTATGACATATACTGCAATTATCCCTCAGGGTACTAGTATCTGTTGACTTTGAACTAGCAGCTTATCTAAGTGACTTATCTACACCAGTACATGTATATTGATTCTTATGTACTTAACAGTCTATAGTTGAGACATATTTCCATGTACAGTAGAATCCGCTTAACTGCACCACCCATTTGTCAGCGTTTTTGGTGCAATTATCCGGCTGGTGCAATTATGCGAAATGCCCAGCTGGACCGCACCACCATGGGCGAGGGGGTGTATTGTTAGTCAGAAACACTAGCATAAAGAAAACAGACGAAATTATTCAGTTATTAACTTTATTTATTGACCCTTTGCTGAAAATAAAGAAATGACTACGAACCTGTTTTGATTTTGCATTCTTTCATTTTTCCATGCGATCTACCGCATTACAACACACGTAATGTTACAGGGGAGGCATTCTGAAACATCGTCACCAGTCATGGGATAACAGTTTCTGTGTTACATTACGTAGAGTGCAGTTGTCGATTTACGTAAATCATGTACCGTCATGAAACTAGGAATTGAAACTAAAACTTGGTTACTGATTACGGATGACCCGCCCGGGACCTCCCATACGATTCCTATCAACGCAACTGTCAATGGAGACCGCCTTCTTTTGCTACTCAAAACAGTTTTAAACATATTGGCGGTATTGCGCCTTTACACCGGCGGGTATTGGCTCATTTGTACCGCGTTTGTCGATTTTAGCGCACCTTTTCAGTTAACTTGTCGAGGATTTTTGAAAGAAATTGGTGCAGTTATCCGGCATTGGTGACCATGCGCGGTGCAGATATGCGGAGTCACTAACAATGCAGTGAATGGGAACCGGTTTTGGATATTGGGATTCGGTGCAATTAAATGGAAGGTGCGTTTATCCGAGGTGCAATTAAGTGGCTTCGTCTGTACAATGATTTTTCATATCTTTAAACCTCAAAAATTAAACGTATGTTGTGCTTGAAGCGTGATCTGAAACAGTGAATATGTGCTGAAAAATGTAGTACAGAACTTGAACAACAGAAAATTAAGTCCGTAGAGGGTCCTTTCATGTCCGAGCACTAGAAAGCATGTCAACCTAATGGCCGAGGCATGATCTGTAATTCCTATGAGCTTTTTGATTACATCGATGGCATCCTCTGGGCTTTGCAAAATTGATGCGAGTGTGCAAAAAAATAGGTTTCCTTCATTATAAAATCAAAGTGGTCTGGAAGGTCTTACTAATTACTGAACTTTAAGAATGGTACCAACCAATTTATTCTGTATATTTGTTCTTTCACATCTTCTTGGAAGACCTTGGAAAACTTTGCCCAACGCTTGCAATACATTTTGCACGATTTGCACTATGGTCGCAATTTTTTTGTTGAAATTAATGCACGTACAGATATGTCAACCATATAATCAAGTCAGAGTGGCCTTACACAAAAAATAAAATTGGCCTTTAATGACATCTTTGGCAATGCTCTTCGATACCAGGTTTGGAAACATGATGATTCTGCACATTACAATTGTAATGGTAAGGCGTGCCTGTATGCATAGCCCTCAGTTCACGACATTGACAGATTATGAGTGGTGGAAGTGGATGTAGAGGTTATTACAAAATCCTCTTTGTGTTTCAGAACTGATGGTAACTTGCAAGAGGCCCAGTGTGGGTCATTTCGAAAAGCAGCAAGGGAAAAAGCCTAAAAGGTATTCTTAGCTTTTTACATGTCAGATACTAGTAGACATTAGATCTTGCCTACATCATGATGTTGGATAAAACAATCCTGCATTTCAATTTTTTTATGTCATTGTCATACATGTATGATGTATGTGCATTTATATACATGTAAGTACAACTACAATGTATAATCTTCATGTGTAAGAAGCAAAAAATGCTTAACTGTACAAATATATCAATAGTCATCAGGTTGTTCTATTTCCATATGTTGCTTATCCTACATTTCCGTACATGTGTATCTAACGGCTTGATCCGCACATGTGCTGTTCTGACCCCTGGATATTTCCCCCAGGAAAGCCTAGATGTAAGGCCCCTTTTCCACTAGACAGTGATCGCTAAGCAATGGAACAGCGACCAAACCTGGACTTGTATATCCTTGATTTCATGAATGAAATATGATGCAAGATGTGACAGTATGACTTAAAAGGTGACAAAACACACAAAATGTAAAATAATTTGTTCTTAAACCATGAAACCTGTTTTGCAATCTGTCGCTCAGTGGTAAATGCGATGTGGTTACAGCCTCTAGTACTAGGAGAAAGGAGGAGTACTGTAAATGCATTTAAGATCGCATGGTTTTTAATTTGTGCTAAGGCGAAAATGGAGTGTTTGCGGTGGTTTTAAGTTGGCGGCAGCGCTATAATCACATACTGCTTCAGTATTGGACAAAAATGTTTCCGGAATATTTCTGCATTATTTTACAGTAACTGGTTGCTTCATGAATGACAAGCCCATTAGAACTACACCTGAGGTTATAAGAGGAGAACACGTCAATCTGTCTCCCATCCGAAGCAGATGCCAAAATGATGACAGTCAGACCTTCAAATCCGCTCTCTGATACCCTGCTGGCGCCGTGTTGTCTGAACATTGAAGACGACGTCAAGCAAAAATAGTTTCCAAGTAACAATGGAGACAGTAATTGCACTCTAACTTGCATTTCTTGAGGCTTTTCAATTATATTCAAGGCTGCCTTCTGAACAACTGGAATTACAACTATATCAGGAAATAAAGCTAGTGTGATACGCCAAACGGCGAAGTATGGTTATACCGGCTACTAAGATGCAAGGACAGCAAAAATCATCTTTATTCCAGTTCTAGAGCAACTGACATGGTTATAAATTATCTGTGGACTCAAGGTAGAATAGTGTTTCTTTATGTGACACTAATGGAGATCTAAATAAAACAAACAAACAATCTGACATAGGTATCAGTTAACTTTCTGAATTTGTATGATTGTAATACATTGAATGTCAAATTAGCAGATGAGAACCTACGCTGGTGAAACGCAACAAATTTCATTAAAGAGGACAGTAGATAGAGTAGACAGAAGGATGATGCAGAAAGGAATCCTGGCAGATATGATTTGTGTCACACATTTGAGCGCACTGTGCGCATGATTCCACCTGGCGCAATTAGAAATTTCCTACTCACTGGGTTGTCAAATGTGATCTTCCAACGCTGGAGGGAAACAAGGTGAAATTTGGGTTATCTGTTACAATCACTTTACATTTGTACCCTTTCAGATCCCGTATTAGGATGGGACATATCTAATCTTCTACAAAAGAGGATATTTTATGCCTGCCCTTCGTGGCCTTCTTGATAAAAAATAGGTTGGTAGTGATTAGGTTAGATTGGGTGGAATGGGTTGAACCAAAAGAAAAATGGGGAGAGCATTTCAGAATAATAATTTCATCATTCTGTGTCAGGAAGTTAAAATCATTCTGAATAGGAGGTATAAGTACCTTTTTAAAAATTTTAAAAATTGAAAATTCTTTAGAGCAAGAAAGTGCCTTCTGACTTCAATTATGTGTATCTTTAACAAGAGATGTACACAAAGACACACCTGTATATTTTGACATTGTTAAACTCTTAAGTGAGCAATTTAAAGACACAATGAACTAAAAATAATAAGTGTGCCAAGCAGGTTTTCTATTTGGCTACAAATTAAAAACATGGCAACGAAACATAGAACGACACCAAAAAAATACTTGGCAACGTTAAGCCTTTGAAAAATATTATCATCTAGGATTTGACTATTACATGTATCAGAATGAAATACATTGACATGTGCACTCATAATAATTCATGACTTCTGGTATTACCTTGAAAAGGGCATTAAGGTCGGCTTGCAGGCGGCTCTTTTTGCTTATCTAATTTTCCTTTCACACCGGCACAAAACATGTACGGTTCACAGCCGCATGATCGATAATTCTACGTCTGGAGCAATAAAGTGACAGCCACAAGGGAGCCCACGATAGTCAAATCAACACTGGGGCCTCTCTTACAATATTCTGTTCCCACCTACAATTTAGATTTTCATTTCCTACAGGACTGTTCATTCATCAAATCAGCTCGGCATTGTATCTCTATCGCAGTAAGGAAAAGATTTACAGTCCAGGCGGTGTTTCAGTTGTGATGCCATCGATTTTCTGAATGGGGCCACCTGAATATGCCTTTTACCTCAACCCAATTTGCAAACGGATTGACAGCAATTCAATTCATTCATCCATAGAATTCATTTTCATTTGAAACAAAAAAACTACTTATATCTTATGGTGTAGATTTGAGAAATAAAATGATGACGTCAAATTTTGTATCTTTTTTCATGGATTTACCTTAATTATTGTATTGTGATCATTACCGATACAGAATATGTTATTGGCTACCCAAAATCCATTTTCCTTTAAAACAGAGAAAGGTTAATTCTAACTCCAAGGTGTAGATTTCATAAATAACAATGATGTCAAATTTCGTATCTTTTGTTCACGGATTTACCTTTAATCAAATTACAAAGCCTTGTTACAGCCTTGTATTGTGACTACCCGTATTACTGATACAAGTTATGTTATTGGACACAATATAATGTCATACTCCTTTGTTCGAAAGGGTGCTGGTGGGTATCTCGTATCTTTATTGTGCCAGTTTCTTGGCAGAGAGCCTTACCAAAGCAATGTCACGGCCGAATACATCTGGAGGTAGATGAATAAATAAAGACCAGTGATTCCAGTTGATAGTTGGAGAGGGACTTTTGTCTCGTGCTGTTGCTGTGTCCCATCAGCTGGAAATCTAGACCATCCCCACATAAAGATTTTAGTACCATTTGCCAAAGGTTGATGAGCAAAATGGAGATGTACAGGTATCATAATCTCCAAGCAGATGTTGGGAGGCAAAATTGGTATATTGTCCTAGCTGCTGGTTACTGTTAGAAACTGACTCCCCTTCGGATTCGTAACATAAACGGGCAGCTAGGAAAATGTTGTGATTTTTCTTCCAAACCTCTGCTTGGAGATTACAGAATACAAATGGATGATCCCCCTTTCCCAAGCCATTCATTCAGCACTGTGCACTCTTCCTGTGAGACTGTCATTTTGGCTTCCTGTCACAGACTTTTGGGGCAACTTCTCTTTTACTACTCTCCAAGCAGAGATTTGGACTGTTTTTGATGTGATTTTAGGCGTTTTTGTCAGGCTTTCTATTTGTTCAGTGTTCTTCATGTCGCCGAGCCAAGTATGGCATCAAAATCACGTCAAGAACCAGCCTGAGCCAAACCTCTGCTTGGAGAGTACATCCTTAGAGATGGCACACGTTGCGCTCCTCCTGTAGAATCTTTCTTGTCAGATCATCTCCCTTCTGCCCGACAAAAGGCACCTGTCAACTGCGTACACAACACACCTGAAGGATCATCCGCTGATGTCTCAACATCGAAAGGGAAGTGACACATAAGGCCAAATAATAAGGGAGTGTATTGCACAAACATGGCATATCCTGTGTATGATTTAAGTGCTGTCACTCACAATGACACATTTCCATAATCCAACCACTGATATTTGTGCTGTGTCATTCAACAAAACTGTAGGTATCTGAAATGCTTAGGCTGAAATACATCCTCCATAACACCTGTTCCATTATATAATTGTGGGACCTTAATGGTTTATAAATCACATGTTAAAGCCCATTAACTTTCTCATGCATGTATATTGAATATTTGACACTGCAGGTAGTGGGAGACATTGTAAACATTGAATGTACATGTATATTCTTTTAAGTATAGAAAATGACATTTAAGTTTAACAGCGCATTCAAAAGTGTCGACTTCTGGTGGCCATCTTTTATAAATCAAGAATGTTGTTATTCAATCACCAATAAAAAGTACAATATAATTGGTTTTTATAAAGCCGGACTTCTATGGCCTTGAGGACTGCTCCTGCAATCATCTGTCTTCTTGCACACTCGATATTCTTGCTGTCATAGGGATTAACATTTCTACAGCCCTTCCTTTGCCCCTCAAGATGCTATACCTTTGAATGAGTATGCATAGCCAGGATTCAAGCATGCAGACAGACTAGCCCAGCTACTAGTATGTGGGTCTGCATGGGGGAGTCCCAACAACATTTACGCTAAATTCAGAAGAAACCCCTACGTATACTATTACCCTAAAAATCAATTGCAATGACGCAAAATTTGGTCGCCTCGCTACGAATTACGTGAAAAAGACGGCTTCCCTGCAAATTACAGGAAGTCAAAATAGGCCGCTTACACCTTATGGAAAAGGAGCATCCAGACCCTCAGCTATGCCAGCCTGCCAAATGAACAACAGGTCCAAATGGGCAAAGTGCCAGGGGGACATTTACATGGGGAACTCACCATTTTCTAATCAATGACCAGCCCAGACACTGTGGCATTTGATACCTGTTGAGTACATATCGATTCCCCAAAAGCAACATTACAACAATAGGTTGTGTGGCATTAATACTGATAAAAAGATTGGATCCATACAATACTACAGGAACCAGTATATGATCTAATACTTAGTACTTAGTGTCAGATTCTGCTACCCAAAATTCTATGTTCAGCAATTTTGACTGTCCTAATGATCATCCATGATAAATGGATCAAACAATTTGATACGATCACAATCTGATAATTATAGTTCCTCAAGAATTCTACAATTGTAATCATTATCTAATGAGCATAATTCCTAGAGAATTATACATCAATACTATGGTACTACCTTAAGAACATCTTCGTAAGCAATACTGACTGTATGAGTTATCAACAGTTAGTAACAACATCTTTTGTACCTGCTTGTAAATACATGCATGTATGCTTCTCAACAACATACAGTAGTTTTCATTCAGACAGAGCTCTACATTACTATGAGCAATGGTTTCCAACCTCAAGTTAAATACCAGTGTCTCACCTGGTCACCGCATCCCTAATCCCTAAGCCGTGTTCATCCATAGCCCATGAGGGATTAAAAACTGTCTCAAGTTGTGCCCCTTGAAAAGACAAATCCAACACCACTTTAAACTGTACAGGTGCTCTCAAGGTGAGTGTGTTATTTGTGTAGTAAGTCGAGCCAACAGAAAGTTAGCAAGTAGCATTCCTGGGGCAAACGTTGCCTGGAATTCTATCTAGATGGCTAACTACGTCCTTTGTCCAATGATTTTGCACAAGCAGGTGCCTACATGTGCGTGCACCTGATACTTTTGGGATAAACAAGTAAACCAACCAACCACACAATACTAGAATGGGACTGAAAAAATACAAATTTAGTTTGATACAGAAATAATGTTTTAGAAACAAGCCTGTGTGTTTACATGTTTGTGTTACTCTCTCTTTACCTGTCCACTCATTGAATGCTTTTGATGTAGGCTTAGAAAGTGGTATTCATGTCTTTGAATGAGCAGTATTTGTGTAGCATCTACTTTTGTTTATCTAAATATGACCCTAAATTATCAACTGTCAGTCAACAGATAGAAAAGATATCAATCAATGTCCAGGTGTGGTTATGAATACAAGTATATTTGGTTAATGCATACAATTTTGGGCACCTGTTGCGAAAAATTTTACTGCATTTTCATGTGCTACCACTAGCATTCATCATCCTTTCATGCTTGTTTCTTTGTTTTCTTTTGTTGGGAAGCAAAAAAATAAACAAGCCGTAAAGGACTGATTGGTGGTATTTGTCACAAGACAATTCAAAATGTTTCTCGATGTACATGTACTACCATATACAAACGTGATGTCTGTGCTTACTGTTGTCTGGTCAGGTATTCTTAAGTAATTTAAACCTGCTCTTTTAGCCCAGCACAGTAAGTGGCCTTCATTTAATAACCTTCATTACCACATTTCTCTCCAGCATCACGAATAATTGATGGCTCATTCTAAATGGAACGTTCCTCCCTGAGCACTTAACTTACATAGCTCCAGGCCATGCTTTGATAGTGGCATATTCTTTATCTGCCAGCTAGCAGCAAATGTTTTATAACATGACAACCATCGGAACACAGCAGGGATAAAAAATCAGCATATGTCATGATATGATATTGCCACCGCTGAGCAAAAAATTTGCTAATACTGCGTACTGTACCAAACAGGATAACACAACATGAATAAATCAACAATACTAGAGTTCCACGACCTCATACCTTCGCCAAATGATTTTAACCTTAATGACTGACGTATTTAAGAGTGTTTCTCATCAATCATACATTATACCAGTTGATCGTCTTCAGCCAAATAAAAGAAGTTGTCCAAAGTATGAGCTTATCAAAGAAGGTTATGCTAACATTTATCATCAATTGTGCAAATGAGGTCCTTATTAGCATAATTTGATTCAACGATGTTCACATTCAGATAACTTTCAAATGCCACAAGTATGAAATTGCCATTATTTACCTGTATGTGATTATAGTATTAATTATGCAAATTACGCCTACAATTGCATATTTTTTATCTATTAACATTCCTCTCTTCCTCAGTTACAAGTGTCACATATTTGAATAGTCATATCCTGGAACACAGCGGGATTTCGAAATTGTCTCATGTGTTAAGCCAATTAGAAAATCTGATTTGCATAATTATATCTAATCATACAAAGCATCATGTAAGCTATCTACATACCAAAAATCAAGACAATCCATCAGGCCCAACTTAAGTTAGTTTTTTCTCATTAATTATGCAAATGAGGTCTTCATTTGCATAGTTGATATCTATTAATATTTCTTACCTCCTCAGTTACATGTACATATGCCACATGTTTGAGAGTCCTATTATGGAATTTGGCGGATGTATAAACGTTCCTC